>NC_136486.1:165256697-165954197 GCF_053919585.1 Euprymna scolopes
ATTACCCATGTTGCATGATCTGCATCATATCCAGTCTTTTGTGCGATTAAGAATATATAAATTGACTGCGGGTTTGAAATACTGAAGTAATCTCTATTCGAATAGGCCGATGCATACCACAAGTCGGTAGTAGGTCAAATATTTAAAATTTGAATATTCATCTATTTACAGATACCCCCCTCTCTAAAGTTAGTATATTCGTTATACTACGTAAACTAAACTGGATGCCACAGCGATCAAATATAGACTTGAATGTATAGTTGCTTTATTCTTGCTCAATATACGACCCACATTTTTTAAGAAGTAATTTTTTTAAAAAATTAAAATAAGGGATTAGTGCGACGAAAGTTAATATTATTTTAGTGGCTAGCGAGTGGTGTGATTCTTTTAGTGGTGCTGGTTAATATCTTTCTGTCGCACCCATGGACCCCCTTTCCCGCGCACCGACCCGTCTGGCTGGCTGCCTTGGCCCGAGTGCCCGTGCGCAGGCGCCGTGCGCTCTGATTGGCTGCGCAGTGCCGCTTGTGCGCAGCTTCTCGTCCGCCGTTTCCAGCTGTCCAAACATGGAGGTAAAGCAGCAGCAGCGGACTGAAGAGAGGAAAAATGTCGGCCGCCACCACCACTGCCAGCAACAACCAGCTCTCACCTTGCCTACCAGTACCATGCTAGTACCACCACTGCTACTAACCAAGGCACCACTATACTACCACCTCTAAAACTCCAATCTAAACAAATAACAACACTACACCGCCACTCGTTTTTTTTTAAAGGTCGACTACCGTAACGCGACATCTCCCCCTCGCTTGTATCCTTTGTAACTTACTCGCACGCACTCCTCCCACTCCGTTGCAATCGCAACCACTGACACTGACTATTCCCCCTGTGCTTTTCTCTATCTCCCCTTCTCTACTTGCATTTTATACATAACACGTAGACACGCACTAGTCTTTTTTTTTCTAATACTATTATATGTGGAGTTTAGATTATGGATTTTATGTATATCGATATATTCCCGGTCGTCCCCTTTTCCCTTTCGTTCGATTTGTCTAGCCACCCCTTTTAACTATTTCGTTATATCGTTTTTTTTTGTCTTTCTTCATCGACCCTTTCAGTCAGGATTCTACTTCCATTGTTATTCATCCCTCCTTCGTTTCGAAGAGTCCCGCTTTCTCTCTCTTCTTAACGATAGTTTATACCCTTTTTATTATAAACAATTTCTTCTTATCCACTAAAATTCCTTTGTCTAACCACTCCATTCGCTTATATATTTTTGTCTTTCGTTTATCCCCATATTTATTTTGTTGTTTTTTTTGTTTTGTTTTTTTTTTAACACACTCTCAGTCTTTGTCCCACCTTTTCTTGGGTTCCGTGTCTCTCAAGTGCGCGTTTGTGTGCGCGTTTTTACTCCATTTCTAAACACCCCTCCCACTCAACCCCCTCTCTGTTTTTGTAACGTTCACATTTAAAAAAAAAAAAAAAAAAAAACATATTCCCACCCACCCTTAAAAAATAAGAAAGAATGATAGATTAAAAGAATGAAGAAGAGAAAAATGGTTTAAAAAAAAAAAAAAACGAAAAAAAGAGAAGCCCGGCCCGCAAAAACTAAATTAACCAACCAGCAACGTTTTAACTAACCCTAACCCTAACACACCCACATCGTGGTAAAACTTTAGACTAAAACTAAAATACACCCCCTTTCTGGATAACAAAAACAACAAATAACAATATAGTACTTTAAAAAAAAAAAACTGACGTACTACCACCACCACCACTATTATTATTATTATTATTATTGCTACTACTACTACTACCACCATCATCGTCACTAACATCATCATCACTATCAACAACAGCAAGAGCAGCCAGTGATATTATTATTATTCTTCGATCGTTTCTGTCTCGTTTGTTGCTTGTAGGAATGACGATGGAAAATATGGGCGAACTGGCGGATCAACAAATCAACGAGTCGTCGTCTGTGGCAGCCTCAGGAGGAGGTGGGGGAGGAGGAGGTGGTTCGAACGGAGGTGGAGGAGGTGGCGGAGGGGGAGGTGGCCATGTGGCATCATCAGCAGCAGCAGCGGCGGCGGCGGCCACCTCCTCCTCGGCCTCCGCCTCCTCCGACTACAACCCGACCAACGTGAGTCCCCACGATCTGTCGCCGACGAACCTGGCAACAGCAGCAGGCCGTTGTTCCTCATCGTCGTCGGAGGCGATCCCGGTGGTCAGTGTGAGCACCATGATGGACAGCAGCGAGTTCCGCTCCCAAATGGGAGAGGCGGCCACCTACCAGACCCTAAACGGGCGCATGAGCCCCGGCTACAGCCCCAATAACAGTTACGCCACCCTCACACCTCTACAGCCCCTGCCGCCCATCTCAACAGTGTCGGATAAGTTCACCACAGCGCATCACCATCATCACGGCGTGCCGCCTGGCACCCCAACCTCCAACAACGTCAGCGGCAGTTTTACCCTGATGCAAAACAACGGTCTCGGACTGGACATGAACTACCGTTACGACAAATTGACCAGCATGGGCATGAGCCCCATGTCCAGCATGATGGCCGCAGCTGCGGCCACTAATGGCTACCAACAAGGCCTGTCATCGCCCTACGGCTACGGACAAAACAATGGGCTACATTCGCCGAAACCCGAACCTAAGATGGTGTCTCCTAACTATGAGTACCGAAGCAGCCTGGGAGTCGGTGGGCCCCCAGGGCCGAGCTCTTCAAGACTGCCCTCTCCTAGTGCTATGATGGCCACATCCAGCGGTTCGTCCCTAAATGGACTTCAGACATCGGCCAACAACGCCTCATCCCCTCACAGCCATCACAGTATGAGCCCCCCACAAAGGGAACGGCCGTCCAGCTCGTCTGAATCCCAACAATCGGCTTCCTCCAATAATAAAGAGGTGGAAGAAATTAACACGAAGGAGTTAGCACAAAAGATCAGCAGTGAATTGAAAAGGTACAGTATCCCACAGGCGGTTTTCGCCCAAAGAGTGCTGTGCCGAAGCCAGGGTACCCTCAGTGACCTATTGAGGAATCCTAAGCCATGGAGCAAACTTAAGTCCGGACGGGAAACTTTTCGACGGATGTGGAAATGGTTACAGGAACCAGAATTTCAGAGGATGTCCGCGCTAAGACTGGCAGGTAAGCAAACACAAACATTTTTTTTTAATCACATTTCATATTTCTTTTTTTTTTTTTCTTTTTTTCTTATTCTTCTTCTCTATAATTAGCAGCAAATTAATTATAGATTATTTATTACAATTGATGAAAAATGAAAGAAAAAAAAGCAACAAAAAACAAACAAAAAATAAAAAACAACAACAACTGCTGAACGCGTTTCTCAAAAAAAAAAAAAAAAAAAAAGTACCAAAAATTTGTGGACCCCAATAATTCCCGAAAATAAAAGTGAAAGTAGTGACTATAAAAGTTTCTCGGCAGCAAGTACTGCAAGCCTTGTTGTCGAAATAGTCACTCTATACTGTTTGTTTCCTTTTCTACAACACTTAACAATAACAGTAACTTTTTACATAGAACAAGATAGCGAAAATAGAATATATATACTTATTTGACAAAGTTGAAAGCATGTCTTTAAAAAATGCAATATTTATCTCTCTATATATTTTACTCGTTTTCATTTAATACTTTAGGAAAAGGTCAATTCACGAAAAGGTCAATTCACGAAAAGGTCTATTTCGAATTTCTATAGTTATAAATTTACTATTACAAAATGTATTTTGCTGACAATATTATCGCATTTCTTTTTATGCCATATCAATATTATTTCTTAATCACTAGACGTTCATACACCAGTAACAATAATTAGTCTTCCCTGGAGTCTGAATGACAACAAATCTCCCCATATTCCCAGCAATCTCCATTTCTTTCGTCCACCGTTATAAATCATTTTGCATTTTTGCGTTATGGTAACGGCCGTTTACTAATAAACTATCGCTGATAACGGTTGCTGTTTTTTTTTTTTTAAATTATTATTTGAACGACAATAATCCTCCCTGAAATTACAGTACCTTCCGCGTCTTTTCAGTACATTTCTTGATAGCGCCATCCCTCCTCGATCTTTTCATCTTCCAAAACCTTGTTTTCTGTGGTGCCAACGCGTTTTTTTTTTTTTTTTTTTTTTTAAATAAAAAAAAAACGAATCTTTTCTATCCATCGTCTGAAATCAGTTTAACATCCCGTTCAATTTACAAGTAAACCGTTTCGATTTTCCGTTCGTGTACTTGCCCTCTCTTCGTCCTTGGGTCAGGCAATGTTTGTAAACAAAGCCCGTGTGTCGATGTTATCATTTTCATCACAAGAGCGACCAAGACCAACACATGTCTTTTATTCTTCCTTTTGCCTTATATTCTTAACTACTTGCACTTCTAATTCTGATGTTGGTCATGACATCCCATCCTCTTTTCCTTTTCGTCGTCTCGACAGATTAAAACAGGAAGATCAGCAGCTCGAGAATAAATCCCATTTCACGCTTAACACCTATAATAATTGACGTCAGACGCGCAGAGAGTATGTGACGTAAGGTGATCGGTAATAATACCAACTCTAAAAAAGAGGAGATAATTCCTGGGAATATAACCTTCGAAAACGTAAACCCGAGGGTCTGTTCAATCTAGTGGGTTACTAATAAATATCTCCCGCGTGGTATTGTTGACGTTGGAATTAAATAAATATTCCCGTCTTTCGACCAAAACACATTTTTTTTTTTTTTTTTTTTTTTAGTTTTTCATAGGACAGCAAAATGCTCTGCGTAATTGCAATAGATTTCTGACGTTTATCCATTCAAACCTCTGTCTTAAAAAAAATAGTGATTAATTCTTTCATGCCTTTATGAATTTAATCTACCTATGTTTAATAGCCTCTTAACGAGGGCAGAGTTCGGTTTTTATTGTGGAGGATTTCAGCTCCAGCAAAAGGGGCACTCTGGATTAAGACATACATTTAAATAACATCAGTCTAGAAGGATTTCTCCAGAAAAGATGACGTATAGTATAAGAACATATACTACACTTTTCTCTCACCGAAAAAGCCAAACGATGAGCAATGATGGTTATATTGAAAAACAAAATGGCAAGCAAGTTTCAAATTATACCATTAAGAAATAAGAACATACGACATTCATTTTAATAAAATTATAAGTTCTACTATGCCTGCATTTCTCGCCTCTTCGTGATTTACACATTTTTTAAATTTCATATTAATCGAATATTTATTGAAATAACAAAATGCAATTGCGTAAAGAACTAAAATAAACTTTAAAAATTCATATACTTTAGCCAAACAATGTGCAATGTCGGCTGTATTGAAAACCAAAATGTCATAAAACCTTCCAAATTATATCATGAAGAAATTTTAATAAAATTATTAGATAACTTAGCGACTTTACGTGTTTACACATATTTTCATTTATTATTAATCGTATATTTATTGAAATTAAAAAAAAAATGCAATTGTGTTTGAATAAAATTATGAAAAATATTTTGTGTGCGTTTTGCGCTTCTACGTGATTTATACGTTTTCATTTGATATCAATCGAATTTTTATTAATATGAAGAAATGCAATTGTGTATAGTACTGAAACTTTTTAAAAATCGGATTTAAAAAATAATTACGAAATTAAATTAACCGAAATGCATATAAGTTTCTTTGTAAACAGATCAGTCATTTTAATTTTTTAATAGTTGAAAAGGTAATTTCGTAATCCTAGGAAATTTGAAAGGCCTTTTGACGCATTTAAACTACCGAGTAGAAAGTCTATTCTTAGGAAATCTTCATGTATTCAAATAACATTTAAAGTTTTTTTTTTTTTAAACCTTTTTAGATCTATTAATTTTTATACAGATTAAAGTTATATTATTTAAAATAGTTATAATTTTATAACAATTTGATTCAATTAATAATTTAATGATATCATAATGATTAAAATTAAATGTTAAAAACCCCTGATAAATAAAAAGAGGTACTGGTGCAGAGATTGATCCGAACGTAAATAATAACGTTATTATTTAAAAAGCCATTCTTAACATGGGGAGGAGAGGGTGTTTTGTACCTATTCTGTACTTTAACCTTACAAATGATTAAAAAAAAAACATATAATAAAACTTTAATTAAACTTGGAAATACGATTTAAAAAATAACGCGGAGCAGTAAGTGCATTAGCACCTAAAAAGAAAAACGGCATAGTTTCACAAATGAGACCCCCGCCCCCCCCCCCAAAAAAAAATTAGTAAACTCTCAGGCAACATCAGGTAGACACGGCCATTTATTACAAAGTTATCCGATAAAAATATTTCTTATATTTCTCTTCTCTCTACACATTTAATGAATTCATTTAAAACAACATTTTGAGATTTAAAGAATTGTTAGGAAATTATCCAATATATTTTTCTCTCTAAACAATTTTGTCCTGGTTTCTTTCTATTCATCAATTACCTATACATCTATTTAATCAATAAATTACCTATACATCTATTTAATCAATAAATTACCTGTATGTCGCTTTTGTTAGAGAAAACAAAATTAAAAAACAAACTTTGTTTTGGAGAATTATCTTAAAGCTAGTATAGTTGTTAAGTGTTGACACTGTGTACGCAGGTAATAAATAACCCTTAAATGGTTTTTGCTGTCCACGCACTCACCCAGTGGCTACACATAATATAACTACATTAACAAATAAATAAAAAAGAAAAGAAAAAATCGAAAATTATGCAATCAGGTGAAGAATCAGAATCGCTTTTCAACAGTTTTACTTAAGTTATCTCCTGTGAACGCCGCCGTTTGTCCCAACAACTGTAATTGCCTTTTAAAACTGGTAATTTCAGGCTAAGTTACAAATTGTCGGTTTTGATTTCTTATTTAATGTTTGCCACACAACAAGTGAGTGATAATACCGGAACAGTTTACGCTGAAATAAATTACTAAGATGTATTTTATCTACTACGACGATTTCGTCTTTTTTCTATATATAAACTTGTACTTTCAGATTGTTTATTCATGGACTCTTTCTAGCGTTTTGGAGATACTCTCAGAATCTACATGAGTATTTGTGCGGGAGTATAATAATGAGATCTGCGTTCGGACTGGACGTGCATCAAAAGTACAACGTATTACTTTATTTTATGTATAAGTTGGGAAAAATATAGGAATAAGAATACGCACAATAAAAATCTTAAGAGTTTCAGAGTTTTGAGTATGAGTCGACCAAGGTTTTCATTGATGACCAGAAAGCGCCTGTAAAGACGGATATATTTACTGAAATATTGTTTTAATTAATGTCGCTCATAAAACTTGAACGTAATAAAATGCAAACAGTAGACATAACTAAAGCATTGCAATGTTATGAATTGAACGTGAGAGTACATAGGTTTATTCATTGAAACATCGGTAATGTCTAAGGCTAGGACAACAGCATATTCTTTTTATTGTTTTGACTCTCGAGTGTGTATTCGTTATATACTTTTATATAGAATGATGTGGTTCTCGGTTGATTAACTGTGTCTTACTGTGTCGGATATATACTTGAGAGTAAAAATGTTTAAAAGAATATTCTATTGTCATAGCCCTAGTAATGTCGGGTCTTACTGCTAGTTCATTATAAAATATAACAATATGTCAAGTTTATAACCAAAAGAGTACTTATGTAGAATACGAACCGTGCTGTAAATAATACCGTAATTTAGAAATCAATTTTTAACATAGGAAGGGATAAAAAACCCAACTATTCTGTACTTTCAACTAACAATTTAATAAACAAAAGTTCTCATAAAATTGAACTTAACTTGAAAATCCTATCTAAACACAGCACGACCAAAAGTTATACTTTCTTTACAAAAACTAAAAAAGAATCAAAGTGTAGTCTTTGTTCAGTCCTTTGAGACTTTTTTTTAATTCTTTTTTTCTCAATCAGAGTGATACTTACGATCCACCTCCAATTAAAAACCACCATTCGGCCTAACGTTTGCTCTCGTGAAGAGTCAAGTAAAGTTTGATCAAATGTAAAACTTCAATTGACATTCATTCTGTTTCAAATTTGAAAACTTTGATGGGACAAACGCACAATATTTTGAATATTTCAATAAATAAAAAGTCTCTTTAGTTCACGTGCTATTTTTTTTATATTGATAATAGAGAATCTGTAATCATTAGACACAATGACAACAAAGAAGCATGGGAAACTTTTAATGTATTTTCTAGAAAATAAGTCCAGGTAACAAACAGTAAATTCAAGAACATTAATAGCATCGTAAAGTTTGAGGATTTTTCCCCTCCAAGATCCAGCAGACCAAGAAGAAAAAAAAAACGTCGAAGTATTAGCAATATCATCAAATAAACAACAACTTTACGGAGAGAATTCTCCGTTCATTCATCTGTCTGCCTTCGATTAGTTGATTGATTTTTTTTTCAAGTCTTAAATAAATCGATGAGAAATGGGAGGTCCTCTCTTGTGATAATATGAGCCACATTTGGGAGGGGCCTCAATATCTGCCTCTCATAACCAAACACAAGCGGGTGGGCAGGCGGGCACGTGCTCGTTTGTATACCCACCCCTTCTCCCTTTCTTTATCACTCTCTTTTACCATCTCCCTTTCTGTTTGCGCGCGTGTGTGACCCCCCTCTTCGCAAATAGTTGTATAAACTAAATTTAGTTTTAACTTAGACAAAAAAAGTTTGCTTCCAACCTAAAATCTATTGAAAACGTGATTTTTTCTTAACATAAAAGCTTTTTTCTTTAAATAAAAAAATAACTTTCAAATTTTTTTTTTTAATATTTTATGAAACTAGCAATTATAACTTTTTTGCTGTTGAATTAGTTAAAATTAAACCATGTAAGTTTCATAAATTAATGATTATAATTTCTTTCTAGGAATTAGAAAATATCCTATTAACAACATAACTATTCTTTTAATTATTTTTCTTAACGCATCCCCACCCTTGCACAACGCCGATTAAGTACAGTTATATTGACCCGGCAGAAGTGATAATTTGTTATTCTTAGTTATTATCGTTTGCAGTATGTATCGGACCTTCAACCTCCAGAAGACTGTCACCTATAACTGATTGTTAACTAGCACTTTTAACCGTTACCCCATGATAACAATATAATCTCGTCAATTAAATGCTGTCCAGAATGGTGAGATCGATATAAAAATTTCAAAGTTCGAAAGTATGCACCTGAAGAAGGTCGGAGATTACATCGACCGAATTATTATCATAAAAAAAAAATATGAGAATAGATGTCCGAATAATGCAATTAGTATTTATCCTCATTTTAAAAAAATTCTGAAAATGGACTTTATTGACGAAAAAAAAAAAATGTATTTTTGGTTTGTAAATAAAAAAAAAATGTTTTTATGATTTGTAAATGAAATTTGGAAAAACGTTCATTCATGTGGGGACATTTTAAATAGCTTACACACACACAAATGCATGAGTTATTATGGTGAGTGAAAAACTATGATACTGATTTCCTCACCTTTTCACTTTTGGCTTCATGCCACATTGTTTTAAGGACCCCCTCATTCTTTATATAAAATTTTGATAAAATGTTGTCTAAAAAAAAAAAAAAAAAACGGGGATCCTCAGTAATAGATCAAAGAGTAAAAATTACTAAAATACGCTTTTTCACTACGATTCATTTTCATAGGATATGAGAATAATAATATCGGTAAATGTTTATGTCGAGGAAATTCCATAAACGTGTTTCGATTCGCAACAACACAAAATGGTCCCATGCCTGACTTCGACCCTCCATCTGGCCTTGCACTTGTTCTATGTACGTGTGCGCGTATGACACGTTCATTCATTACATTGTCTTTTCTATTTCTTTTTTTTTTTTTTTTCGATCCCCCCCCCCCTCAATAATTGCCAATCAATAGGGGATTGTTTGCCTGATGGATTTCATTCTTTCTTCTTCGTCCTTTTTTTTTCCCCTCGCGATTTCATCATCATCACGCTTTTTTGCACACCTTTCTTCCACCCCCCCTTCTGTTTTGGCCAGGAACAAATAGTATATTTTACTAGCAGAATGATCCAGCGTTGTACGGGATTGGTTGAGGAATGCTATATCCTTTTGTGTCCAGTTCATAGCATCATATAAGTTTTGTGATTCTTTATAAAGATTGGATTTTTTGAGTGGCACTGGAGGATTATTCAGCTTTGATTTGGTAGGAAAGAATGTGACATTAATTGAAATCAATTTCAATAAATTTATAATTATATATTGTTATGGGTTCTTTTTACTGTACACATAGATTCAAAAAGTTGTCACAAAACAAATATATAACAGCTCGAAAAACATACAGTGTTTACCGATGTATTGGAAAATTTAAAATGGCGGCCGACTCTTTCTTTGAGGCGGTAAGTTTGGGAAAATAAGTTATAAATAAAAAAACACACAAAATACTGTTAGAAACTCGCTCAATATATGTTACCATGACATAGGCTGACATATATTCGGTGGGTTTTTAACAGTATTTTGACTGGTTTTTTATTTATAACTCCTTTTCCCAAACTTAACGTCTCCGAGAGAGAGTCAGCCGCCATTTTGAATTTTCCAATACATCGGTAAACACCGTATGTTTTTCGAGCTGAATAAACATGTTACGTTAAATACAAACACTAAAAACATATCCAGTTGGGTAGAAAAGTAGCTTACCTTGCCTTTGATAACATTTATTTGTTTTATATTTGTTTTGTGACAACTTTTTTCGAATCTGTGTACAGTAAAACAAGCCCATTGTTATATATATAATTTACAAATTCATAATTGTATACAGAATTTAAAAAATATGACGGTTTAAAGCTAAACAAATTCAGAATCTCAACCAATAAATAAACATATTTATTTAAATTAAATTCAGTATTTCATAAAATCTTCATCAGGAAAAATGCAATTTTTTCTTTTCATTTTTTTTTTTTTTGTTGAATGAGATTCTGCACTTGTTTGGCTTTAAACCGTTAATTTTTTTAATTTTGTATTCCATATAAACAGTGCTTACAATAAACAGTGGACTGTTTAATACTTATAATTATATATTCTTATATATATATAATGTACAAATTTATAATTATGTATTGTTATATAATATATAAATTTATAATTATGTATTTCCGTCCTTTTTATGAATTTATAATTATATAGTTATATACATATATCAATTATAATTTATAATTAAATATTGTTATATATATATATATATATATATATATAAATTTATAATTATATATATATATAAATTTATAATTATATATATATATAAATTTATAATTATATATATATATAAATTTATAATTATATATATATAAATTTATAATTATATATATATATATATAAATTTATAATTATATATATATATAAATTTATAATTATATATATATATAAATTTATAATTATATATATATATAAATTTATAATTATATATATATATAAATTTATAATTATATATATATATAAATTTATAATTATATATATATATAAATTTATAATTATATATATATATAAATTTATAATTATATATATATATAAATTTATAATTATATATATATATATAAATTTATAATTATATATATATATATAAATTTATAATTATATATATATATATAAATTTATAATTATATATATATATATAAATTTATAATTATATATATATATATATAAATTTATAATTATATATATATATAAATTTATAATTATATATATATATATATATATATAAATTTATAATTATATATATATATATATATATATAAATTTATAATTATATATATATATATAAATTTATAATTATATATATATATATAAATTTATAATTATATATATATATATAAATTTATAATTATATATATATATATATATAAATTTATAATTATATATATATATATATAAATTTATAATTATATATATATAAATTTATAATTATATATATATATATATATATAAATTTATAATTATATATATATATATATATATATATATATATATAAAAATTTATATATATATATATATATATATATATATATATAAAAATTTATATATATATATATATATATATATATATATATATATATATATATATATAAAAATTTATATTTATATATATATATATATATATATATATATATATATATATATATATATAAATTCATAAAGTCCCTCAAGGCACATCTGGAGGTTTCTGGGAATCTCCGATGACCTCACTTACATTCCTATTCCAAGCCTTATACATCTTACTTTTTCTATCCTAACTACCGTGGATAACGTAGTTTAAGAATATATTTGCTTATAAGGCTGTGTCTATCTTCAGAAGGAAACAGACAGGAATTAGAAATAATATAATATCTTCTTTATTGGATTAATGCAAAAACGTAGTATCCCATTTAAACCTGGCTCCACAAAAGGAAAGTAATATTTCCCGGAAACGGGGGGCCTTAACAACAACACCCCTATTTAGTTTCCATTTACTCAAGTACCACTCACATTTAGAGATCAACTCGTTTGTTTTCGATTCTAAACAAACCAAAACACACTGTGCGGTCTATTTTTTTTAATTAATGTTTAAGAGTCTTACACACACACACACACACACACACACACACACACACACACACACACACACACATAAGTAATTACCGAAGATACCATTAAAAAACTCAGCATTCCTATCCTGTAGCGGTTAACAACCTGACGAAGACCAGAGGAATAGTTGGCCGATACATCGTTAAACAACAACTATAAAGATGAGGATAACAATCTGCAAATGAATAAAATATACAAATTACTCATTTCAAAAAAGAATTGCAACAATCAAATAATATAAGAGTCTTACGTTTTTCTTTTTTAATGCCCCACTTCCCTCGTTTTTTTTTTTTTTCAAATGCATATAACAAAATTAAATTCAAAACATCAGGATATTTTTAAAAGTTTAACCCATAGTGAATGTGGTATTGTGGTGACTGCTGCCGTGAATGTGGTGGACAAACAGTTAAATAAAAAAAAATTGTTGGGTAAATGGGATGAGTCCATTCTCTCAGACATTACCTTCTCCTTTATGAGCGGGACTTAATTGATCGTATGAGGCGTTATCATCGGAGTATACTGGCGGGACGGATCATGGCAAATGTTGCACTCGTCTGGATGGGTCACTTTTTGTAGGGTTCTTGATTCCCCACCATAAACAAACATTGCGCCTAATTTTGTCGTCGTGAGGAGGTGGATAAACAAAGTTAACTTTGATAAATTTTAGTCTGTCCGCTTTTTTCTTTTCACCTTCTAAAACTAATAATCCAATAAAAAATGGCTCAGTTGTGCTACCCATAAACTTGAAATAGTTTAACTTTTAGTTTTGTTAAAAGTTGCTGCTGATTGTTAAATTGGGTTTGTATTACAATCCACAGAGATCAAAGTGTAGTATCTGTTCTTCAGATGCTGCAGTTGCTGCACTTCCATTTCTTGTTCTTTTTCTGTGGAGGAGCAGTCCTTCACGACTGAAACAATTTTCTTTTTGTAGCTTTTCTCCACGTTAAAAAACGACCCTGGTGTCTAACTCTGTCCCGTAGGGAGGCATTGTAAATAGGTACAATTCACAGAGGTATGAAAAAGTTGTCAAATATCAAATATATAACAAATAAATCAAATCAAAGGCAAGATAAGTTACTTTTCTACCTAACTGGATAAGTTTTAGTGTTTTATTTAATGTAAAATGGTTATTTGGTTCGATAAACAAGTAATATTAAGCGCTATCGGAGAACAAGAAAATGTCTGCGATGTCTTTGAAGTCTTGACAAAGACTTCAAAATACGAAATAAAACAAAATGATGTTTTATTTCTTATTTCGAAGTGATTATCGATACTTCAAAGATGTAAAAAGACATCGCGACCATTTTTTTCTTGTTCTCCGGTAGCGTTCAATGTTACTTATTTTTCGAATAGAATAAACATTTTATATTAAATAAAAAAACACTAAAACCGTGCTCATTTAGGTAGAAAAGTAACTTATCTTGCCTTTGATAACATTTATTTATATTAGTTTTTTGATAACTTTTCGTACTTTTGTGGACTGTAATACAAACTCGTTAAATTTTATATTAATAAAATTACAAGACAATCACATGTATGTCTATATGTGTGTGCGGCCTTGTTCTATCATCTACGTGACTAATATAATAAATTATTATTTTTTGTATTTAGTATTATCGAATATAAAGAATAAATAGAGTAAAATAGTAAACAGAATTTTTAAAATATCACAGTTAAAAAATTAATTTCGAATGAAAATCTACTAGAATGCATTTCCGTTTTTTCGTAAACATGTCAGCCATTTTAATCTTTTGTTAATAGTTAAAACAAAAAAACAAAAGAAGAAAATAGAATAAATTATTTCGCAACCCTTTCGAAATTTGAAAGGAATTATCAAATTTCTGGTTTTAAACTTAGCAAATGCAATAATTTCAAACATTAGCTTCGTTTAATAATATGATTTGCTCACTAATTTGTATGAGCAAACAATATTGCAATAATTAAACTGAACTTTTAAAATTCTATTCATAAAAAGAAAATAGTTAACTTTTATGTAATCATAAACATTCATTGTTTATGCTTGTGTTACGTTGATTAATCGGACTTTTATTTTCATCTTGGCGTTATTAGCACAACGTTTCTCCAAAATTCAGAATGCATTTATTGTTTATGTTTCCTTAATCAAATGAAAACATACATTTTCTCGTGCGCCTCTGTCCTATCAAAGAATCCTTCTGTTTATTTATTACCGAAACAACAATTTGATCCAGGTTTTTGACTAGAATCATGGTCAGATATCACCCCATCAGTCATTACTGCTTCCTTTCGGGAGAAGGGGTGGTATAAGTTTATTAAGTGTCGCTTGAGATCAAGCAAACGGGACGATACATATATCTGTTCCTAATCGATCATGCCTTTTCACTTCGGTGAACTGTGTGCTCCCCTAAAACCGACCTCGTGGGGAGACAAATAAAGAATCTTCAACATCACTTACATATTATTTAGCATTACTAAAAAATGGTTTCCGTCTTTTTAATAATAAAAAAACTAAAAAAAAAAAAATGGTTAAAAAAATATACCATAACTTAATCTTTAATCTAGTCCTTCCTTTTATTTCATTTGCCTAATTCTTTTTGTAACACAAATAATTGTATTATTATTCTAGACAAGGGATTAAACCCTCTACATCTGCCTTCTCTTCAATGCACGCGTGTTTGAGATTAACAGGTGCTTTTGTTGTACTTTTATTACTCTAGCTTTCTAACAAATACATCGGTAACCTACTTAAGCTCTTCGTTTCGTTTATATTTTATACAAAATAAATAAAATATTAAACACCCGCCTTTGTTAACAGGTTACTTGAATACGTATATTTCATTTTGATCAAACTGAATACAACATTATCGTGGGACCAGCATTTGCACTTGACATTAAAAAAAAAAGTGTAAACCCTACTTTTTATCTTATTTTATATATTTTATTTAAGCAAAACTTGAAAATTACAGAATTTAAAAAAAAAAAAAGTAATAGAAATTGTAATAAGGGATTCAGGCTGAAAATTGTTGATTCCCGGGAAATTCCTATAAAGAATTTATCGAAACTTATTTAAATTAATGTCACTTTACACCCACTTCCACACAATCAATGCCTAGTGCCTCCGTAAGCCCCACTCTACACATCAAATATTCAACAACACTCGTCTAGCTACAACCACTATCAACAATTTTCCTCAACTCTCTGTGTCTACATATAAACGTAAATTTCATAAACAAAGCTTCTTTCCTAGACCGGCTCGCATATGGAACTCTGTTTCACTGGTCTGCTTTCCAGCTAACTACAATATGGTCGTCTTCAAGTCCAATGTAAACCAGTTCTTGTTGAGCCATCCCCATTGAATGATCAAATTCTACACAACTTCCATCACTAACGGTCACTACGCTGTTGTTTCAGTGACCTCTTTACCTTATTACACTCATTAACCCTTATCCTCGTGTAACCTTGATAAGTGGTGACTCCCTTGTAAAAATCATTGTAAAATGTTAAAAATAAGAATAAAAAAAGTTGTTATGGGCAAAAGGTGATAGAGTTACTTATTGAATCCTGGGCAACGCCGTGTATTCCTACTATTTGCATATAAATTTGCAACTTAACCCCCCCCCAATGTACAAAATAATGCGTTGACAAAATCGAATTTTACAAACTTTATCAAATTGTATTTTAGAACTTTAAGCAAGATATTACACATTACCTACTTTGTTTTAAGAATACTAAACTGAATCTTTGCGACTGGACCTCCCTCCTTCAAATGTGATTGCAGAAAAATAAACGTTGAAGTTTTTATCAACTTTAAACAAATCACATGAAATTTAGAATTTTCTCATTTTTTTTCTTTAAATTTACTGAAATTTATTAAATTCTAACTTTAATTTTTATAGCAATTTCTTCGCAACTTTTCGGGTAAAAAACTTTTATCATAGCTCAATGGCGATTTATTGAATTTCATGCAAATATTTTTGACCCATTCAAAATCAGTTTGTAATATTTTATCAACTACCTGGTCGACCCCACCCTTTTTTTTTAAATCTAGAAGAGTCATCATTTTTCAATGATTACAGTCATTTATAAAAACCGCCTTTCCATGTCTCTTCAATCTTAATCAGAATTGGAAGTCATCTGAAAAGCGTACGAGGCCGATGAGTAAGTGCAGATCGAAAGTTTTACCAAGTTACTTTAAGATATCTCCGCAATATTGATTTAAAATGGTACAGAATATTTCGGATATGTCAAAAGACAATAATACAATCGAATAAGAAAGAGTGTACACCCTCCCCCCAAATGAGGTTAGGGTTAGCTGGTGTTCGAACTAATATTCACATTCACATGAATTAATAGAATTAAAAGGAAAGAAAATAAAGCGTTTCAAACTGGAAGGTTAAAAAAAAAAACGTTTCAATCGGAATAGAAAGAAAGGAAACAAAAATACAAAAGTCTCATTATGGAAATAGAGTAGATTTGTTTCCGAATTCATTTCAGACGACCAAGAGTTGTCTTATTTGCTTTCTTCTTTCCCCTAAACACTTGAAATTGTTTCGTTTACCTGTCTAATTTTTGCGTAATATATATATATATATATATATATAGTAAGTCATGAAAATATATATTGCAATTAAGCTACACAGAATTTTCTGCGTTTCATTCTCGTAAGGATTCGATTTTGGCTTGAAGTATCCTGACAAAGATGAATAATATATATATGTGTGTGTGTGTGTGTGTGTGTGTGTGTGTTTTATTATACAGTTGAAGGTTATTACACAGCTTTATATCAGATGATCCGTTTTGGAGAAACTCTGAATGTTTGATATAACAGCAAATGTTACACATAGACGCCATTCCTAGTTCATGCAACAGGTAATTTAATTTTAAATTACAATGATTATCTTTTTATATTTTTCTAATATTTGTTCAACTTTGATGCTACATCTGAAAATGAACAATAAATGATTAAGTTAAATGATATGAACTTAACGTTCACATGATTATGATAGTTATGAAGCAAAGCTTAGCAATGCTGTTTAAATGTCACACCAACTTATTAAAGGCGAATAATTGTTGATGGTTAAGTTAGAGTTTGGGGGTATACTCGTATAAACATTACGTTAATTCCACTACAAGTTAACACTTAATCTCTATTTAACTAGACGATAAATCATGAAACTTGCAAACATATCTCATAAGTAATAGTCGGTTAATCGGTTTTATCATGGTTAAAAGAAAAAATAATACAAGACACCAATCTCATTAATTTATTTCAACCCCCTTTTTATGTTTTACTTATTTTCCTAATAAATACAAATAGCGGTTGTAAGTTTCCATATTGTATAAGTCAGATGCTAACCTGACTATCCCACTTCGTTTGAAAAGGCCCGTTTTGGGTGAAATAAATTTATGAGATTGGGCCAAGTTTGTGTTGTATTTTTTCTTTGAACAATTATGTATGTTCTGCTTCCTGTTGAGCTCTTACACTAAGGATTTTCTACAGAAATTGCTTTATCCTTTTGAATTAACACACACACATATATAATACATATAATTTTTTTTTTGTTACAACATTTTATTAGTGTTTTAAAAATAATAGATGGAGTCATATCAAGTTGGGACAATGATTGCATAGAAAGGGTAGGGTAAATTATACATACATGTGTGTGTGTTTGTGTGTGTAAATATATAAGCAAGCGGTAATATGATTTATAGAAAAATTATATTCTTAGGCTCCAATAATTCAATATGAACAACCTATTAGTGTACGATCGTTTCGAAGACAATACAAAATTGATATGAATACAGTCTCATCGTCAGCATGTAGAAAGGTTGCACATATGATTAAACACTAATAAGAGGATATCAAAAGATTATACAGCAAATAAAAAGCATGGATTAAAAAAGGTGAACATACTTTACATAAAAACGTGTTTAAGGGCTGCATTAGGCATGCACACATTCTATTTAAACAAATGGTTATAATATTTTTAGAGGTTAGTACATTTCAGTTTTAATAAAGTGAGAAACAAGATGATAAATTACCGATTAGAGATGAATTTTCATGCGAAAGCTAAAGAATTTTTAAAAAGTAACCCATTCATCACTTATTTGAGTTAGAGCTCTTTGGCTGCTTGGACAAGGAAAAAAGTTAAATTTAAATTTTAAATAAAATAAGAAAATCCAAAATTAGTCTCTTTCCGCTCGCTATCCCCTCCCCCTTTCGTGTAAATTAACTGGTGTTACTAATTGTAGTTATATACCCGTTTGTTGATATGGACTATTGACATCTAGATAAAGGGGTGGGCAAACAACAAAGGACGAGAGTGATGAATAGAAGCTTAGTAAGAGATGAGTCACGCAATGAATTATAATTTACACTTACATATATATATATATATATATATATATATATATATATATATATATATATATAACATACGTCAATCCCAGAACTAAAGAATATTTTAGTGCATACTTTGTGCCATTCAAGTATATTGGAAAAAACACTTTGATTCATTCAACTTTAGTATATCTATAAAAAGATAAGTCGGTTTAGATATGGAATCAAGTTCAGAGTTTGCTGTCAGTTTCGTGATGTTGTGATCATTTGACGATGTGCCGTCATGAAATTCCTGAAAGGAATCACTATGATTACATAATAGAATTGATCGACCTTTTAAAACGACCTTTTAATTGATTGTGATTTGTCTAAGTAAGTTTAGATTTTAAACATACCATTTAAACATAAACACTGTGTATTTACAGAGGTAACCTAAGCATGAATTGTCCCTGCTTACTAGATGGATTATTCTATTTTAATAAATAAAATGGAACATTTTTTATTTTGGAAATAAAAAAAATGAAGATGGAACATTTATTTACATAGGAAATAAATCAATTTTTGTGGGAATATTTTATTCTTTCTTTCTTACTGGTTGGGAAAGACATGAACCCGCATTTCTTCCATTCCTTAGCAAAATAGAAATCTATTGTGTTCAGTTAATGATTTGAAATACGCATTGTTTTTGCATCCAAAAATCCCGCCTGAAAAGTTGATTTGCTCGCCAACAAACCAACCAGTTCCTTTTACATCTCAAACAGAATTCATAACAATATAAAATTATTTATTTAAATGTTTTCAATTTTTTGAGCTGCAAAAAATGTTTTCCATCAAACTTATATTTCCTCAATAAAAACCATAATTTCTGAAAATAATTAACCTAGAATACTAACTAGCATTCAAGCCAGAATGAATCTGTTTCACGGGGTCATTCTCCTTGGCATTATCTTCAGGAGGAGATGATAGATTGCCTGAGACGTTTTCAGGAGGGAATGTTGGCGTGGTCGATTATGGTTCATTTTATACCCGTCCAGGGTGTCCAATTTCCGGGAGCTGTAAGGATGGGGGAACTGGATTTTCTATTATAAATTATAAATTAACCTGATGTCTAACTTTACGTGGGAGAGGCTACTAAAGAGGGGAAAAAAAACTAGTAATGTCATTATAAGGATCGTTTAAAATCAGCTTCAAATTAACACTACAGAGAAAACAAGCCGGTTCTTTGATACGACAGAAGCGCATGCACAGATTCAGGGTTTCATTTAGAAGCACAAATAAATCATTAACACTTAACTTTTACTTTACACTTTAATTCAAGTCAGAAATGACTATTCGCTACTTTAAAAACTCTAAAATCACTTTCGAATCTCAGAGTATGCACACAAGTCAGCCATTTTAACCAATTATTAATGGTTGACATCTGTTTATCGCAACAACTCTTCCAAATTCAAAAATAATTTTGACGCCTTTAAACTGTTCATTAGAAAGTCATTTCACACTTAAATTAAACTTTAAATGCAAAAATGGAGCATTGTAGTTCCTTTAATGCTCCTAAACAAAAACATTTTTTGTACGCGACCCTGTCATATAAAAAAATAAACCATGTTATTTGAGTCTCATAATTCGATCGTCCTGTGCATTTACCATGGAGCTAACACCATTTCTGTCTCTGTACGTGGTGGCTGTCGATTAGGAACTGCCGAACTCACTGACTAGTAGAGACGAGTAGGCATTTAGTGTGTAAGTCGATGGGCCTGCGTTGAGGCATCGCCGATTATTGCTTTGTGCTTTATCTTTTCAATGACACGTGTCAGTTCATCCTGTAACGCGAGAACATTATAACATTACTGTCACTGGGCAAAGACTCCTGCTCAGTCACCCCTACTTATCAAACATCACCAATTTCTTTTTTTCTTCTTTTCTTCTGTCAGATCATCATTATAAAAACAACTAATACATAAATAAACGAACAAAAGCGATTATTCTTGAAGTGCATGAATCTGTGCGTATTTTAAATTGAAACGTGACAGACAAACGGATTGGACATACGGGTCTTTTATTCTTAAATGCTTAAACACAATGAGATGCATCCATTCGATTTGCGCATTTAGTGCTAAAAATGTTATTTTAAATTGAAGTGTGGCAGACGGTCCGATGGACAGGTCTTTCTATATTATATTTCTCTTAGTCTGTCTATTCATTCCATTTTTTCTCGGACACTACTGGGCCGATCTGACTGAAATTGTGTATGGACCTTTGTTCTGATTAAGTACAGTGGACTTAATATTACGGTATCCTTTAGATGCATAGTTAGGGATTAATAGGGATTAGTCATTGCAATACATTTACTCCACAAATTTTCTCGGAAACCTATAGGCTGATCTGGTTGAAATTTTGTATGGACCATTATGCTATAGTGCAGCGAACTAAGTATTATGGTATCCATTTGATACACAGTTGGGAATTAATAGAGATCAGTATTTAATGAAAAATAAGCACAAATTCAATCATATCCAACTATCAATTTGGCATAAAGCACTCATTATAAAACAACGGGACATAACTTTTGCCAATTTTTGATAGGCTCAAAAAGTCTAGTTATATATAGATTCTTGGGTGCACTTATGTTACTGTGCTATTTTTAATAGTATTTTCAAGTTACATTCCAGCTTTACGATATCTTTATTTTTATTAAATTGTTAGGTGAAAGTACAGAATAATTACAAAACACCTTCCCCTCCCCATGTTAAGAATGGGTTTCTTAATAATAACGTTATTATTTCAGTACCGTAACATAAATGCATAAGTACAGATTCTTGTACGCATCTAAATTTTAAGTTTAAACTGGCCAACAGCAGTGCTCTTTAAAACGCAAGCATGTCACACTGACAGACAAAGCCTGTTTATAAAGATGTTTGGATGCATCGAAAATGAAATGCGTCCATTCGATCTACGCGTTTAACGATGGAAAAACGATTTTGAAACTTAAACGTGTATCCAACGGACGAAGCCTCTTGAAGAAATGCAGTGACGCATGTAAAAAAACAAACAAACAAACAAACAAACAAAAAAAAACGAACCTTTTTTTTTTTTTCATTCGTTCTAAAAATTGATGGATCTTCCTCTCTTTGTCTCTCATGCTACCGGAAGATTGAACAATGTTGGTCGTCATTACCTGTCGTGGCCTCCATTAGTAAAACTATCTGACAACTTTTTTTTTGTATGATTAATGGACAACTTTTATGCTGTAAACAAGAAATTACACAAGCTTACCCGCCCCTCTCCTCACCTTAATGTTTTCATCATTTACTTGCGCTCATTATTTAATAACACCTTACCCTTAAAACGTAATTGTATTATCTACTAGTATAATAATACTCGTCAAATCTATTTATATATCTGCGCACTCTCAACTTCAAGGATCAGCGTATCGTTGTGCTTCAAACTGTCCCACTCAAATAGGTGACAGTCGGTCGATTTAATGTTGAGTACCTTTCGGGGGGTGGGGTGATAAAAAAAAGTCACCTATCTCTTTAGCTACTCCACAACAATGATGCGTCAGAAAAGGGAAGTATTATTATGGGATCTGGCACTTCCATTTAGAATCAATGTTTAATGTTTTATGGTCCTTAAACGAAAAGACGTGCTGTAATGGCTACAGGCGTCGACTGTGGGGCTTGACATGCTGGGTTCGAGTTTTGTCGGGGTTACTGTATCATTTTCACTAATACTATTGGGAAAGGTATCAGTCTATATACCTTTCCTCCAGGGCAGGTTGGTTGTGTAGCTAGTCTAGGAGAATTAAAACTCTCAACTAATACTATTAATTCTGTTTAATCCGGCATTGTTTTCAGTCTTGAACTTTTCCTTGCTACTAAATCCAAAGAATACCGATTTAGAAACTGTACTGTTCGGATTGGGAAACCCTTGCTTCATAATAGGCATCTTTTGAGGTTATGGTTTACAGTGATAGTATTAGTTTGGTGCAAAAATAATGTCGGTTTTTGACGTTCATAAAAAAACGACATTATTTTTGCACCAACCTAATAGAAATATAAACAAAGATTTATCACAAACCAAAGAGATGAGTTAAAGAAATGCATCTTTCTCTGTTCCATCGAACACGTTAGTCAAATGGTTAAGTTGACACCTGTGACTGTTGGCCTTTTTTTTTTTCTGAGACACAGGTTCGAATCCTATATAAGTCTCTTAATGTTTTTTTTATTAATGGTTTTCCCTGTTTATTCAAATGATATATATTTATATGACAAAAAAATACTAGCATTTGCCCTGGATTGAATGAGGATCAACAAATATTCCACTCTCTCATACATTTATTTTCATTGAAATCGATGAAATCGCCCATTTTTGTAAAACCAAATTGATTGATTGCCTGCTCTAATTAGAGACTCCACCCCGATTAATACTTGGATGAAGCTTCACATGCCTCCCCACAGTGACTTAATTCACAATACATTATAGCCTACATTGCACTGTAGAGAACCGACTGTTGATTTTATAAAATTATTTGTAAATAATGGTTTCACTTAAAGTTTAAAATGCATAAGTCAATTATTATGGTTCAGTAGTGCTCTAAATATAAACATTAATTTTGGACGCGCCCTTGTCGTATCGGAGAACTAATCGTTGATTTTATGAAATTATTTCTACATAATCACTTGAATTAAAGTTAAACGTACAAAAGTCACGTGTTATGGTCCAATTGTGTTCTAAAAAGAAACATTCATTTAAAACGTGCCCCTCTCTTACGAAAAAAAAAATCTACAGTTGATTTTATAGGCTGAGCCTTTCTGCTTGTGTGGTGATAAAACTTCTCAAATGCACTTGTGATGTGAGGCTGTATTAAAGTGTTAACTTTGGTCAAAATCGGTCTTCCTTCTTTAATAGGATCTTTTGGACTATCGATACTTATCAGAAGAATTCTGATACAAATCCTACGTAAGAACGCTCCTAGACACATAAAGTATCTTCTTGTGAAATTTTTTAAAAAATCGGCCCAGCCGTTTCTGAGTCCATATGGAACGAACTTAATCACACACAAAGTTCCTTTTATATAATAGTAGATATATATCATCCAGTCATGGGAAAGTTAACTAATAAAAAATGTTTGTTTTTTCTAGTTCCTCGAACAAAATAATTTCATGTGAAACTGAGAAAGCAAATAGCAAGTCAGGCAACCATATTTCTATGGTTAAATTGGGTGCTACTATAACATGATCCCTAATCTCAAAGTTCTACTACGGTGTGATTTCTACCCTATTTTGGGGGTTTAAGATGATTTTTACTAAAGGAGGATGGAAAAAACATACTTCTTGACACTTTTTTATTCTATTAAAGATGCTGCAAAATCCATAAAACGAACTTTTAACTATTTTGAAGGAAATATTGTGTTGCTGTTTCCTCAATGTGCACAACTCCAGAATAAAACTCTCATAACAAAATCTCTCACATATGCAAGTTTAGTTATGTTTCTCCACTTTTTAAAGGATAATCTAATTTATAAAACTCACTATGTCTGTCTGTCTGTCTCCATATTTTCAAACTCAATCTCTTCCGAAACTAAAAGTCGCAGAGCGGCGATAGGGGCCTCAAATGATTGGATTTTTTTATGGGCAGTTCTTTTATGGGTCTTTAGCCGGTTAAAATGATTTTTAAAGGGGTCAAAAAGAGTAAAAATTGAAAAATATCGTTATACATTTTATACATTCATCTTAGTTTATTTTTTATCAGTTCATATGCGTGTCACGTTGGTACAGTGGTAACGTTACCAACTTTAAATGCTACAGTTTTGCTTTAGGTTTCGATTCTAGCTGAGAGCACTCAAATACATTTTTTAACTTTTGAAATCATGACTCTATAATAATATATACGAAATCTGGGCAAATTAAAATATCATATTTAAGCGTGTTTTACGACCGCGCAAAGCCGGACGCTCTTCCTCCACTGGTAGTTTTATAAGTGAAAATTGTTGAATCAACTTATAAGGGAAATATTACATTATTTGCTTTTTTCTTTTCTTGCTTAGTTGTGTGTGTGTGTGTGTGTGTGTGTGTGTGTGTGTGTGTGTGTGTGTGTGTGTGTGTGCGCGTGCGTGTGTGTATTGTTTTATTTATTTTTTTTTTTTTAATCACTGATATTGAGGAAGGAACAGAAAATGAGGATAAGAATCACGCTGTAGTAGCACCATTGGCTCATATAATTGACATTTGCCACTGAAATATTCTCCAGAATGTATAAAATTATTTGAAAAGTGTGAGCCAATTCATTAATACTATAAACGTCAGTTATAGAAGCTAATAAAAATTAAAAAAAAACAAAAACAACAAAAAAAATCAATTTGCTATTTATCCTTTATTCTGCGTCTACAAAGTTAGGCCATTTGCCGTACTGACAGCGAGATTAAAAGGCCAAATTCATATTCCAAATAGAACAATAAACATTCTCCTTTTGTCTATGAACAAAGTGTAGTATCTGTTCAGATACTACACTTTGTCTTTTCTGTCCTCGGTCAGTGGAGGAGTATTTTTTTCATTTTTTATCCCAATTCTTATTGGGAAGCTGAATTTCCCTCCACATTAAAAACCGACCTTCTGTCTAACTTTACCCTTGTGGATTGGCAAATAAATAGGAGCAATAGCCTTTTAATGTGATGATCACGTGTCTGCAATCGGTGTCTTCAGTTTAACTAATTTACATATCTTTTTACAAAAGGACGTCTCATTAATTTATTAACCGTTTTTATTGTTTTCTAATTCAATGATAGTTTTTCTTTATTATATAACACAAAGTTCTATATTTTTCTTTATTATATAACACAAAGTTCTATATTTTTCTTTATTATATAACACAAAGTTCTATGTACACATATTTTGTATATTGTTAATATAAACTTAGCATTTAAGGGGAAAAGAACCTTTAAATTTTTTTTCCAATTTATCTAATGGTTGAGATTCAGTTCTACGTTGTAAATTAAAAATATTGTGGTCAAGCAAAAATATCAGTGAGTACTTTCTACCCAAATAACCATTTACAAATATTTTTATATCATGAATAAATGAACGTTCTTATTTAAGTGTTTCTCCACGAGAAATGTGAATGAAATTCTAGTTCCCTAAAAGGGAGAAGCACCCTGGATAGGACAAAAATAAAAATGTACTGGATCAAAAAAGATCTCCCCTCTTACTTAGAGCAGATTAATATCCTAATGTCTTATATCTTGAAACGACATTTGCCATGCAAACGTATTTGTAATCATTTTCCTAGTGCATTCTCAAATGAAATTCACAGTTCAACAAGTTTTTCTGTTTTGCACATTTGATATTATGTACCTTTAGACACTAACCGATGTACATCTAAAGATGTTGGAAATTATTTCGTCTTATTAAAAGTCTCATTTTTATTATAACCATTTCTTGCTTGGCTTCTTAAAACTTATCACATTTTGAATTTTATTATACTTAACATTTTTCACGTATTTTAAGCTTAATATAAAAGATAGAAATTTTATATATATATATATATATATATATATATATACACACACAGATGTGAAATAAGACTTAATTGTATATCTGCAATTACGTACATTAAATATATGTTCCACTTTTTCTCGGAAACTACTGGTCTGATCTGGCTAAAAATTTCTGTGGTCTTTTGTTATGATAAGGTACAGCAAACTAAGTATTATGGTATCCGTTTGGTGCAGAGTTAGGGATTAATATTTAATGCAAAGATGAGCACAATTGTTACCATCAATTTGACATAACGCACTCATTCTAAGTCAGCAAGGTAAAACTTCTTTCCGTTTTTAACAAGCTAAAAAGTCTACCATTTTTTTTATATTGACTAAAACAATGGAATTTAAGAATGTATGATGTGATGTTTAGAATTATTCAAAATGTGAAAACATCTGAATCTCTTAATTAAAAACAGATGAAAATAATCTTAAGTGGTTCTTTATTTAAAAAAAAAAAAGCGGTTATAATTCATGGTCCTTTATATAAAAAAAAAGCGGTTATAATTCATGGTCCTTTATTTAAAAAAAAGAGGTTTTACAACTATTAAATCTTTTACAATCAGAAATCTTTTGTAAAACAATCTCAAATGACTAATTTCAAGATTCGTATATTTTTGACCAATAAATTGTTTTCAATAAATTTGCATCATAGAAAGTTATGAATTTCATAATATAATTTGCAACCAATTGAACAAAAAAAATCCTTTGAATGTTGGGAATGATTGACTAAAATAAATTACTTAATTTAGTGGTTTTTGTTTTGTTTTTAAACAAACATTTCACCAAATGTAGTTCTGTTTTCATATATTTACTTCTCAAAATTCATATTAATTTTGCTTTTAAAATTTTTTTAAATTACAAAATTATAAAAATGAATTACACATAAAGCAATGAACTTTAATTTCAAAAGATTCAAACATTTTTTCTTACATCATTCACTGAACTTCACTTACCTCTTGTGATCACGTTTTCTGATACTATGCAAACTATTGGGTTGGTGCAAGATAATGTCGTTTATATATATATATATATATATATATATATATATATATATATATATATATATATAGTTGAACATCAAAAACAACATCATTTTTGCACCAACCTACTAATTCCAGTTCTCACGGTTCAGCAGGTCAACTGCCTTAAAATTTCACTCTGTGAGGTCTTGTTTAATCACTTGATTCCAAGTTTTCCTTTGTCGACCAGCCTACCAGCGATTTAAGACATCTCATTGAAAATTTAAGCAATTAAAATACAAATTAAATTAATGGAATGTGTTCTGATGAACTCGTTGCACTTGTGCACCTCGACATACATATCTCTATAAACCTGCTTAGCAACAAAATTACACCCCTTCACTGTCGAGGTCCCTAAATGCCAGAAAGCTTTCTACTCTAGTAGCTTCTTCCCTCGAACAGCTAGACTTTGGAATTCCCTTCCTGCTTTCCTGCATGTACTGATATGCAGAAGTTTAAATGTAACAAAAACCAACATATTGTTAATCTTTCCTCTGCATGGTCCCAAATAATGGCCCCTTACGTGTTAGGGGTGAACATGAATAAAAAAAAAATTTTTAATTGATCAGTCCCTATTTATTTACATCAAAAGTTTGATATGAGTTCGGTTTTTAATCTGTAGGATACTCAGCTCTATCAAATATGTGCACTGGATAGTGCAAAAATAGATTGCTCCAGAAGAGAAAGACTTCTCCTTTTCTGACCAAGAGTAAAATCTGTTTTATTTTATTTATTTACTAGCAATCCGCCCGGTGGTGCCCAGTTGTAAAGTATATTAAAATATTAATTTTAATTAATACAGAAACTGAGACATGTGCTTGCGAGTATTATGTTGTTTTATTTTAACTGTTCACTTCTTGTAAGTAAAAAAGAAAAAAAATACTCGAGCTGAGATCGAAACCACAACCAAAAAACAGGGAATCAAGTACGATAATCATTAGACCAGCGTGACACGGTCTTCAGAAAGTGTTTTCAAACTACTTTTTCTTAACATAAGATTTCTGTAATGTGAACTATTCACGCATGCACATTCGTGAAACAGCAAACAAATAAAAATCCGATCACTTTCACGTACCAATTTTTCAATTTTAACTCCTTGACAGCCCCTTTTTCCGGATAAAAATGGATTAAATGTTTTCCACATGTCTGAATATTCTATAGACCGAATTTCAAGTCTGTAGATCAAAACTGCGTTGAGTATATGTGTTGAGGAATGTCCTCTCTCTCACACACACACACACACACACACACACACACATTCTCACTTTTATAAATGTATAGATTTTAACAAAATTGGGCATGGAGCCCTAAAAGTAGGGGGAAATGGATGAGGTTGTTGTCTTCGCCATTTGTTCATCACATACATATCATCCAATCATCATAATACCAAATTTAACGTCTATTTAAAAATATCAAAATGATGGCTAAAACAGATACTACACTCTGATCCTAGGTATCTTGATAAGATAATTGTTTAGTAAGTAGGAATCTCTAAAGGCATTGTGTCGTCAATTTGTCAACCATTTCAAGGATAAAAGACACCCATTACCTATTGTCAGCCTCTTCTTAGTTCATAGATACATCTATTCTAACTGATGAGTCTCTTGGAGCAGAATTCATCTCCTCTTTCATTAACAGTGGCACCAATTCTTTCTTTGACGCCATCGCTTCCTCTCCTCCTCTCTAGCATCTTCTCGGATGATACAGATTATTAACGAACCCCATCCGAATTTTCTATAGATGTGCCCCATCTTTTATTCAAAGAAATTATGTTTCCACTGATGCCTCTTTTCGTGTTTTTTTTTTTTTTTTTTTTCTCGCCGCTTTCTATTTTCCCTTTTTCATGTCGCCATCACTGGAGGTGATCTTTTCTCTTTTATAGCGACACTTCTTCTCCCCCCGCTCCCTCTTTTTACCTACTTTAACCTTTTCTTTTTAGTTTAAACATCCTTTCCATTCCTTTGTCGTTTTTTCTTCTTTTAATTAACTTTCTTTTTTTTATGGTTTTCTAGTTCAGTCAGTTCTTTCACCGTCAGTGTTTATTATTTATTCATTTTTTTTTCAAAGCTTTTCTTCGTCTATTGAGACTCCATTTTTTTTTTCTTTTCCACTCGCATTTCTGTGATTTTTTTTTCGCTTTCTTTTTCTTTGTATTGCTTTCCCCATTAATCATTGTGTGTCTCAAATGTTTTGTTGCGTTTCAGTTTTGTCTACTAAGTTGCTTCTTATTCCGTGTATATATCTAATTGTTCGTATTTATTCCACTTTCAATTTCCTCCTATACAAAAAAAAAAAAAAAAAAAGAACAGAAAACCCCCCAAATACTACAAATGAAAGCTTATTACAACTCTTTTATCACGTTACCCGTCAACATTCAACAACGTTACAAACAATTGAAGTTAACACACACACACACACACACACACACACACACACACGCGCGCGCGCGCGACGTCTCTTACCTATTCTAATCTATAAACAATCGTCCCAGTCTCGTTTCGTCCAGATTTTCAAACATATTTATTCTTCAGGAACGTGCAGAGGGGGAGAGGAGTTCTAGCGGTGTGTGTGCCCAAGCACCTGCCTCTTTTACTCCTGTTTTAAAAGTGCCCTTTTCAGAGGAATATATTATAGGCCTGTGCCCCTGCCCCACCTTCATTACTATATTTTTGCCGTTTTTTTTATTTTTCACTTGGGCGCCTGCTCTGAAAAAAGTTCCCTGCAAGTCAATGTTATTCTTCGCATTATTTTGGAATTTTCGGACTACTGTTCTCATCGTATCATTTTCACAACATTTCGGTCGTTGTAACCTTCGACCTTTCTCAGGAGTATCTTTGTCAAATTTAGAAATCTTTCTGTTGAACTCTGGAATCAACACGGAATTTCGAATGGAACCCGCGGGGGGTAGCATATTCTTTTTGATTAAATAAATGGATTCGTTTCAAATTCCGTGCAGATTCTCAAGTTTGACAACATGCATCTGAAGGTCGGAGATTACATCGGCTGAAACCTTGTGAAAATAGCACTCAACATGAGAACAGTTGTCCGAATAATCAAAATAATCCGAATTATCTCAAAAGTTCAGAAACTTAAGTATTCTTATATTTCGATTTTTCTTGTTCTTTTTTATTTTTAAAGATTAAATTTGGACTCATCCTTTAATTTTATTTTCCACATTATTTCGGTTGATGTAACCTCACGACTCTTTACCTGTACATACTCAGAAAATCTGTACGGAGCTCCGAACTGAACCATTTATTTAATCCGTAAATGTAGATTGTTCGTATTGCGTCAGCTAAGACCGGATAGAAGTGCTATTTATTTATTTATTTATTTATTTTTAAGTGTTAATAATCAACACGTATCCGATCGGAAGGAATGAGAACAGTATTTATCGTCTGTCGTTTAAGATTTAACTTTTAACAAAAAAACAAAAAACAAAAAACACTCATGTAAAACTGATCGTTAATCAACGCTCCTAGCCGCTACACCTTGCGAACAATCTATTCATGTGTATTTGATAACGGACTCTGTTCGAAATTCTATCTAGATTGCCGAGTTTAACAAGATATACTTGAAGAAGATCGGAGGTTACATTAGCCAAAACGTTGTGAATATAGCAATCAACATAAGAATATTAGTCCGAACGATAGAAAAATGTTTTTTCTTATTCTTTTGTTTATCTCTAAATTTGATTTGTTTATTTTTATATCTCGTCATCCGATGTTTTCACAAAGAAAACCAAATAGATTAATTAAAAAAAAAAGAAAAAAAAAAAAGAAAAGTGATTTGCTACAGCGGAGGCGCGTTCAGAAATCGACAATTTACATCTTCAAAATTACTTTCCAATTTGAAAGGGTCACGAAGTAATTCAAACTTTTTTTTTTTTATTAACAAAGGATAAAAAAAAATGGCTGACTTATTCAGGTTTATTTCATTTCATAATTAAGTAAATTTGTTTTAATAGGATTAAAAAAAAAAAAAAAGACACGTTTTGGTATTTTGTGCTATTGCATTTTTAATAAACGTTTTATGGTAAAATATAAACATGTAAGTCTCATCGTCACAGAAAACATATACAGACACCCGAGAAGTTATAACTAGGGCTATGACAAGAGATTATTCTTATCATTGTTTTGACTCTCGAGTATATATACGACACAGTTAATCAATCGAGAACCACATCACTCTATCTAAAAAAAAAACAAAAAAAAAAAACATAAGATATTAACTGATATATACTCGAGAGTCAAAATAATGAAAAGAATGTTCTCTTGTCACAGCCCTAGTTATAACAATTTTAATATATAAATAGCATCAACTATATACAAATTCAGAATTAAAACTTTGAAAATATTTTCTGTCTGTGTGTGTGTGTGTGTAACTGAAATAATGTCGCTATATTATTTTTATTCATGTCTACATACTGTTCTTGTCTTAACGTTTCTACCGATGTAAACTCCAACCTTCTCCAGGTGCATATTTTGGAAACTTTATGCGTAAACGATGATCACGATTGACTCCGTTCATATAAAGTTTATAAACATGTTGCTACAAAGATCTTAAATTAATATCTCTCTCTTTCTCTCATATATATATATATATATATATATATATATATATATATATTATTTCATGTATCTACGTATATGATAATTTATGCATCAATTTTTAGTATTCATTCTAACAGTGCTCAATACGTGAGTGGAGCTAACGATTCCCTACGGTAATTAAACGTGAAATATTATGTGTAGCTTAACTGCCGTATTTTATACATTCAAATACAAACAAATAAACTAATATCCTTTAATATAGATATAGATAACCGTAAATTTGTTGGGTTTTCCCCCTCTGAGTTTTGTTGTTATGCGTTAAAAAAAAACTCAATAAGGAAGATACACGATTGACGTCCTTAGCAAAATTGCATAAAGTAAATTCACGTTTTTATGTGTTTAAATATTTGTAATCAATCGCAAAAATAGAACTATTTCAATTCTTTTACAAATTAAAAGTCCATTTAAAATGTCCCGAACAATTGTGTGTGTCAAGAAAACTTGCGAATAATCCACAAGTAGTATACAAGAATTGTGTGCACTTAGAAAAAAGTCTTTGTATCAATAAGATTGCGTGACTATTTTTCGAGATTGCATTTCGCCTTCACCTAACTTACGTGATATTTTTAAAAATTTCTATTAAATAATTATTTATTTCAACTAAAAATTGCAATAGCGGAAAGTATTAAAACAAATTTAAAAATACTATTTTAAAAATTGTAAAAAATGACTATATTTCAAATTATTTTTCTCTAAGCCTTCCACCTGGGCAACGGCAGCTTAACATAACTAATTGTCTATATTTTTTCGTTAAGCTTTATTATGTTAACAATTAGATAAATTATTATTATTATCATCATTATAATAATAATAATAATAATAATAATAATAATAGTAATAATATTATTACTAGCAGGGAAACCCGACTTCGCCCGGGATTGAGTGATGATCAACGAATATTTCACATTCCTATATTTTTATTGTCACCGAATTCCGTGAAATCACCCGGGAGGAAGCTTCACGTGCCTTTATGCAGTAACAGTTCAAAATATATGTTATTCTACATTGCACTCTAGAGAACCTACTGTTTCTTTTTATAAAATTATTTTATATAAACTTCTTTCCAGTTAATGAAAAAACATTAAGAAATTTACGTGTGGGGTTTGAACCTACAGACCACGTCATGCAAAAAAACAAAACAAAAAAAAATAAACACGTAAATTTTCAAGTCTTATGAAATTATTTGCAGTTAATGAAAAGAAAAAAGAAATTTACATGCGGAGTTTGAATCTACAAACAACGTCATGCAAAAAAAAAAAGAACAAAACAAACAAACAAACAAACAAAAAACACGCTATCAACTTACCCACAGTAAAATTTTCACAACCTATTGTTTTATCATTGTTGCTAAGCAACGACACGAAAAAAATGGCTTTACCGATGATAGGCAAATTAAAATAACGGTTTAGATTATCCGTAATTATCAGGGGGGGGGTCTTCTGAGAGAAAACTTAATTAAGATCACTCCCAGACTTATACACGAAAATTCCGCAAATTTTTAAGAAAATTTGTTCAGCCGTTTCGGAGTCTATAAGGAACAAGCTCATACATACATACATACATACATAGAGACAAAGTTGCATTTATATAATTGTAGAGATTATTATAACAACAGCCATACTAACACACGAGCAGGGCCGGGTAAGCCCGCTAGAATGTACTGAAAGTTTAACATACTCTCGATACTTTGATTTTGTTATAATTATGATTCCCGTCTCTAGTTTTCTTGTGTCTCCCAAAATTCCGATTGTCTTATTTTCATAGAGAGAATACTAGTTATACAGATCCGGCGTTGCCCGGGATTTATTTCTTTTTCCTTTCATATTATTGTCGATGTCGTTTTTTAATAATTGTAATAGGATTTTAAAAGTAAAATTTAATCATTACGGTCACTAGATTATCAACTGAATAAAATTGTTACAAAACTATAATTTCGTTAAGGTAATGTTATTTAAATGTTTATACAATTATTAGGTGTAACAAGTTTCAAGTCTTTTCAGTTTTTAATCGACGAGGATTTTCTGAAAATTTTAAATCCGCTTTATTGATTTTCTACTCAACACTTTAAATACTTCAAAATTACTTTCAAATTTCGAAGGACCACAAAGTAATTCCTTCTTTGTTTACCTATCAACAGCATTAAAATTCATGACCTTTTTCTGGAGAAACAAAAGTGCATTATGGTGAATTTAATTCAATTTTTGAATAGGCTTTACAAATTCGGTACTTCTGCAGAATACGAACCGTACTGAAATAAAAACGTTATTATTTAGAACCCCACACTGAACATGATACTAGAAGAGGACGTTTTGTAACTATTCTGTACTTTCCCCTAACAATAAAAATGCTGTCAAAATTGAATTTTCTTTGAAAATCCTATCTAAAAAAAAAAAAAAGAGCATGGCCCGTATTCTGCACAAATACCAAAATTCTTGTATGCTATTGCATTTTTTTTTATTTCAATAAATATTCGATTAATAAAATAAAATGTATAATTATTAGTTACGCTAGAACAGATACGTTTACAGAAGCATAAAAATGGCCACGCAATTTTATTAATATAAAATGTAAAGCAGTCACCATAAAACAACTATTTTCTCTGGTGGATTAATGCTCCTTTTCTGACTGATGCGGCCACACACTGACCAGCCAGCTAATAGGGCGCATTGATTCTATATGGCCCTTAAGGAACTAATTACCCCAGTCTGGAACTAGCCAGCAGCAACCAGAAGAGCCCAGGTCACCAAAAAAGACAGACCTCTCTCCTCTCACTCTCTGTCAACTGACCCTTCCCCCCCCCCCGGCTGCAGCTACTACACTAAAGACCTCCACTGGACAACCTGGGGACACTTCAAGTTTCTGCCCCCCCCCCCCAACACGGGAACATTCTAGAACATTCTATTTCTTTCCTTTCTTTCACGTCGGACACAATCCCTCTTCTTACGAAATAAATCCTTTCGTTGTTTTGTTTTAAAAAGAGGTGTTGGTTAATTATTCTGTACGTTTGTGCTGCAAATTAATCTTTTATTGAGGTGGGGGTGTACTCTTGCATGAAAACTACCTAAAGATGTCTGATAAAGTCTTTATTGTTCAGTGCAGTTAAATAAAGGGTGTATCAAAAAATAAAAAATAAAAAACTTCTCGCAAAACAAACGAAAATCAAGTCCCGTGAAAATAGACATTATAGAATCATAGCGCAATAACATCGCAAATTCTTTTAGTTTATGCGATTATTTTTAGGTTAATATTTTTACTATTTTATCTATTAGACATTATTTTTGTTAATTTTATTTTAAATTCATTGTGTGTGCTCGACCTGTTAATGCTGTACAATTCGCGTATCATTGTGAATTCTTTGAAATTTAAAGTAGAAAAGAAAAAGAAAGAAAATTCTCAATTGACATCAAATGAATTTATATTTCAAATTAAGTGCTTACGAATACGTTCTTATAAAATAGATGATATTTAAAAATGTCACATTTGCGAAAAACATTGACATTTAAAATCCATAGATAATCAAACACGAGATTAATATTATTGTTAAAAATTTCTATGCCAGAAATTTTAATGTCCCAGAGCAATTTCAATAAAAGTTGAATAATTCCAGCCATTTAATTAACGGTAATATATATATATATATATATATATATATATATATATATATATATATATATATATATATATATATAATGATGTGTGTGTATGTATAGCAACATTTCAGTTGGCTTTGTGAATATAAGAATTCAATTTCAAGTTAAACACACACATTTTTTAAATTGTCTTATCATTTTATTTAAGCTGGGAATAGGGCATCCTACCGATCTTTTTATGGTTCTAACGACCCCTTTGAGTATAACTGCTCTCTTGCACTTGGTTCCTCGAGTATATTTGCCAGATAGTTTTTGAAATTCTTTTTCATGAGTTCAGTTGTTCTCATAATTACTGGAATAATGGAGATCATCCTAATTTCTTTCCATATCGTATATAAGACCTTGGTATTTCGTTATACTTTCCCTCTCAGCTCTATTTAACCCTGCATCGTGTGTGTGTGTGTGTGTGTGTGTGTGTGTGTGTAGAAAAATGAAAAAAGTGTGTTTAAAAAAAACATTTCTATTTATCATCATGCGTATTCTTTTACATATTCGAGTTAGGGGCAGAGTGTAGTTCCTGTTCTGATCAGATGGTGTGGGCATCCTACTAGGTATTATCCTCTCCGAAAGAACGTGGTATGAGTGTATCGTCTGTCGCTCTCACCGGAAAATGTTGACTAGTCCGACCAGGCAATTTTTAGAACTCATTTGTTACCGTCCTCGAATGCATTCGTGACGGCCATTTAAATTATTAATTGAACCAAATTGTTATAAAACTATGATTAATGCTTTCGTTTTCATTTCTATTTATTTGGATGTAAAACTGTCAATCTTTTAAGGCATGAAAATTTGCTAAGAATTTTCAAGACAGTTTAAATTGTAATTACATTAAATTTAACTGATTTCAAATTTAGAAACGTCATCAAGTAATTCATTTTTTCAACTCTTAACAAAAGATTAAAAAACTGATTTATGAAGAAACAAAAATGCACTCTGATGGATTCAAGTTCGTAATTGACTTTTTAAATAGGATTTTTAAAAAATCATTAATATTGTAAGATATTACATTTTTTAACAAACAATCGATTAATAAAGGGTAATAATGTGAAAGTTGCTTAAATGCGAGAAACACGTGTACACATGCGAAACGACAACACAATTTGGTGCTTTAGCATTTATGAACTCGCGATTTCCACGAAGTTGATTGGGTGTGCCCGGTAGATGACGGGAAGAACTGGAAATGGCCGGGCGAGCCTTATTACAAAAAAAAAAAAAATACAAATTTTGCAACCCCCTCCCCATGTTAAGACTGGCGACGACCACTGAAATTCTTTAAGAATACATTCGAAAATAATGTTTTATTATCCAGAAAACTACTTGTTGACCGTTTCCGGTTGTTCCCGTCATCTGCTGGGCACACCCGAGTAGCTTTGTGGAAATCTATGAAAATGCAGAAGTATGCAAAAATTTATTAATACAGAGATGATGAAAACGAAAGCATATCCGACAAAATGGTTGCATACGAGACTTCGACATTTGAAAGTGATTTTGAAGCCTTGGTGGATATAAACTATTTCTGGTTAAAGTTTGTCTGTCCACGTCCAATATTATGGTTGGTTTGTGCTAGCGAGCCAAAGATTTACAATATTACCCGAAGGAGAAACTAATATAGAAAAAAAGTCCTTTAATGCAAGTTGTCGATTTCATTTCAAATAAACTATTACACTGAAAACAACCACAAACTAATTCATTTTTTGATTTAAGTTTATTTTAACCAGATTATTTTTTAGCTCAAGTTTTAGTGTTTTTATGATTCTGTCTTTCATCAAAAGAAACTGGATTTGAGTTGACAACTAGAGAACGAAACTAATTACAGAATACCATTTCCAGGTTTTAACAATTAATGGATGGTTGCTGACAAAATAAGCAATATATGAAAATACACAGAAGAATTATCTTAAGCCCGACAAATTCAGACAAATAACCTTATACGATGTGGTCTTGAATCTATTATGTTAGAGCTATGAGTACTCTGTCACTGGCACTGAGCACTTCCTTTTATAAATATAGCAAACCATGACACAAAATCACACACGCCTCCTCTCACTCGCGCATATATATATATATATATATATATATATATATATATATATGTATATATGTATCATCCAGAGATAGATTTTCCTTGTATCACGACCCTTTAATTTGGCTGAGTTAGGCAAGCGTTTTCATGTTGAGGATATTTAGTTCTATCCCACTGCAAAGTTGGAAAGTGGGATTGAGAAATCAGCACTCCCGAAGAAGGGACACTCTGACCTGCAAAAAGTGCCTGGATAGTCTTGTCGACATTCCTCAGTAAGGGGGCTTCAGGCGATTAGCAATAAACTAACCCCTTCTCAAAGAGAGAAGGCAAAGCCTGGGAGAGTAGACCTCCTAGAACTGCTCAGAACCTGCATTACACCGTAATCAACATAGACCAGGTCATTACAGAAATGGTCTAATATCTATTGATTTTAGGGGGGGGGGGCGAGAATAACCTGATCACTAGTCGACCAGATCCGTTTTTATTTATTTTCGTTTTGATTTTGAAAATGACAAAAACTGAAAAGAAAAATACTTTGAACCTAAATAAATTTAAAAAATCCTATCTTTTTGGTTTTCTTTTATTAAACTGAATACGTTTTCATCTGTAGACGAAAGGAAAAAAATCTTATATTGAAATAATTCTCTCTTCAAGTGCATCAAAAATGTTTGTTTAGTGCCAAACCTTTGTTACAATTAGGATACAGCAACACCTTATTTATTTATTACGTCTGTTTTATTTTTTGTGTGTACCAATCACCTTTTTTCTCCTCTAAAAACATGGCTACATACCATCTTCTTCTGAGATTCCTTTACCAAAACAGTTGGCAACTCTCCATCTTCCTAGGGATTTTCCAACTCTAAAATGTTTATTTGGCACCCAACAAGAAAACCTTTGCTTGCAATATATAGTGTACGGTTTAGTCGTGGCATAGTGAATTAACCGTTAAATGTTCTTATTTTCTTACGTTTGCACATAAATTTTTTCGTGGTTTCAATCTCCAAGCGTTCCCAAGCCTTATCATTTCCTTGTACGTATGGCCAATCAGCGTTCATATAAAAGGTGGAATTACATTTGGAACTTTATCAAAACTCTTTTGTTTTCGATTTCATTTCTTTGTTGTCTCTGGCTTGTTTTTATTCCATTTTACAATTCCCATGTGTTCTTTCTCGTTAGCTTTAACTTTGGAATAATGCGTAGAAGACAACAGCTTTTATCAAACTGATTAAAGACTTTTAGAATCATAAGAGTTTTAGATTGTTTCAATATTGTTGATTTTCAGGAATTTTACATAAATTTTAAGGTCCTGGATATGACCTTAAACTATATCTAGTGGTGAGGCCCCAGCTTGCGGGCTTTGGGGAGTGTGGATCCACCCTTTAATAACCATAGCTCCCAGGTCCACTCTGACCCGGAGTGGTAGTACCTGTTAGGGTCCCAACTATGGGTTAAATAGAAACCAACTTGAAAACAACAAATATATTCTATTAAAAAATTGTTCTTCAAAATCTTTGGATTCGGCATTAAATAACCTGAAAAGGGTTGATATGCCGTAAAACAAAAACAACCAACAACATAAATTTTAATTCTTTTAGTCAGTCTATTAAAGGCTAGATCTCTCTCATATAATCAAACATAGTAAAAGTAGACACCCTTATTATCCATAACAAAAACTCCTGAAAGACGTGACATTTATTCATTTTCCCTTTCTGTTGAATTTAATAATCATTTAAGTGGAATCCCAAGGTTTGCAGTGATTGATACTAAATCCATATTTAGATTGGCATACACTACAGACCCTCTAAAATTCTGACAAGTGCGATGCTTCTTTGTTCTATGACATCTGTAAACGGAAAAGTCAATTCGTATAAAATATTGAAGTTTCAAACTTTATACATGTATCATTATATTTTGTAGTGTTTTTACTCATGTCATACATATATACGTATGTATATATTATTGTGGGAGAAGATTTTGTGTCTATTATTTGGCATATGTTTCATTTGCTAAAAATGACAGTACTTATGCACAATACGGACTATGCTGAAATAATGATGTTATTATTTAGACTCCCATTCTTAACATGAGGGGAGGGTAATCTGTAACTATTCTGTACTTTCATCTAACAATTTAATAAACAAAAGATAGCATAAAAATTTAACTTGAAAATTCTAAAACAAAAAATAGCGGGTTTGTATTACTGTACACATAGATTCGAAAAAGTTGTCAAAAAAACAAATATATAACAAATAAATGTTATCAAAGGCAAGATAAGTTACTTTTCTACCAAACTGGATATAATTTTCGTGTTTTTATTCAATTTAACATGTTTATTCAGCTCGAAAAGCATACAGTGTTTACCGATGTATTGGAAAATTCAAGATGGCATCTGATTCTCTCTTTAACACGGTAAGTTCGGGAAAAGGTGTTATAAATAATAAACTAGACAAAATACTATTAAAAACCACCGAATATATGTCAAGTTATGTCACGGTAACATATATTGAGCGAATTTCTAACAGTATTTTGTCTAGTTTATTATTTATAACACCTTTTCCCAAACTTACCGTGTTAAAGAGAGAATCGGCCGCCATCTTGAATTTTCCAATACATCGGTAAACACTTTATGCTTTTCGAGCTGAATAAACATGTTAAATTGAATAAAAACACGAAAATTATATCCAGTTTGGTAGAAAAGTAACTTATCTTGCCTTTGATAACATTTATTTGTTATATATTTGTTTTTTGACAACTCTTTCGAATCTATGTGTACAGTAATACAAACCCGGGTGGTCTTTGTCTGCTCACTAACTTTGTGGTTATTGAATCTTATTCAAACGTTAATATTGTTTCGTTTGCGTATGTGTTATTTGGCATTTAGTACGAAATATGTAATTTATTAAGGTTATTAAAGTGTATGTATTTGCGCGTTGTGAAGAGGACATTTAATGATATATATCCGGAGGTGAGGGAAGATACAGCTGGTAAAAGAGTTTGTAAAATAAAACCCATGAAATGGACAAAAATCATACATTTCATTAAAAAAAGTGTATTTTAAATTAAATTCTTTCAAATTCTATTGAAGACGATTGGGTATTTGTAATGAATAGGCACACAGACGATTTCAGTATTTAAGACTATTCTCGAGTCTGCACACGAGGCGATAAATATATAGAAGCATGTTTATGTTTGATTTAAACAAAAGATGTAAAAAAAAAAAAAATGTAAAAGGGCAGAATGACACTAAAGCAAAATCAAGAAAAAAAGTGCAACAAAAAAAAATTCTTAAAAAATCTAAATCAAAGTTGATTCACTTACTGATGTAAAAAAATTATTAAACACATTCTAAACACAAATGGCGGCGGCGTAGTGGTGTAATTTACTCTGACTTTAATGAAACATTTAAAAAAATATTGTAGTCTTTTGAGTACACAAGAAGGGGGAAAAACCAGTTTAAAATGAATTCTTTGAAAAAAAAAAAAACTCTTTATCAAAGCCTTTGCGTCAAAACTAAGGACTGACTCCGTAAATACTAAAATCCTTAAGACACCCATTAAATTATAAGTACCGACGATTATTTATTTGTTAAATTCTCAACTGGATTCCTTTTTTTAAAAAAATAATCTTCGATTTCCACGTTCTTTCCGTTTTTATTGAAAAGAAGAATCCGCCATTTTTAACAAGTGATGTGTTCTTTGCTGGCATTTATTAGACATTTCTATCATCTCTTTAATCAAGTTTTTATTTTACTTTTTGCCATTAAACGACAATAATGATCATAAAAATTAGTTGATTCTTTATTATTCTTGAGATGTCTGTTGCTGACAAGCCAGGACAAAACAAACATCTCCTCTCGTTCATACCCGAAGGTTATTCCCCCTTTTTTTTTATTATTATTTTAAAAAATCAATTGACAATTTACTATTTACCCGGGGAAAAATAATAATAAAAAGACTCGCTCATATCGTAATCAGTGTCACTTCTTTATTTTATTTATTTTGAATTTATCACCAGTATCAGTTGTTTTGCTATTAAAAAGGAAAGGACAAGTTAATAAATTTATAACTTTTTTTTTTTAATTAGAAAGCTGGTTAGCTACTTAACCTAATCGAATAGTTAATCACTTTAAATCAAGCAAATCTTTGTTTTTTTTAATTTTTATTTATTTGTTTTTGTAATTACATTAATTTATTTTTAACACTATCAATTTCCTGATTATTTAATATTTTTGCCTTAATTTTTTTCCCGCATTCCAATGACTTGTTTTCCTTGTTTGCGCATTACAATAAAAAAAATATAACCTTATTAATCTTCACGCAATTATTTTCCTTTTTAGTATTTAGCTAATAGTTTTATTATTAGTGGATTAAAATATAGGTAGCGATTATAGCATCCAAATTAACGACATTTCCTAAAAAAATAATGTCATTGGATTGATCGAATTTTTCTTTTCAACAATTTGCTGCAAAACGTATGTTTTAAAAAAAATTGGGTGCTAATACAGAGAGTGATCCACGCTATTTTTAAAATCGAATTTCCAAGTTCAATTAAAGTTTTATTATGTTTTTTTTAATTCAATTGTAAGGTACAGAATAGGTACAAAACACCCCTCCCCATGTTAAGAATGGCTTTTTAAATAATAACCTTATTATTTCAGCACGGATCACTCTCTGCATGAGTATCAAAAATTGTCACCGTTTTTTTTTTTTTCGTTAAATTTCTTAAGTCAAGTGACGTTGAACCTGGTCAGTGACCATTGGTGACCTGGTTGGCGAAAATTCCTTGCAAAAAATACAAGCCTGAATATGCCATTAGTAAACACTTGATTGTCCACCTTGACCGAAGTTCTGTACTCAATCATGTAATGAAGCTCTCTCTCTCTCTCTATAGAGAAAGTATGTAAGGTCCTCGGGCTTATACCAGAATAATGTATGGTTCTTTTTGGTCTCAGGCATTTGTTTCTCATTAAAGAAGTTGGGATTGGTTTATTGTTAGTTACCGAAAGAAACGATCACTGCAAATTTTGACATCCTCCAACGTGCCACCTTTTTTTAGGGGGGGGGGGGCTGGATTTACCATATTAAACTAGCCTCGTGTCACATCCACTTTTCGTGGAAGAGAAGGGTAAATATTACCCGAGTCATTCTGAAACTTCCCAACATAATCTGGTTTCCCTACTCCCCATTCCGGTTTGGATTCGGCTTTACCGGACCCAACTGTCCTGTCATTTGATTGCTTTATCATCTTTTTGCATCTCCCTCGTATATATTTTTTAATGATTAAATTATTTTCAAAACATGTTCCAAACAAAAAGTACACATAATGATATTCAAGTCGTTTACAACTGTTTCCATACGATGTTTATTTTCAGTTATACAAAATAACATAAAATTTGTTTGCGACAACGTCATATATATCTTTCAATGTCTACATTATCGATCATCTCCCTCCAGTTTTGTTTCCCACATTTGTGATCTTTTTCAATCTTCTCGGGTGTGACAGAAAATCGGTTTAATCTGAGGAATCATAATACTTTGGAAGAGTATATAAAATAACTATATTCGGTACTTATAAAGAATATGGACCGTGATGAAGTAACGATATTATTTAGAAGTTTTATAAGCATCTGATACTTTCACCTAACAATTTAATAAAAAAAATCCTAAAACTTGAAAATCCTATATAAAAAATTAACACGGTCTGTATTCTGCTTAAGTGCCCTATATTCTAACCTGCCGAAATTTTTGTGACGGCTGCCTCTGGTAATATACCTATTTACCCTTCCCGAAAGGGGGAAAAGCCTTGGACGATGACCTCTTAAATAAATAAATAAAAAAATTAACTTTTTATTGTTTTTACATGGATGTTCTAGCCTTCAGTGGTGATCATTAAAAAAAAAAAATGCCGAAATTATGTCCAGTGCTCAAGTGTATTACAACAAAAATTTAGATCTTTGAGCGTGTGTGTTTTGTGACCCATTCAGTTGCGATGTGTTGTACGACTTTCTTCTACCTCGTCGTCGTCATCTAACAAGAAGCGCACTTGTAAGGTGTGAATAAGATCAGAACAGTGTACGAGGCGGTCACAGGTAGTGGGGATTGCTTTTCTTCCGCCCTTGCTTTCTCTCTCCTCCATGTCGCTTCCTTCCTCCCTCTCTTGTTGATATCGCCGTGAGGTCAGGTCGAGCACATTCTTCAGAAGGATCAACTGATTACAAAGGTCTTCCTGTCGTCTTCACCGTCATTCATTCATTGTGCGACGTCGTCCGACTCTACCCCCTCCCATAAACCTAACGCGCACTTTTACCATTGTAGACAAAAACAACCACCAGCAAATTGAATAAAACTAACACCTGGAATCCTTCTTCGTGTTACCCTTACCCAACCCACACTATTGTTCCTTACGGAATGTCTATTTACCTTTAAAGAGGTTTTGCTTACACCACCGGTATTAATGCAGAATACGGACCGTGCTGAAATAATAATCTAATGATTTTGTTCAAGTTCTACGTTTACTTCCGTTCTGTGCTGACCGTTATACTTCACGATAGAAGCCCTGAAAAAGTCCCTTCTGATTAATTTCGAACTTTGTTTTTCAGAATAACAAAATATTACACACCTATCCCACACAATGCTTCAAGCAAACTACATATCAATCCCATAACAAAACATATTTAACTGGTAAGCATTAACCAGAAGGAACTTTTCCAGGGTATTCACCGTGAAGCAGAAGGGTAAACAGCAAACACAAACATGCAGAACTTGAACCAAGTCAACATTATTTCCCACAAACTCATTCTTAACATATGGAGGGCATTTTGTAACTATTCTATACTTTTACCTAACAAATTAAGAACTAAAAGAAACTGTAAAAATTGAATTTAACTTGAAAATCGTATTAAATAAATAAAAAAAGCACCGTCAGTATTGAACTGAAATATAGAATATTAAAGGAAGTCTGTAAAACAAACTAAAAATCTAAAGTTACTTAAAAAATTACTATTCCAACCAATAACTATAATATTTAACAAAACATAAAAATGTCTACTTTCTATGCAAACAGCTTAATTAAAAAATATAAGATGTATAGTATTAAAATTATGTAATTTCTCGTGCGTATATTTATCGCATCTAAAATATTTAAAAAAAAACCCTAAATAATCCAATAACGTATAATAAAAAGAAAAAATAATCAAATAATGCAGTTACTTCGTGACCTTTTAAAATTTGAAAGCAATTTTTAAGCATTTAAACTGTCTAATAGAAAAAAAGTAATTTTAAACTGGCTTTAAAATAAAAAGAAAAACAAAAAAAACATCGTTTTTTTTACTTACATTACAAACTTTATTTGAACTTTTTAACAAACTTTTACATACATAAAAAGACTTTATAGATCTTTTATAACATAACATTTTAAAATTTATTTAACCAAAAGTTGTTGGTTTTTTTTTTGATAATCAAAAAACATCCAATACATGAGTGACAAATGGACCCCCCCCCAAAAAAAAAAATGTGGACGATTTTTCAACATATATATTGGTTAAATAAATTTAAAACTACGTGTAGTTCAGCAGAAGTCTGGTTTACTTCGGTTCAAATTCTATAGAAGCACATTTTTTTTATTCATTCGTTAAAAGTTAATTTTAATATGGTATTGTTTTTTTCTTTTAAAGAAACTTCTTTAAAACTATGCCTAATTTTGGTGCGATAATGTAGTTTTAATCTCTATTTATAAAATTATATATATCTTCTAAACTTCCAATACAAAGATTTGCTAAAAAAAATTAAAGCTTAGAAATGACTTTCTATTCGACAGTTTAAATCCTTCCAAATTCCTTTCTAATTTCAAAGATCAATTTTTTTTATTGCCAACTAATAGTTGACAACCCAAAATATTAAAATAGCTGTTTTATGGAGTGCATTACGGTGGATTTAATTTTGTAATCAAATTATTGGTGCTTACTTATTTGTTGACGTTTTGTTTCTCAATTTTTCGTCTGCAAAATCTTAATCACGTGATTACGGTGTAACGAGAATAAAATAAACCAGTCATGCCGCCTGTTATGGATTTAGCTGAAAAAAAAAAAAAAAAAAGAAGTTATTTTTTGAAGAGAGTGGGGAGTATTTACGATATTAAAAATAACCTTTATTGGTACTTATGCACTTATGTTACCGTTCTTTGGAAAATAATTTTACTCGTTCTTTCTTGTTTGTCTTATTTGAATTGAGTGCATTCGGATTTGAAATGTTTTTAATAAGAATTTAACTCCCTACTTATTCCTTTCTGTTAAAATCGCACGGAAAACTCCTTGGGATAGGTTGCAGAGAAGCCAACAAACGATAAAGTGTAAATAAATAAATGTTATCACTGCTAATAAAAATTACTTTTCTACATACAGGACTCATTATTTTTTTAGTTTGATGAAATAAACACAGGTGTAAATTGGTTCTCCTTGACTTGTTATCTCCCTAATTTTCGCAAACTTTTAATTACGTGATTACATGAGAATAAAAAAAACCATTCACTCAAGCGCTGCTTGTTATGGATTTATGATATTAATAAATCACTTTATTGGTATTTATGCACTTATGTTACCGGGATGGCGAGTGTTAGGTTTTGTACTTTTTACCTAACAATTTAATAAACAAAAAAGATATCGGGTGGACCTACACAATACGTACCCCCACCCTTTTAATTTTTTTCTGAGGCGGGAAAATATAAGTGGTGGATGTCACTGTGCTATTTTTTTAAAATAGTATTTTAAAGTTACATTCAAGTTTTACGATATCTTTTTTGCTTATTAAGTTGTTAGGTGATTAGTTAAAAAAAACAAAACACCCGTCAGCCCGGTAACATAAGCGCATAAGTACCAATAAAGTGATTTTTAATACCGTAAATCCATAACAGGCAGCGCTTTCGCTTGCTTGAAATGATTTATTTTATTCTCGCTACAGTCGCTACACAGTAATCACGTAATTAAAATTGTGCAGACGAAAATTTGGGAGACAATAAAGCAAGGAGAACCAAACTTTACCAGTAAATTCGATTCCTATTTCAGTTACCTAATTCGCATTACAACCAAAACTTATTTTTACTTGAACCAGGCTTTAGTAAAAGAAATAATAAATTATAGCAAGTTCCATCGTGAAATATTGAAGTGAAAACTCACCAGGAAAAAGGTAATTGCTATTTTTGAAAACAAATACGGAAAGACTAGCTCAGGAAGAACGATAACTCAAAATATAATCTTGCCTTTTGAAAACAACAACATATAAATCGGAATCATCGTCCGTTCATATCTAGCCTTCAACTTATAAAAGGGTGTTACGTATTTATTTTTGGTACTTATGCAGAGACAGTGCCGTAATGAAATAATAACGTTATTATTTAGTAACCCATCCTTAACATGAGGGAGTTTTGTAATTATTCTGCTTTTTTTTTTCTGCAACTCGACATTCATCGTTAAATTGACGACTTTTATAGATTTTAAGGTATGCTGAAAACTAATATCACATTTCAGTTTGGGTTGTTTTCTGGATATTAAGACCTTTATTATCCAATGTAATCCCTTATATTTCCACAACTAATGCGCGTGCGTGTTACAACCCCCCCTACTATGTCCAAAATGGCGACGCTGTTGAGCTGCAGTTAAAGTAAAAACTTGAAAGTACCTTATTTTTTCTGACGAGGTTACATTTCGGTGTTTTACACGAAAGACGATACTTTCGTGCTTTTAATATTTTTTAGTAAAAGTAGTTTTGCAAGTCATGGCAGAACTGCTGATGCTGAAACGCATTTAATTTTAAATATTTTACGGGCGATTGTTATCAAGAAAAAAACTATTACCCCCCCCCCCCGCAAAAAAAAAAAAACCGTTTATCCATTCAGAATCGATTGTGCAGACATAGTAATTAAAAATAACATGACTGTGAGGGGGGGGGGAATGAAATATTTACTTGTTATTGAAAAATAGCGTACACTGAAAATTGTATACAACCAGGTTTACATCCATAAATATCCAAATAACTGTTACCAAACGCAAGAAAAATAACTTTTTTAATGCCCTGTATATTTTTTACCTGTATTTTTTTATATACATTTATTATCGTAACTTGAACTTAGCCACACACTCGTAAAGTCTATCACGACCGTTAATTTTGGTCGCGAATTACTGGCTTAAAAGACAGTATGTGTGATGGAGGGGGGGGGAGAATAGTCAAATTGTAAGCCTAAGTCCAAGGCCCTTTGGACTCCAAGGGTGTTGCTGACTAAATTAAGGTAAACGTTTGTTGGTAAATTGTAAAATTTAGGCACTGAAATTCGATTCCGGTTGCAACTTCGCAGACAGGAAAACTGTGACAAAGAAAATGTCCATTTTTCGTCTCCGTGATGGCGTCATAGTGAAACTATTTTTTAATATAATTCATTATAACATGCTAAAAAAAAAACAAACAAAAAAGAAAAAACAATTTAAAGTATTTGCAAAAAACAAACTACATTTTCTGCAGTTTACGTATCGTGCTGAAATAAAAACATTTAGAATGCAATTTTTAACATGGGGATGGGGGCTTAATTAACTATTGGGTACTTAACGGGAACGGTTTTATTCTTTAATGACTGCTCTCTGAAAGCGCATGCGGAAAAGGTTTTCATTATTTGTTGATTTAATTAAAAACTTTTTTTGAATGTACTATTTGAGACCAAAGCATTATTTGAATATGTATGATAAAATAAATGTAACAAGAATAAAAATATTTCGTGGAGAAAGTATAATAAAAAAAATGAAAACAAGCACGAAATAAAACTAATTAAAAAAAATATATACGCTTGATTAAAAAAAAAAAAGTGAATGACTCTAAGGGGAAGAAAACCTTTTACGCATTTCAGAGAGCAGTCATTAAAAAATAAAACTTTACGTAGGGTCCACGTTCCCTAAGTACCAACTATTCGTTTACGTAACAATTTAATAAACAAAATATTCCGTAAAAATTCAATTAAAAACGTTTGATTTAAAAAGAAAAAAAGTGAATTATGATACGGAACGCTTTCTGCATTGACATCTTTCTCCGACATGGGAACCAGAAACCGGAACTGAATTTCAGTACTTAATGTTTACCATAACCCATTTTTTGTTAATTATCAAATTTACATTGCTGAAATCGGAATTATTAACCTAACTTTAAAGACTTTCATTTCGTAGAAAATCTTTTAATTCCCTATTTGTGGAAAAAAAAGGGTGCTAGTGCACTAATTGATCCGTGCTATTTTTTAAGTTTAAAGTTTTACGATATCTGTTTTTATTAAATTGTTAGGTGAAAGTACAGAATAGGTACACAACACCCTCCTGCTTCATGTTACGAATGGCTTTCTAAATAATGTTATTTCAGCAGTCAGCACGGATCAATAAGTGCACATGAGTACAAAAAAACAAAAAAAAAAACTAATATTATAAATTAAATTTTTTTTATCCAACAACTTTGACCCATTGTAACGAAGATTTAAAATTTATCAATTTTAATTAAAATGTTGCATTTTTTTTTATTTTTAGATTAACTGCAAAATAGTAAAACAAAAAAAACTTTCAGAGTCTCTTTCTAAACATTTATTAAAATGACGAAACAACTTCGCACGCCAGCGCTTTTCTCGGGTCGACGTAACTTTGACACTTTTATTTTTGTATGTACTGTTAATTGGATATGTATTGTAATTATAAATACAATAGTAAAACTTTAAAGGAAATTAAAAAAAAAATTATTAAAAAATATTTAAGAATTAATTTCCACCATAATTCATTTATGCAGTTATTCATGAGTCGGCCATCTTAGTTATTAGACGCTGCTGCTCTCCGAAATTTTTAAAGAATTTTGAAACACTTAAACTGTCCCATAGAAAGGCATTTACAATTTTTAACAAATCCTCATTAATGTATCGAAAGTTTTGGATTTCTTTTTATACATCGAATAATTTTATACATAGAAAACAACAACAACATTATATTAGAAAAAAAAATGGTGCTTGTGCGCTTATTGAACCGCACTATTTTTAAATGGCTTTCTAAATATTATTTCAGCATAGTTCAATAAGTGCGCATCAGTACCGGAAAAATAATCCTGGTTTTATAACAATTTCGTTCAATGGTGCAAGGATACCGTAATAATATAAGTTTTAAACCATTTAAATTTAAAAATAAATGGTAAAAACATGCAAAAAAAAAAAAAAATTTTTTAAATAAATAAATAATAAAATAAAATTAAAAAATGCAGGAAAAAAACAACAACAAACAAACGGCATATACAAAAAAGAGTGAAGCCGTAAAGATTCCCGGGCAACACCTGGTAAGTAAACTTTTTGTTTAATGATTAAGTTAATAACCGTGTTCATCGCTTCCTTCAGATAGTTTTCCTGTTTATATATACCAGCGGAATTCATACTAGGCGGGTTGAACCGGCTTCCTTCGAAAGAGGAAATTTCATGGGAATATCACGTTCACAAGCGGTTCGTGGTCTCTTGTATATTCTAGTCAGAGTAGAGGAGATGACGACGTTAGTCTTTGCAGGAAGATGACAATTTACTCCTACATACAGTGCTTGATATTCCCAAATGGTCACCTAGTACAGATCAGGCTTAACTTCGGTGATCTTACGAGAACCGGTGTGTAAGATCAAAGTGTAGTATCTGTTCTTCAGATGCTGCACTTCATTTTCTTGTTCTCTTTCGGTAGAGGAGAGATCCTTCACGACTGAGACAATTTTTATTTTTGTACCTTTTCTCCACATTAAAAAACGACCCTGGTGTCTAACTCTGTCCCGTGGGGAGGCATAGTAAATAGGTACACCAACACCGTGTGATATATATATAGTTTTTACGACAGTACCCAGCGTAGTACAAACACCCCCAATCTGCCCATGTTAAGAATGGCGGTACTCCTTGGGCGTTGAGTTCCTTGTCGAAAAATTAAAAAAAATTTAATGAGTAAATGTTTACTTTAACTACAACAGAACACCGACCAATACATTTTAATTTTTTTTATATAGGTTTTCGGGGTCGGTGACAACGAATCTGATATTCAAACCCGTCGCAAATTTACCGTTTGCATGGTATTAACCCTTGAACCCTCGCACTATTTTGTGCCCTCATCGCCCTCGTTTATGCATGGACGCGCGTAGTAAGGTGACTTATCACATCGCGGAAGAATTTTTTAGCAGACCTTTAAAATAACAGGAAAGTTTTCAAAAACAAAATGTTGTTCATTTTTCTGTTACGTAGTTTTTGATGCTTTTTTAATTGATCTAAAAAATTAAGTTTTCACGAGCGGTTTACAAAAGAATTTTTATTTTTCGATTTTTCATTTTTTTTGGATTCGTACAATATTTAACAGGGGGTTTGTATTACTGTACACATAGATTCGAAAAGGTTGTCAAAAAACAAATAACAAATAAATGTTATCAAAGGCAAGATAAGTTACTTTTCTACCAAACTGGATATAATTTTCGTGTTTTTATTCAATGTAACATGTTTATTCAGCTCGAAAAACATGCAATGTTTACCGATGTATTGGAAAATTCAAACTAGACAAAATACTGTTAGAAATTCGCTCAATATATATTACCGTGACATAGGTTGACAGATATTCGGTGTTTTTTTAATAGTATTTTGTCTAGTTTATCATTTATAACACCTTTTCTCGAACTTACCGTGTTTAAGAGAGAGTCGGCCGCCATTTTGAATTGTTCAATACATCGGTAAACACTGCATGTTTTTCGAGCTGAATAAATATGTTACATTGAATAAAAACACAAAAAATATATCCAGTTTGGTAGAAAAGTAACTTATCTTGCCTTTGATAACATTTATTTGTTATATATTTGTTTTTTGACAACTTTTTCGAATCTATGTGTACAGTAATACAAACCCCAAAAATAAAATAAAAATGCTTTTGTAGACCGCTCGTAAAAACTTAATTTTTTAGATCAATTAAAAAAACACCAAAAACTACGTAACACAGAAAAATGAACCACATTTTGTTTTTGAAAACTTTCCTGTTATTTTAAATGTCTGCTAAAAAATTCTTCCGCGATGTGATAAGTCACTCTCTCTCGGAGACGGTAAGTTTGGGAAAAGGAGTTATAAATAAAAAAAAAACAGTCAAAATGCTGTTAAAAACCCGCCGAATATATGTCAGCCTATGTCACGTTAACACATATTGAGCGTCTATGCGCGAACGCATCATGTAAGAATAGCATAAACGATGGCGAGGAGTTGGCACAAAATAGTGCGAGGGTTCAGGGGTTAATACCATACAAACAGTAAATTTGCGACGGGTTTGAATATCAGATTCGTTGTCAGCGACCTCGATGTACTGTTGGGGTTTGTTTTACTGTACACAGATTCGAAAAAGTTGTCACAAAACAAATATATAACAAATAAATGTTATCAAAGGCAAGATAAGTTACTTTTCTAACTAACTGGATATGTTTTAGTGTAACAGCTCGAAAAACATAGTGTTTACCGATGTATTGGAACATTTAAAATGGCAGCCGACTCTTTGAGGCGGTAAGTTTGGGAAAATTAGTTATAAATAAAAAAAGACAAAATACTGTTAGAAACTCGTTCAATATATGTTACCGTGACATAGGCTGACATATATTCGGCGGGGTTTTAACAGCATTTTGACTGTTTTTTTATTTTATTTATAACTCCTTTTCCCAAACTTACTGTCTCCGAGAGAGAGTCGGCCGCCATTTTGAATTTTCCAATACATCGGTAAAGACTGTATGTTTTTCGAGCTGAATAAACATGTTACATTAAATATAAACACTAAACGCATATCCAGTTAGTTAGAAAAGTAACTTATCTTGCATTTGATAACATTTATTTGTCATATATTTGCTTTGTGACAACGTTTTCGGATCTATGTGTACAGTAAAACAAACCCTACTGTTGTAGTTAAAGTAAACATTTACCCATTAAATTTTTCTGCTGGTCGCCATGGAACTCAACGCCCAAGGAGTACCAGAACGGCTTTTGAGGTTGGGGTTGTTATTCCGAAAGACGTTCTTAATATGGAGAGGTTGGAGGTGTTTGTACTACGCTGGATACTGTCGTAAAAAAAAATATCCGCCATGTTTCCTATTAGAGTTCTTTCTTGAAGAAATGATACAGAAAAAATACAATCTTATTCGTTCAATAACAGATCGTGTCTAAAACTCTCAGACAAGACATTTTTTTTTTACTAGGGGCGGGAGGTCACCACTTATCAAAGTGCACTTGAGGATAAGGGTTAATGAGTGTCAGTTAGCCGGGGAGACAATACCATGATTATCGGTTATAGAACTTGGTTAGTGTTTAAGAGGACGGCTCAAAAGGAACTTGATACTTCGTTATTATAGCGAAATTCGAAAATTGAATTTTAAGGGATCTACTGAATTGTCGTAGTAATTGAAATATCCAAAAATTATGAAAAACGATAAAAAAAAATTAATGAATACAGTTTTCGAAGACAATGAAAATAAGGTTTTGCTAAATTGGTCATAGATTTTCAGGTTTCAAATAAGATTTATCTCCCTTTTGTTCGAACTCTCCGGTTTCTGTTTTTGCAAAGCTCAATTTTCACTAATTGCCTTGGAAAACTGTTTTCATTAATAATTAATTTTCTACCTATACCTTTTTCGTAATTTTTGGATGTGTTCATTACTGTGACATGACAATTCAGTAGATACCATTGGTTTAACTTGAAATTCAATATTTCAGTCTTCGAATTTCGCTACAATACCGAAGAACCACTTGTTCAGTGAACATTTACTTTTTTTTAATTCATTATTAATAAAAATAACATAAAATATTTAAAAAAAAAAAACAACAAAAAAACACACACACAAAGAAAATAGCAAAATAAAGCTTGAAAAATAAAGATATTTAATAAAATCAAAACTAAAATAAGGTGAATCCTTTTTTTAAGTCCGTTAAAAAACGCATTGTAAATATGACTATTTTCAATTACTTCTTCCTCTAAACTTTCCTAAATAAAAAATAAAAAAGCCAAACATGTTTTCTTTTATCAAAACATCTAGTTCGGGTTTTAAATGTGAAATTTGTTTTATGTTCAGGGGAGAAGTTGGAAAAAGAATAAAATCCTTCACATTTAAAAAAAGACAAAATGTATAAATTATTTTGAAATCTCTTAATTTTTTTTCAAGCATCTTAAAACATTTACGTTACATAGAAAGTTTTTTTTGTATGAAAGTTAGTGATGATATAAAACGATTGTTATTTATCATATAAAGGGAAGTCGTGGGGGTATGTTTATCCGGCTAAAAGACGCCAAACCTTACATTATCAGATTCAGTATGACTGACCGGGTTAGAGTAAAAAAAAAAAAGCATTCACTATCAGGGGGTTAGTAGAGGAGCAAAATAATACATGAGAAGTTTCTTTTCTTTCATTCTTACGGCAATAGTTTTAACAACAACACTGAAAGTAGATCAATAAAGGTTTTCAAAGAAATGCAAAGAAAATGTTAACTCTTCTATTTTGTTATCCATATCCCCCTCTCCGGGTAACACCGGTAGTTCTGTTAGGACAAAATGAATGAACTCGTAAGGTACGGACAAAAATAAGGACCTAGTTTTGAAAGTCGATTTATCATAATTTTTTTTTGTTGGTTTCCGACTACTTTTTGATTGTATTTGAAAGATTAAGGACTAAACTTAATTTCCAAAAGGAAAATATATTTGTACACATGAAAAAAAAAAAGAAAGTTATGAAAATGTTTTCACGGCGAGCTAACAAATTCAGCTAAATTTTGAAGTTAAATAAATTAATTGTAAAAACTCCTTTAAAAGATAAATATTAGTTTTCTTGGTCTATTTCAAAGATAATTAGTAAAGTAAAGTCCTAAGATATTGAATTAAAAAAAAAAAACACCTTGTTTGTACAAAACATCAATTAGTCCAAAACCGAGTGATTCTGTCATTCGCAAAACGCAATAAACTACAATTTTGTAAACACGAAAATTACGAAGACTCAAAATTTCAGGCAGTCGATAGACTGTGAACATGACGTCATGTAATTAAAAGGGAGGAAGTTCTTTTTTTTTTTCTCCAGTCGTACATCCGTATATTCCTTTTTTGAACGTTTGTATTAATTTTTGCATTTTTTAATTTAATTATTTTTCTATGGTCCTATTTTTAAATTAATTTTTTTTCTTAATTATTGTTCAATATTATATAAAAAATATGTTATGCCGAAAGTTTCACATTCTTGCATATAAAAATTATGCGAAACCCGTAATTTAAAAAAAAAACGTAGAAATATTTTTTGCAATTATATTTTTGTGTGTGAAAATATTAAATAAGCAATGCTTAATTCAATGGTGATATCGGTAGTTCGAGAAATTCATTTTTCTTCGAGTTATATCGAATTCATTAATACGGATTTAGGGGCTTTTTTCGTAATGTTCCTATAAAAATTATTTTATTTTTATTTTATTGTTACAAATTACGATGCTTTATTTATATAAAAAAAAGAATAAATAAATTCTTGCATTTTTTATTTACTACTGAAAACCATAACTTTAGTAAAGGTATTTTTTGTTTAAACAAAATAATACATTTCCACTTGGATTTAAATAAAAATAGTTAGTTCGTTATATTCCGCGATCATCATTTGATAAATACTGAAAATTTCATTAAAATTGGTTAATCTCCCGATTTTTGGTGATTTTTTTTTTTAAGGGGTCAAAATGTTTATACATTTTGAGCATCGGCATTCATTTTGCCCGTACCTAGCAATAAAATTAGGATAATGTTATTCTATTTCCCACTTTCGTTAGGAAATTCTATCCGTGATTACCTAACTTGTTTTTGTTCCGATAAGACGGTGGGCAGTAAGAGATGAGACTAAAAAGAACTGAAAAGTCCCCCCCACTCACCCCCCCCCCACACACACACACACACACAAAAATTGTCAAAGTATTCCACTGATTGATGATTTTGAGTCGCTTACTGTTTTTCAACTTCTCAATTTAGTAGTTTATGGACTCTCGTTCCCCCCCCCCTCCACACCAAAACCTGAAAGCAAATTATTAGTGGTCTGTTTTTATTTTTCCTTTTTTTTTTTTTTAATATTAGCTCTATCAATTCATTTTTTTCTTTTATTAATAAAGTCGATTAAAGCATTTGCCCACATCTTTTTAAAAACACTTTAAAAAAAACATTATTTTTTCCATCTATCTTAATTAAAAATTATTCATATCTTCGGTCTTTTTACCCGAAAATAATTAATTCCTATGTATTGGACTTAGTATTTTCATCTTGGTTGTTATATTTACACTGTTTTGCCTTATGTAACTTCCGACATTTTTCAGGTGCATCTTTTTCAAACTTAAAAGTCCTTGTCGAACTCTGAAATTCCCTCCTTGTTCCATCATAGACTAAATCAAGTGTTCGATATTCCATCCAGGTTCCCAAGTGTGAAAAGATGTACCTGAAGGAGATTACATCATCCGAAACGTTGTAAATATAAACAACTAAGATGAGAATAGCGGAGTAGAAGGTATAAGATCAGACCCAGAATCCGGATTCTACAGTCTTCGAAGGTTCAGTTATTCAATTCCGATTATTCTTACGTATCTTCTTTGACTCCTTCTAAAACCGACTCCGATTCTGCAATCTTAGAGAATAGTAGACCTAATCATCCAAACAAAACATTTTTAATGAGTCGATCCACGATCCAGATGTTGAAAAGATTTTTTTTTTTTTACGATTTGAAACTTTTTAACCAATGCTGGCTTTTTGCTTTCATCTATATTTTGAATTTATATTAAAAAAAAGCTAATAAAATTTAATTGTAATCTTTTTTCAAATTCCCCTATCAAGTCGGATGTTCGTAAAAATATTAAATATTTTCTTTTATTACAGTTGTTTATTTTAAAATAAATTATTCGATTCAAAATATATATATATATATATATATATATATATATATATATATATATATGAGAGAGAAAGAGAGAATTGTAAATGTCAATTGTAAGATGGTCAGCGTCATGAAATTTGGAATATAGACTTATCATTAATTCATTATATATATATATATATATATATATATATATATATGTGTGTGTGTATTGTCTGATTATTTAGCAAAATATGAATCTTTATGTGCATGCAAACTCTTTATATCAGGTTAGATTTAGTATTTAAGAGTTTGCTACTATTTTTTGGGGGGAGGGGGAAATCATTAAAATTCTTAATAAACTATAAAACCCTTTTTGACTATCAATAAAACAAATTCCGTTTGTTTTTCATTAACTTTTTGTATGCATATTTTAGAATTAGTTGACAAACTATTTTTTAGTGGAAAACTTGAATAAGTGTTATTGAGTGCAGAACTTTTAAAAGGAGAAATAATGAGATGTTTAGTATTTAAATTCATTTTTTTTTCTTATATTCAATGGTTTTGTGTCAATTATATTCTAAATATACCTTATATATTATTAATATATAATATATACCTTATATATTATTAATATATAATATATTAAATTAATATATATAATATATACCTTATATATTATTAATATATAATATATTAAATTAATATATATAATATATACCTTATATATTATTAATATATAATATATTAAATTAAATATTAATTATTATTTAATATTATTAATTAAATGATTTTCCCAGGAAACGAATTATTAACATGAATCTGCTTTTCTTAGCGATTTGTTATTAAAATCTGTCATCGTATTCGTCGGAAAATATCTGGTTGGCACAGATCAGAACGAAGAGCTCGCCTCTGTTCATTTGTATTTGAAGATTGGCCACCAAATCCGCTATTTTTCACCAAAAAGAATTCAATGTAAATTTAAACATTTTTCTATAACATTTTTTAAAATTTCAACCGAAATCAAAATGAAACGAATTAGAAATATTTTGTCGATTAAGTTCATAAAAATAATGAAATAATTTTGACAGCTGAAATTTAATACACTGATCTTCATCTTCATTCTTTAAAAAATCTTTTTTTCCCCTATTTTCTCAGCAATTGCTTAAACACCAAAGTAATAAACTGCTGTCGTGTTATTTGGGATTTAAATCCTAGACTGCCTTTCCCAATTGGGTTCGTGTGGTCTGCTGCAAAGTGATTACTTTTAGGCATGATAGACATCTTTTATTCCCAACCCCATCCAAGTGCTTTGGTTGTTCGAGAAACAGGGATTCTGAATAGCATCGCCTTTACTCTGCTCCTCACTATTTATCTTTTTGTGTCTCTTTTTCTTCCATATTTTTCAACCAAACTCTTCTAGTACTTCATCCATACATTTTGTGACATGAAGCATGTCAGCTTACTAAACTTTTCATTAGAGTAAACGATTTTGATTCATTGATAAAATAAGAACAAAGGAAAGTATCAAAATAAGTTAAACAACAACAAAAAAAATCTTGAACTATTTATATTTATAAAGAGAAAATAAAAGGCCCAGAGCAACGCAGGATGTGCGATTAGCATGATGTTTACCAATGTTTATTCTGAAATCGGCAAGATCCGTTTGATTATTACGTTATCGTTATATTGCATTCATGTACCCGCACTGTTAGTGTTGGGAATGTATGAGTCTCCACTCCCTCTCACGTCGCACACATTAATAGCACTTTGTTGTCTTTGATTCGTCATTTACTATTGGCATTATGTCTGCAGCATTAATCTCCAAAAAGGTTCCAATGATGTAAGACACAACTCCATCAAAGATAAACCCAAATCAAATAAAATTTAGTGATAGCATGTTAAATACACTTTCATTTAAATCGAAAAGATTTTTGAATTTAAAAAAATCTCATGTCCTCTCTCTTGCTTGTTCACTCATGAATTATCGTTTCTGTTTGTATGTTTGTTTCTTCACAAATTCCTTTAATTTTGGGATATAGACCCCATAACTATATATTTTATGAACCTACATCATCTAGAGTATATTTCATTTTAATCAAAAGGGCTAACAACATTATTGAGCTTGCCATCTATAAAAAGAAAATACAGTTAACTTTATTTTAGTTGATTTATAGCTTAAAGATTATAGAAATTAACAAAAATAAAAAATAGACATTAATAATAGATTTAGATCTTGGCGAAGGAGTACACAGGTACCGTACAGCACTGAAATGGCACTCACCCTACGTGGTTTGAACTGGTTAACTCCAAAGGAGAAAGTTTTGTGTGAGTATGAAATTCACAAGTGGTTCTTACTCGCAGGTATATCTTCATTAGGGGAGATGACGACGTTAATTTTTTTTTTAGCTCTTGCAGGGAGGTATCAACTTCCTTCTACATACAGCGCCTTGTATTCCCAAACTGACTATGCTACACGTTGCTTAACTCTGGTGATCTAATGAGAACTGGTGTGTCAATGTAATTATACCATATTTCATTCGCAGTGATGCATATTCATTCTATTCATAAAGTCATTTTATTTTTACTTCTTCCAACCCAATCAATGTGTAGTACATCTTTGAGCCTCACCACAAAAATTGACCTAAGTCCATATGTGTAGCAAAACTTTACAAATTAACATGGTTAAGCGTATAAATGTATATTTGTGCAAGCATAGAAATAACACAATTAGTCGACTTATGCTTGCCATGTTCCCATTTTTTAATTTTTAACCCTCTTAGCAGCTATTTTTACCAACTAAAAACCGAATTGAATTGTTCAACTGGTTCGAATTCCCCATATATCAAATTTCAAGTCTATAGACCAAAAATTGACAAAGTAGTTTGGTAGAGACCGTTCCATACACACAGACAAGATCATTTGTACATATATATAGAGAGAAAGAGATAAGTAATAATACTTGACATGAAGACGAGATTAGGTTTAAAGTTTGCCCACATGTTGTATAAATGATTAAAGACATGGTTAACAGTAAAAGTGGGAGTCATCTGCAACTTGACGCTTTAATCCTTACTAAATATTAATAACATAAAACTAATACTTCTAGGTGATCAGGATTGCCGTAGAATTAAGTTTTTGTTTCGAAATTCCATCCAGGTTTCAAAGTTCAACAAAATACACTTCGAAAAGGTTGGAGAGTACATCCGCATGCGAATATAGCAACCGAGATGAGAATAGTAGTCCGAATGATTAAAACAATAGAAATATTTATTTAAAGTTAATGCTTTTTAGTATTTTTGAATGATTTTTTTTTAATATGCAGGCCCAAGATGTTGCAAATGCATTTTTGTTGTGATCTTCTTAATTTTTCGTCTCTATGACTTTTGACTTGATCTGTTCTCGTACAAATTGTTCTACCATGGTCTCTCGTATATTTACCCATCTCTCTCTCTCTCTCTCTCTCTCTCTCTCTCTCTCTCTCTCTTTCTTCTTCTTCTTCTTCTTTTTCAATGAATCGCTAGGGGAGCTAAGGAAAGAAAATTTGAACTTACGCTGTTTCCTGTTTTGGTGATTGCAAACAAATTTTGATGCTATCACCCCCGCTGACTAACTTGGTGCATCAATGAAGTGTTTTACTGTCGGTAGTTTGAGGGCAAAATAAGACTGATACACGCGTGCGTACATCAGAGAGACTTATGCTGTCTTTTAATTCTTGTTACCTTTTTTCATTCAAATTCATTACATTTTTTACTTTTCATATTTTTTTTATTTTATTTTTTTTTTTACCGTTCTTCATTGTAAATATATATATATATATATATATATATATATATATATATATATATATATATATATATATATATATATATATATATATATAGTCCTGTGCATTTTATTCCACTGGGAAAGGAAGGAAGAGGAAATGAAGTGAAAACTGTAAAAAAAAAAAAAAAAAAAAAAAAAAATCACAAAAACCCAAAAGAAACTAAATTTTTATTTTTTAAATAGTTTCATCTGTTTTTCTTTTCTTTTAAATTTCTTTGTTTCTATTTTTCTTTTCTTTTTATCCTTTTCAGAAATGATTAGATAAAATAAAATTGTTATAATCAAGTATTAATTTCCGGCATTATTTTTCTGTTGGAAACCGTTTTCCACTTTTCTTTAGTTTTATTTTTTACTTTAAACAAACTTTTTGTTTTTATTTAAATTTTCTATTTAATTTGTGCCATCGTCAAATCTTCTAGAAAACAATTTTTTAATTCTTATTTTAAAATTTTCTTGCATAAATATCTGTCAAAGCTTAACACTTAACATATTGAAAATTTTATTCCTAATAACATATCAGTTCATTTGCATATTTGTAATTTTTGTTAGCCAACATTTAATCAGGCTTGGTTTTTAAAATATAACAAATTACTTTTTGATATTGTAATACTGAATTACCTTCATTAAATCAGCAAAAGAATCCATAAATCTAATATATAAAGTAAAGTTAGTCTATCGTTTCTTCATCATCGATAGCTTTCTTCCTATATTTGATTTTGGTTCAATTTTTTCTTGTGAATCCTTGCAGCCTATTAAAAAGAACACACTATTCAACCCAGAAAATACTTTATCGAAGTCAAAATTATTTTCAAACCGCTGTCATCAAGGGACATAACTTTGTTTCGTCCTATTATTATTTTCTAAATAGGATTTTAAAAGTTAAATTTAATTATTTCAGTATTCTTAAGGTGATAAAAACATGTACACATTCAGATAAGTTGCACAGTTTTATTAAATATAGACTAGTATGACCATTCTTAAGTTTAATTATATAGTAATGTAGAAAAATTCTCTTGTATGCAATATAAACAGGACTACTACTTCAATCAGTTACTACTGATGCAATATTAATTTAAATATATACTGAATTCCCTCCCTTAGTGTACATGCAAAGGAATCTCTTTACAGATATATATAGATAGATATTGAAGCAAACACATATTATCTATCATATAGTTAAGCCACATTTCTATGTGTCTGGCTAAAAATCAGAAACCACCAAAGATACACTTATAAGTCAGTTGATTATATTTAAACATATTCTAATATCCATTCACTTGGAGCTATCAAAGGATCAAATTAATGCATGAGGAGGGTGCAAAAAATACTTTGATTTTTTTTCTTATTGATAGTTGTTCAAAAAAAGAACACCAAAAGTATGTCAAACAATCAACTGCTGGTTAGTTTTTCTTTTCTTTCTGGTATATTGAAGCTCTTGCAAGAGTTCAAGCATGAATGAGGAAAACTGATGAGAATAGTTAGATTTGTATAAAGTAACTTGACTGAGGAAGTTTTAAAAGAAATTATATAACCCCCCCTCTCTTCCTTTAAAAATAAAATAAAACAAACTATTTCATGTTCTTCTCAAAGACCGCCAGCAAACGCTAAGTAGCCATGCTTATATTAGATATTACTTATTGTAATATTCTTTGTAAAAACAAATGGAAGTGTGTTTAGTGTAGCATTTGAGAAATTATCTTGTGTGCCTATTTTTTTCTGTAATAGCAATAATAGTTTTAATGGCGTTTTACTGTTTATTGCTGACTGCATTCAAAATCAGATCAACCAACAAATTGAAGAAACTACTTCATCCTCTTATCATGTCAGTAGTTTAGGATTAGTGATTACCTATGTTGCTTATTCAGGATATTTAGTTTTTTTTAAATGGCTTTACACTTAGTTAATAGGAGACAGATGAATAAACAGACACACTAAAAGGATATACCTACATTGATAGGCAAATTGTAACTACTTAACACGCACAGGAAAACGAATAAACGTTTTAAAGAGATTGGCAGATCTGTCATCGTAAGATACGCATGCTTCAATAGACAAAGGATGATGATTACATGTTTGGATAAGCATTAGAAGCCATACGTTTAAATACAATTTAGGCATGGATAAGGTCATGCAGATAGTATAGTGAGAAGAGTCGTTTGGGTGGATGGCATTGTAGAGATAAGTCACCCTCAATTTTTATAGAAGAAATGAGGGAATGTAAGAAACAGATATAAACAATATAAAACAAGCATAAAATGTTTTTGGATTAATTCCTTCCAATGAGGTGTATGCAATATATATTACTAGCAAAACGTATGTGTGGCAGTGGCATGTAAGTGTGAAAAGCTTAATGGTAGCTGTAAGGATAAGTGTGATCAAAACGATTATAAGGAGAGGAAAAAGGAAACTTGGAGTGTTTCTTGGAGAGTTGGCGAGTGAGTAGGTAAAGGTGGATCTGCAAAGTGAGTTGTTTGAAGTCAGACAATCAAAAACCTGATTTAATTTTGGTATTTTTCTGGATCTTTAACAATGTATTTAAGTGTAAACACTTTTGATTGAATGAAAATATAAGCATTTATTTCACTGGAAATGCTATATGCAGAATGCTTTCAATTCTAAGGTCACATACTTTTCTTTTTTTTTTTTGTGTCACTACATATTGTAGATACCTATGGTATACATCTCTCATTGAGTTATCTGTTTATTAAATTCTTTAGACATACTGATAGATTTATATATACTTACGGACATAAAGAATTTGAACATAATAAAGAAGGTTATTTTAACAAAACTGCTTGTGGTTGGAAACGGTACTATCTAGTTTAACTCAAGGAGTGTTGGTTAGGGTTAGATATGGATTTTATATCAATGTGGTGATAATCTAGCCAGAAGAAACACTTAACGAAAATTGAATATCCATAGTTGAGAACTAAAATATATATCCAGATAAAGTCAATGTCTCTATCTTTAAGGATGTGTTCCAGCTATCTCTCCCAACGAAAGAATCCAAAGCATAGCTTCAAGCCACAAGAGAGTAAGGCAGAAAATAGCATGTCTTTCATGTAATAAACGGCGTAGAATGAATTGTGAACAGTAGTTATTGTACTTATATTTAAATTAACAAAAGTTTTGTTAATGAACAACTGAAATGTTTGATATGCCTACAGTCAAACAAAACATAAGCATTTTTGTGTATCTATTATATAAAGCAAGCTCATATTTCTTTATATATATGTGTGTGTGTGTGCGTGTGTGTACAGATAAATCTCCTAAACTACCAAACATAGTCTTACAAATTTTATATTCTGAACCTGTAAAGTTGGTTAGGATGATAAAAATATTGTAATATTCATTAGCTTAGAATAGCTAGGGACCAATTAAATGTTTACTTTTTATTGTTACTGCTAATTGTTTGAAAAAAAACACTGAAAATAGATCAACCAATCGACTTCTGATTACTATTTCTGCATTACTTTCTTTATATACTGTAGAAGTTGTACATGAATGAGAAAGAATTTTAAAAGGAAAATGTTACTCATTTTTCTAAAACTTTTATATTTTCTTATCTAGGCAACAACAGGTAGCCCTGCTAGTTTCTATCCAAAACTCTTCTTTTATGAAATAATTTTAGGTGTGAGTGATTGGCCTGATAGATACTGTTATGAACTAAGAAGGAACCATTGCTGTTATTATACTAGCTGGAATCCATCTAACACTTAGTGTTGCCTAGTTTTTTTATTTTGAAGTGAGTGGTATTTTGTTAAGCTCCTTACATCAAGTGGCTTCATTCCTTGTCTGGAGCAATTTCTATGAAAAAAAAATACAACTTTGAAAAAATTATTTCATGAGGAATGTAAGTGTTCAAATAGATTTCTTAAAATTAAAATTTGATAGAATTTAAGTTTGGGTCTGGTTAATACATGTTTTTTTTTTTATATGTTGTTACTGTTAATTTTTTGTGTGGCATTATTTTAAGTAAAGTAATAAGAATACAATCATGAAGACCGTAGAGTGCAGTTAATTGGATTCATTCTGGGTCTTCCCAGAAGCACCCCACTTCACTTCCTGTCTGGAAGGTTCAGAGATATGTAATGTTATAGCAACTATCTTAAAAACAAAGCTAGTTCTTGTCTTTCACAAAATTTTCATAGATTCTACCATGTTTCCTGTCTCCATTAACAAGCTTAGTTTCAATTTCGTTCATTTAATTTTTTTTTAAAGATTTTTTAAGCAATAAAAATGAAAAAATTTTTTTTAAAATGGCAACAGCAGTTGTAAAACTTCATTACTCTTATATTTGGTAACATCTTGGCGCCATTGTTGTTGCTACTTCCATTGCCGTCTATGTTGGTCACTTTGTGTACAACAATTTGCTTAACAGATATGCAGATTTGTCATTTAATGCTATTTCTGCTTGCCTCTTGGAGATGTTACTATTTAAACTGTTTTCATCTGGTATCACACATTTTGTACTTGTCAGTACAAGCAGCTTAGACCCAGCCTAGATTTCTAATCCTTTGATGCTCGGATTAGTTCAATTTACACATCTACTTTGACACACTCCTTTAATACTGATTATGCTAATTTATTACCTTTTTATGTGAATTTTCTATGCATCCATTCACACATGTGTATAGATGATAGCACGTATCTATTGATATATATATATAATCGTGTATCTTGAAAGAAACAATTTTCAATCAAACATATATTGCTAAATACAATCGATCAAAACTTCTCAACAATTTTGTAATATAATTTTTAATTTTCATGCATATATATATATATATATATATATATATATATATATGATATTTTATACTAGCAAGACCCATTAACCGGCGTTGCCTGGCAGAAGCATTGGTTGTTGTTGTTGCCCAACTTCGAACGGCTTTCACACTGGACACTCCTGGCCTCTTCATATTAAGAACTTTCGGAATAGACACCTCCAACCTCCCCATGTTAAGAATGGCTATAGGAATAGACACCCTATTTTGTGAGGGTGGGAGTTGTCAAAATATTTGCTCCAAATTTAACCATGATTATTGTTGTCAGGATACCCACCTGCAAATACTATAAACCAACAAAAAACTTGAGGAGTGGTAGTGTTAATCAGATAGAATTATATTTGTTCCTCGTGCATGCATACAAATCTGGTGGCCACTGATTTAAAGTGTATAAGACAGCTCTTTATATCTCAAAAACTACTTGTATTTGCCAAATATAAATGAGATTTTCTTAATCGGCATAATTGAAAACATGTTAAAGTCGTCATTTTAAAGAAAAGTGTGGAGGTGGAGCTAAGGTAAAAATTTACCTAAAAAAAAAAAAATATGAACAAAGGTTATGTATGTGCAGTGTCGATAATGAGTCTGGAAAAGAGAAGTAAACAAAATACTTCACAGAAAGTATAATTTGTCAAAAATCAAACATAACAGATATCGGAATAGACACCCCATTTTGTGAGGGGGTGGGTAGGTTGTCAAAATATTTGCCCCAAATTTAACCTTGTCAGGATACCCACTTGCAAATACTATAAACTAACAAAAAACTTGAGGGTGAAAACTACTTGTATATGCCAAATATAAATGAGATTTTCTTAATCAGCATAGTTGAAAACCTATGCGGACAAGATGAGTAACATGATTTAAATCTAGTTAATCATAGGAAAATATGTAAATAATTTAAATCGCCCACATTAGAAGTAAATGGAAAAAGAAAAAGTATATCAATGGTAATAAAAAAGCCCTGTTTATAAATCAAAGTAAAAGAAAACAGACAAATTGTAGCGTGTAAGGTGTTGTTTTTAATAGTGATAACAATATTTTTTATATAAATATTTATTATTACATACAGACACTAATATTATATGCTTACACAATCTTCAGGGTAGGAAATGATAATTACTGCCAATTGAAGGATTCAAACCTAGTTGTAAAGCCATCTTTGACTCTGCAGCCTGCAATATTTGACTTTGTATATAGTGCCATCCACAGACAGCTGTTTTGCTGCATCACGGCTCCTTAGTCTGGCTAGATATGATATGTTTCCAGTTAAGATTTTTCAACCTAAACACTAGTACAGTGATCATCATTCTTATTCCTGAGTCATCTCCACACTCAAACAAAGTAGGAACATTGATAATCTTTGTGTTTATATTATCCGTTACTGGAGAACTCTATTCTATTGATGAAGAATAATGCCTTTTCACTAGTTGGAAACTTATTGTATTCCTAGTCAAGGTTTTAAAGGCAGTATTTGTTTTCTTGTTTATGTAGAAACTGATAGTGCCGATTAGTGCTTCAATTATAGAAAAATGGTTAGAATTTAAAATTAGCCAGAAATTAACTGTACAGTAATGGATAAAAGGAAATCACCTGAATGTTCCGAGTGATGACATTTTGGCTACCATTTGTATTTTCTGTATTTGTAACAAATGCAGCTATATGATTGGCGAATGAATAAGATGATTATCCAATGAAATATAATGGTATGTATCTGGAAATCTATCTACTGAAAGAAATATACGAGCAAATATTATATAATCTATGTAATTGCTTGGAATTTAAAATTTTAATTTTTTAAGAATTGTCGTAATTGGCTCATCACCATTAAATATTCATTTTGTAGGAATAAGTTAGAACTTACTTTGGTTGATTGTTTGATATATTTTTTCTTGCTTGAGAAATTTTTATTCTCGTAGGAATTTAAAGATGGCGTTGCATCATTTCCCAAGCATTTTATTGATAGTGTATCTATGTATTTTATATTCTTTTATGATTGAAGTCTGGAAAAATATTAATCTAAATGCACCATCTTTTGTTGCTAAAATCTCTAAATTTATTAAATTTTAGTATGTAGTAAAAAAAAAAAAAAGTGAAAAAAAAGGGCATCAGTAAAATTTTATTTTAGATTGAAGCTTGTGATTTGATTTGATTTTTATTTGATGCGTCCAGTGAAAAACTTATCAATTTTCTAGAAGCAAATTAAAACGTACATTCAATTTTCATATTTAAGAATTTAATTAAAATTGTAAATATTAGATAATTTTTTGAAAGAGAAAAATTTGTTGTGGATATCTTTCTTGCGTTGGCAAATAAACAGATTTATTACAAACATCTAAAGTTTTCAGCCATTGTTGCTTTTTTTCATTTTATGTGTCCACTTATTAGTAGGCACATGCAAAAGTTTTTAGTTTTGGCAGTGGCTCAATTTGATTTGACTATTTTAATAATTTTGTTTACTTATCTCACATCAATTTCCACGCAGGTAATGAAAATTAATTTTACGATCATCGTTTCTGAAATTCTTCAATTAATTTTGTTTTCAGTGTTAATTTTATTAAAACTGATTTGATTGGATGTTATACCTCTATAACAATAAAATTGTGTGACTACTTCTCTCATGTCTGTGTGTTTCCTAACTCGATATGACTTATACATTTTTAATATTTGTTATTTATTAGCAATCCATTATTGAAATTTAAAATGCAATAGCATAAAGTATTAAAACGGATATTTTAAAATCATATTAAAAAATAATTCTAAACATAATGCTTTTCTGTTTTTTCATAAAAAAACAGCCATTTAATTTTTTTTTCTAATAGTTGGAAAAAAGAACAAATTACTTTGTGACCATTTTAAAATTGAAAGGAATTTGGAAGAATTTAAACTTTTGAATAGAAATTCATTTTGGCTTGCAATTTCTTTAGCAAATCCTCATATATTAAAAGATTGAGAGTTTTGGAAGCTATTTTAATATAATTTTATGAATAGAGATTAAAATAACCTTGCCATAGCAACGTTACAGTTTTATAACAATTTGATTCAATTAATAATTTAATGACCAAATGATACCAAACTAAATTTAACTTGTAAATTCCTACTTTATTTTAAGTAAAAAAAGAAGTTCCTTATACCTGGAATATTAAACTCTCAATCTCTTTCACTGGAGCATAATATAAATAACAATACCGTATCCAAAAAAGATCAAGTACTTGTGCTTCTTTTATGCTTATGTCCTGCTCTTTTTTTTTTTTTTTAATTCTTAAATCATTACAATTTGACCGAATTTCTATTGGATTATTTTACATATAAAAAATTCAGTTTTATCTATATTCTAAACATGAATCTAATGTCAAGATGAGAATAATATCTGCTATCTTCTATCCTTCTAATCGGTCAGTAGGGAACTGTATATTTCAGTCTGGTATAACATCTATTTGAAAACAATTAAGTGATATTTTTAATTGCCAAAATTTGATTTCATAAATATAATTTAATACTTGTATGTATACGTATAAGCATTTTTTATATATACGAGCGCTGACTGTCACCTAGATGGTCGAGTTTCCAGTCTGGCTTGAGGTAGTTTCTAGGCTAGCTGCACTGATAAGCTGTGATATAGCGAAACAGTATTGTATGTGGATGATATATAAATATGTGTATGTGTAATCTGCTTATAACATTAGTTATATATTTATCTTTTTTTAAACTGCTTATTGAATAATAAAACGAAAATCCAAATCATTGTTATTCTGTTTCGCTCCTAACGGCTGCTAAGTCCATTGTTTTTTTTTTTGTCCGCGTTCGTTTCTTTTTAGTTTTGTTTTGTTTTAATTTTCTATGGCTTCTATTGTTGAAATTGGTGATGGAACTGCCTTGTTATTTACTGAAATCACTTATTATGGAATCATTACCAAATTATATGTCTCCACCCTTTCCCACTCCCAAACCATTTTGACTGCTGACTTGTCCATCAAATTCTTCTTTATTGCCTTGTTTTTTTTTTGTGTGTGTATGTGCTTTTAGTCGTGGTAAAAGTCCTTCTTGTAATGAATGAGATAATAGTTCCTACAGGAGAATGCAACTGGATAAAGTGCAATGCATTTCATCATTCGATTAAGCTGCTATGATCACTGTTCCTTGGGACATGTTCAAAAAGCAAAATAAAATAAATTGGTAAATAAAGACAAAAAGATGGAATAAGAAACAAATAAAAAAAAGACTAATCAATTTTTAGGATGCATCATACAGTCTTAGACGTTTATCGATGTAAATGCTATTTTCAGTTTAAGTATCGCAGACTGACAAAAATGCGTTTTCGCTGCCTTCTGGACCTTTTGGAATAAAGTGTAGTATCTGTTCTGTGACTAAACTTCATCTTTTCTGTTTTCGATCAGTGAAAAATAAATCTTTCTAGGCCGAGGCAATTAAAATTTTTATTCCAATCCAATATGTTCCTTTTTAAGAATTTTCTCACATTAAAAATCGACCTTGTGTCTAGACTTAAGTAAATAAGAACGGACAAAAATGCTATTTCCAACTTAAGCAAGACAGATCGATGAGCAGAACATCTCTATAAGAAATGTTTGTATGCATCAAAAATAAGACGTTCAATCTGTGGGTTTAACCCCCACCATCCACGGTTTAACTGTCAAAATGTTATTTAAGACTGAAGCAATAGCAGGACAGACCAAGCTTTTCATAAAGATGTGAGGACGCATAATAAAAGAAAACAAAGAAATGACATATTAGAATTTGAGAATAAAATAGCAACGGCAAATAAAGTTAATCCTAAACAAATAAATAAGAAATCACAACGAAGCAAGGCTGGCATTTTATTTAATTATTATTTTTTTGTTGTTGTTCTCCTTTCGCCATTAAAGTGGCCTCAAAGAGAACATCGGAATTACTGCTGGTTGGATCTGTCGTGTTTTAACTATCTACTAGATATAATCAAATTTTCTCTGCTATTGATGAAGAACATTCGATTGATTACATTTCAAGAAAGAGGAGCTATGGTTAAAATGTTGTGGCAATTCTTTGTCGATCCCAGGAATGGTCACTTGCTGAGAAGTCTGCTGTTTCAACCTTTTTGCTTTTTCTTGCATTCGTTTTTATTTCATTTTTCTTCTTAACTTGATTTCATTATGACCTGTTATGGCTGCTAACTTTATTTCCTCTCCTCTCACCACAGAAACCCTTGTTTAATGAAGCCTGTGATTGGTTAATAAGTAATAGTGGCTAAAAGACTACCAATGGGAAGATAATGTAATGCAGTTAGCCATGAGGGTAGTAATACACTATGGATCTTTTTTTTTAAGGAGGAGTGGCTGGATCTTCTTTTCTCTCCTTTCTCTGGTATCCTCATTTAACACCATTTTATAAAATCCATGCTTATGAATTCAATATTGTTCTTTAGAAGTTGCCCAGGAGTCTTTGCTTTCATTTTTCTATCATTTATTTTTTTTAAACTAAATTAAGTTTTTTCCTATGATTTGGAAAGTTAAATTCAGTTCATACGATATCGTTTGATCATTAGTTAGATTATTAATTGAACCAATTTGTTATAAAACTATAACTAATTTTGTTCAGTTAATGTTTTAATCTTTTATAAAATGACTTACTATTTGACAGTTTAAATGCTTCCAAATGCCTTTCAAATTTTTAAGGCTATGAAGTAATATTGATTCTTTTTTTTTATCAAAAGTTAACAAATGTATAATGGCTGATTTGCCTATAAGAAACTGAAATGCATTTGACTGAATTTAATTTTAAATATTAAAAAAAAATATTTAAAATTTCATTTAAATATTTTGACTTACTGCATTTTTATTTTAATAAATAATCGATTAATAACATATAAAACATGTAAGTCACATGGAGACGGGAAACACATAGGTACAGAATTGATCACACCCTTGTATTGATATAGAGATTATTCTTTTTCTATATGATTTTTTTTTCTCAATAGAATTTTTGTATCTCCCTTCATGTTATAAATTTACTTTCACTTTTTCTTTCTTTTCATTCTGTTGGTGCTTAAGGTTCTTCATATTTCGTTTCAGCTTTTAGAAAACTTGTTCTTCCTCTTTTCCCTAAACTCATTTCCAAGTTAACATCAGACTAACCAAATTTCCCAAGTATATCACAGAACCTTGGTTAAAGCTAATGACACTTTTAATACATTGTGTGTGTGTGTGTGTTGTCTAGTATTTTGTGGGTCTTTAGTTTTCAGTTTATTCATATCACCTAAAGATTTTTAAATTGCTGTAAAATTTACTGAAAAATAATCACAATCATCTAGTTTAAAGAAAGTAAAATATGAAAAAAAAATAAAAAATAAAAATAATTGATGTATATTATTTTTTCATTGGAAATTTATTTTGAGATAAGTAATTTGTATATTTTTTTTTATTTATTTGTGAACCATTATCCTCATCTTTTATAGTTGTTGTTTAACGATGTTTTGGCCAACTATTCCTCTGGCCTTCGTCAGGTTGTTAACTGCGATGGGATAGGAATACTGAATCTTCAACTGTTAGCAACCTGACAAAAGCCAGAGGAAGAGTTGGCTGAAACGTCGTTAAACAACAACTATAAAAGATGAGGATAATAGTCCGCAAATAAATAAAAAATAATTGCTTGTCTGATTTTTTTGTAAATAATTTTTTGATTATTTTGAGTTTATCTTTTGAAAAACAAATATTTGGCTTAATTCAACACAGAAAATAACTATTGCTTTACATTTTATGTTTTAAAAATATTTTAATGTTGCAAAATGCTATTTAATAAGCATGATAAGCATGGATGACAAAATAGGTGAGGCTAAAAAAAGTATCTTTTAAAACATCTTTCTACGTATGCTTAGTCATGTTGCTTTTTGAACATGCCCCTCTCTTACAATGGGTTAAATATCATAGAAAGAAAAATAAAAGAACATCAGAAGCTGTTTGACTTAGTTTAAACATTATTTTTGGAGCAATTAGCAGTGAGAAATAATCTTTTGCCCCTGTACATTTTGGTGACCCCCAAGGGAATGAACAACATAGTATTATATATATAATCAGATTGTGTTATTTGTTGGTCTGTCCTAGGAAATTTAACATTTTAATCATTTAAAAACTCCATGAACGAAAATTAGTGTGTCCATTGTTCCAATAACCCATAACATTTTGGTTGGGTCTACTCACAAGTTTTGAAGTTACTTTAAAAAACTGGTTTCATTTGGTTTGTCATGCTAAAATTTCAAATATTATTTTCATTGCTAAATAAGAGTAGATTGTAATGACATCTTCAGAATGGATCCATCCATATTTTTTTGCCTTCTCTCTGTTTATATTTTCTTTTCATTTTAATTAATACGTTTGAATTTTAACAGAAAAAAATAAGATTCTTGTAATATAAACGCTCAACTGTCTACGTAAAACCCATAACACCATAAAGAATTAAAATAATCAACTTAATTCTTCTCAAGTGATGTTTTTTTACTAAGAACAAAAACAAAAAACTCTATCAACTTTATATATTTTCTTTAAGATTTAAAAAAAGTATGCTGATATCCTTCCATATTTACTTCTTACTCCGCATTTATTTTATTTTTTTTTAAAAGCCGATTAAAAACAATCTTTAAAATAATTGCAAATAATTTAACAATCTTTTCAATTAGTTCCCTTTTATATTCTTTACAGAATGTCATTGTTTTTTTTTTGTTTTGTTTTTTGTAAGAATTTTGCAAGAACTAATTTTTAGATTTTTATAAATATTCATTGCATATTATAAAAACATTACTTTTTTAAGGTTAGTTAAAAGACCAGCTTATTTTTTCTCAATTTTTTGTTCATTTATTCAAAACAAAGTGTTCTTATCATTTTTAATCTAAAACATTTTGATGACAATAATTCCTATCATTGTGTTTACAATGACAAAAAGTGATTGCATATTTTTTCTGAGTTAAGTTCAATTTTAAAAAGTTTCTTTTTGTTTTAATGAAATATGAATAGAATTGGTTTTAACTATTCTCAAACACAACTTTTCATAAAAAGATGCCTATTAAAATAATAACATGATAAGATATTGGATCACCCATGATCCATTGGGTCAGTATTTGTTAAATATATACATATATATATATATATATATATATATATATATATATATATATATATATATATATATATATATATATATATAATTTCTTAACTTTGGCATTAAATTTTTAATCACATTTGTAGAAACATTAAAACATCTATGGAGCTGAATACATTGTGATATCACAATAGACTCTCTCTCTCTCTCTCTCTCTCTCTCTCTCTCTCTCTCTCTCTCTCTCTCTCTCAGCAAACCATCGGAATATGAGAAGAAAGTGATCTGCATCATGATGATGTGCATCAAATAAAAAAACATTCTGAAATCTTAGCTGCAGCTCAGTGCTCCTTGAATGTCATGAGATGAGAACTGGAGAATTGTGAAGCGCTGCTGAGCAGGAGTAATCATTTTGATTGTGTCTGCACAATTAAGTCATTAAGAAAGTGCACTAAAAATGTGCAGCAAAATCCGGGCACGGCTATGTAGACGTTTGTGAGAGAAAAGGTGTCAGAGTGTTGACTAAGAAGCACTGAATGAGGACTTTCATTACTACTTACATTATAAGAGTCACAAAGATCAACTACTTGTCGCGATAGTCCAGCAGAACTGCTTTACGAAAAAAACAAAAAAAAACAAAAAAAAAAAAACACCAAGTCAAGTCATATATTCTGCTGCTTCTCAGATGAGAACAAATTTTGTCAGGACTAATTCCACCACACACAGAATAGGTGACTAGTCGACAGTCCATAGTTCTGCACAGTATCAAGATCCAATACCCTTAAACCTTGACGTTTAAGTGTCTTGTCAGTGATGACCACATCATGCTGTTCTACATCTTTTGAAAAGAGATTCAGACCCCATTCAAATGTTTATACCAAGTTTCTTTTCACTGTTGTCAAGCGCTGAGTGATGATGACTGATGGAAGGTTATATGTGGAGCAGCAGGACTCAATTTTGTGTCTAACCTTTAGTAAACTCAGAATTGAATTTCTGGGAACTCCCACGACTTCACCAGTTCTAACTATGATGTGTGGGGTGAAGTTAACAAATGACAGCAACCATACCCCCTCCCTGCACCATCAAGAATGAACTGATTAGTAGGATCAAACTAGTGTTCAAATGTCTCTTAAAAGACACTGAAGACTGTGCTTCAAGTTAAAGTCCTACCTGAGTGTTGTCATGGAAGCTAGATTGCTTATTCAAGTGAGCAAAAGATCACCTAAGTGATGCACTTTGAATTTAGAGAATTCACCAATTATTAGCCAATATATGATTTTTTTTCTTTTGTTTCCAAAATGTGTCAAATTTATCCTAAACATCATGTATATAATATTGGAAAGATTTTTCTGAGGCAGCCCTTAGATTAGTCATTAGTTCTCTTGATGTCCTTCATGCCTTCAAAATGGGTCCATTTGACTTTTCCCTTGAGTTTGGGGGGGAAAAAAGTCACAAGGAGCAGGATTAGGTGAATATAGTGGCTTTTTCAGTAAAATAGTGTTCTTTTTATTTGTTACTTGATGTTCAGCGTCCATTTTTCAACAGTGCTCATAGCTGAACGACTTGGAAAAAGAGATGTATAAACAGAAGTGTATGAAAAGATGCAATGGTTGTGTAAAACCAAGATTAAAATTATAATTTCCAAGATGTTAGATAATAATGTTGTCTGTTCCTCTTTTGCTCATAGCTCACACAGCATATTCAGTATTATTACTTTTCAGATAGATTTTATATATAAATACAAGTAAAAAAACTCACTTTTCATAAGTTATCTGTATATTACCTCTATCTCTATTCTGGTGTCTCTTTTTGGTAACTGATAGGTTCAGTATAATAGAAAGAAAAAAAGAAGGAAACCATAGCTGACTAACTGCTTGACCTAATTTCAATATTTATGAAACCTAGAATGAGTATTATAGTATTTTGTTTTGCCATAACCAGATCGAAGTCACACAAAATCTAATGATGTAGAATTTTCTAAGTGTATCTCGTGAAGTGTCTGACTTTTAACTGGACACCTATAGAATTACAACCTTCTTTTATATAATAAATTATTAGTTACAGTATTTGACAACATATGATTTTGGCTGAGGGTGTTATGATTATGATATTGTCATGACGGCAGTCGGTGTAGAAACAGTACATTAGAAGAGTTTAGTTGATTAGTTAATGAATAGGTTCACACCCATCACCTTTGACCGGCTGCCAGGAATGTGGCTTTTAACACGATTCCATTGTAAATCACACTCTATAACTAGTACTTACCATCACAACATTCAGGATTAATTAACACTGCTTGTGGCAGCTTCACACTTTACATCTAAACCACTAATTAGGGTCATCAGCCCGGAGACACTAAATCACTTTATGCTCTCTCTCTGCCTCAGCTGGTAAACATGTTCACTGTGTATTGACAAAAGTATTCCTCATGCAATTGTGCTTGTAAAATATGCACAATTGTTTCCCTTTTTAAAATTGGATCTTATTTTCAAAATACATCTGTTTCTCTACACACTTAAACTTGATTTTTCTTTTAATTAGTAGTCGATTATTTATTCCAAAACAAAAATGCCATAACATAAAATACTGAAACAAGCATTTAAAAATTCTATTTGAAAAACACTTTAATTACCAAATTAAATCCACCAGAATGCATTTTGTTTTTTTCATAAAACAAGTCCTCCATTTTCTAATAGTTGCAAACAAAGAATGACTTACTTTGTGATCATTTAAAGTTTGAAAGGAATTTTGAAGCATTTAAACTGGCAAATAGAAAATTACCTTTGGTTTTAAAATACTTTGCAAGTCCTCATGTTTTTGAAGAATGAAAATTTTGCAAGCTATTTAACTCTAACAATTCTATAGAAATTAAAAATATTTATCATAAAATTATTGTTACATAATAAGTTGGTTCTAATAATTGAATCACCAAATGATATGACAATAATTAAATTTAACTTTGAAATCCTATTTTAAAAGAAAAAAATGTTGGTAAAATAAAGAAAAAGCGAAATGAAAATAAAATACTCTCATACAACGTTGGGTAGATGCAACTAATTAAATAATTGTGAAACCTGTGGAAATTCCACAGGGTCTCATTCACATGTAACATATTGATGTTGGCATTCTGTAGATGTTCAGCGTAAATGGAGATGCTCTGATATTATTGTAGCTCTTTTGTTTAAACTGCAAAAGTATTTATCTAAGCTAGCAGGGACGCCCAAGCATAGCCCAGTCGTAAAGTACACTTACACATGATATTTTAATTCTTGCAGATTTTGTATATATTATTATAGAGTTAATGTTCTATTAATTTTTATATATTATAAAGTTGTGGTTTCAAAAATAAAAAAAAATATATCCATATGACTTGGGTGCATCAGCTTGAATCGAAACCAAAACTGATGAAAAATAAATAAATATATATATATATATATATATATATATATATATATATATATATATATATATATATATATATATAACTTGAGTTCCTTCAGCTATAATCGAAACTGAAACCAAAACTTATGAAGAATTCTTAATAAATTATTTATTACAAGAAATGGAAGTCCATAACTATTAAACGACAGTCACTCGGATGTCAGCGTGACACAATAACACACACGCTATCCTATTAATATATAGATAATTAATTTTATAATTTTCTTATTCAACTTTAGTTAATAATGGTGCAATTTTTTATTTGGCTAAATCCAATCATTTCTTTAATAAGAATTATCCATCCGCCAGTTTGTGGCCTGTTTAAGTTTAATAGCATTTTTACATATGTCCACTCTTTTAAATGTGCACATTGAATGTACTGATCTTTTTCTTTCTCTAGTTGTGTAAATGGTATTATAATTGTCAACATGGAAGATGATAGACTTGATCACTTTAGTCAAATGCCTGTTCAAAAGGCATGGACACATCTAGTTATATTTTAAATAACAGGGAAAGTGACAAAACAGATGTGATTTCATTCCTTACTCGTTCTTGTTTGCATCCACTACTTTGTGAGGAGATGAATGTTGTCAAATAGTATTAATACCATTAAGATGTTATGATGATGGATTACTTGCAACATAATCAGTTATAGAAGGACTTACCAATCTATTTATAATACTATAACTCTGAGAATGTTTGTTAACCTTGTGTATACTTCACTTTTACATAAGTGTTTTAAATGATGGATAGGTTAATAATGTAAATAATCGCTGAATCATAAAAAATGGTGAGAGGAATGGAATGATGCAAATAATTAAGAAACAGAAAGAGAATTTATTATATCATCACAATGTATTCTGAAATCCTTTCTGAAAATTGGATGTGCTGTAAAGGGGGGTGTTCTACATATTGATTTTGTTAAATTTGTTTAAACCATTGAAGAGATATATAACACATACTGACCCAATGGATCATGGGTGGACTCATAAGTTTTCTAAAAAATAACTAGTTTAATATTTGATATTCTGAAAAGCATCTAATGTGTTTTTGTCTGTGGCATATAGCAAAACAAACATAACTTTGAGATTTATTAAAAGGCTCAGATCAAAATAAGTTTTAAAATCATTTATTGAAAGATTCTTAAAATATGAAAATGAAATCTATTTCATAATGTTATATTATGCAATGAAGGTTCTTAATTATCTGTTTGCGTATTTGTGTATTTTTCTAGTTATTTACTATTTAACTCCCTTTTTAATGGTCCATGATTGTTTAGTGTATAAGTCGGTCTTAACGGCATGCTTATCTAGTCTCTGAATGTGGCTGTGTGTGTGTGTGTGTCAGAACATCGCATAATTCACATGATGACATACCTGCCTTCTGTTGGTACCTTCTGAGAGGATTTGCCAACGTCTTGCTAGAGTTGGAACCTGTTCAACAAAGATGCATGCAAGACAGAAACCCAAGACAAATGGTTGTTTTTATATGTAATTTTATTCACTCCCCAGGCATTTTGTCACAGCAGAAACTAGAGTGAATGACGATCTTTGGCTTGTGGTTCCATTTGAAAACTATCGCCCCTTTGTAGAGAGCCTGTTTAATACATCTTGTCTCTTTGGCATCTTAGAACAAACTCATTAAAATTAACTCCGTTTCTTCAAACACGTCAGATCCGATTCCCGTTTGCATACCTTCCGGTGCAATTTGATCGGTCACAGAGTTTGATTCATGTCACGGCATAACCCTTTGACCCTTTCTGCACCTATCGTTTCCCATGATTCAATCTATTGTTCACTTCGCTTGCTAGATAATTAGATAGAGAGATAAATAGATAGATAGATAAACTGATAACTGAATAAATGCTTTCTACCCAGCATTGCCCTGCGATTAAATAACAATAATACAATAACAATTAGCGATGATTTTAACAAATTAATCACATTTTCCTTCGATATAAAAAGCAACACAAAGGATAAATGTTTTCTTTATGACATAGGTATGATTTCTGTAATCACCCCATTTCTCTTGGTTGATTATGATTTAATTTATTCCAAAAAGATTGTTCATTGATACGGATCGAATCCTCAATGAGCATTTTTGTATCTGTCAAATCTGAAATCTGTCATTGCTGGCCAGTGTCTAGTCAGCAAAGATAACAATGAGTGGCCCAAGTTGGAAATTGATAATCAAAGCTTGGATTTTATATACAGTATCTGGTATTCTCAAATAGTCACTTATCCAAGTACTCACCTACACTAAACTTTGGTTATCTTATAAGAATGGACGTGCCAATGTAAGGCTAATCTTATGCCCATTTATTACATTTTCAGTTCCTTAAGTTAAAGAAGAAATTTATAAAAATAAAATCCCAATAATTTCATAATATGGATAGTATTTGGTTCAAGAATTTTTTTCCATATATCCTTGATATTTTTTCCAAATAATTTTTGAAAATATTATTTGAATATTAATTAATATATATTTCTTAAAGTGTTAACATCACTATCCCACAAAGTATTTCCATTTTTTTTTTTTTTTTTTAATTTTTGCTATCTTATCATTTTTTTATTTATATATAAATCACCTTGCCTGAAGTCTCTGAATAAAATTATTTCATCTTTTCTTAATTATTGCCCACTTAAATTTTTTACACCCCAGAATTACTTTTGGAAAAATTGTCTCTCTATTCTCACTAGTCCGATCTTTAATTGAAGCATTTTATTTAATTTATTTTTTAAAGATTAAACAAAGGATTTTTCCAGAAATTCAAAAAATGTTTTCATTAAAAATGATTTCCTAGATGTTCTTTACATTCTTAATTATTAATTATTAATTATCTTAAGAACACTGACTCTTTGTTGTCTGATCCCCAAGGCCTCTTCTTCCGTAAATCCACTTGCATATTTGCTGCTTTCCTAATGACACGAGTTTTACCTTTTCTTTTACTACACATCTGAACTCGATTCTCTTAAATTATTTAATTCCAGTGAAATCTTTGCCTTTTCCATTTTAAGATTGATTGAATAGCAGTTGTTTATAGTTATTGTTTGAAATAAAAGCTTAATATTTACTAAGCCATTTTTCACTTGATCTTTCTTTTTCTACAAATTTTATAACATTGATGTATCGCTTTTCTTCATCTATGAAACTTTACTGATCTTTCAATGAAATAAAGATTTCATCGAAATGAGCAAGACGCTTACTCGATGTCAATTATGTAAATGCTTGCATAAAGTGTATGCAAGGAGCATTTTGTGAGGCCATGTTCATTTTTACATGTGTCCTTACACCTCTGTTAGAAACTCTTTGTTATACTTTGTCACGATTCAAGTAGAATTTTTCATTAGTAAACATGCAGATTGAATGTATTCTTGGTTTAAAGTCGAAACAGCATCTTCATCAGTCTGATATGGATGAAGTTTGAAATAATCTGTCTCCTCCCAAAAGCTGTTAACATGTTTTTGGCCTTCTGTCTCTATATTCCCTATGGTATCAAATGAATCTGATCATAATAAACATTGAGAACATTTCATGTAGATAAGTTGAACTGTTTGAGAGGAAAGCTCTAGAAACGAACCTTGTTGGATGTTCTTGAAATAATAAATTGCTTTCTATTTAATTGATCTCTTTTATATCAGCCATCTTGAAAGTGGAACATTTGATGGATTTGAAAAAATATGAATTGTCTTATTTTATGGACACTTTAGTGACTTGGTAATTCACTAATTAGCATGGCTAAGGCTTATACACTATCTGGAGGTGTCAAATAGCAAAGTGAGATCAGAAACTAGACCGTGAAACTATTCACTACTACTATGACGGGACTAAAACAAGAATGAAATACAGGGTGAGTCAGTATTTCTACTCTTGGAAAAATAATTCTTTTATTTTTATGTCCGGTTATGTCTGGCTCACCGTGCTGAGGTTGCAACAAAAAATGATACATTTAAAAATGTTACAAGTAACAGAAAATGTTATCTATGTTAATAAAATTGCTTGTCTACTTTTCATACGTCAGTGTATGTGTGTCTGTCTGTGTTTCTTGCTTCTACGTGACTTACACATTTTTATTTACTATTGAATATATATATATTGAAATGAAAAGTGCAGTCATGCAAAATACTAAAACCAACTTTAAAAAAAAAATCACATTAAGGAGTAGTTTGATTATCTAATGAAATTCACCAGAAAGCATTTCAATTTCGTTGTAAATTAGTCCCGTCATTTGTAATTTTTTGCTAATAGAAAAATGAATTACTTTGTGACTCTTTGAAATCAATTTGAAAACATTTAAACTGATTAATAGAAATTTATTTAATAGCTTCAAAGTTTTCAATCTTTTAATGATTTGATAAGAATTTTAGATTTCTTTAAAATTGTTAGCAAATTCTCATGTATTAAGATTAAAAGTTTTTAAGCTATTTATATTCACTTTTTTATAACTAGAGAAAGAAACAACATTAAGAAAATTAATTATAATTTTATAATTTGGTTCATAATTTGATAATATCATAATAATCAATTTTAACTTTCCAAATTTTATTTTTAAAAAATTTGCATAGACTTAATAAAAAATAAAGTAAACATGACTCCTTGGTAACGCTAAGTAGGGACACCATTGACAATTAGTACTCTAAAGAACTGCTATCTCCCTTCTTATACCCCTCTTCTAGTTTCCTTGCAATAGTTAAGCTGAATATTTTTTTGCGTTTTTAAACTTAACCTGTTGCATTGTTATTTCCCAAAACAAAAACTAATTCTTACCATTGTATACTTCACTATATGTATATTTTTTGTGATATTTATAAATTGATGAATCTGTAATTTATAACTAATACAAAATATAGAAATGTTAAAATATTAAGCATTTTAATGAAGCAATTTCTGTATTTTTTTTTTATCCCTTTATTTTTGCAATATCTGATTATTTTTGTTTTAGTTAAATTTTCAGAGATCTGCATCGTATTGACTTCTTAGACTTAAAAATTCCAAGTTTGTTTTTCTTTTAAGTTTTTTATTTTAAGTTTGTTTTTATTAAAATATCTTTAAAGAAAAGGCAAGATTTTTCTTACAATTTTAAAAGAGTATTTTATTGAAGATTGCAATATTTATAACTAAATTATGATAACTAAATAAAAAAAAATTCAACAAAAATTTGTTTTAACTTAATACTTAACTAATTTCACCCCCATTCCTTCTGCTGTAAGAATTTGTAGTATTGAAAATTTCTAAATTACTAAACTATAGAAGATAGTGTAGTTGGTTAGTTGGTGTCGCTCCATTTATCCTTATGTAATATTCTTTTTATTTCTATTTCTGTAATTACAGTAGGTTTCAGTGGACAGATTCAGGCAGATCAGGGATACCCAACAAATTTGGACAATACTCACAACCATTTAGGTAGGAGGAATTCCCTAGCAATATTTCATTAGTTGATCAAAGTCTTAACACATTTAATTCCTCTTCCTAAAAATACTACCCACTCTCAGGTGCTTATGTTTCATTACGTTTACTCCTCTTTTTTTATTTTTTATATTTTCTTTTTTACAATATATATATTGTACGTTTTGCATGAATTTTAGTATTAACTTTGTGTTATCAGTATTATCATTGTTTTGTGATGGGGTTTTTGTGTTGTTATTATCATCATTTTCTTATTAGTTTTTTTTTGTGTTATCAATATCATCATCATTAATAACAGCAACACATATGTCTAAGAAAGTTCTTCAAATCGAGACGACTGAGAGATTTTTGTATTCTATCAGAACTTATGGGATAGTTCTGTTATTAAATAACCTCCTTCTCCGAAGAGACGATGAACACCTTCCAGGATGAGGAGTTTATAGTGTTCAATCCTTAACCGCATTATTGAAGTTTAGTGGCAGGATAACTGGTAACAATGCTAGTATGAGAAAGTGACTGATGTTATTGTGAAGTTTTCTATTTCGGCTAATTGCCTTGTCAAGGCCTGAAAGTCAATACTATCTTACTATTTCACTCATATCTATTAGGAGGGAGTAGATTGTTTCATAATTTATTTTATTAAAAATGAAGGTGGAGGTCTATGTTATAATTTTTTATGTAATTTGACCCCCTACTCCATTTAGTTAACTGAATATACAGTCATATGGTATCTATTACTTTTGCTTCCATCTCTCTCTCTCTCTCTCTCTCTCTCTCTCTCTCTCTCTCTCTCTCTCTCTCTCTCTCTCTCTGATATTTTTGTTTTTATTAATTTATATTTAATAATTTTTCTGGGTTTTTTTTTCTTGTGCAACTTTATAATTTAAATTATTTTAAATTGCATTAAAAATAAAATCGACCAAATCAAATTAATATAAAATTAACAACTATAAAAAAGAAGCCTTTTTAAGTTTTTTTTTTTACAACTGATGTCCTGTTCGTCTAGCACGTTTGTATTTTACTAGTTTTACTTTTCTATAAGTAAAAGTTACTGTTATATGATAAGTTGTTCGTATGGTTTGCTTTTATGTACATGTAAAAAGAATAAAATGTTCTTTTTAATGTTTGCTATTTGCATTATCAAAAGAAAAAGAATTTAAAACTCTTAAGCTGATTTGAAAAGACTGAAAAAAAATTGTTTAAATGCCCATTAAGAAACTGTAGTCATATTATAAAACCTTTTCTTTCTATCTACATTCAAATATAGTCTTAAAGGTTGTATTTAAAGAACTTTTGTTGTGAAATATTGCCTTTTTTGCTGCTGTCAGCATTTGTAATTGTACGTCACTATAATTTTGATTCCATTGACCACATATTTCTCTTATGTTTGAATTATGCTTGAACCAAAAAGAAGCCATTTTGAAATAATTGAACAAAAAAAAAGAGATGTTTATTTTCTCACAGTGCAATTCATGTTTTTTATTTTTTTATATTTCTTCTTATTCTTCTGCAACTGTTTCCACAGCTTTCAATTTATTTTCTTTATAATCTAAAAAAAAAAAAATATTCAAATCAAAACAGAAAAGAGAAATTTTAATTCTTTATAATCCACGGCTTGTGACAAAACTTTGTTTCTGAATCCTCATCCTTCACTAATCTTCATCCTTATATCCACCATTTTGCTTTAGACAGATTATAAAACATCCATAAATACGGCTGTTTAATGCAAACTTTTGTCTGAAGACATATATATATATATATATATATATATATATATATATATATATATACATACATCATTCAGAGAGCTATTTTGCAGCATCACAATTCTTCAATGTGGCTAAATGTGACAAGTATTTTCATGCTGAGAATCAAAACTTGAGAATGATCACTAGTCAGACATTTTATCCCTATACTATCACGCTTGCCCAACAGTTAAGGGAGATTATTTATTTTACATTCCCAATAGAAGTTATAGGCACTATTTTAATTATAAGAATAACAGACAAGTGGGAACTGTTATGTCCTCTATGAAAGTCCAATGAGAGGAGAACATACACATACGCACACACATATGTATGTTCTGTATCAAATATGCATTGCACTCTCTATTAATATATTAATATAATTTGATTTTAAATAAGCCAAACTTCAACTTTATATCACTTGAATATCATTGAATAAGAAACATCTGTGTCTATTCGAGCTAAGAAAGTTACATATTTCAAATTTTAAGATAAATCATTTCCCAAAAACTTTATTTTTTAAGCTTTAGCAAAGTTTTGCCATCTTCTAGTTGAATTAACTGCAAAAAATAAAACAATGACTTTTGGAGATTTTTTATTGACTGATTTGCGAATGTTTGTCAAAATTTTGAAATCAATGATCGTGTATCAATGTTAATAATTTGTTCACTTTATGTAAGCAAATGTGCTTCAAAGAACGAATGCTGTTTGTGTGTGAGGTGCTTTCAATAAGTTCGTAATAAGACTTTTTTTGTATGGGCAATTTTATTGATAGTACAAATATGAAACTCTAATCCCCTTCAAAGTAATCTCCTTCAGCTGCAATGCACTTGTTCTACCAACTTTTAGAAGGCCTCCTGGAAATCCTCTTGTGTGAGCATGTTAACGAAAATCATGACAGCTTTTTTCCTCATAATTATCTCATAACAACAGCATCTAAGATTTTCCTTGGGCTTTACAAATAACCAAAAATCACACTGAGCAAGATCTGGACTATAGGGAGGGTGAGGAACTGTATTGATACCTATATTGGTCAAATAGTCTGTTACAAGGATGGAGTTGTGAGTTGGTACTTCTGCGCAACTCTTCCACATCACAGTTTCTTTTGAATAATTGTGTGTACAGTTCCCACACTGATATCAAGCTGTGCACTTAGACACACAACGATTCTTATCCATGAAATTCTTTATTTGGCCAATTAACTCTGGTGTTCTGACTTCTTTACTCCTCCCACACCTCTCATCATCCCTCACAGACTCCCTGTCTTCCTTGAACGTCTTATGCCACTCAAAAATGTATGCTTGATTCATGCAAGATGGTCTAAAAATAGTCTGAAGCATTCCATATGTTTCTGAGACATTTTTTCCAAGTTAAAAACAGAATTTTATTGCATATCATTCTTCTAAAGTGTCCTCACATCCAGATTGCATTTTTGAAATTCACCAGCTGTGACAATCATTCTTTGGTAGAGTATATTCCAATTCCTGCTGTAGCTGTTGATTTGAACTTGAAATCATAAAAATTAGTCATCTCATAAGATGTATAGCAATAACTTAGTGAATTTTCAAGAGTCTACGATAATTTTAAATGCTGGTACAGAAGTCTGGAAACTTCTTGAAAGAATCTCATATACATGTCCATGTTAAGACACAGAAACAATTGATCATTTCAGGAATTTGTCAGGTCAACTTATTTAGTTTTATCCCTGTATTGAGCAATATTGAAACAAAAAATATATATCTGGGTCTAGTTTTAAATTTCTAAAACGTTACAAACTCTAATGAACATCTGCAAAAGGTTTGGGGATGCAGAAGCAGAACTGTTGTCAGTTATGTCAAACCCAAGTTGTAGTTAACTGAAAATTGAAATAATAAGAAACTAGTAAATAACTCCTTGTTTTTATATGACTGAATTGTTTAAAGAAAGATTTCTTTAACAATTGTATATCTTACTCATTTAAAGAATGTACCTATTTTTTTTTATTTTTTTTATTTTTTGTAATTTCACACCAAGCAGGGCACAGTGCCACTTTGATGTAGGGGGGGGGGGATTTGATGTATGTCTGGGACATAATTTGTAGGGGTACTATGTGGGGACCTGAGCAACAAGATGTCTGTTTACACTACACTTGAACTTCTGCATGTCAGTACAGTCGGGAGAAACAGGAACCCGGAAGGGAATTCCAAAGCCTAGCAGTCCTAGGGAAGAAACTATTAGAGTAGAAGGCTTTCTTACATCTAGGGATTTCTACTGGGTAGGGTGAGATTTTGCTGCTTGTTGGCTTTGTTGGGGTATTTATTTCAAGGTGGTACTACCTAGTTTGTTGTAGCATCGTTGGAGCATCTACCATTAAAATACTTGTAAAACAGACAGAGGGATGCAATATTTTGTTGATGGGACAGCGATTGAAGCCTAACTGATAGTGCAGAACCTATTAGGTTGGCGACTCTCTTTTGAACCCTGTCTAAGAGGGAGAGACTAGTAGCAGATGCAGCAGCCCAAATGTGACAATACTCCATAAATGAGCGAATGGTGGCCTTGTAAAGCTACAGGATACTCTCAGGCGAAAGTAGCTTTCTAGCACGGTAGACACTTTCTTTGCAGCAGCCTTGGCAATGCCCTCAATGTATCTGTTCCAATTCATGTTCCCTGTGAACGTTAAGTCGAGTTTGAACAAGCTACTTTCAGGTAATGAATCATTAGTCATGGCTACTAGTGGTTGAGAAGGTTTTTTGTAGTTATTAAAGGAAAGGAGCTTAGTCTTGGCCATTTTTGTCCCCATTCCATCACAGATTGGAGGTCTTCCTCTAGGATTTATGCCATTGCCTTGGATACGTGTTCATTTGTTTTCCCCTCATGTCAGTTATAGAGCATGGTGTCATCAGCATATATACCAATCTCAGAGACAATTTTATCAGGGAGGTCATTTATGAATATCAAAAATAATAAAGGCTTAAGTATCGACCCCTGCGTTACACCCACATTTATATCATATTGTTTTGATGTACGACCATTTGAGGATGACTTGGATTCTTCTCTTAAGAAAGATTTAATTATGTTAAGTATTCGTCTCGTAATATCATAGGATCTGATTTTCATGAGAAGACCATCATGCCATACCCTCTCAAAAGCCTTAGATATATTTAGGGCTACTACCTGCTTTATCCAGTGCATTGTATATATGTTAAGAGATTACAGTTAGAATATCTACAGTAGAACGGGCTTGTCTAAACCCATATTGTTGGCCAGACAAAAGTTTAGCAGCTGTGAGGTGGTGGACTAGAGCTTGATTAATTATGGACTCAAATATTTTGGGGAAAAGCGGGAGGAGGCTAGTGGGGCGATAATTTAATGGATCAGTTCTTTTGCCAGAATTCTTGTAAACAGAAGCGGTTGTCCAGCAGTCGGGGAAAGCAAGGTTCATTAAGGCATTTGTTGAAAAGTTTGGAGAGAACTGGAGCAACCTTAGCAGAGCATTTTTTTAATAGTACAGCTGGGATAAGATCAGGTCCACATGCTTTTGAGGTATGTAGGTTTTTATGATATCATGTACTTGAGAAGGGGTGATTTTCAGATGATTTAGTGTGGTTTCCATCTGCAGAGGAAAATCTGGGAGAGAATGGTTTGCTGGGTCCAAAGTAGAGTTGCAGGCAAACTGATGGGCAAGCAGATTAGCCTTTTCAGTTGCCGTGTAAACAACTTCAAGATTGTTGGATAGTGGGGGAATTGTTGATTGCCCATTATTGACTACACTGTTATAAATTTTCGAATAGTCACGAATTCCTAATTTCTGTGCTTCAATGCGTTTTCTGGTGGTTTCCGTATAATCTCTCTTGGCTATTTCCTTTTTACAATTACTTCCAGCTTCTACATCAAAAGAGTATCAACATAAGACCATCATGTCATGTGCATCTCCACCAAAGTTTAGTTCACAACACAAATCCAACTTCTAATTTGTCTTTATATCACATGTAAATAAATAAGTATATATATTATATTATTCATTCTCTCTGTAAGGCCATCCTCTGTAGATCATACTTGTTGCATCTGTAAAATTATATCTATACAACTTAAATATATATCGCTGTCAAGTGATATTTAACACTAGATGTTTTAGATATACTACAACACATTTGTTTACCAATTTGTTTTGCAGATTTTCTTCAGTTAATGTGTAGTAATAAATGAGTTATCTCCCCTTTAGAGAAATCTTCAGTTAAAATTGTCAGATGACTATGAACACATTAGTTTAGTAAAACTTTTGTAAGTTGAAAAATAAATCTTTGCTTTGTTTTTGTGCCAGCATAGGCTAACCCTAGGGATTAGCTATAGTATCTATTGAAGTATTTTTATTAGTTTATGTTATATTGATGTTACATTGATGTTACATTGGAAATGTATTATCTTCAAAGAGACTTTTTGTACTATGATTAAAGTGTAGTATCTCTTCAACCCCACCCTCCCCTGTGTTTTGTTTTCTATCCCAGTTAGATTACACCTCCACAGAGATTCTGGAAAAAAGTGAGTGGTCTATCATGTTGAAAGGGTTGGGAGGGTCTTACTAATTTTTAATTCTTTGTTTTCTCCCTACTCCATTCTCCAATGAAATTGTTGTACATAAACGTTTTTATTTTCAATAAAACTTTTGGACTATTTTGGGGAAATTTTAATGTATTATGGTAAGAAATGATTCTAGCTAAGAGTAGGATGGACACTTTTTAGTTATGGTGACAAAGGATAATCAACGTAACTCATTTTCCTACACTTTGGAATGGCTTTGTGCCTAAATGATTTAAAATATTTAAAATGTAAATTTTTTATATTTTCTACAAATAAATAATTCAAAGTGTAGTATCTGTTCTGTCTTTGGTCAGAGGTGAAACATTCCTTTTATCCTGAATAAGTTTTTATTTTTTGTTGCAATGCAAAGTGTCTCATTTTGAAGAAATGGATTTTCCTCATATTAAAACCCAACATTGCCTAACTTTTCCCTCGTGGGGAGGCAAGCAAATAGAGACTATTTGTTATTGCATTACTAATATCAAATAAGAAACTTAAAAAAAAGTGTATTCTAGTTGACATCATTTCATTGCCAGACAGATCTGATTTATGACACATTATGTAGCTATATTGTTACTCCACTTAAGAATAAAAATAATAATGCATAAAAAGAATGACACCTTGTTATGGTAATCACTGTGCTATGTCCGATTGTTTTTTCCTTTTAAAAGAAAATAACCAGAAGAACAAATATATTCTACGATCAAATCATTGCTTCTTCTCTGGGTTCTTTTAAAGAGATAACATTAGTATTATTGTTCTCTTATGTCTTCATACAAAGAATATTCCTTGTATAAAATCTTGCCAACAGCCTAAGGTGTCAGAAGTGACAGTAAGGTGACCCCTAACTGTGCTTTGAAAATATACCAACCCCATTCATCTTATATCACTTCCCTGGTTTAACCAATGTAACCAGTTCTTGATTCCTTCAGATCAAGAAGACCAATTATTGTTGGGGGTAAGTAAATGGTCACAATACTTTTTTCAGTTTATTTGCTTCTCTTCTCTCTTTTCTCATCGGTAACAGCTGCAGCCTTCTTCTACATCTTTTCCTAAAAGCTGAGTCACCAATTGAGTGAGTGTTATAGAGAATTCAACTATGCCTTGGGAAATTGTGATTCAGCGTAATGGTGAAAAAGTGGGGAAAATGAAATAGAGGACAAAAAATGTTGAATGTACTCCTGATGAAGGACAAAAAAAAAAATCACTGTCTCAATGTTATGAATTGCATGATGAATTCAAGGCTATTCCTCTATCGAAAGGTCAAAACAGGAAGACTATATTAAAAAACAAAGAAAAATAAAACAAGTGTTAATGAAAAAAAAGATAGATAAAAATCTGTAAATAGTTAAGTTTATTATTAAATAGAAAGCTTATTGTGTAGATATTATCTTTAGTTTTTCTTTAGTATTTCTGAGGTGAACAAGACCGATTTGAAATGTGTGGATCTTGCTTGCTTTCTTGCTTGTCACCATAGACATTAGATGTTGGCACAAAAGCTTAATAAAATAACGGTCAAATGGTAAGAGAAGGAAAATGACATGTTTAACTAAAAGAGGGTCGAGTAAAAGTTGATAAAAAACAAATGATTTTTATTAAGAAAGAAACTAGCTGACTGTTTAACCTAGTTTCAGTCTCTTATTTTGTTTGTTGTTGAACAATTGCCAATTAGAATGACAGGGTTTTTTCTGACCTCATACCGCACCCCATTGTGCATGTAAAACACAACATACACCCAAAACAAATAATCAAGATTTTTTTTCAGTTAGATGGACGGATGAAGACAAAACTAAATATTGATTGTACTATTACAAAAAATACTGACTGCAAGTTTGAAAATAGCCCCCCCCCTCCAGTTTAGGGATAGATATGTGTTCCTGATGTTATTTGACATTTATTCAAGGAAAATTAACATTGGACCTAGCTTATCTTATGCACAATTAAAGGGTGAGAAATCAGGATCAATTTCCTTATTTTAGCCTACCTTATGAATTTTAGAGCTCTGGAGCACATTACCATGTATGAAACAAACCATGTATCAAATCAGACCTTATATGGTAGTTCATAAATATCTTTCATTGGAGAAGACAAGGTTCAAGGCTAGATGACACTTTAAGAAAAGTACATTCTCTTGTTATTTGTATATGTTAATAATATAAATAACTGGAACTTATGTTATCGCCTGGCTAAAATAATGGAAAGCAATTGTTGGTGCATTTACAAATTACTAACCATAGAAAATTATTGAATTTCTCTAAATTAAAACTAATATTTGTTTTCTATCATAAATTGCAGTGCTTCAAAACTAATTCCAAATAGAAGTTACTGATTGCTATGAGTTAATTTACTTGGACACTATAGAATAATCTTTTTAATTTGATTCTTCATCTATATTTAAGTGGGCAGTCAAATAATTTGTGTGACCTGTTATTGGCAAAGTTAAGTTCTGGTGCCATTATATGTTGATAACCATGTTTTGAATGCCCTTGGCTTCTGCTTTGATAACACTAAGATGAATAAGATTGAACCAATCTCACTTGAGGAAACAGTAGTTTGATACTGACTCAAGTTGATTAATATAACAATTTGCTCATCTAATATGGAAAATTACATACGCAAAGTAATCTTTTCTAAAAGGGTTTGTAAAAGAATTCCAGGTATTTGCTATTTTGTAATTAGACTTTGGCCAATTCTTTTCCGTATACAATTTGGCTTCTTCCTGATTGCCATTTTCTTGTACATGCAACCACTATTGTCTTGGCACAAGGATGCTTTGGAGAAAGAGCGCAGTAACTAATAGAAAGACCATTGACATCAAAACAAATAATAATGATGAAAAGAAAAAACATAAAGAATAAAAAAAAACTTAAAGATAAATAAAATATGGATAACAGCAACAACAACAAAATCTGCCAAAATATCCCGATTACCAATTTATCATGGAGTCTTTGCTAAAGCAAATATCTATCAGCTGTAGAAATTACTGTTTCCTCTCATTGTAATCCATCAGTTTATCAATAATGATGAGTTCAGGGTCAGGGTGGAGGCGTATGCATTTATCTCTGTAAAATTGGTTCGAAATTATCAGGAAGCAACTGGCATTAGAATTTACTTGGCAGAACCAAAAAACGAAGAAAGAGAAGCATAAAAATTGATAAAATGTTTTCAGTTTGTTGCCAAGGTTTAATCATGTTTTTTGTTTAATCTTTAATTTCTACCCTGTTAAGATTTAATAGAATTGTCTGGTTTTATTTTTTATTATCCTTTCATTTTATTGTCCAACTAATAATCACAGTCTGCTTTATCCATGTTTTATTATTTTTACAAAGAAAAAAAGGAAAAAATGAAGAGTGAGCAATGTTCTTAATCTATTGTAAGCCTTCTGAAAAGAAGTTTTGAAAAAGAAGTGATTTTCGCAAATTTAACACTAAAGATATTTTTGATCTGTTGGGTATTATGGAATTAAAACTGTAAGAACCTGTGGGAATCTGGACAAATATGCATTTATTCCCTGATCTACAATTTAATCAGTTGTTATAAAAGGATAACCTTGTTTGCTATATATTGATAAGAAATGCCAATATTGATAATAATGATGAAGAAATGGAACTTGTTATATAGACAATTATTGATATCTTTTACAGATTATATCTTTATTCATCCATACTGATGAGTAAAAGTTTTACTAATGTTTCTTCATACAATCTTTTAAGTTCAGAATCTTTGAACTGGCGAGTGATAGATTTAGACACCTCTACCTCAATTATTAAAGAAGGACAGAAATTGTTGGAAGATACAACTGAAAATGTTATCCAGTTATAATGGCACTTTCTCTGTATATCTGTCCACATATTGACTTTTTTTCAAGATAATTACATGAAAACTTCTGCCATTAAATGGCATTGATATCATAAAGAACAGATGCTACACTTTGATCTTAGCCAAAAGGTCAAAGAAACATAAAAGCGTTTACACTTAACATTTATAAAAACGAAATACATTTTATTTTTCATATATTTATTCATATCAATAATATTGATCTGTGTTCACACTTGAAATATATAAAAGTAAAATGTTTTACTTTTAATTTATTTATACTAATAATATTGTGGGGCCTGCAACAAAGGGTCTAGGCCCGGAGGATCTAATTTATTATAGAATGAAAAGTTATTTCCATTCAGAAAAAAAAAACTCTTTCATTCTAACTAGTATTTTTTTGACAAAACAAAACAATGAAACTTGATCAAACAGTCAGTTACTGATAACTTTTTCTTTCTGTGAATCGTAAACTTTGCAACTGTTATATATTCATTTAAGAAAAATGAATAACTGAAAAACTATTAACTCATTTGTAAGTCACGAATCGTAATTTAAAAATACAAATGATTATAACCATTTATTTTAGTACTTCAATTTATTTTTATTGAAAGAAAAAACATTTCTCCCATTTTGATGAATCTTGAAGAGTTCAGAAAGAAAAGCAACCATATTTTTCTTCATTTTCTCCCATGCGTTTTCCTTTGCAATTTCTAACTGCTTGAGTCAGCTCACAGGCAATGTTCTGCTTGTCAGATCTTTTCTCTACAGAAAGGATCTTGCAAAGGAAGTGCAAAAAGACATCAAAGAATCTCCAGAAATTTTGATGTCAAACAAAGAATCTCAGAATCTTTACTGATCATTTCTCTTTCAAGTCAGCTTCCAGCAGAGAATTTTTCATCATCTCTCTCATTTTTGGAAATATTTTATTCCTTCGCAAAAGCCTTGGTCATAAATCTGTTTTGAGCCATATGCAGGCACCGTCATCTTTCAATTAAGCACATATACACTCATGTGAATGTGTAACAATTTTATTACATTTCACTATTATATCTGAATGTCTTAATGAATAATCTCATTGTTACTTAAATTATCTTACTATAATTCTCATGAAGTTTTATTTTTTAACAAATAGGATTTTAAACATTTGACCAGTTTCATTATGTTATACTCCCCATTTCAAGGGTCGGAAGGAAAGATATTCTCTTGATACTTTCTTGAAGAAGGAAATAGCAAGAATTTTAGTGTTAAACTAGCTTTTAATTTACTTATCTAAATGGAGTTTTAATTTGTTAACTAGGATTACTTCAGAATCATTTTCATCAAAGAGATGGGGAGGGTTTTAGTGTCTTCTTATCCTCAAGTTTATATTATGTGTAACTTATGTTAAATTCTGGCAGTTGCCTCTTGAAATAACTATTATACATTTTCTTGCTGTTTCTGCTTGCTTTGATCTAAACATGCTTAATTTTAGTTTCACACAAAGATAAAATATGGCCAGTATTGAATTCCCATCCCATAAATATTAGTACTGCCTTCCACAAGTCCTATGGAATTCTCCAAGCTCACATTAAGAAAATATTGATGTAATGAATGGCAGTTACTTTTAATACTGTTGTTCTTGTATTCATTTAAAATCATTAAATCATTATCTAATTTTAAAAAACCTGTCAAAGATCCAATTTTGCCTTATCACTTGTGTTGTCTGGTTAGGTTTGACTCGGGTTTTAATTTATTGCTTGCATTCCATAACTATGTTTGGCCAAATCTTAACTTTATTGTTTGGGTGGTTTGATTAGGAGTGGACCATATTATTTGGCCTGGCTAGGCTTGGTCGAATTTTACTTCATTGCTTATGTGGCATAGCCCATTGATCAAACCGGCTACTAAACATACAATTTTGAAATTTCCTCTCAAATAAAATAATTTAAAGTGAGTTAATTCTGTAACTATTTATATTTACTGGAGGGCAATATAAAAAAAGACGTCATACTATTTTAGAACTAATCCATTTTATCTTCCTTTCTTTTCATTTTTATTATTTTTTCAATTGAAAATCTTTCATCCCTCAAAATTGGCTACTTAGGGCTTCTGCCAGACTGGGTCTATTACATCCTATTAGAAAAAAAAAACATGAATAAATGGAAAGAGAACAAAATCAGAAATAAATATTTAATCGTTAGGTGATGCTAGTTTATATTTCAAATCAAATGATGGTAATGTTATGACCGTTTATTCTATTCTGAGGCGTTTTCTGTAAATTGTCTTCATCTCTGCAATCAAGCTTTTTATCCCAAACATCTTGGTCTTCTTTGCTCACATGAACCGTTTTTCATTCATCACAGTATTTCTATCTTTTTTTCTTTCTTCGTTGTGTGTCTCTCTCGTTTCCTCTCTTTCTGTGTTCCTCTATCTTTGTCTCTCTCACATAATCATTTATCCTCCTTCCTTTTATCTTACTTTTTAATATTCCCTACTTTCTTTATCTTGACTTAATTTCATTATTTCTTGGCCTTCATTTCTTATTTTATCTTTTCAGTAATAAAAATAAATCATTTGTAAGTTTGAGCATTTTACCAAAATTCTCACAGAAAATACATTTTATTTCTTCCATGCAAATCTGAACATGAATCCCTGTATCACCAACCACTCTACTGTATATGTAAATGAAATTCACATGAAGAACTTTATTTCTTTCACTATGAATTTACTCTCAAGCTATTTTCATAGGACATTTCTCTTTTCATATTATTCTCTATTCTATAGAAGTGTTTTATTCTGAAAATCCTTTTTGTTCTTTTCCACATCTATTTACTCACAGCCAGCAGTGTATCTGTTAAATCTCAATTTGTTGGATTGTTGGATGCACAGCTATCAGGAAAATATTGCACAAGTCGCATTGTTTGAGTGGTTAATTAGTTGACAGTCTGCTAGCATTGTGCTGTTGTCTGAAGTCTGGCAGCTACAAGCACTAGCGCCCTTCCCGCTCCCCACTCGTCTTTCCTGTTCAATCGCAGACGATGCTGCTGCTGCCGTTACCAATACTCTTGCCGCAGTTGTGTACCATTGCTGTCCAGTTCACCTATTTCCTTCACTGGAGAAAGCCTCCTTGTAAATAACATTAAAATTCTACAGAAATTCTCTTACTTTTACAGATTAATTAGAATCTCAATTAAGATATCAAACAGGTCTATAAATAACCTACAAACGACGTATAATAAATGGACACTATTCACACGATACGGACTCTTGGTTTCTTAGGCCTCTCATTCTTTCTCATTCTTTCTGTCTCAGCTCTCTTGTTCTCACATCTTGCACTTTCTGTCTCTGTCACATCATTTCTCTTTTTCTTTGTCTCATTTTCGTTTTCATCACAAGCATCCTGATTTTGTTTTTCGTATATGCAGAGTTTCTTATGCATACATTCAGTCTTAGAAACCCGACAGCTTTTTAAATCAACTTTTGTCATAGGCCAGACATTTTTTCTTCCTTTTTTTTTGCATCATTTCATTTTCTTTTATCTCTTTTATATTAATTTTTTTAGTTTTTCATTTATTTATCTTACATTTTTATCTAAATTTCCTTTTTATGCAACCTTCTTTCCTCATTAAAAATGCCTCACGGATGAAATATTAATTCTGACCCTCTCTGTGATGGGGAGGAGGGAGATGATGTCTGAGAGAAGTAGCTTTCCAAATTCTCTACTCTGAACCCTTTTATTTCAATAATCAAATGAACAGTTTTAAAAAAGTCTAACCAATTCTTCACTTTTATGGGTACCAACCTGACTGAAGAAAAAACTGATGACAAACTAATATCCGGTCATAAATGTGATACATACTATCTATTGGCTTAGTGCTATAGTAGTGGTCTTTGAATTTTTACAGAAACAACATAGAAATTCGTGAAAATCATCACCAGTTGAACAGGAATGGATAGATGATAATATTCCATCAGACTAATACTACATGATGAATATTTGTTTGAACACCTGGCAGAAATAATATACTGGTCACTGATCTGATCTGTGAACGTTCTTTATTTTTCCATGAGATAATTTCATAAAAGGTAAATGACATAAAAGGTTTATTATAAGGGGTGTAATTGGAGGAGATGATTTAAATAATCAAAGGAGAGAGTCTGTAGTAACATTTCAAGAGTTTTGTACATATTTTGAAATTCCAAATATATCTATGTTTATTTTTATGAAATTGAGTTGGAAATATTCTATTATCATTATTTTGGAATTAAGACGTTTCCATTTTTTAAGATTTTCTTTGTAATTCTCACATGAAATCGTCCATTACCTCTTTTAAAGTTGAACTTTAACTTTAAAACATGTAACAGATCATTGCAAAATAAAAAAACTCTCTCTCTCGCTCTCTTTCTGTATATATATATATATATATATATATATATACACATACAGAGAGAGAGAGACTTTTTTATTTTGCAATATATATATATATATACTAGCGAAAGTACCCGTCATTAACTGGGTTTAAAAACAGCCTACAGAAAATAGACTCTGATTTATGAAAGTATGATAGGTTATGAAAAGGAAGGGTTGTAAAGAGATAGCTTCGTATTTGGGGGTATCAAAACCAAAACAATATGATGAAAGTAAAAATAAAATAGATAAACCCCATGATTTATTATACCATACCTGTTCACACTGAAACACTTATCACAATATTCTGCGAATCTATATTAAAAAACCTTGTTAAATTTTGTGACATATTTTCATTCTATGGAGGTTAGGCGCGAACGAACAGCCCATAATTTTATTATACCATATTTCTTCAAACTGAAACATAATTATCAAAGTATACTTACGCAGATAGATATGAAAAGTCTTTATTAAAGTTTGTGCCTATTTTCATTCTATGGAGGCCAGGTGTGAGCGCATACCCCATAATTTTATTATACCATCCCTATTTAAGTTAAAACATACTTATCAAAATATTATTATGTACATCTATATCAAAAACACTTGTAAACGTTTTTATTTTAGTTTTTAAATTTTTTATTTCCATACTTTGTGGACCAGGCGCATACGCAGACCCCACAATTTTAATGACTCATCATTATGCCAGATCAAACATACCCATTCCTGTGTCTCAATACATCTTTATATGTGATCAGTTTTCTATAATAGTCAACCATATAGGAGCCTATTCGTGACCAGACACACACACACAGACATTCAGCTTTATATATATATACATATTTTGCAATAATATATACTAGTAGATCGCCTGGCATTGCCTGGTCGTAAAATACGCTTAAATATGATATTTTGATAAATGCAGATTTCTTATTTATTATTATATTGTATTGGATCCAATATATAGTAATGATTTGAAAAAGTAAAAAAAAAAAACAAACAAATGACTTGTGCGCCCCCACCGAGAATTGAAACCACAACGTTTAGTTTACAATTTATTTTTCCCTTTGACATTAATGCCTGAGCTATGAAGACATGTTTGCTGCAAGGCTAAAAATTAAAACATCAACCAATAGATATTATGTTACACATGCATATTTGTAATGCCGTCGTTTCACCTTCACATGGCAAATTCCATTTTTATAATTTTCATACTTTTGCACCGATTTTCTCTGGCTAAGGCCCAAATTTAAAATTTCACATGAGTTTGAATGCTCTATATATTAAGTTTCATGTGTGTAAACCAAAAACTGACAAAGGAGTTTGATTGGCAAATTTTTTTAAACAAATATATATATACGCATATACATAAATATATATAAAGAGGTTTGTGCTTACTATAAGCTTTTTACACAATATTACGCAAGTATAAATCATGTAGAATATCTGCATGAATATAATTATACATATAGTTAACTAAAGATGATCATCCCATAAGAAAACTGAAAAAACTAATAGGGAATTAATTAAAATGAATGTTTAAAAGAATATGCAAAATAGACCTTTTACAGATGAATACAATTCTTTGACCTATATATAACAAAGTTGTATTTTCTTTTTAAATAAGTAGAAAAAGCTTTTAATATGAATATCAATACACAATTATAGGAGTTTCGATATAAGCATAATAGAGCATCAGAAGTATGACTTAACGATATTTCCAACTTGATCTTATAAAAAGATCTTATAAAAAGAAAGCGATTTTAGAAAAAAAACAAAACATTTCATAATGTAATACATATTGACCCAATGGGTCATAGGTGGTCTAGTATTTTAAAATCCCACAACGACTTTTTTTTTTTTTGCTTCATATATGAAACAATAATTCTCCAATCCCAACACACTTAACACACAAACATTTATGCCTTCATGGAATTTCTATTTCGTTGCTGTTCACCTGGCAGGTGGTATGTCCTAAACTTTGCTCTTTTTCCAAAAATCTTTGCTTTCAACTGATTTTTCTGTTTTGCTTTAATGCATTTATTCACAGCTGATTTAGTTTCAGGAAACTCTCTCATACTAGGGCATAAGAATTTGTTTCTATTTTTAAATTTTATCGAGCATATGCACTATGTGTGCGTGCGTGTGTGTGTGTGTGTGTGTGTGTGTGTAATACTATATCGTAATAATTTGATTTGTCCTTTCAAAGAGTGTGAGGAAGTCTAGTCCATTGGTTCAGAAAATCACTACAGCTTACAAATACTTATAAAAATTCTATAGATACGTGTGATATTCTAGTCTTACAAAACTAATTGAGCCATCTGTATTTATTCCTCCTAAACTTCATACATATATATATATTATTATTTTTTTTACTATAATAATTAAATACCTACAGACACTCGTGTTTCATCCTTTCGTAAATCTTCAGTGCAGGGTGGCATGATTAACACCAGTCGACAGATTCGAACTCAGCAATACAAGCCATCTCTGACTCGATTAGCAAAAACCGTATCCAATCGGCTACCATTAACCACGTGAAATAACGTTGAATTTAAACATTTTAATTTTAAATGTTCTTTACGTCAGTCACATAGTGATCTAATCGTTATACAATGATCTATGCATAAGAGCTAAATTGACCGACTTAATTCAACTGAAAGTGCTCAACGATAAGAAACGAGTTTCTTAAAGGGGCTGACATAATTATTTTTTTATTATAATAATCAAATACCTACAGACACTACTATACATATCTATATATCTATAAAAGTGAACATGTCTGTCTGTGTGTGTGTGTGTGTGTCTGTGTACATCTCCCTATGCAATAATTCTGTCAATTTTATGTCTACAGTTTGGAAATTTGATATACAGGGTACTGAAATTTGGGAAAATCTTTGTAATCAGTTTTCGGCCAGAAATTTGGCTGTTAAGGGGTCAAAGTTCAACGATTTGACCTTTAAGAACTCTACCAAACTCCTCCAACAATTTTGGGTATAAACAATTGAAATTTTAGATATAGGTTACTTGGACATGTATCTGACTTAATAACTTGATTTGAGCCCAAAACAATAAATGTTAAAGGGTCATGATATGGGTCAAAGTTAAAAAAAATCTGACCTCTGCAGTCTCTACGAAATTACTTAGACAATTTCTGATTTAAACATTTGAAATTTTACATAAAGGGTATTCAGAGATAGGGCAAGCTTTTTAATCGGTTTGGGTCGAAAATTTGAGTTATGAATATATAAATGTATGTATGTATGTTTGCATGTCTGCCTAAAACTTTTGACAGAGGCGACGGATTTTCACAAGATCAGTATCGTTTGAAGCTCGACCCTTCAGACGAAAAATACCGTAAAATTGGCTAAAAATATTAATTTCTTCACCTTCAACTGGGCACTTTTCTACAGTGAGGGGTCGCTTTTTTCGTCGATATTGTCGAAAGTCATCCCCCTCTTTTCGATTTTCTAGCTTTAATTTAAACCTACGTCACTTCCGGTTTGGCGGTGGTTGTAACAGCAAAGACGTCACGTTTTTTTTCCCATTCGCAGTATGGGTTCAAGCCTTCCTTCCTACTTTTTTTTTTACAAGGTAGTCACCACTTATCAAGGCCCGGAAGCCACTCGGGGATAAGGGTTATTGTATGTACAGTATGTTAGTGTTGGAGATTTGATAAAGTGTCTTACTTAAGGAGGCAGTTCATCAGGAATTTGTTTACATTGGACGTGAAGATATCCAGGTTGTAGTCAGGTGGGAAACAGGCAACCGGAACAGTTCCACAGGCATGCACTTCTAAGAAAGAAGCTTTGTTCATGGAATCTATATTTTGATTTTAGCACAGATAAGGATTGGGGAAAATTTTTGACAGTGGTTTCAGCTAGGCGGGTGTTTATTTATTTTTTTTGCTCAACATACACTTCCAAACACCTGGGCAACGCCGGGCATCCATGCTATATATGATATATCCATGCTATATATGATTAATATATATATATATATATGTTAAAATATTTTGATAATGTACAAACTTAAAGTGTATAAATATTACTATCAGAGTAATCAAATTAGATGAAATATAGGATTGAATTATGATTTTATCTTCATAGTCATTCTCTCTCTCTGTAATATATATATATATATATATATATATATATATATTTATTAGTGTTGGGACGATTAATCGGAGTAAAAAAATCTGAGCTTTTTGGGGTATCGTAATCGGAAAAATTTGAGCCTATTTTCTGATGCCAAAACCGATTCCTTAAATTATCTTTTTTATTTGATTTTGGTTTAAGAAACATCTTCCACTGCTTGTAATAATAGTAAAATAATAAATATTTATTGATTTAAACTTCCCGTAAAATTAAAATCTCTAGATCACCCCTTCACAAGTGTGTTTTTACATTTGAGAAAATATATGCACATTTAAGACGTGCTTTTACAGTAATCGGGACAAAAAAACACTTTTATAGTTAAATATTTAGAGATTTATAAAGAATCAGAATCTGGAATTTAGTATGGAATCGGTAATTGTATCGGAATCAGGAAAAATATTGGAATCGTTCCATCACTTATATATAAATTCTTGTCTGTGTGCTAAACGGTCTCTACTAAACTATTGTTAATTTTTGGTCAACAGACTTGAAACTTCATGTATAGGGGATTCGGACCTGTGGAGCAAATTCGATTTGTTTTTTAACAGGTAAAAATAGCTGCTAAGGGGTAAAAACTGAAAATTTTGAACTTGGCAGGCATAAGTCGACTTGGAGTACTCCTCTACATATACGCAAATATATATTAATACATTAAACAGCGTTTATCATAAAATTTTTATATTATCTATCAGCTAAGTTGGTAATAAATTATGCTGGAGTGCTAAATTTTTTTTTTTTTTTTTTTTTTATTCAATCTTCACCCCAAACAAGGCAAGTGCCACTTTGAAGTAGGGGGCTACTATCGGAGACAATTTGCGGGGGCATTATGAAGGGAGATGAGTAAAAAGAACACTTGAACTTCTGCATACGACATGTTTCAAGACTCCAAGCATAGTTTTGGGACACAATTGCCATTTTAGGTCAATTTTCAAAACAGATAATGTAGAAGTGTCATACTATTTTTCTAAACCAAAATTTCACGAGGAATCCAATAAAACAAAAACGAATACAAAATTTTGATGGGAAACCATGTTTTCAAGCAATTCTTTCATGACGGCCGGAATCGCACTTCCCGTTTTTTTGTCCCAAGGACCGTATCCTGCAGATTGCGAAACTATTTAAGAAAATTACTCAAAACCTATCAATCATAAGTGTTAGGCCATCTTTCTTAACCAGAATTTTGTGAGGGTATTCCTTGACTTCAAACAATACGATGGAGCTGTGAAATGTTACTTCTATACATCCAACCTATACTGCCTACCATGACATATAAATCATTCACAAGGGAAACCCTCAAAGCAAAAATGAAGGGTGAGTAACTTAGTTTTCAACCCTGTTGGAGGGAATAGTTGTGGAAACCTATCAGAAGTAATATGACCACTTTGTTAGCACATAATTTGGTATCAACTGTGAAAAATACTGCTGGGGGACAAATTTGGAGAAAAAAAATATTACTGTAAAAAAAAATGTACGTCTTCAATTTGGCCAAAATCAAAAATTCCTGATATACAAGTTGTTCAGATTGATATTAGTGACAAGTTGTATAGAAGGGATTTTTGATTTTTCGAAAATTGAAGGCAGGTTTTTTTTTTTACAGAAAAAATTATTTTCGGCTTCACTTTTCACCCGGTCAAACAAAACGTGCAATATTTTGGGAACCGCTAGCCGGTTGCTGCTGTTCTAAAGCTTAAATGAAAGCTAACTGATCAAGGTTACTGAGAAATGACCATAGGGACAGTGTTTGCTTCGTTTGTCATCATTTTAGAGGGATCTTTGCCAAAAAGACGCATTTTTTGACCAAAATCGGGAAAAAATTGTCACAGCCTGTAATTGAGGAGAATGGGTGAAATTCGAAGAGAGTTCTATGAGCAGCGTTTTTTTTTGCACAAATGCAATTTTATACTATTGTTGAACGAAAATGATTATTTACTTCCCTTAGTTTCATGTCTAAAAGTGATTTTTGGCTCTTCTTTGTGGTGAGGTAACAAAAATTGTCACTAAAATATCTCCATTTTAGGCCTTTTTTTTCAGTTATATCGTTTTTTTTCGGTTGAAAATGGGTATATAAACCTATGATTTTCTGAAAGACAATTTAGTTTTGCCTCACATATCACAAGAATAGCTTTGTAGATCATTGTGTGACTGATCAGTGATTTTTAACTTCAATTGTCTCAAAACTATGCTTGGAGACTTAAAACGTGTCATACCAGTACAATTGGGAAAGCAGTATCCCGGAAGGGAGTTCCAAAGACTTGCAGTTCTGGGGAAGAAAATATTGGAGTAAAAGACTTTCTTACACCTAGGAATCTCTACTGTAAAGGGGTGGGACTTAGTTGCTTGTCGGGTTTGTCAGGGGTAGTCACGTCGAGGAGGTACAAGTGCTTGCAGTTCGTCAGAGCAGCCACCATTAAAGTATTTGTAGAGCAGGCAGAGGGATGCAACATTTCGTCGACGGGACAGAGGCTGAAGCTTAGATGTCAGTTCAGCACCTATCAGGTTGGCGACTCTCTTTTGAACTTTGTCCAGGAGTGAGAGACAAGCAACAAATGCACCAGTCCAAATATGACAACAGTACTCCATACATGGACGAATGGTGGCCTTATAGAGGTACAGGATACTTTCAGGTGTAAGTAATTTTCTGGCACGGTAGAGAGAGACCATCTTCTTTGCAGCAGCCTTGACAATGCTCTCAATGTATATATTTCAGTTCATGTTCCCTGTAAACGTTACGCCGAGGAGTTTAAAAGAAGTACTTTCAGGCAATGTGTTCTTGGCCATTGCTATTGGTGGTAGAGAAGGTTTCTTGTAGTTATTGAAGGAAACGAGCTTAGTCTTGGCAGCATTGAATGTGACCATCCATTTTTGTCCCCATTCCACTACAGATTGGAGATCATCCTCTAGTGATTCTGCCATTTCCTTAGATATGTGTTCATTTTTTTTCCCCTCATGCCTGTTATAGAGTGTGGTGTCATCGACAAATATACCCATCTCTGAAACAATTTTATCAGGAAGGTTATTTATGAATATCAGGAACAATAAAGGTCCAAGGATAGACCCCTGGGTGTACTCCCGCATTTATATCATGTTGTTTGAATGTACGACCATCGAGGACAACTTTGATTTTTCTCTTACTTAAGAAGGATTTAATTACATTGTGTATTCTTCCAGTGATACCATATGATCTAATTTTCCTTAGAAGACCATCATGCCATACCCTGTCAAAAGCCTTAGATATATCAAGGGCTACCGCTCTACCCTCCCCTGTTTTGTCCAGTGAACGGTATATACGTTCAGAGACTACAGTTAAGATATCTGCTGTTGAACGGGCTTGCCTGAATCCATATTGTTTGTCGGTCAGGAATTTAGCAGCTGTTAGGTGTTGGACTAGGGCTTGATTAACTAAGGACTCAAATATTTTGGCTAAAAGTGGGAGGAGGCTAATGGGGTGATAATTTAGTGGGTCAGTTCTTTCACCAGAATTCTTGAAGACTGGTACCACAGAAGCAGTTTACCAGCATTTGGGAAAACAAGATTCGTTAAGGCATTTATTGTAAATGTTTTGTTTTCGATTCTAGCTGATGGCACCAAGGTCATATTTTTTTTTAATAACTTGAAATCATTTCTATATATTGGGTGCAATATAATAATCAATAGAGAATTTGTTCTATCATAATACTTATGAAATCTTCATAACTTAAAATATATTTACGACCAGGCAACGCTAGATGGTGTGCTAGTTAATATATATATATATATATATATATATATATATATATATATTATATATATATATATAATGAAATCTAGTAAATAGTTACAAATGATTATAATTACTTTTAAGAAAATTTTACTCCATCAATAACTGCAACCTCTTCTGTTTTGTTTTTTTTAAGATCTTAGACTCTCCTCTTTTAATCTATCGACTAGGTTTGATATATTTTATTGCATGAAATAGCTAACTACACACATGCCTTAATTTATATATATATAATATATATATATATATATATATGGTGGAAATGTTAATTAATAAAAACTGGAGAAAGTGCTCAATACCGTTGTGTTTGAAGAGTGTAGACATAGAATCAACAACACATGGTGCTATTGATTCTATGTCTATGAGAACAATCTATCCATATAAATATTGTAATTCAAACAAAAATGTGTATGTGTGAAGCCCTCCTATTTTTATTGTCATTAAAAGAAATTTATTGCCCCTGATGAGTGTATGATTTTGAAATTCCCGGTCTTCATCTACTTTGATTAAATTTGTATACTTTTTTGCTAAGTTTTGCTCTCTCTAACATCATAAATAAAACTTGTACACACATGCATGGGACGCTGTTTTGTCATATCAGAGCTTTTCAATCTTGGCAAGTGTATTCATGTTTATGCTTAAAACCCAATTGTGAGATCATTTGAAAATAATCAGAAGTCTGGCATTTTATCGATATGCTCATCCCAACAGTAAAGGAAATTATAATATTTATGTTTTTGTTTACATTCACATTATTGGTTACCAAGAGAACTCTATTCTTATTGTAAAGCGTAATGGTTTGTGGTAAGTGAAAATCGTTATTTTTTCCGACTAGAGAGCTCAATCTATAACTGAGGGCAAATTTACTCACCCACAGTCAGCTCTTTCACTGTATTTCAGTTTTTTAATGTAGTGGAATGTGTAAGTAAGAATTCATGCTGGAATTAGAAACCCAATGTGTGTGTGTGTGTGTGTATACCTACTTTTACATTTAAATGGGAAAAAAGTCAGAATAATGCAAATTTTCCGTTTCTGTACAGTCATATATTTAGGGCTTGTGGGTATGGCCTCATCACTGCTGTTTGTAGCACTTCAAAATTGACTGTGTGTGCATTGCCAACCACAGATTCCTAGAATAATGATCTACCCTAAACCTAGCAGTTCTCTTCTTGTCATCATCTTTTACTCCTTTCCACTCCCCACCCAACAGCCTGCTGCCCCTCTTTGGTGGCATCATCCGTTCCTTGGTATTGTGTGTGCATATTCCTGACTGGTCTGCCTCTCTGGGCCATGGAAGATAAATATAGACACAAAGCATACAATAAATAAAAAAACATTTAATATTATTTCTATCAAAAACTGGGTGTAAATTATCAAAACAATCATGATTGCTGATAAGAATCAAAATTATAGAAATGATATTTATCATGCTAGTAACATTATTAGTTGTCGTTGGTGTGGTCTAGTGGTGTGAGCTCAGCATGCCGGGTTCGAGTTCTGTAGTTTTGCATCATTTTCACTAATACCCTTGGAAAAAAGTGTGAATTCATATATCCTCCTTCAAGCTATGGGTTAAATAGTAGGATATACTGGACTCTCAAGCCTTCGTTGGGCAACTAGTGTAGGAGAAGGAAATTTTCCAAAATAACACCAGTCTTTCTCTATTCATCTCAACATTGTTTCCAGTCATCCTGAACTTCTCTTTGCTACAAAACTCAAGCAATGACGATTTAGGAGAGGTGTGATTAGGGATTGTACAGTCCTTGGTTAACTAGATCTCATACAGGTGATATGCATTACAGTTGTCATAATAATAATAATATTAGTTGCACTTATAATAATAACAGTAGTAGTAGTAATAATTGTTGTAAAAAAATTATAAGTTAATAATAATTTTACCTTTGTGGTAATGTTGATAAAAGGAAGCACAATCATAATGATTACTTCCTACTAAAAGCAATAATTAACTATATTACATTTTTATAGGTACAACTTTTATTCTTGTTTGATATTTTACATTTTTCATAACGAAAAGACTAGTACAGTCTTGACTTACACTATACCATACCAATGATTGGATGTTGATTGCAAAGTTGATAGAATACAATAAATGTTGGTACTTTTTCCTTAGCATAATTTGAAATGTCTTATTTCTTAAATAAGTTCCTATTTCTTGCATAGAAAAAATTGCCAAAAGAAAATGTGTATGAACCATATCATCATATAATTTTATATGGACTTTTACAAGGGTTAAGGTTTTTTCTCAATGCATGATGAGCCAAATAGCAACGTGTATTCAATTAATCGTATACAATGAATAGTTTACAGTGCGTGAATTGTGTTTTGGCAATCAAAAAGGGTGAATATGTGGTAAAGCAGCATTTTTTTTTTTTTTTTACATCATTTACATAGCACCACAATTGTTAAGGTTGACTTGATACTTATTTAATTAAATAACTTATTAATCTTAAAAATTATTTGTATCAATAATTTCTCCATGGAAATTCCTGATTAAAACACTGTACCAAGTAATATAGGTAGTTATACAAAGGCCATTTTTCTAACTATAATAAAAAAAAATTTTTTTTCTTGACATGTAACACTTTTAACTCAAAAACTTAGATTTTGTTAATTATATAATTATTTCTTCATAATCAGACACACATAGCAACCCATACCCACCTAGTCGGTTGTGTATGTGGAAAACAATTATATATATATATATATATATATATATATATATATATATATATATAATCATGTTCAATTTTTGATTTTGTTATTTATATATTATCACTTTTCGGAGTTTGATTAGCTTCCATCTACGGGTTCAAATTTAAAACTGAATTATTGCAACAGTTATTTCTTTTTCTGGGTGTTATATATGGCTATGTAGATAGTTACTATGGAATTGATGTATTATATATATATATATATATATATATATATATATATATATATATATTAGCATCAGGTTATAAGTTAGATCCATGTCCATATATCTAAAATTTCAAGTGTTTAGACCCAAAATTGTTGGAGCTTGGTAGAGTTCTCAAAGGTCAAGTCATTGAACTTTGACCCTTTAACAGCCAAATTTCTGGCCGAAACCTGATCACATAGATTTTCCCAAATCTCAGTACCCTGTATATCAAATTCCGAGTCTGTAGACTAAAAATTGACAGAGTTATTGTGCAGGGAAATGTACACAGACGCACAGACATGTTCACTTTTAAAGATTTTATAGATATATAGATAGATAGATTAAACAAAAATATATACATATACATAAATATATATATGGAAACAATATTGCTTGTCCTGTAAACTTTTTATGCAAATATTATGCAAGTATTAATCATGTAGAATATCTGCATGAATATAATTACACGTAATAGTTAACTAAAGGTGATCATCCCATAAGAAAACCGAAAAAACTAATAGGGAATTAATTAAAATGAATGTTTAAAAGAATATGCAAATTAGCTAGATCTTTTGCAGATGAATTCCATTCCATGACCCATATATAAGAAAACTGTATTTTCTTTTTAAATAAATAGAAAAAAGGGTTTTTAATATGAGTATCAATACACATACACACAAAAAACGAATTCATAGGAGTACAGATATATATATATACATATATATATATATATATATAAAACTACTTCATTTAATTACATAAATTGATATACGAAAGTATAAATTCATGCGTAAACTTTAAGTATTTACTTCAACAGTGCTCAATACATAGGTAGAAAGTTATAAAATATATATGGCGATTAAGCTACACAGATGCATAAGCCTGATGAATCCTAACGTGGATGAAACGCGGAATATTCTGTGTAGCTAAATTGCCATATATATTTTATAACTTACTATAAGAAATTAAAGAAGTATTGAAGTTGTTTTTAAATGGAGACTTATTGAGATAATAAAAAGCTCAATATATGCAAGACGGAGCTTAGACACGAGGGGAAAATATCGACAATACAAAAGTATATACTAGTACATATATATTATATATTTAATTAATCATGCAAAAGTATATACTTTTGTATTATCGATATTTTTCTCGTGTGGATGTATATATATATATATATATATATATATATATATATATAATTACAAATGGAGATTTGGTATCTGTCTGAAACTGCAACTATTCTATTACTGTACTATTGTACCATTTTAATTTTCAATTCAGAGGGATGGAAGTTCAGTATCTTTTCTGTTGTCATAATATCGTACTTCTAGATATTACCTTCTCCTTGAAGGATGCTTGTGCAGTATATGTTCATTCATCATAATACCGTCCTCCTAGGCATTACTTTCACTTTTTGGGAGTGTAGTATCTTTTCTGTAATCTTGATACCATCATCCCAGGCATTACCTTCTCTCTTTTTTCTTAGGTGGTGTTGGTGTGGCATTGTATTATCTCTTTTGCTTTTATGGCATTATCCTATCAGGCATTACAGCTTTCTTTGGAGGAGCAGTGTAGTATATGTTCATTTGTTATGATACCATCCTACTAGGCTAGCAAAAATACATCACTCAGAAGGAGCATATTTTTGCCAGTAGCTCAATAGAAGCAAATTAAAAACAAAATTCGTTGGTCTCGTAAAAATTTAAAATTAACCATGTAATAATTGTTTTTTAATTTTCATAAACAAACAGCAATGTTTTGTTTTGGTATTTCTCTTTGTTTTTTGTTTTTTTTTGCTTTCACTTGTTTTTTTTCTGTTTTCCATCTTACTACCTGAATCACTTACCTCACTTGCACCCAAACTATTCAGTTGACCCCCCCCTTTCTTCTTCCCACTTCTCTAGTCTATCAATCAAGTTTGATTGATATGGCTTTGGTGGACAGGCAGGCAGGTGGCGGCTGGCAGTAAGGTGCGCTGGCTGGCTGGCTGGCTGGCCTGGTGTGTAGTATGACCCAGTTTTGTGAGTGGTGTACTCTCCATCTCTTTCTTCATCTTCATCGTTTCTTCTGCTCTCTCTCTATCTATATATTCCTTATTGCCAGAATCACAACCAGCCTTGGTTGCTGCTGCTGCTCCAGCACCAGGACGAATAAACTGAGAAACAAGCACCAGCATAGAGATCTCCCCTCCCCTCTCTCTCGTCTGTCCTTCACATGATGCAAGTCGGGTTACTTTCTTCACCTTTCTTCATCATCATAACCATCATCACTTCTCATCTTTTTCTTTCTCTTCCTCTCACTTTTCCCTCCTCTTACACTGGTCTGTCTCTCTCCCTCTTTAGGAGCCTTCAGCCTCTCAGACACATCCATGAATTTCCTGCTCTTTCCTATGAAATTATATTCTTTAATAGGCATTCTCAAAGTTCTTTTTGGTCCCCTTCCTTTCAACTCTGCTCAAGTTTAAAATTCTAACAATGATTCAACTGTATTTCATGTTGCTAAATTGCAATCGCTTTTATCATCACCATAAAAAATAATGATTTTGTGTGTTGCTTTCATTGAACATTCTTCAAATACACACAACAATATTAGAAAAAAAACACAAAGAAAATTTTACTTTTTAATTTATTTCATTGAATAACAATTTGTTCGGTTTCTTCTATGCTCATTGTAATTTTTGGAATAAAAAATAATTTAACCAATTAGGCTTACTAACATCTCACACTGTGTGTGATAATACTTAATAAAATTTCAGATCTCATAAAAAGCTACTATATTCCAAAATTTCTTAGTTCTATATTTAATGCACAGAAAGTGTACAATGATTAATACTTTTTTTTAGACACCACACTTTGATACTTTCTAATCTATAATTACCTGATCCTAGGCAGGAACTTACAAATACTATGCTGATTAAAGGAACAACTTAAAAATACTGTATTGATCCCCAGTAGAATGTGTGAATTTAACACTTATCCTAGACAAAACATGCAAATACTAAACAGAACCTCACATTTGATCCTTAGAAGAATAACAAAATACTACCCTGGTTCTAGACAAAAATTGCGAATACTAGGCTGATCCTAGAGAGAAATCACGATCCTAGAGAGAAAACCCATACAAATTTCACAGCTATTATGTTGAACCTACACAGATCTTACAAGTGAAGGTGGTGGATTTATGTGGAACTTACAGGTACATAGGTGTATATGTATATATGTACAGGTACATATATATATATGTGCACCTTTCTGTGGATTATTTTTATTTGCTTTTAAAACATTCATAGTTGAATTTCTGCCAAAAGTACTTTGTTACATGAATAGCAGTCAATTTTTTTATACAATATCAATTAAGTACTAAATTTAAAATCATGAACTCAAAAACCCTCGACATGAAAATTATCCCTGTTATTAGTGACTTTTTTCTTTTTTATCATAATGATTGCATCAAATTTTTTTTTTGTGTGATACATTTTTAATTGCCATCCCATTTTGAAGTTAATTGAAGCTCAAATTTAAACTGTTCAACTCGCTATCTTACTCATCAGTATAGCTTGGCCTATAAAAATCTGTGGGTGGTTGAGGGGACATGTCGGCTGGTTCCACTCCATGACATATCATTTTGAGTATTCAGGATATCGAAGGAAAGCTTATTTCCCAATTCTCAAGTTCTGACAGCTTCCTCATTTGATACAGGTAACTATTAATCAATCAGCTCACCTTTAAGGTTGCTGCCTGTGTCACTCTTTACTCTAATTCCAGCATCATCAATTTCCTCTTTTACCCCCTCATCTTGCTTCCATCTCTTAATCTTAAAAAAAAAAAAAAAAAAAAAAAAGTAAATAATTTCTCTTCTGAACATTTTGTGAATTTTGAAAACATTCAAAATTTCATCTATAGTTTTACTTAAATTTTATTATTTTCTTTACTTCATATATTTTTGGTCTATATCACATAAGTAACTAACTGTAACTTCCCAGTGTTGCCCAGGAGTTATTTTGATACTTAGATTTTGATAAATCTAGCTGGGAGCTCGGCGTTGCCTAGTTGTACAATACATTTAAACATGACATTTTAATTTATGAAGATTGCATATGTATTGTTACAGAATCAATCCTTTATTGATTATTATATATCATGAGGAATAATTTGCCCGATGGACTAATTCATAAAAAAGAATTTTTTTAATAATAATAATATCGTTCATCAGATTCCATCTGTGTTTGTTTGCAATATATTGTCAGCTGATATTTGAGCTTGATGGCGATGACTGCCATGGAAAAGTCACTTCTGATTAATGTTTAGTTTTAAAATATACAAAGGAAGAAATGATTTGCAGCGATTTTAATGGGTCTCTTCTTTTATTGTAAATTAAATTCATAAATAAAAAAATTAAAATAAAATGGTGAGGTACACCCAAGTTTGAACAGGGGATCATTTGATCTGTAGTCGAATGCTCTACCACTAACCTATACTTGCAGATTATAATAAATCTCTTTATTTTTTGTTTTGTCTTTTAGAAGAAATGATTTGCTGAAATGTTATCTCCCTTGGCCAGTGTAACATAAAATATTCCCCTGTAAAAATTATTCTTTTATCTATAAGAGAAAAAAGCTATTTTTAAGATCGGATTTTTCAATTTTTGATACGTATTGCATGACTTTCTGTACAGAACATACCTAAGAACACTGCCAGACATATAAATTAGCTTTGTGTGAAATTTGCAAAAGATAAGCTCAGCCATTTCAGAACCTATGCGGAACTTTCTCTCTCTCTCTCACACACACACACACACACGCAGTGAATTTTATATAATAGTAGAGATTATAAGCTAAGTACCGGAAGTATCAAATCAGCAAATTGTCTAATAGAGAGAAGAATTACTGATTATATGATGAATACTGGGAGAGGGGAAATTGGTTATATACTTATTCCCTAGAGTGCAAGAAGATGAGAAGAAAAAAAAAATGTGATTTCTGCCTTGGTCAGTAAAAAAATCCTTCTAGACTGATTCAATTTTTATTTTATTCATATCCAAGTTTTTAAGAAGCTGAATATTTTTTGCATTAAAACCGATCTTGTGTCTAACTCTGCCCTCATAGGGAGTCAAGTAAAAGGGAGCATCCAAAATTAATTGCACTTGATTTCTGCAATTGTCTCATTGCTTTTGTATTGTTTCAATTATCATGTTCAGTGAACATGAATTCATTAGTTTATAATAAGTGTGTGGTGATTTTTAATAAATTCCTAATAATAATTGCTTTTTTTTTTAAAATATTTCTTCTAACAATTTTTATTTTTACATAAGATAATGATCATCTTATATAAAGTTTTACATTTTCGTTTCACTTTCTGGGATACATTCTGATTTTCATCATCGTTGTAATACTGAACTCTTTTCAGCCACTAAGGGTTGCTAATATTTTGTGGAATTTAGAACCAAACCCAGAAGGTTATCAAAAAAAAAAAAAAAAAAAAAATGTCAGCCAATATAGCAACCAAGACTAAGTAAATTATTTTCATGGTTAAAGCAATGTTAAACTTAATGCATAAGTATAGCATTGAAGATTGCCATCATTTAATAATATAATTATGACTTTGTTATTCTAGCCTATTTAGTTGTGGTTGTTGTTGTTGGTAACCTTGATCACCTTGAAAAGTAAAACAAAGATGTCAGCTCAACTTGTCAGCCCCTGTAAAAATTATTCTTTTATCTATAAGAGAAAAAAGCTATTTTTAAGATCGGATTTTTCAATTTTTGATACGTATTGCATGACTTTCTGTACAGAACATACCTAAGAACACTGCCAGACATATAAATTAGCTTTGTGTGAAATTTGCAAAAGATAAGCTCAGCCATTTCAGAACCTATGCGGAACTTTCTCTCTCTCTCTCACACACACACACACACACGCAGTGAATTTTATATAATAGTAGAGATTATAAGCTAAGTACCGGAAGTATCAAATCAGCAAATTGTCTAATAGAGAGAAGAATTACTGATTATATGATGAATACTGGGAGAGGGGAAATTGGTTATATACTTATTCCCTAGAGTGCAAGAAGATGAGAAGAAAAAAAAAATGTGATTTCTGCCTTGGTCAGTAAAAAAATCCTTCTAGACTGATTCAATTTTTATTTTATTCATATCCAAGTTTTTAAGAAGCTGAATATTTTTTGCATTAAAACCGATCTTGTGTCTAACTCTGCCCTCATAGGGAGTCAAGTAAAAGGGAGCATCCAAAATTAATTGCACTTGATTTCTGCAATTGTCTCATTGCTTTTGTATTGTTTCAATTATCATGTTCAGTGAACATGAATTCATTAGTTTATAATAAGTGTGTGGTGATTTTTAATAAATTCCTAATAATAATTGCTTTTTTTTTTAAAATATTTCTTCTAACAATTTTTATTTTTACATAAGATAATGATCATCTTATATAAAGTTTTACATTTTCGTTTCACTTTCTGGGATACATTCTGATTTTCATCATCGTTGTAATACTGAACTCTTTTCAGCCACTAAGGGTTGCTAATATTTTGTGGAATTTAGAACCAAACCCAGAAGGTTATCAAAAAAAAAAAAAAAAAAAAATGTCAGCCAATATAGCAACCAAGACTAAGTAAATTATTTTCATGGTTAAAGCAATGTTAAACTTAATGCATAAGTATAGCATTGAAGATTGCCATCATTTAATAATATAATTATGACTTTGTTATTCTAGCCTATTTAGTTGTGGTTGTTGTTGTTGGTAACCTTGATCACCTTGAAAAGTAAAACAAAGATGTCAGCTCAACTTGTCAGCTTTTATTTTATCTTTTTTTGTCCCATCATAACTAATGAAACTTATCTTCATTGCACTGGAGGCTGAATTGTAGACCTCTTTCCCAACCTCTTTTTGTCCATCCTATTGTCTTTTCCTGTGATTATAACTTCTCATATAGAAGAACAAAAAGAAAAGATAATGACAAAAAGTTAGAAGTTAGATCGTCACATAGGAAGAAAAAGGAGGATAGTTTAAGTTATATTTTGGGTGTGGCTGCAAACGCGTGTTCAAGCTCTGTCATCACTGCATCATGGAAACAAAGTTTTTCAGCACTGCCTGTGTGTGAAGCGTTTTTAAGTGAGAAAATGATTTGTATTGAACCACTGACACTAAGTGACTATCATCCTGACTCAAAAAGAGCAAATTTACATCATTGAAGCAAGAGCTGCTGCAGCTAGTTTTTCTTCTGCTTGATGCATGTCTTAAGAAAGGCTCAAGGGGGCATGTCTCTGGGTGGGTTTTTACTGTACCTTCAGACACTAACCGGAATCTTTCTTTGTCTCTGCATATATATTTACTGATGCATGCAAAAAATACACACACACGCGTCTCTCTCTGTCTGCCTCTCTCTCTCTCTCTTTCTTTCTCTCTCTTATATTAGACCTTTTTAAAAATATCTGCAGAGCAAAAGTAAACTTGATGTTTTTTCATGCTTAACTTTTGAGCCTAATGAAATACCACATAGTCTCATATTTATATAAGTTTTGTTTTGAATTGCATAAAAAGGCATATTTTCATAGATTTTTAAAACATGAGGATTATTTATAGTAAATCTATTGATAAGCATTAAGTAATTTTTTAGGCGATTTACTTGTGTAAAGCGGTATATATATATTATATAAAGTTTCTTGTTCAGTGGTAAGAATTGTCCTCTCCAACATATTTCCCAAAGTTGATCTAGCTTATTTAGTTGTCTTATGATTCCTTTAGAAGATGACTTCAAGTAAGTTCAAAGTTTAAGACAACTTTACTTTTGGGAAATAGTCATTTGCCTTATCCTCTCAGATGTTCTAGTTGATTAGAATTTTGAACAGAATAATAACCAAATCAAATATTCAAGCTCTTTATCTTATCAAACAAACTATGCTTCATTGAAAGAATATTGCCCCCCCCCGCTCTTGCTGTCTCACACACACACATACACTCACGCACGCACGTATATATATCTATATATATATATATATATATATATATACGTGTGTGTGTATATTACTGCTTGCATACATAATATCTGTACACTCTGTTTATCTAACTACACAAATGCAAACAGACGTTGTTTTGTATACATAAGTTTTCCTATAAAGAGAACCAGAAAGAAAGAAAGGTATTTGTGACAAAATCTTCAAGATTTGTGTCTAACAAATCCTTGCTATTCCCAGTTGCGAGTCATGAACAGCAGCCATTTAGACAAGGCTTGCAATGAGTAAATATACTGACGACAGTTCGGCACCATCCTTCTTAGACAAATCTCTGTGCTATTCCTTATGGCATAGAACACGGTGAGATATGAACACAAACGTTTTTTTCTTCATATGACAAGTGGTTTTACAATATCACTGCCCCACAAGACTTGAATATTCCGAGGATAAAATGTCCTCTACCCCAACAAACAAGCAAAAATGAAAGCTTATGGTCAACTATTTGGCATGTGTATAATCTTTGTCATGTATTGTATGCACAATTAAAAAAAAAACTTGTATCAGAATAGAACCATTTTGAAAATATTTATTTGCATAAAGAAATAATACTTTTCTTCTTTGTTTATAAGTTTCTTTTGAATTATTCTTTTAACTTGATTCATCATTTTATTTTATTGATATTTTTAATTAAATATGATAAAATTGAATACCATTCTTTTTTTGTTTTGTCTCTAATTCATATTTCACTTTTATCAAAGTTATTTGGAACCACATTTCTAAATATGGTTTGGTCCCTTAGCGATTGGCTAGACTAGCACTCTCTTCTTTCATTTTGTTTTTAAAAACAATACAATTTTTAACATGTCTAATCATTTCTATAAGAGACTTTGTCGGTCAGTCGGTCATACTTAAGTTTGAAATAGCATTTTTGTTAGCCTTTCACACTTAAATCTGAAATGCAAAGATTTATAATAGACGTATCTTTTTTTAGGTGTGTCCGAACATCTCAACAAGAGGCTTTGTTCGTTAGCTGATCTTTCATGCATGTTTCATAGGGCACATCTTAAGCTTATCCATTCTTGTCCATTTACCTATCAATATACTTTTTAAAATCATGCCAATATTTCTAATGATATCACATATATTGAAAGTGAAACACTTCTAGTTAAATGATTATTTGCAATTAATACTAGTTGCTCAAGTCTTTTTACATTTTTCACTTTTTTAACTGTAGCTTTTTAAAATTTCTTTACTAAATTACTCTGTCCTTTTAAAGTAGGATTTTGAAAGTTAAATTTAATTATGGTATCATTTGGTTGGTCCGTTAGTTTTCTGGTAGATCATTATAGCATGATGTTAATAATAAAATTCAATTTACTTTCCTCTAGAAAATACTTTGTCTGAGTGGGAATATTTTCAAGTGACTACCATCTTAAAAAATGGGATATGACTCTGCAGAGTTACTTATCTTTGGTTGTAAGAAAAAATATTTTGGAAAAAAAATTATAATATAAATAAATGATAAATGTAAAGAGAAAAAGTCTACTTGGTGACAGTTACCGGTTTTGAAAACGGAAATTGGCAAGTGATATTTGTTAATAAACAGTTGCTCATTATATTTTAGGTCGGATTTTTTTTTTTTTTTTTTTTTTTTTTTGACAATTAATAATTTGTCTCCAACCTTTTATTTTTAAATTGACACAAGAAAATCAAACCAGTTTTTATAATTGGAAATCAAACTTTTTTATGATTGGAATGTTTTGTTGATAAATAATCCAATCAAACTTTTTGTTAAAAGGCGGGGGGGGGGTGTGCATTTTATGAATTCGCCACCCAGCTTTAGAGTTAATAGTAGATTTTTAACTTTCTTAATAAAATGTTTACAAACTATTCAAATTAAAAATTTCACCCAAATGTAAGCAGTATCATATTAGAAGAGGCTGTTTTTTTGTGTTTTTTTTTTTTTTTTTTTGATAAACATTACTTGTCAATATCGGAAGCTCTTTTCTCTTCAAACAAAAAATAACGTAGTTTACACAATCAGACACTGCAAGGTAGGAACAGCTAGTTATCTAATAATAATCTTTTGTACACAAATAATAGCTCAAATATGTTTCTATATATTAGGTTGGTGCAAAAATAATGTCGTTTTTTTACTTTAAGTTGAACATAAAAAAACATTATTTTTGCATCAACCTAATATTTGCAAATCCTATTATCGCCTTTTTTTGTCTGTGTTTTTCTATGTGACTTGATATTAGGTTCAGATTATGGCTTACATTTCCTTCCCAGATATCAATTTATTGGTAATAGGGTAGCCTTGAAGAATTTCCAAGCATTGGCAATACACCTGTGAACTTTTCAACTTGCAATATAATTCTTATTTTTTGTCTTTATGATATAATCAAGTTTATTAGTGATTTTATCTTTTTCTAATTGAGAAGCACATGAGTGTTTGCGTTTAGTTCTCAGCATCTGTGTCTTCACACTCACTCTTAGGACGACCATCAAAGGAAGCAGCATTACCATTAACTTGTTCTTGGCCAAATGAACTGAAGGATGAAGGCATGCCTGTGTAACTATGTGATACCTTCAAGCTAGTAAACATGCAGCTGCAGACTGGCACACATAGAATTTTTACAAGACCAGATGTTGGCAGGAGAGTCGGTGGCTGGCTACACATATTCTTCTTCGTTTACCATCCTCCCTCTTTTAATCAATAAATGTAATTAATGGCAAATAAGAAGATAACTTTTTAGTTTTGCATTCTTTTTCTTCTAAACTTGTTTCAACAATACAAGGATACTTTGAACATTTTATACCGCAGCATCTTTTTAAAGAATTTTCTTGTTTGTCTTTAATTTTCATTTCTAGTACTATTTATTTATTTATTTCTGTTTTTGGTTTTTGCATCAACATTTTTTCCTCTTTAATGTTTTCTTTCACTTTCTTTGTATGTGTGTGTGTGTGTGTGTGTGTATATATATATATATATATATATATATATATATATATATATATAATAAATTTAGTATGTTTATATTTCTGTATATAATATTCACTTCTAAACTAATTAACTGATCATTATGAATTTTAGAAGATGGCTGCTAGGTGTAAGGGTAGATAATGTGACTATATTTATTTAATTTTATGCAAAAGAGTTGACAAATTTAGAAACTTCAAATTTTTGTGTAATGTTAGCAATAATTAAATGTTCCACATATAATTAAAGGGAGAGAGCTGAAGGGTATAATATGGGCACAATCTCCCATTTGAAGATTCAAATATTTCAGATTTGCATTAAATTTGATGCATAATCATTAGACATCAATTAAGCAAGATTCTCTAAATTTCAGTGTCTTAAGATCTTTTAAAGTTCGAATTTTAAGTATTTTATTGAATCAAAATTGTCTAATAAATTTTGATAAAATTTAGAATCAGGATTCTAGACATAGGTTTAGTAGAATTATATCTTAATTTTAATCTTTGTAAAAGGGCATCAAAGTAGTGAAAAACTGTTTTGTTCACGGAATTAAATTTATCTATTCTGGAATACATATTCTGATATCATCATCAGTTTAATAGCCATTTTACATGCTGGCACGCATTGGGCAGACATATATATTAAGCATAATTTAAATTACATGTATTTTCATATTTGCCTGCTTTCACTTTTTCAAGTTTCTTTTTTTGATTTACTTTTTACCTCTTTCCCTTTATTCTAGTTTTACTCTCTATTTTTTAATCTCTCTCTCCCTTAGTTCACTTCATCCCATTCACTGATTCATAGTAAGCACCTCTTCTTTTTCCAATGCTACTTTCTTAACACATTTTCCATTCGCTTTCCCAAACTTCAATCCTTTGTCCCAACTTTGATCTGAGCTCTTTTTTTTTATTTGATTCATTTCACCACCCCACCACCATCATCTCATATCAAATACTCTCTAGGTCTTGGTCTCATTTTTGAATCATCCCCATCTTTAAATTCACCTTCTGCCCCCTTCAACCTGCCGCAGCCTCATCAAGTTTTTACCAACTGATTTTGTCACCTGCACCACATGTGTATGCATACACTTACAAATACAGTTAGTGGTGCACTCGGATTCACATATACTAACACATCATCTTATATAGAATGATAACCTGACAGCAATACTCATCTTCATGGGTGAATAAATTTATTTCTGTAGTGCTCACGTCCGTATCAACCTATCTTTGCCCTTTTTTTTTTTAACCCTTTTCTATTTCTTTATTTCTTATTTAAACTAACAGAATTTATAAACTTATATACATCGTCATTAATTAACAAGTTTTATTTTTACATTGAAAAAAGAAATTCATGCTTATTTTTAAGTTCTGCTAGTTTTTACTGTTTTCAAAAGCTTAATTTTTAAAAACTTACAGATGGATAAATATTTAACAAGTATTTTTTTATTCAGACATAATACTCAATTTGAAGTCATATGTATTCTCAACATCTTTAAAGTTTCTTTCAAAGGGTATATATTCTGTTTGTCCTTTCTCTGTCGAAATTGCTCTTTTGCGGTTTGTGTATTAGAATATATATATATATCTATACATTTATACTAGGAACCTACATGTATTCAAACATATTCCAATGTGAGTGGGGTTGTGTTTATATATAGATATGAATACGTGTTTATGAGAGTGTGTGTGTGTGTGTGTGTGTGTGTGTGTGTGTGTGTTCATATACATATTTATATAAGGTTTGTATATATTTCAAAGATAACTGCAACACACACACATATATATTATTCTTTAAAACTTTTAAAATTGATGTTAATTCTTCAGTTATAGATGAAGGGTTGCATTGATGTTTGTTATTGGGATGTCGGGAGGGTGCTAGTGGTGGTGAACGCATGGTACTGCACAGCTACTGAACTCCGGTGAACCTGCCATGCATCTCGGCTGGTTTCTTGCTGTGATGCTGGCACTGCTGTGCATCTTTCTGTTATTAATGCATTACCAGCCAACTAATTGCGTCCTGACAGATTCCAATGCCAGCATGGAACAAGCTGCATACTATGCTCTTTCCTCTCTGCTGTATCCCACTGTTGTATCACTGCAACTGCTGCTGCCGCTTTTATCTCTGCTGCTACCACCAGCGCGAGATATTAGTGGTACTGTGATGCTCAAGATACTGCTGCTGCTGGTTATAGTGATGGTGATGCTGCTGCTGGCCCACGCCCTCTAACCTTGTCAAAGCTATTGATTTAGGTTGTGTAAACATTTTACCTGCTGAAACATGAATGTAGTTATATCCCATGTGTCAGGGGAAGGCTCCCGTTAGCTATGACATCAGTCTTTTAGAAGTTTTCTACCTCACTGACCTTGAGATACTTAAACATTTATCCCTTTAGTCTTTTTTTTTCTCTTTCTTTCCTGTTGGTGACCTTATTTTCTTAAATGGCAACCTATCACCCAAAAGACAAGGAAGGCTGTTACATGTTTTTGTCACATTATGTCTCTCTTTCCAATGCTGTTACGTATTAGTGTTACATACTTTATAACCAATCATATTTCGATTACACACACTACAACAAAATATAAATTTAACAGACTACGTTTTCCTTTCAACATTGTGTTTTCAGAAAATCTTAGATAGATATTTTTACAACGATTATTGAAACTATTTTTAAACTTCAAGAAATATTTTTTTAATTAATAAAACCTTACATATCTCTATAATATTTCTAGTTGCGTTTTATGTGTATGTTTATCACCTCTATGTAACTTGGACATTTTATTTTTACTATTAATCACTTATTTATTGAAATAAAAAAATACTTACGTCCACCGGAATGCATTTTGGCTTATTTGTAAACACAAATAGTCATTCCTAATAGTTAAAAAAAAAAAAAAATCCTATCAACTTTTGACTGAATCTTCATGATCCTTCAAAATTTGAAAGAAATTGGAAGCGTCTAAAATTTTGAAAAAAAGTTTATGGTAATTTCACAGTATTTATTTGCATCCCATTGCAGACATAGGTAGCACAAGGACGGATGATGGAGAAAACTAGCTTCACTGAAGAGGCACTCTAATCTGGTATAAAACTAGCTAAGAATAGACTTGGCAGCATTTTCCAGGCAATTAGCAATAAGTCAACCCTCACTCCTGAAAGATTAGGTAATGCCTTGGAGGATATACCTTTTAAGACAGAGCCGGATAATCTCAGTCTAACAATGAAGTTTCAATGAAGATTCAAGTTAGCCTCTAGATTACCAGAATAATGCCATGAACGAAGCTCACTTGATATGAGAACTTGTTGGAGGTAGAGACAGCAAGTATATATATATATATATATATATATATATATATATATATATATATATATATACACAGTTGTTTTAAATACAAGTTTTACATTACGTTTGTAATTCAAATAACAGATTTTGCTATTTATATATTTTCATGTCAAAGTTTGAGTTCGTCTAATAGATATGTTATTTTCCACTTCTAGTATCTAAGTTAAAATGTTGGGAAAAGGCTTTCATGATAAGCGTGTTAATATATAGGTTAAACTTCTTTTGTAATATTTCATTTTGATTTTAAAATTGTTTCTTAAATGAAAGCTTATTAAAAGCAATATGAATTAAAAAATAGTTGTATTTCCCTCTCTAGTCACTTTTCTGTCTTTACTAAGACTTTGATAGGACGTGGCCAAGTAACAATGTGATCTATAAACTTATAGTTATAGAAAAGAAACTTTAACAGTGCGATAAGTGTTTTTGAATTCTTAATATGACATTCTTTCATTAATTATTCTTTTATAAAAAAAAGAAATAAACTGCATCAGTTAGTTTCATCTCAGCTCAATGAAAATTAATTAATCAATTGAAAGAACAAAAAACAAAAAACTCTGATTTGTCAAACCAAAATAAATCTTCCAAAACTTCGGAGGTGTACTATAGCCTTAATTGATACCATTGCAGCCTATGGAATCGGTTATGGTGAGTTCCAATTTCATTGGATCTATTACAGCCAACGTGATGAGGTAATCAAAGTATAAAGGTGAAGTAACTCTAATAAAAACTTTCATCTTGGTACATGTCTATCCAGTAGATAACTATGGTGGTTTTCTTCTCTAACGCTCAGCTGACAGATGGTGTGACTTAATCAGTCAAAGTATAACTGTTGCAACAAAGAAAGCAAAAAAATCTTCTCTCAAAACACGATACCCTTTAAAAGGTGTCTGTGAAACAGTTTTTAGTGAAGCAAGAGTTACACAATATATCGAAACATTTTAAAATATGCTGCAGTAACCAATTGTTTTCTCATTGTTACATTTGAAGATATTCATTTCAAAATACTATATTAAATGATTATTGAAATGTTTTACTTCATATATACATTCTATGTAGTTTCTGAGAAGTAAGATTTCATATTATGCCAAGTTAACCTTAATGAATCAGCACTAAAAATCCGTTTTTATTTTCAACTTATTTATTATGTTAAGAGTTAAAAAATGAAATTCCAAGCTAATTATGTGGTTTAACTTTCAACATTTGATAAGATCTCAAAAGGATTTAAAATAAAAATAATCCTCAGTTACTAAATTTCCACAGACACAAAGATGCAAAGCAAATCTTTAATTGTAAATAATCCCGAACAATGCCAGATCTGGACAGTTAGTGTAGATATCTAAAATAGTATATGAAATTGCTGATCATGAAACGGTCTCAAATCTGTCCCAAGGTCAGTAAAATTATTTTCATCCTCATTAATTGGGAGTATAAAGTGGTTGACAAGTGAACTTGGATGACTTGTCTTAGATTCCCAACACCATCCTCCTCCTCATCCCGCCTGTTCTCTAATCTGCATTGTTATTCAATCATCTCATAATTATTGTCAGTCCGCCGTCTGTGGTTAGCGGATTTAGACCCCAGCACTCATATATTCTGACATTTACTAATTGTTGATACTTATGTGATAAATAAATTAAGGAATTAATCCATTTTTCATGCATATGTGTATATTCTGTAATCCTGTGAGTTAAAGGGTGGAATAATATTGTGTATGTATTTTGTCTTTTTTTTTTTCACTTTCTTTTTCTCTCCCCTCTCACTCAAATAGACCATTTCTTTTTTTTCCCCACCTCCCTTCCATCAACACTAGTATGGATCATCTTGTATTTACATCACTTTGGATTAATACTACTTAATTCTTTTTGCTTTCATTATAAATGTCAGACACCTTATAAGAGCAACCCCACTACTAATAATACTAATGCTACTATGAGCATTTTTTTTTGTTGTGCGGCCATGTAGAATTAAAATTTTCTAATTGGGTGAGGATTTTTAATGACAGATACTCATGTATCCTTGGAATAGCTGCCTTTTCAACTTGGATGAAATAAAGGATTTGATGTGCAGCTCGGTGTTGCACTTTTAAATTTTGTGCTGCACATGTTTTAATTCTAGATAAGGGATTAGGTATCATTCATGATTTACAAGAACAATCGTGGATGCATTACTAATATTTATTGTTAAAGAAAAATAATTCGGAAGTAACTTTTTTGTTTCATTTTTACATTTTGAGTAAGTTTCAAATATGTATTGAATTTTTTTTCCCATGTTTCTATCTCTCCAATCTCTGTCTTCACTCCTTTTCTGTTTGTGTATGTCTTTCTCTCTCTTTGTGTGTATATTTTTCTTCAGCTATTTATGGGTGTGACTGTATTAATTAGTTATGAACATGGTTTATGGAATTGGTCAATCATTTAAGTTCTGTCAAATTGGCTAGATTTGGTTAAATTATTTTACCTTTGGTAAGGAGATACATGCTCTTAAAAATATGGTTAAAATACAGCAGAAATCTGTTTACAGTCAATAATTTAAATGTCATTCATAATGAACTGTTTACAACAGGTGCTATCCTTATATTCATATTAAAATATTATCTAATGCTGTTTAAAAAAAATGTTTCAACAAAGAAATGAATTGAAAAAAAAATTCAACCGTGAAAACCATAGAATTGTTACTGTTTGCCACACCAGATATAGGAAAAATGAAGAAAAATGCAACAAAAATTATTCTGTTCTCAATTGTTTGAGAAAGGAGTCCTCCCTCCCCCAGCACACAAAATAAAATATCATTTAAAAATATAACTACTGATCTTGTACCAAATTCTTTTATCGAAATAATAATCTATATGGCTTTCTTAATATAATGATGAAATGAAGGAAATGGAACCCGACCAGTGAGAGTTGAGGATATGCGTTGCATGAAGAAAAATGTGAAAATGATATGAATATATAATGTGGGTATTAAAGACAAGCTTAGTTTCGATGGTTTTAGGGGAAGATAAAATCTGGACAGTATAAGGGGATGCATGCAGAACAATGGACTCGTATGGTTGCATTGAAAGAATACATGAGAGTTCTTGGATTAGTAAATGTAAAGCAGTTGAAGGAGCAGGTTCAGTTTATGAGAAAACGTGGGAGGAAGCGATAAAAATAGACTCGAGAAAGACGTGTTCAGAAGTAGCTTATTAGAGAAGCTAGTTTCTTAAAGCAAACCGAATATGATGAAGTAGATGAAATAAAAAACTACTTTTCGGATTAACCATGGAATTTCTAACCCGATTATTATCAATAAATGCCTTCTTGTAAAATTGTGTTACTGTAGAAAAAACATTCACCGGTCATTGCCTGGATAGAGACATATTGCCAGGTGGAAAGTTTAGAGAAAATTAACTACATTTTTCTGTCTAAAATTGTCTACATTTTTTTTTAATAATTTTTTAAATATTTATTTTTATTTTTCCTTTTAATGAATATTCAATTAATAGTAAATAAAAAAAAAAACTTTGAAATATGGTGACTTATCAAAGTTATATATTAGTGAGAAACACTTAAGACATACAAGATCTGATAGTTTTCTTAATACAGATATAATTTATACTAAGAAATTGATATATTGGACAACTTGTACAATGCACATTTATTAAATCAAGGAACTCAGGAATCCAGCCGTAATGATTCGGCTTTTTTTTTTTGTTTTTAATTCAATCTTTTTACATAATGAACATAAATCAAGTCCCTATCAATTAGTCTTTCCATTGCTTCACTCTTTCAGTCCATTAAAACTTTTTCCTTTTTCTAAATTGGCTGCTCTATCCTATCCGCATGTCTTACTATTGATATCAGCACAGAATTTAGAAAAGGATGGTGGAAGGAGATATGTTTTCTGGTATTTAGTAACCCCCCACTGTCACCCACCCGATATCACTTGTACCATTCTTTGCTAACGTTTCTCTGTATTTCTTTATCTCTGTCTATTCCACTGACCATGCATGTAATCCAGCTAATGAACAATTTCCGAGGGCAGCTCACGAGAAATCACACTCGATTTGTAAATACAGACTAGAAATCTGACCTTAAAGAAGTGTCAAAATACAACTAATTAATTGTTCTTTCTATTGGAATTTTTCCTTGCTCACAATTTGGCACGGCATTTCGCATTTCCGCAAAGAGAGGAGAAATCTTCATTGTGAAATGGTTTACTATTTGGCTACACTTTCTTAAAATGAGAAAACAAACAACAAAAATCCCAAGTAAAATAATCTATGATACTGAAATGCATAAACAATTCATGAAACAAACAAAAGTGTACAAGATATTAGTTATTTAAGAACTTGGTGTAAAGTTTTTGGTATGTCATAAAAAATGTTCGTTAATAAAATGTAGGAATGTCTTAAAAGTGAGTTGAGCCATTGATAAATGGTATTGCACAACAAAACAAGAACATTCCTTGATATGACCCTGTTACCTCTGGTATGCAAACGTATTTTTGTAAAATTATAAAATTATAATCAATATAACTATCTCTCTCTTTCTCATTTGATTATTTACATCATTCCATTTCTCCTACCACTTCTATCATAATTTGCTTCTTATTAATGGTATTTGCTCTTCCTCCAGCCTGCCATTTTTACATGCCTGTTTTAGATGGTGTGAACAATTGTGCATAGTGACAAACAGGAACATAAAGGTTTTACTAGTATATAGATTTTAATTTTAAGCTAGAACTCGAAACAATGTTTAGGTCAGTTTTCCAAATTTGATGATTATTTGGTCCCCCCGACAAAGGAGGGATTGAGCATAGTAATTCACGCCCATTCATTCATCTGTTCATTTGTTTGCATTTTCTCATTAACCATGCCTTAGATTTTTGAAATGTTTTGCATAAACATTAGTCAAAGTAATTTTTTGCCAGAACAGATTTTTCAGGAAACTCTGGTTGCCCTTCTAGTGGCCATTATAGGGGTAAAATTGACCCAAAATCGTTTGTTGGTTCGTTTGTTCACACTTTTTTTCATAACCACGCCTTGGACTTTTTTGAAATTTTGCACAAACATTAGTCATGGTGAAAGTAAATTTTTCACTTATGGAGGATAACCTTGCATGCTCGGCTTGTTAATAAATATGTTCACAAATGTAAAGACCTTATCAATTGATTCAAACTTTTCTGCTGTAATAAAATCCATTCAGTTGCAGGAATCTTACATGTGTAGGTTTGTTTCACGAGACACAAGGTTTCATCATCCCCCCTCCCCCGGCGATCATTAACTTTCCATTAATTTTTATTCCTTAGTTTTATTTGATTTTCTACTCAACAAAAACATAAGAATTATTCTTGTAGGTAGAGAAAAGTGTCCATTTATGAGCAGAGATTAGTTTACTCACGTTAGAAACCCCGAAAAGACATACATTACTCATGTCTCCTTCTTATGCGAGTGGTCATGGTGGAGTTTAAAGGTTACGACCTTGTTTTGATCACTGAAAGCAGTGGAAAAACCTAGGCATTTTATATTGCCTCTTGCCCTCATTTGGTGGGGTGGGGTGTTTGTGTTATTTAGCTTAATAGATGCATCCAATTGCCTCTTGTCATTTATGCATTAATACTGTTGGGAAATGTATTATCCCCTTCAGCTAAAAATAACAACTTGTGTTCAAATAATTGTAAAATAGTAAAAATGATCTAATAAACCTAACAAAACTTGAACCGACCATGTTAGGTAATCATCGTACCACTACTGTTTCTTAAGTATTTGGAGTTAAGTTTTCTTATAGGTTTAACCTAAACGGTAATCTCAATTTATTATCAAATTATTGAGATATAAATATTTATTTAATGTCATGCCCCCCCCACCACGACCACTTGAGAGCTCAGTGTATTTAAAGTACAGAGCATATGTTTATGAATAAAGAATTTAACACATACAAAACAGTAAATTGATTTCGGCCATAACTGATCTCTTTCAGGTCTAGAATTACGATACAATTTTTCATTCTCTTTTCTATGACATATTATCAGGAATGCATTATCAAAGAAAAATGTGAAACTACACCCTGACAAGGAGGAATGCACAGCAAAAAATGAAATATACAAGAATTGTAAAGTGAAGCAGTCCATGCAGAAAGATAGGAAAGGACTTAATCTTGTGGTTTTTCTCTGCTAGTGAATTCCAGAAAGAAAAAAAATGGAAAATTGCATTTCTTATTTCCAGACCTATAAAAGGTCTGTTATGCTGAAATAAAATTATGGTTCGGTATGTGCTTTGTTATTCTTAATCCACACACACACACACACACACACACACACACACACACACACACACACACACACACACACACACACACACACACACACATATATATATAATAGTACAATATACTTAACTTTGATACATCACTGCCGTTTCATGCTAATATCAATTCTCATAAGTGTTTCCAACTGATATCAATCAAAAAACAAAACTGGAAGAATCAATGAATAGAAAAAAGGGTTCTTGGCCTTCCGGTCAGTATCAAAGTGTAGTATCTGTTCTGATGCTGCACTTCACTTTTTTGGTCTCGGTTAGTGGAGGAGAAATCCTTCATGACTGATACCTTTTTATTTTTGTTACTAACCAGAGTTCCCCTTTTTTGGGAGCTGGTTTCCCCCACATTAAAAACCGACCTTGTGTCTAACTCTGCCCTCATGGGGAGGCATGTAAACATTAAAAAAAAAAACTGGAAAAATCAAAAGTATGTGACAACAGGTTTTATTTAAATTTTAATTCCAATGTCTTTTCTTGATTGATAGCAGGTAGACGTTCATGATAATTTGGTGTTACCATAAAGCTGCAGTAATTTGTTAGAGTTAAGTATATTTTATTATAATTTATTACTAATATAACTTTAAGCACTGGGATAGAGCTCTTTATTTGTCCAAGATCTGATGTCTGTTCCGGTTTTGAGAGGTTTATTTTCTTATATACATTAGAAAACAAAGACAGCAGAAAAAAAAAAGAAAAAAAGAAAAACACATACACACGCATATATAATGCATTTTAAAGAGAAAAACAAGAAGGTCCATCTTTTTCTAATCATCAAATAATTAAATAGCAGCTGCGATTAATGAAAATTCACATCGGCTTGCTACTTTTTGATGCCTCATATTATATACTAATAAAAGACTAATGATAGTTAGGCATAGATTTTTGTCAAAACGGAATACTTTACTTCTGTTTATTGGACTTCTGCATGAATGATTTGCTGCGTATTAGAAATCTTTTATTTCTCTGTACACACCCAGTGGCTCCCACACTGCCTTGATAAGCCTGCAAACAACAAGCCTCTATTTCAGCCCGAGCTGGGCACTCTCCCGCATCCCAGCACCTATAGGCCTTCTTTCTCTCTCTTCTTCGTTTACTTTTATGTCCCGGCTTGTGCAGCTCTCTTGTCGACTGGAACTGGTGTACAAAAGAACTAAAAATATCTGATAAAGACTTGATCAGAAAATTTTCAGGAATTGAATGAGCTGTTCCTGTAGATATGCCATGAGGGCGGTTAGTTAAAGGGTGGGTGGGGTGGGGAGAGAGAAGATGTGGATGGATGGGCGCTTGAGGGTTGGAGGGTGGGGGATGAGACTGAAATTTGGTGGGGGGGGGCTGCAAAAAGACAACTGTAGCAATCAATAATTCATATGGGAAAAATAGTTCTTCAATGCTAAGAAGACTTCACTCTACTGGCTTGCCAGCTTTATTTATAAAACTCATTAAACTACACTGAACGAATTGTGGGGTGGAATGTTCAAAAAGTTCCCGTTTTATCCTTTCACTCCTCCCTCTCTTTTCCTTTTCTCTCTTACCACCTTTCTTTCTATTACTCATTCATTCTCTTCTTCCTCTTTCTCACACTCACTCTATATCTCTTCGTGTCTCTCTGCCCCTCTCTCTCAACTTTCTACCATTTGGCATTCTCTCTACTCTCATCACTTCTCTTGTCTCCACTTACTGTCTTTCTATCACTTTATCTCTCCTTTTCTCTTTGCTTTATCAAACTTCTATTTTAACCATGAACTCTTTCTTTCTCTCTTTCTCTCCCTCTCTTTTCTCAATTCTTTTCTGTCCCTTTCTTTATTTCTGTTCAACTCTCCACTCACTTTCTTTTTTTTCACTGCGTGTCTTCTTTCCTCCACTCTCTTTTTCTCTCTACAAAATTCTGATGATACTCTCCGCTTATGAAATGTGTGTCTCCTCTCTCTCTCTCTCTCTCTCTCTCGTGCTCTTCTCTCACTTTAATATAATATCTCTTTCACTTTCTCTTTAATCTCTCTCGCTAGCATACATTTTAATCTCTCTCTCTCACGTGCGCTTTAATATATCTCTTGCTTTAATCTAGTTTTCGCCTTCTTTTAATGCTGCTTTTTGTTCCTCCTCATCTTTACCTTATTTTTCATCTTTTTTTTTTTTTTGCATTTTTATTCATAATTCACCTAATCTCGTATAGTATTTATATCTATTACATCTTCTTTCTTCTCCATTTACTTTTCTCCCCTCCTTTCTCTTAATTTTTTTCATTTCTCAAATTTCCTTATCTCTTTTCCACCTCTTCCTTTCTGTCTTCTTCCAAGTGTATTTTTTTAAAAACAGTTGTTTTTTTTCTTTCGGACACACAACCCTTTTTTTTTTATCTTCTATTCTACTTTTGCCTGTTATCGCTTTTTAGAAAAAAATATGTATGGAATTCTTATTTCTTTAAGATAATATTATCGCAATATACATTGACAATAATTTAAAAAAAAACATAAATATCAAAGAAATAAGCATTTGATCAGTAATAAATCAATTATTTCGGGCTGAGCTGTAATTGTTGAGTTGTAATTTTTACTTTGATTTTATATATCTTCACATGCTAGTGACGTAATTAATACAGTCTCAGCCTTTGAAGTCAACTTTGCCGAGTTCAAATCCTATCTGATCTATTCTGGTTGTTTACACATTAATAGCACAGGAAAAAGTTATGAACCTGTCATTTTCTCTTTGCCAATCTATAAAATGGCAAATTTTATTTAATTAATCGCTTGCAATTGTATTTTAGAATTAAATAAACCTCCATATACTTGATGTCGTTAAACAAGACAGAATTAGAACAAAAGAAATTGTTCAAAATAAAGGCATTCGATTAACTGTATACGCATTTTGTTCTTAAACTTTTTTAGATGAAATGTTATAATTTGAATCATTTACACTACTATTCTAATTGTCTTCAAATATCTTCGAACTTGCAAATCTTCTGAGTTTTGCTTCAAAACGATGCACTTAAAGCAGATTGGAGGTTACATCAGCCGCAACATTGTAAATATGACAACCCAGAGAAGAATGATATTCCAAATAACACATATATACATTAGTTTAGCTTTTGCAATCAACCTATTTTACTTCCCCCTCTCTCTCTCTCTCTCTCTCTCTCTCTCTCTCTCTCTCTCTCGTCTTTCTTTCGATCTTTTTTTATTTCTTTTTCATAGTGAGGTAGAAGATGATTATTTTCTTTTAACTTTATCCTCTCTTTAATCTTCTCTAACAGAAATTAAGAAAACGAAAAGCACCCCTCCTACTGCTTTCCTTAAAAAAATGATTACGCATTTGTGATATTTCCTTCGTATTTTCTTTCTTTCATTAAATGTTGAACTTGTGAAAGATGAATCTCATCTGCGGAGTAAGCAATTTTCTATAATTGCTATTTATGCTTTTGCCTGTATAAAAGCCATGTAAATAGAACAAATGATTCAATCACTCTATTTTCCAATCACAGATTGCATTGGCCGCATGCACCGGGAATTAAGCAGAAAATTATTCCATACAAATGTTGTCATTTTCTAATATGATTGGCTATCATATCCTGATAATTTTATTTTGTATTCTTCGTCCTTTGTCTAACAATTTCTTTAGAATATTAGTATGTGTTGTTAACTTGTTTAACAACAAAAATAATTCACAACACAGATATCCCTGAACTTGACCGCTCAAATATCATAAGCCAAATCGTACTATACATGACTGACCTAATGGATGCTTATGGAATCGCTTATGCTGGGTTCAAATTCTAGTTGAACTCATTAATACTAACAGGGAAAACTATGAGCACTCAAATTTTCCTAACTGTAGTAAAATAACAATTGCAAGCAATGAATCGTTTGACACAGATCGTGCTTTGGCATTGAATAACCTCCAAAAAAGGGCTTGGCATGTTGTAAACTGAATCATTCATAATGTAAGAATTAGACACATGCCAGCAGAAAATAAAAGCATTCAATGCAGGCTAACATATCCAAACTAAATTTTACTTGTGAACAAAGATAAAGAATATTATTTTTATTAATATGAGAAACCTATCTCTATTATAACCAGGAATATGAAATTTGGAAGCAGCTATTCATTGACTAAGCAGAGTGTCGTAAAGTTCATGTTCATATTTTTATTATGAAGGTGTTCTAGAAGGGAGTATGAAATCCTCAAGGATTTTATCGAGAGTAAAATTATAAATTACTCATGGTACATATTCTCAAAATCTAAGTAAATTTTAATCATTCTAATAGCAACCAAATTCCACAAAATTTAAAACTTATCGGTCAGTAACTGCTGTTATGTAATTTCTGTTTATGGAGTTTTAACCAATGGGTTAATAAAAATACAACCAAAACGAATAGACATATCAACATTAGGTTTAATCACAAATCTATTCAGCAAGCAGCCATAAACAGTCTAGTAAAATGAAAATTATACCAAAAATGAAGAAAATAAATAAGCAAATAACCTTCCGGCTGCAATAAAAGAAACATGGATTCACTCCCCAAGATAAAACTTGTAATCCATCAAAAACCAAAAACAAAAAAACAAAAACAAAAAAAAAACGGTTTTTATTCAAAGGGTAAACTTGATCATTAAATAGGAGAGGAAATAAAATGAATGTAATTCATTATTTTTAAGAAAAGCGTTAATAACATTTATTCTATACCCCTCCTACACACACATGCTAACCCTAACCCGACCTATGTCCAATGACACAAACTACACACACTCATTTTAAGGGATTTTCTTCTCATTATCACATAAGGCTAATATGATAGTGGTTTCTTTGAAGCATATTGAGTCGGACCTCTTGCATGTATTAAAGGCCCAAGAATGTCTTGATCATTTAATATTTATTAAGAAACACAAAAATTTGAGTATTCTCTCATATAACAATTTCCTGTATCTGACTTTGTGATAAAAACTATGCTACATGTTTAATTTCCATTTGTATTTAGAGGTGCACCTTCGTACAAAAAAAGGTTTTCATGCTTTTTTTTCTGATAAAAATGATACAACTTATTTCATCAATCAAAATTATGTGAATATTTTTAATCAGAATTATTAAGGACATATTATATCCACCTTCTTACTTGGGCCTTATTTTTAAATAAATTGCTCTACAGGGTTTCTATCGACTCAGACAGTGCTATACCTAATTCCAAGGAATTCATTCTCTAAATGTTGCACTATCTATTACACCAAGAAAACTTGAGTGAGGTCATTCACTGATGCTTTTGGCATGCTACAAAAAGTTAAAGAGACTAGACAATTTGTATTTTACCTATATTCATGTTCATTAGCTCCTAAGATAAAATTTAAAAAAAACAAAGAGGGATGGGGGTGGGTTGGGGGAGCTTAATCATGTGGCTGTACAAAAAAGTCAATACTTACAACTTGTATTAGTCACTGACACCCTGCCCACATTCATTTTATCTACAATTTGAAAAGAAGTTTTTAATTTCCTGAATAAACTATATTCGTTAAATTAGCTAATGCCCTCTACTCATGAATAACATTTGCCCCTGACTTTTCTCATGCCTTCTTTTAGAGATATGTATTTTTTTATCAGATTAAAAAAGAATAATCATTTATGATCAGAGTGGTATTTATTTGCCTTTTCATGAAAGCAAATTCAATTGCAAGTTTGGCTTCATGTGGGTACACCCCTCTCTTGTCACGATTTCTCATCGTCTGCATTTTGTATTAGAGCTACACATGATTCTTCATTTTAGTGAAACGAGGAACCACTGCTTTTGATGATTTGTTAGTCTCCATGGACAAGTATCTGCTTCGAGTTGGTGTTCTGTTTTGTATCAATTGCCTGTTCAAAAGAGAAGATAAAGTTTTATGTTTATGTTTTATAAGCTTTCACTCAGTGTTGTAAACAGTTATGCAATAGAAAAGAAACAGTTTATTTTTTTTACTGCATATCAACCTTGGTGTGGCTTTTACTTCAAACCATTTTGATAAAGTTTGTATGCTTCAAGTTCTTAATACTTTCAAATATTTATGGATTAATTTGTTTTCTAGCATATATTTTATAAAGAACTTACAATCGATGTTTTCTATTTATTTCTATTGATGGTATCTCCACAGTTACTACCACTTTAAAGCAGAGTAACTGTAATAAAAAAAAAAAATGTTACCCTTTTCCCAAGATTACCCAGGTGACCATGATGACATGCTTCACCATTTGCAGAAATGTATCGATTTTGATCGAATCCCTTATTAACATAGCCATTCGTCATTTATATCTGGGATATTGCATTAGAATATTCAATAGTCCATTTCTGATTTGGTTAATTTTATAGTGTCAATTATTTTTTTATTTGGTTAAAAGTACTTTTTCTAGAAAGGTTGACATCTTGGATTTTAAGATGTTTGAATTTGTAGATGTAAGTCTTTCAGATTAGTTAACTATAAAAACTACAGTAAAATCTGACCTTTTGCCTATACATTGGTTAGAGGGGGAGGAGTGAATTCATAATATTCTCCAAGATATGGTATTAACATTGATGTGGCATATTTAGCAGGAATTGAACTTAACTCTCTGCTTCAATATTTGGCATTGTTCTTCTTTGTAAGATATTCACAGCAAGAACTCCTCTTTTAATACAGCAGAAAAAGATTTTTTTTTTCTCCATGTGCTTTACGTGAAGTAAAATTTTAATTGAGAGTTGTTTGCAAGGAGTTCCTATTTATGAAATGCTTTCCCATAGGGTTTCTTCCTTACAGATGAAAATCATTTTCAAATCCAATGTTATAAACTTTTCTGTAGTAATCAAATTTAGTTCATTTCCATACTTTCATAGTGTTTTTCATCTTTTGTCTTTCCATCTCATTAATCCTTATCCTCAATTGCCTTTTTAACCTTGATAAGTGGTGATTCAATAGTAAAAACAAATAAATAAAAGATGCTATCTCCTTCCCCGTCTTATTTGCTTTTATTTGGATATTATTTTGAAAGCTTTGCTAGTAGATGGATATATTTATGAAAGGTAATTAACTTTTGATATACTTATAATCAGAGGTGGAGTGATAACTGAAAATATTTTACTCCTGAGTCAGCTTTAAAAACTCAACTCTGACTCCTAACTTTCAACCGCCATCAGCTTAGAAGAAAATCCGATTTAAAAGTCAGTTTACATTTTCTTAATTGTTTTTACACATTAACTACTGGAAATTTTTGCCCCAACTACCCTCTCTGTTACTTATTTCAATTGTCTCTTTAATCATTAACTCATTTTTATAATCGTGAAGATCATTTGTAAAGTCTGACTTATATGCACATGTATTTATGAAGAGTATATACCATTTAATAATTGTATACTCCTCTGTGTATGTGTGTTTTACTGGATCATTTGCTTGCTATTGGCCAATCATTCATTGCACATTTTTTATTTGTTTTATTTTTCCATTTATCATTGATAAAAAAATGTTTGAGTAAAATGGGACTTTGGACTCTTGCCAGTCACTGATGGCTGGCCTTTTTTAAATGGCTAGCAATCAATAGAATAGGGTCAGCGCAAGGCTTTATTGCAGACAAAGGAGGGAAAGTGAAGAGAGTGAGAGAGAGAAAAGGAACAAGCACCACTTGTTGATGATGGAGGTGTTTTGGCAAACTTTGCCTCGATCAAGACTAATACTTTTCACCTTCCTTTTTATCCCATGGAGATCAAGAATTTATCACTTTTCTTATTTAGACTTATTCTTTTTTGTTGCTTTCCTTTTTTTTTTTTTTTTAAATTTTTTCGTTGTGTGTGTTTCTCACTGAAGGATTTAAGGAAGAGCAGCAAAAGGAAGTTTTGGCTATTAGACAAAAACAGATAAGTCAAGAGATCATTTGTTCACAGTTGTTTTTATAGATTAACATTGCTTTTTTTTTGTCATTCTCTTAACGATTCAGGGATTTTGAGTTATCTCGGTTTTCCTTCTGTTTCGATTTTTTTTTTATTTCAATGCTCAACAAAGAATTTTATTTGAATCCTTTAAATTCTTTATCTCTCAGTCAAAAAAGGGGTATAGGTATGTAGTCGTTTCCTGTCCCCCACCTACTCAAACTATGACTGAAATATTTTTATTGATTAGATGCTCAAAAAATGTCTCTAAGAAGAAAAAAAAAACTATAAAGTAACATCATCTATCCCAACTATATCATGCAGAAGAAAACTGCAAACCACGAAATGCAAAGAAAATCATGAAAAAAAAAAAAAAATCATGTCTGCCATCAGTCTGATACAAAACAAACATAAATACTAAAAATAACAGTGTCAACTTGTCAACTATTTCTTTTCTTTCTGCATTAATAATTTTCTATATTTCTCAAGGTTTTATTGTTTGTAATACAAATGAATCAGAATTATATATTTCAAGTGTTTGAACAAAGGTGAAAGGTTAGTAAATATGAAGTCTGATACCAACTTGATAATGTGTATTATCATTTGTGTGTGCACATTTTTTTTTATCTCTGTCTGATCTGAGAGGCAATGGATAGTCTGAAAAGTTTTGTACAAGTCCATAATGAAGCTGAAGTTGTGCAATATTCAGCTGCCTTGTTTTACCTAGAATTGTTTCTGATAGGATATCGAACCTATTATTTGCAGGATTTATTATCTTAATTTTGGTTTTCTTTTGATTTGGACAAGTTTATTTTATTATCATATATAATTTTAGATATTTTTGTTGAAAGAATTCTATAAATCTTACTGTGCCTATCTAATAGAGCTTAATAACAAGTAGAGTGATATATTTATTTATACAGACACTTGAATATTTTGGCCTGCTGAAGCTTCAGCATGTCTTAGGTTTTAACTGAAACGTATGTATATATGTAGGCATAAGTGTGTGTGTGTGTGTATATATATATATATATATATATATATATATATATATATATATATAGAGAGAGAGAGAGAGAGAATGTGTGTTAATAGTTCTGTAGGTGAGAAAAGGCAGTTTTCTTTCATAGAGAAAATATATTTTCAGTTTTTGGTTTTCAGTAAAGTGAGGAAATTACACACACAAAAAAAAAAACTTAGTTTATTTTTTCACTGCAAAATATTATTGGCCTCTTATGCAAAAGAGGTGTTATGAACAGCAAATTGATTTAAACACAAACCCTGCCTTTGAGTCATGTTGTGTAGTTTTACCATTGCCACCGTTATGCTCCGTCCACACCTCATCCATGCCTGTCTGTTCATCTATAAGTTTTAAAAAATCTGATATACCATATACAATATTCATGCATTTCACTTTTATCTTCAAATATAAATGTTTTCATTGACATCCATGCATATATTAATATATTGATAGCGCTTATGAATTTATTTGGCAGAGTTTAATAGAAGTGTGTGTAAGTACATACATGTTCATCTATGCATACGTGTGTGTGTGTGTGTGTGTGTGTGTGTGTGTGTGTGTGTGTGTGTAGATGTCAATTTGTCCATACAGATTTTACATCTTTTATTCTTAAATTAACTTTTTGGATGTGTTCTTACATTTCTGTGAAGACTGTATTTTGTTATTTGCTCCATCACCCTTCAGTAAATCTTCATATTCAAATGAACCTACACACTTCAGCTTTATAAGAATTGGGATGTCAATTATGATGGCGGCCTTAAATATTTACCTAAAATTTTGGTTGGAATCATTAAAGATTTTTTAAATTTAAAACGTGCGATTTTTATGTAGTTTGTCCTGTTCAAGTTTCGAACAGCGTTTTCATCACAAAGTGAAAAGATTGACTGGATGTGTCTGAAGAAGAATACAAATTCTTGTTTGTCATAACATTGAGTTAATCATACAAAACATTGATCACTGTTTAAAGAAGCATGTCTATCACTTGCAATTTGGAATCAGTCTGCCATTACCAGCTAGTGTCTAGTAGGATCAGATCAAAATGAATGATCCAGAACTATTCATTCTGGTTGCAGATTGGTAGCCGACTCTCAGCTTACCTGACCACCAGAATTTTACATGAAGCATTTGGTATAGTCAAATGGTCACCAGGCTAAATTATGCCTAACTATGCCAATCTTATGTGAATTGATGTGTTAATATGATTATAGTCATATAGTTGCAATACAAAAAAAATTACTTTGACTTTTTTTTTGTTGTTAAATTATTATTTTATGGATCTTTTTGATAACATTGGCATGTAAACTATTACATCCATTTATTTTTGATTCGTTTTTTGTTTTGTTTCATTTAGAGTATTCAAACTACTATGCTCATTTTGATTATTATATTTACAATGTTTCGGTCGATGTAACCATCGACCTTCTTCAGGAGCATTTTTTAGAACATGAAAATCCTCTAGTTGAACTTGCAAATTTTTGTCACACTTAAGGAACACCTATACGAAATTTTAACCTGAACAGAGATAGATTGTTCTTATTCTATCAATCCTGGCCATACAAAAGTGTTAATAACTAAGAATAACATAAATTAACACTTTTTAGTCATAACCGAAAGAACGAGAAAAATCTACATCTTATAGACTAAATTAAGAGTTTAATATAAAATTTTGTCCAGATTCTTGAGTTTAAAGTTCTTAAATCAAAAAATATTAACTTGAAGAAGGTTGGATGTTATATCGGCTAAAACGTTGTAGATATAACAGGCAAGATGAAAACCTACATCTAAAATATTCTGTAACTTTTTTCTTTTTTTCTTTTGCCCAATTTGTAAATGGCTAATAATGCTAAGAGTGATTACAATTTTCGATTATTACCAAGATAAATACAAATTCGATTGTCTGGAAGAATAAATGTAGCCTTTGACATGAGATGAGTAGTAGGAATTGCTTTCTCCCCCCCCCCCTCGTGCTATATGTTTTCTTTTCTGTTTCATTTTTTAAATGGCAAAGACTATTTTCATATTCAGTTTTGTTTTATTCAAACAAAAAACAAACTGTTTGACACGCTTAAATAGTAAAAGAATGGATGATAAAATAAAAATGCAACCGTTTTTACTAAAATCACTTGAGGTTTAAAAAAAAAGAAAACAAAACAAAACCTAAACCCATGATGGTGGAGGATAAGACCCCTTAAATATGTGTAATATCAGTGATTTTCTATTAAAATGTTTCTGGCCCCTGGAGGTAAAGCAGTCTATAAGCACACTCACTTACATGGCTGACTTTATCAATTTGATTACATAGAAGATTTTTCTCTGTGTGGTCTGCTTTACTCCGATGATGGCTGCACCCCCCCCCTATTCAACCTCCCTGCCGTACTACTACAACTACAAACAACACTTGCCATTAATACTGCAATTGCCATTACAAGACTGCTACTGCATTTCTGCCGATATTCTTGACAGCCATTACGGGTGATATGCATAAAACTGGCATTTGTCTCTAGTTGTGCCTCTGGTTAGTAAACAGCTGATACTAACGTTAATTACAGTATTTTTTTTTTTTTTTATAGAACTACCTTTTACTTAAGGAAGCAAACATAATTGTTGATGTCTTTAAAAAAGTAGTAATTTTTTTTTTCGTTTACATGACTCTCCAATTTATAAAGGCGCCTTAATTTTTTCTTGAATGCTTTTTTTAAGATTTTAATTTTTTCATGAAACATCTATTTTATTTAAATGATCTCTAAAACTCAGGAGATATTCATTTATAAAATGCTTTCTTCACACGAGTCTTTTTTTTTTAAGACCAAGAACCTGTGATGAACTTAGTATTTTTAAGATATGTGGCTTCTTTAATATAACAGAGATATATGCAAAAAGTCATGTTCTCTATAGAGCACAAATTAACCATATTAATTGCCTTTAAATTGTGATTCAGACCAAAAATTACATTTAAAAATTAAGGAAGTGTCACTATAGTAAAAGATATGCCAGCCATATTTTTTAATCTAATAATAATATATTAAAATTATTATTTCTGTGTTTTGACTTTTTATAAATTCTGTGATTTTATTTGTGTAGAATTAATATTCTTGAAAAACTAAACTTCTTCCTTTTCACCAATTCTTTTCAAACTATCCCTAAATTAAAATATTCCCTAAAAAATACGAAATCTCTCCAGTTATCATTTAAACTATTACTTTTTCGATCTATTTATATTAGTTCCATATTCAAATTTTATGTATGAGAAATATATACAAAATTAAACATTTATATTAGGTACAGCCTTTTGGCATTGAATAATTCTAAAAGATTTAATATATCACAAACAAATGCATCTAATATAAAAGGAATCTTAATATAAATGATGTTAGTTATTAAAGTGTTTTCTGTAGAATGTATGATTGAGCTTTTATTTCACTCTCGACAAGTAACCGTACAAGGAAGTTCACCTTAAGTTAACCTTTTACCATTCTTGATCTTGTAAGAAAGCCAAAGACATCTTTGAATGTTTACTGCTTGTAGCATGCCTTGTTGCTCAATAATAAACCAAAGTTGATGTCTGCGAATAAATAAATCCTGCCACTTCCATGCAGTTACCTATTTATAGTTTGATTAATTACATTTCTTAATTAACATTGCTCTTGTCAGTAAACATCAACTCTACAAATATTATGTGAGAGTTGAATGTGACCCTTTTACAGAAAACAAAAATATAAGTAAAAAGTAGATGTGTACACATTCCACAACATGATGATCTTTGAAATTTCTAAAATTTTGGTCAGATTATAGTAGTATGGGCGCCCGACGGTTGTTTGTATGTTTGGAGGTGTATGCTGAGCAAAAAAAAAAAAAAAAAGAGGGTCAATTTTTTAAAATTTGACCCCTATTATGACCCCTTAACATTTACTGTTTTGAGCTCAAATCAAGTTATTAAGTTAGATCCATGTCCAAGGAACCTATATCTAAAATTTCAAGTGTTTAGACCCAAAATTGTCGGAGGAGTTTGGTAGCGTTCTCAAAGGTCAAATCGTTGAACTTTGACCCCTTAACAGCCAAATTTCTGGCCGAAAACCGATCACATCGATTTTCCCAAATCTCAGTACCCTGTCTATCGAATTTCGAGTCTGTAGACTAAAAATTGACAGTTATTGCATAGGGAAATGTACACACACACACAGACAGACACACAGACACGTTCACTTTTATAGATATATAGATTGAAATAATGAATGTTGGTCTATTACAAAAATTGGTTTAAAAAGTGTTATCCTCGTCGTCTATTGCATGGATTGAAGTTGAATGAGAATTTGGTAATGTGTTGCTAAAAATTGATATTAAAAATAAAAGTAATGATAAAGATACAAATGATAATATTGATGGTATGAATAACAAGAAAATGTTATACTATGCAAAAAAAAAAAAATTAAACACTATATATGATGACAATGAATTGAATTCTCTTACAAGGCAAAAATAAAATTGTGTTGGATTCTAGCTTGGCATTCATATTTTTTTCCTCTATTTAATGATTTTGGAATCCTTTTGACTGATTTCTATCCATCTTGATTATTTGGAACTCTTCTTTTTTGAGAGGAAAAAGTGGAATTGTTCTCTAGCCATTCTCCTTTCATCGTGTTTTACTTATTCAATGTTTACTTTTATCAGACTTTGTGGGGCATCTAACAAAATGTTTAAAATAGTTCATTTAATTTGATTTCCATAATAAACATCTTCATTGAATTTTTTTTTTATCAAATGTTGATTGTATTATTTTTGATGAATCAGCATCGGACTTTAAAAGATATTATTGTCCAATCATTTCTCAACCTTGTACTTAGCAAGATATATTTTCTCTTCAAAATATACATATTTTTTTTTTCATTCTGACCGCTGTGCAACTCTAACTGAATTTACCAACATTACATAACATGGACATATTTCAAAGAGTTATTTTGATTATTGAAATCATTATTGCAATGCATTTTTAACTTAATGATGTTATAATAAAAAAATAAATAAATGATAATAAAAACTGCAGTCTGAACAATTCTTGGAACAAACCACCAGATTAATTTATTTTTCATAAATATCCTGGAATCATCCTGAAACTATCCAAAGAATAATACTAACAATTCTGAAAGAAACTCAAATCATTCTAAAATCTTTTTTTTCTCTTTGATTATTTGTAAGGATTAGTAACATGGTAAAAATACAATTAACATTAGGGGATTAATAACATTTTAACGGATGGAATAGATCATCATTTGCACATTTCTCTTTTCAATGTTGAATACAAAATATACATAAAATAAGATGGCTGATGTTTTGGTTTATATATATATATATATATATATATATATATATATATATATACATACACAGACACAACATTTTATTTATTTTGAAAAGAATGGATACAACATCCAACATTTGAAAATTAAAACAATACAAATCGCTCCTTCCTCTCTCTCTCCCCTCTCTCTCTTATTTACCTCTCACCTTTAATCATATATATTATTCAATTTCTCTCACCACTTATCAATCACCCTTTTTTATATAATTGCCCTTCCTCTCACTATCTAAAATATACATGTATAGATAATGTGTGCACTATGACAAGAAAATAACAAATACCCTTAAAGTTTTAGTTTAATAGTATATAGATAGGTTATGTAGAGGTTTCTCTTTACTGGTGTTACATGTATTAACTTCTTCAGAGTAATATATACATACATGTGCAATCTCTAATATGCTGTTTACATATGTGCATTACTCCAATGAAGCTAATAATATATTGAAATACTAATAATGAATGTCAACATAATTCTATTATATAGTTTTGCTCATTTGTTTCAATTTTCCATGTATGTATGTATATATATATATATATATATATATATATATATATTATTTCAACCCTGTTTTTTATTTTTTTTTGTTTAAATCGTTACAGGTTGTTTCAATTGACAGGACAATAATATTGTTCTGCCGTTCTCATCAGATAATTTAAATCAAATATATATATATATATATATATATATATATATATATATATATATATATATATAAAATCACTAATGTGCCTATGTTGTAAAAAATGATGACACATAAAATATTTCATTACTTGAGATGTGTCTGTTTTTCAGTTGATAAGATAAAATGTTATGCAGACATGCTTAAACACTCAGGAAGGCAAATCCAAGGGCCAACATTATTTAAAAAAATCCTGTTGAAGAATAAAATATTCAGAACTTTTCTAATTAAAATCTGAAATGAACAAATACTGTTTTGTTTGCATTATACAGAATACTAATATTTTCAAGTCGTCTGCAGTCAGTTGTTATTGTTAAGTGAATCACAGTTCTGCTGCATATCACTCACAAAGATTGTGCCTCAGGATTATCTGGTCTGCATGAAGTCCTTCTCATTGATTGCAGCTATCCGTTAACCTGCAAGATTGTAGGTTTTTATCCCAACACTGAGAACAGCAGCATTCATCTGTAGCGTTTGAAGCTGGGGAAGGTTTGGCACAGAACACACAAAAATGCTGCAGAAGCAACTCTCACTCCATTGATTTATGGTTTCGTACCTGATGCACCTTTGTTTTCTCCACATAGAGGCAGAAACGATCGGAGGATAACAGATCCTGACAACGACTCCTTCTGGATTTTTACAAGTGTCCTGTTATTCAGGCAGTTCTGACACTACCATGTTGCCTGTTCTCCTACCATGGTGTAGAAGGGTTGGAATTAGTGGAGAGTTGTCTCTCACATGAATATATACTAAATGAATGCAAACGAATAGCTATTTATACAGTTTATGTTGAAACTGACATAAATCATATATTAAATAGAAGCATTTTTTTTTTTCATCTTAAAACTTTACTGACTCATCTATTCAGTTTCATTTCAAATCTTTACAGTATGAAGTATGATGAGAAACGGCTATTTATTATCCAAAATGAATAGTTTTCAATTTCGGAGACAATCTTGAGACTTTCTTGGAATCTTTATTACTTTATTCACAATTACAGGAGATGAATTTTTTTTTATTCTTGCATAAATTTAATTCCAGATGACATATTTGTATATCTTTTTTTTCTCCCCAAATCTGACTACATATAAATTCATTCTTTGATTATGTTAGATTTTGTTATGAGGAAATATTCTTTCTTTCTGGTTATCTCAAAACTGACAAAAATGGTACATGGAACTTTAAATTTCTTATTTTTGTAGTGAACTAATATTTTTATTATAAAAAATATGAACCTCTTCACTCTATTTTCACTACAAAAATGAATAAGAAATTTTAAATGTAATTTTATTTATGTCAAATCCTTGAACAAGATTTGAACTGTTACTGTCTCGTTGACAAGTGAACTTAAAAATATCTACATCTTGTATATTAAGCACTTACTTTTCAAATTCTTTACATTGAATGTATGCATTTTTATAATTTTATGTTGCACACTATGCAATCTTTTATTATTCATAGCATTATTGAATATTTTTCTTGAGTGTTTTTACAAAAAAGCTTGAAACTATAGTGTTTTCCTCTAATTAAATAAATAATTATAACAATACTATTGCTTGATTAGTTTTATATAAATATTTGTAATAGTAATTGTCTTAAATATATCACAATTAAAAGTAGAGAATGTAGATATCTAATTAAATGAAATAGATGAGAAAAATGTGATTTTTTTTGTTTTCAAAAAAATATTTTATTTTAGAAAATATGAAAGGATTCAGTGTTTTAAACAAGAATTTATGTACATCTTATTTCATGAAATGATGCTATCTATATTTACAAGATTTGCATTATTCTGATTACTACCCTCATCTTATGTGATTTTTAATCATTCAACTTAATTATCTCTGGATGTGTAGTATTATTATTGCTTATTACCATTTATGTTGACATTGAAATAAACATCTATTACAACAAGATGAGAATAATAGTCGGAAAAATCAAGTTTTATGACAAAATATAAAATTGTTAAAAAAAAAATAACATTTGTTACTCTGAAAAAAAATCACAAAATGAAACTGATTGAACACGTACCATATTTTGTGTGTGGATGTATATGTATAAATAACATGAATTCAAGTTATTTTATATAGGCTACACTTTTTTTTATTTCACTTTCACTGATAACCTTTTAGAGAATTCAGCTTTCTAGTGAATGAATAATTTATAGTGTAGCCCCTTTTTAGGATACAAATCTAAATTGGAATGCTATTTCTGATGTATTGTTATTTAGATTATTTACAACTGACTGCTTGCCTCATTTTGGTGGTTGGCAGTTTCAGAAAGTTTCAGTTACTGTGCTCTCTGGTTGTCTTAAGAATCCTTTTGTTATAGTCAATAAACGCCTGGAAATTTCAAACTAATTCACTGAGTGAAATTTTTCTCATTCTAGTGTGAGTTTTATCTTGAGGTTGTTGGTTCAATTTCTGATAGAGAAAGAATTAACAAAAGGTGTAAAACTCAGAATGAGAGCAATCTATATGAGGAGATTAAATGATGAGTACAATTTGAAATTTTCAGAATGTGACTGGCTAGTACAAAAGGCCGGAGAATACAACCATCAAAAGTTGTGAAAGGCAACAATCAAGATGGGAGGAGGGCAGTCCAAAATGTAAATAGTATAAAAAGCCAGTTTTGTACTTAAATATCGGATATATTTGATTAAAAAAGAGCAGATAATATAAACTAATAATTGATTTCACTCATTTTCTAACAATTAGTTCCACTTGTTGTTTTTCTTTTTTAATACTTTTTTATGTAAAATTTAAAAATTTAAACGTTTTTCATTTGTTTATTTTGCTTTTTATTGTTTTTTTGTTTTGCTTATTTTTTGCTCTCTGATTGAATTTGAAAAGTAAAAAATTAAGAAAAAAAAACAATATCTGGCAGTATTCAGCGATTTCCATTGTATATACGATACCAGACGTCTGGTTTATCGCTTCTTACCTTTTTTGTCATTTTTGGCTCGCCCCCTGACAGCGAAACAGTGCGAGTCTGTGGATTTACCAAGCGGTGTGTCTTGTCGGCCTTCTGTTAGCCCCTACATATGTAAGTACTGCCATCTTTTCCTTATACAACTAACAAAATACCAAACCTCATAGTAAATCTACTAGCAGACACTACTCTAAACCACAAACCACATCTACTAGCAGACACTATTCCAACCCACAATTCTGCCTGTTATCTGTAATTTTTGGTTTGGGGAGTGGGTAAGCACTTTTTTCAAATGGGTTTGGTGCTGGACCATTTTGCTAGTAACGACAGTGGTGGCGGCTAGAATAGACCCCATTCTTGTTGTCATCATTATTATTATTGTATTTGTGTTAGTAGTTAGTTGTTGTTGTAGAAGTAGCCAGAGACATTTTGGGATACTCACGTGCAACATATATTCCAGTATGTCTACTCCACATCTTTGCTTCTTCCTCCATCAAATCAGCATAACAGAGATTTTGTTTATTAATCTAATAAATTGTAAAAATGTATGTGATTAGACATTAGACATGTTTGCAATGTTAGTGACAAGATGGCCTAATGGGTCTACTAACTACTTTCTTACTAAACCAAACTATACATATTCTATCATTTTCATGGAAGAAAACATAGGCTAACAATTATCAGGTTTGGATAATTTAGTTTGGGCATGACATTTTTGCTAAAAATGTTTTTCACATTTTATATTTCTGTTTGAAGAGCATAGACACATAATCAGAAAGACATGGTAACTGATCGTTTCTTGGCTTATAAGTTATCCAGCATTCATGATCCTATGTCTACACTCTTCAAATTTTAATTTACATACACTCACTCACCTATATTGAGCACTCTCCCATTGTAAACATAGCCAATAATAATATCATAGTTAATGTATAAACATATACTTTTCACTTTTCATACTGCTAATAGTGTTCTCTTACAAAATTAGCAAAGTAATTCAGAATTGTTATATTGGGAGAAGTTATTTATACATTATATTCTTCATTGAAATGACTGAACCAAGTAAATATGTGAAGTTGAGTCAATCTATATAAACTTGCTTATTGGGGTAGTGGGGGGGGGTATTTTGAATAGACATTACAAGTAATACACTGCGCACAATGTCAAAGAAATTCTTGTTGAATTTAAATAAATTTTTCGATTAAGACTCTCTTCAGTAACATCACTTTTGACTCCCTGGCACCTGGGATACTCTAAATTAACATAATTTGGAAGTGGAAAACTGTTTATTCTAAAACCTTAAAAATTCATAAAACCAGAATTCTATCGAATCTTCTATAACAAATTTTCATAGCAAAGTTTTCATTTGCTGACCATGTGTTAAGTGTATATTTTATCCATATTTGTTGAATACTATCAAACTCTTTTCCAGAGTTTGATTTTAATGTTTGTTTTATGGCATATCAAACTATTTCGGATCATTTAATGCTGAAAGAATACATATGCAATTAGTTAAACACTAATCATTATTAATCCATAAAGGGGGAATCATGTGTTCATACCTTTCCATAGTTATTTGTGCACATATAGTTTCTGACATTTTTTAAATGAGGATTGATCATTTCTATTATTTGCATTATGCAGACAACTATTCTCATCTTTAAAAGGTGTGACTTAAATAAAATATTCAGTTTGAAATTCCATCCAGATTCACAAGTCCGACAAAGATGTTCAAGTTTGACTAGAAGAGTTCCAAGTTGCAAAAGATGCACCTGAACAAGGTCAGAGGTTATATCAACAAAAACATTGTAAATGTAACAACCAAGATGAGAATAGTAGTTAAAATAATGTAAATTATTAGTGCTTGATTAAATTAGCTCTAACTGGATCTAAACTGATTCTATAATCCAGAATGATATTCATTCGACTAATTTTGAATTATCATCTATTGTGTACCATAGTGGTTACCAACTTGGTCCTTGGGATCAACAAGCTGACTTTCAATAACGTCAGCTTTATGTTTATTGATATCCTTGGTAAACATGAATCTTTACTTTGAAATCACTTATTGGAATTCTTGTGCTAATATTCAAATTATTATTTCTTATAAATAACACTAACGGTTTGATATTCCATAAAAATAAATCCGTCAACATGTTAACTAATACATTCTAAATTTATTTTTGCTATCTACAAAGTTAGCCGCTGTATAATTATGTTTTACTTTGAATTATACCTTATTAAAACACCCAATGTTCTTTTAAATAAGTTTTTGAAGCTTGTGATGATTTGCTTTAACATTAAATCTATGCATATGCTCCATCAGAAAGGCAAAGAGAAAACTTTGGATTCAATAAACAAAAATTGGCAAAGTAATGCTCTTTTATAACAATTTAATGTTACATTAATAATTCACAGGCAGTTGAATTACAAAGTGGTCGCACTGCACAAAATTACTTGGTAATTAATTTTAAATATATTTCTCTAAATAGCCAAATGTACTTTTACTTAATAACTCTACATTTATGGGGTTATTATGTACAAAAGAAATGTTATAAAGGATATTCCTTCTCATTTTTTACGTCTGTTATTCATACATAGATTTTTGTTTTAAATATTTCTTTCTCCCGTTATTATTTAAGATTCTGTCTCACATTTGAAAATTTTGGAGAAAGAACAATTAATTTTCTATTTCATTTTTAAAAATTTTATTTTTTTGCAACTTTACTTTTGGTTTGAGGGAGATAAAGGTGTTGGTATTTGCATTATTTATTTATTTATTTTTTTTCAACTCTTTTTTTTTTTTTTTTTAAAGGTAAGTATATCAGCGATAGTGAGCACAAATCATAAACATTTAAATTTGAAGGTTTTACATTATGAATGCTATCAACTGCGTAATAAGAAACTTCATTTCAACTCTGCAGAATCATTCCAAAATGGTTGTTTCTAAGATGTCTTTTCCTCAAACTTGATGATGTTATAAACTGCAAAAACAGCTTGGACCAAGTGTATTTTCAGCAATCTAATTATTTAGCAGTTTGAGGGAATCCGTTTATCATGACATCACTTGAAGCCTGCACCTTGCCAAGACATTTTTGTGTTGACTTGCTTAAAAAACATTTTTTTTTCATAAAAAATCTCAAACAATTATATAGATTTATATTTATTTCTTGAAAAAAAAAAGAAATGCTCTTTTACTTTTACAAAGTCAATTGAATCCAATGACATGATTATTTTTACCCCAAATTATTACAAAGAAATACCTCATAAGTATTGTTTGCATGAAGATAAAGTTTTTTTTTTTTTAAGTTAAAACGCCTGTTTGGTATCATGAGTACTTTATTAACATAAAAAAATTACAAAAAACCCTTTTTGTTTATTTAATTGGTTGCTGAATGAATTTGCACATTTAATATATTTTCATACATTCCAGCCGTTATTTAAAAAAATGTTTTTTAGTAAAAGTATTTGTAGAATGTATGTCCAGTACTTAAAAAAAAATTCTTTTTGTAATTATATGGAATGAAAACATTAATTTGTGTACGTTTCATTTTTCAACAGTTTTTGTGATATATATATATATATATATATATATGTGTGTGTGTGTGTGTCTATATCATGATAGATTTTGTAAGTAGTAAATATAAAAGATCTTGGATGTTTTTAAATAAAAATACAATTTAAAAAAAGTTTTGTTTGTAAAGGCATGACATTTGAGTGATGTCATAAAGTGATATGCTAAATTCATTCCTTTCACCTGACAGGATAATTGGTGTGCTGAAAAGACACTTGGTCCAATAGCTTTCTTAAATCCACTTATTGATTTTTTTTTCTTTTGAACAAATTTTCATTTTTATTTTGTATCAATTTGATTCTTTTGGAAAATACTTTTCATTCATCATATGCATAGTACATACAAACATAAATACTATATCCTATTTGATATGCTTCATTTTTATTGCTCAAGTCATCAAGTATTTTTGGTCAAATGGCTTAATATGTTGTTTTAGTTCTTAGTTGATGAGGTTCACTATTTTATAGGTGGCTTGTAGGTTTAGTTTCTTGTTTGTGATTTTCAATTCTGTTTACTCTTTTCATGGTTATTGAGATGTGATGTAAATCTATTGATGGATGGTTTTTAATATGTTGGTTTGTTTGTAGAGGCAGATGTATTGCAAAATGAGATCGTACTGGGTTATGTTTGAGGTGAAAATGTGCCCTTTGGTATCTTTCCGGATATTTAATCAAGCACTTTTGGTGGTCTATTTAGGGAGTCTCTTAAGTATTTTCTGTAAATTTGTGATGACTTGAGGAATTAAAAATGAAACATTATCAACCAATGATGATGATGGTGATGATTAATACATGTACAAAAGAATTGTTTATCAAAATACATCTTTTGTTATTCATGCCACGTGTTTCACAATGAAATTATTAACACCCTTCCTTCAAAGGCACTAAAGGGGGAAATCGATTCAGTTACAGGTATTTATGGTGTTTCTGCAAGATTAGATGTGCTGATGAAGCTGAAGTCATCCTTTTTTTTCTTTCTCTAGCCTCATTTGCGTTTGTCACTATGTACATTCAATGTTTAAACCAACCTTGTGTCAAACCTGTACTCACAATGAGCCAAATAAATGAACCGTTGTGTAATACAATTAACGTGTAAAAAAAGTAAAAAAAAGGGGGTTGTTGTATTATCAGATAGATACTGCATTGTTGTATTTGCATTTCTGTTTCTTTATAATCATTGTGCAGTAAATATCCATGTTGTGCTACCCAGGTTGTTGGAGGGGGATAACGTCCAAATCTGATCAAAGGAGAACAATCATTTCTAAACCAAGTATGTAGATTTCAACTTGATCCAGTTCAAGCCATGCATCTTTGAAACTTTTTTTTTTTTTCAATTTTGATTCAGAATTGGTCCTAGCAACGAAAACATTAGACATTGTTTTAGTTCCTTCATGTCACACAAATGTTTTTTGTTTATGATCAGAAAACTTGTAATCATATTTGGAATTGAATGAATTCTCTTTATATTTTCAAAACTATATGTTCTCCCTTTCTTTTTATAGCTTCTTTCTTTCTGCCACATTTCTGCTTCTTATGCAAAGTTACCATTTATATTGGGATGGAACAAAACACTGCTTCACAGATAAAAACAAGATTTTTTTTCAGGTTCAATGTTATTTTATTTTTGTTTGTCTTTTTTCTGATTATGAAAAACATGGCATATTTTTTTGATTTAACTATTTTCTTTTATTTGCCAGGGTGCCTTGTTCAAAGTTTATGCCAACCAGCACATTCTCTTTGCATGACAAAATTTGGCCATCATTTTTTGCAAATCTTTATGCTTTTCATTCTTGCCATTTCATTTGAACTCATTTCCATTATTTTTGCCTAACCATATTTAAATTATGATCTTGATGGATTGTTTGTGGCATTTTAACAAAAGTGGTTATATTCTTAAAAAATATTTCTCGAATCATTTATTTTTTGTTTATTTTATTCATCTAACTAGCATAATTTTCAATTAATATTTTTAACAATTATACAAATTTCTTCAAATTAAGTACTTTAAAAATCAGTCATTTTAACAATATTTCTCTTGTTTATACTAATTCTGTTCTCTTTTCTCAGATTTTCAGACTGAATGGGTGGGGGCTATTGTTGAAGTAATACATAGTGACATGGACTTTAGAATTGGCAAGCTGAGTTTTAAACCCATTGTCTTTTTTTAAGGATCATTCATTTGGAAAAAATTCTGTTTCCATTCACTAAAATAGTAATACTTCCAATTTTTAAATACTTATTTTAAATAATTCATTTACAATGAATTATTTAAAATAAGTTTGTTTTGACATTAAACCATTCACAAAAGTGTTGATTTGCCACAAACAAGCCAAGTTTTCAATTAATCATAAAAACTTTTTTCTTTTTTCACACAAAAAACAGTTTCCTTACTAATTTTTGTAATTTTCTTTTTCCTTGGTGTTTTGTAACGAGTCTCACTTACCAGGCAGTAGAAAGTGGAATTGCAATCTGTTCATCTTGATCTAATTTTACACTTTCTTTTTTTTATTTTGTTGTAGCATATATGTATTATCATCAAGCAAATAAATTGCTTTAATGATACATTTTTTATTTTTTAAATGAGTAGAAGTTAATTGGAAAATTATTTTTAAAGAATGGAAGATTTTGTTATAAAATCAAATACATCATTTAAGTAATTTTAACTGGCTTTATAGTATTTGGTAAGTATAATATAAAGTTGGTGAATTGCAATAATTTCTTATGCACTTTAGTCTAATTATTGGAGTGGAAACTATAAATTATACAAGTTCACGTTCAGATAATAAAATTTTTTTTGATTAAAAAAAAAACTAAGGAAATTAAGAAAACAAAGCTATTACAAACATAGTTTAGGATATTTTAGATTTCTGCCTACCCTATTTTCCAAACCTATCAACTATTCAAACTCACTTCTTCCCCTGTGTATAGTTATGATACAAAACTACATCCAGTGGTGAGGTTTGGAATTTAGGAGAGTGTGGAATCGTCTCTTAGTTACCACTACCCCCAGGTCCACTCTGACCTGGAATGGTAAAACCAGTCAGGGTTTCATTTATAGATCTAGGTCCATCAACAAATCCTGAAGAGACATTTTTCATGGCAGATACTACATAAAGGATGACCTTGCAACATTATCTGACCAACAAATGGTTTTTGGTGGTAAAATTATGAATGGGTAGCCATCTTGCGTGGCTTTACCTGAACCGCTGCATGTGGTCTGCTATGGTTCAACATGTGGTCCATGCGAGGGAGGAAGCCAGCTCAATCCTACTGGGGCGAAAGCTGCTAAGACAAGTAAGTACATTATGGAAGTATTATATGAGCCTAATGGTTAAAAACGGTGGAAATGAAATTAGCAAAATAAGGGCTCATTTCAGTTGGTGAAATGAGATAATAGCTCCAACATGAAACTATTCTTATAATTACATCTTTTTCTGTTCATTATTATCTGCCAACTGGCTAATATGCCATTGTCAGGTGAAGCTTAAATTCATTTATTTTAACCATCACTTCCTTTTATGCACCAGGTAAACTGTATTTTCCATAGAAGAAGATTAATAACACTGAAGATGTTTGTTGTCATGGCAACGCTTCATTGTCATAAAATGACTTAAGGTAATTTCTTTTCTATCTCTGTGTGTACCTTTGTCACATAACTAAAAAAAAAAATAAATAAATTCACTGTTTTGCTCATTATCAAATAGTTTTAATAAATTTAAATTATTCATAAATCAAAAGTTTGTATTGTTTTTGTAAATTAACGTCTTGCATTATTTTATAAATATTTAAACACTTTTCTTATGTCTGTTTTGAAGGTTGAGTGTTTAGCCATTGGAGGGTGGCCACATCAATGTTTGTACTTTTGAACAATTAGAAAATAATTCAAATATATAATATTCAAAGGTAAATAACAATGGTACAAGTAAAATGAACATAGACTCAAAGAAACTATTAACTGTTATGCAAACATATATGTGTTTGTGGTTCGATCTTTATTTCTGAATGTTCATTATGTGTTTAAAACTTTAAAGATATATTACCCAATGCATACTAAGTGATCTAACATGGCTGATGGAAAAGTTTTATTTCCTTTACATTTTAACTTGTTAGAATTTTGGTAAGAATGATCATCGGATAATAGACACTATTTCTGTTTAATTCAGCAAAAGATGCTTGAAAGAAAATTGATTTCAGATTAATTCTAGTGGAAATCTTTGTTTCAAAGCAAATTATATTGAGACATAAATATATTAAATAGTATATATTCAAATGTAGTGCCCAATTGATATAGAATACAGAGCAATTTTTTAATCGATACTGGTATGTGTTGAATTTGTTATCCTGTATACATAATATTATGTATATAAGTAATCCAATTTACCAAATTTCCAGTACTAACAATTACTACAACATTTTCCCATTGACTACTGTACACTCATTAACTCTTATCCTAGAGTGGCCTCCAGATCTTGATAAGTGGTGACTCCTTTGTAAAAAAAGAAAAAATATGTATTTATGAACTAGCAAGAAGTAATGGCATTGCCCTTCTGCCTCAGCTTGTAACATATTACTTGTTTTAAATGGAAATTCACAAATGTAGCCCCCATGTTATTATTGTTCATCCTTGGATAAAAATGAAATGTAAATATCTAAAATCATGAGTAATGTAGTTTCAAAATATATATATGGTTAGGCTGGTCTATCTCCAAAATCCTATGAAGAGTTAATGAACACTATTAATGCTACTACAATTATTTCTGTTTTTATATCAGTGAGAAAATAAAACAAAATTATTTGCTACTGCAAATAATTTTGTTTTAAAAATCTGTCTGGGTGTAAAATAAATTATATCTCCCTCAAAATGTACACAACTTGAAAGGCTTTCGCTTATAATGTTTGTCTAGTCACAAACAAAAGTGTTAAAACGTCATTAAAGTCTTGTTTGTTGTTATACACTTTATGTAATTTATCTTTTACCGACAACACAAACATTCTGGTTGCAGAGAGAGAACAACATTTCAGTGAGTTTCTTTCTTTCCCCTTGCTGTAAAATTCTAAATCCAACTAGCTTTATAACTCTCACCTTTTTATTAGACACTTAAAAGCCGGGCAATTTTAGCAGACTTTATCTGAACCTTTTCGCATTGCTCTTCTTCTTCTTTGTGAACATTGAAACAAATATGCTGCTGTATTCATGGGTTTATGTCAGTTTTTGAAAGTGCCATTAGTGATCGGCTCCTTCTCCAAATAATGGCCGGCTTTTGAGTTTGTAACTCATAATTAACTATGGAAATCTATGAAAGATTGTCGAGAGTCTCCGGTCAACCATCTTTTGATCATAGCAAAATTTGCATGAGTTTTCTAGTTATAAAAATGCTGTTGTATCATGATAACTTCAGGGTAAGTGGAACACTATGTAATATGAAAAGAAATGAAAAGGCAAGCGATATATATTGGCTACATTGTTAAAAGGGAGGGGGTACATTGAAATTATAGCTTTTGATACTAAAAAATACGAGGAATTTTTTTTTTTATAAATTCTAAGTTTTAAAGGGTAAAAAAAGCTTCCACTTTCTCTTGAGAGTTCTATAGACAATAGCAATAGATGCTATTCATGGACTTGTGTGTAAGTGTGCATCTTTTAAATTTATTTTAAGTTTATTATATATTTTTGTATTTCTCTCAAAGATCAGAATGTATTTTTTTATATGTGTGTGTTTCTGGTAATAAAGTTTTTTTTTCTCCCCAAAAAGCAGATTTACAGTTCATGACAATGGGCTATGGACAAGTTTCTTTTTGATTAAATTTCTACCGACTCTTTTCAGACAACCTCACCTTCCCTTCACACATTCCAACAGCTTTTCCATTTATTAGTTGTTTATTTTATATTTTTTAATTTAAATTTTTTTCTGCTTTTATTTTTATTTATTTTGTTTTTAATGAGTTAGCTTCCTTCTATCAAAGATGACAATTCAAAACAGAAAAAAAAAGATATCTTTTATGGTCTTTTCATTGTATAAGGATAGAAAAACACCATAAAAAAATTGTATAATCCTTTGTATTTTCTATCTTTTTATTTTATTTAAAAAACTTTAAAAAAACTTTGGTTATTATTTTTAGAAAATATTTGTGTTGGAGTTGAATTAATATTGAGCCAGGTTGCAATGAGATAGAATAAATGGCGTTTTAGATATTAGATTTTCTTAAGCAGAGCCACACTTTGAGCTTGATGGCAAAACTGACCTTAATTTCACCCTTTGGACAACTGTTTGCAGTAGTCGAAGGCCAATGAAAACCGATTTTCTTAAAAGGCGACCAGTCAATCTGATGCATAGTAAGTGATGAAAATGCTACTTTAAATTTGAGACAGAGTAAAATGCTTTTTGAAATTTGAGACTGACAAATTTACCAAAAATCTATATGCTACTAAAATTTTGATGTTTATTATCTTTCTTGCTTGTTACCATTCACACTTATCTGCACATTTTAGATCTTAGGAGGAAGGATGAATGATAAAAGAAATAGATAGAAGAATGTAATGATGTAAATAATGAAAAGAAAATGGAGAGATGGGGGAAAGAAAGAGTTGGCCTATTATGAGATCACAATGTATTCAAACTTTGTGAAATACTTTGACTTTATAATCCTTGTAAAAACTTGATTATCAACCAATCTCAAAGTTAAGAAATTATATATTTATCTAGCTCTCTCTCTCTCTCTCTCTCTCTCTATATATATATATATATATATATATATATATATATATATATATATATATATATAAAATACTGACCCTTGAGTTACGGGTATGCTCTTATTAGATTAACTAACTGATAGACAGAGCCTTGTATAAAAGTAGCATGGACACTTCTAAAAAGCTATCATAAAATTTTGGAGCAAAAACAGAAAAAAGATATTAAAAGATCACTATTTTCTCTTATCTCAAATCTAATAATTATTCTACGTGTCCTTGGTTCTTTACTAAAATAATCCATAGGGACAAAATGGTGGACACTTAAAATTGTCATAAAAGTTAATTTTTTGTTTACACTTATCCTATAACACACCTATGCATGTATAAACATCAATACAGCTGTAGAAGCCTTTAAATTACCTTTACTCTTCTTAGTGTTCCATTGAATCGTGGACTTGTTTATGTTTACCTCAACTGCAACAAGCCATTGTCATTTTTCCTTTTCCCTTATGAGTTTGATATCTTTTGTCAATATCTGCTAGTTGCATCTTTTTATCACACCCCACATTTCTTTGATGAGTTTTTATTGTAAGCTGATTTTCTTCAAAAGCTTTTTTTATTCTGATAATGAATAAAAAATAATTATTTTTTTTTCTTTATTTTTGTATTTATTTCAGATAGTGATATTAAAAATTGCATAAAAAACAATTTAGTTTGTTAAAATAAATTATTTTTCACCATAACTTCAAGTATCAGCTCTCAATAATTCATAAGTTTGCTTACACTAATGAAAAGACTAGGAAGGTCTTATTGACTGAAACATCATTTATATAAAATAATAAAAAAAACTCTTAATTATATAAATAGTTTTTTCTATTTAAACTTTTCAGTGTGTAATTAATTTATCTATTTAAACAACTTTTTGAATATATATTATATGAAAGTTTATATAATTCATTAAAAAGGCCTTGGAGAAAATCTTGCTAGAGACTATTTATATAACTTTATCCAAACTTGGAAAGAAAAGGAAAATCTCAGTATTTCTTATGCAATAAAATAGAGCTTAAAATAGTTTATAAATTTAAAATGATCTTCAAATCAAGTTTCAGATGTGAAAATCGAAGCTCTCTATTATTAGTGATGGAATATAGATATTAATCAGATCAATTTTCTTGATTGTAATTCCTTTGTTTTGATGTGTTTTTTTTTAGTATAATTTCCCAAAGACATGTAATGGCATGTTTTCATTTAATGTTTTTGCCTTGTGCCAGTCTCTTATAAAATATGTGTGAAAATTAGGTTTCCAGGAATTTTTACTTATGAAACTTTATTTGAAATCTCTCTCTCTCTCTCTCTCTCTCTCTCTCTCTCTCTCTCTCTCTCTCTCTCTCTTTATATATAATATATAGTCTTTGAAGGTTTTAACCTTTAAAACTATACAAAAAATATATATTTTTTTATCATTCGTTAGAAAACCATCTAGTCAGTAAGTCATTTAATCACCTGCAATCACTGCATCAGATCGCTCTAGAATTTACTATAGCACTAATAATTTATTTTTTAAGGAATCATCAGTTGCTTACCATGAAACACTGTTTCGGGGATTTAAAAACAAAACAGCATATTACATCATGGCTCCCAAGCAGTGCTGATCAAACACCACCTCCCTTAATCTTAGGAAGAAGACATGTTACAAATATTTGATCTAATTTCCTCTTCTTAATTGCATTATCTAACCTTTTCATGCTATAAAAATGAATTTCTTACCTGTGTAATTCATCAGTTTCCAAATTTAAAATGGATATATTTTTTAATTTACCAGTCTTGTATTTATAAGATTAGGATTAATCCATTTAACTACTTATCACCCCACCCCCTATGATTAGTATTTTGTATATTCACATTCTTATTTATTTAAAATTAAATATATAAAGGTTAAAAATATTTATACATATATATATATATATATATATATATATATATATATATATATATATATATATATATATAAAAAGAGAGAGAGAGAGCCCAATAAAGAAAGAAAATGACGATATAAAACTATATAGTAATATGTACAGATTTATTCCTTTATTCAATTAGGGTGTAGGGTAAGTGAAAAAGCTTTATCCTATTGTATTTCAAAGCGTAATGCTTCTCATCAGAAGAGTAAAGAAGATGCTAGATAAAATAATAGGAATACGATGACTAGCAATAGTTATATTAGGAGCAAAATAAAATATTGAGGCTGTTTGGGAGAGCTAAATTATTTTAGCATATAGGAAGGTATAGTTCTTAATATATAATGCACGTAGGTATATGGCTTATCTGTCATGGTGGGTTTAATATATGAAGACAAAATTTTTTTTTGTCCTTTCACATCTCTAAATTTTCCTGTAATTTTGCTCACTTGATTATGTGTGTGTGTGCGTGCGTGACATATTCTTAGTTCATATGAAACAAACATGGTATGAAATCTGTCAGCAAATTAAATAGAACATTTCCATTAAAAAAATATTAGAGAAAAGATGATAATAGTAGTAAATATTAGAGAAAAGGCGATAATAGTAGTAATTTCTATAATAATAATAATATACTTTTGTGTCAATGCTTTCTAGTTTGTTGTTACTTTCTATGAAGGGTAAAATGTGTATTATTGAAAGCAAATAAAGTTATGGTTAAAAAGAATTTAAATAAAATAAAATTCTGACTATAACAAATATTTCCCTTTTGATGAAGTTTTACGCAAAAAATATCTTGCAATTTCAATGTTCATTATAGAGTTACCTCTCACAAAATTGCATTTTATTAGCATTCAATGCATGCATGAAAAATGTTGAAATAATATTTTTGAGCAGACTTTGTTTTTTCTTTTTATTTTTCTTTTTTTCTTTTTTCTTTTTTTTTTGTTTACAATAATGTTTTGAATTTTTTTTTTTTTTTTTACCAAAGGTGAAAAAACGTGATTCCTTATATCTCGGTGCTTTTTTTTTTTTAATACTAATATTTAATGTAAGTGCATGACTAGCTCAATGTATATAAACTCAGACTAATAAATTGACTATGATTTGTTGTAAGGAATTTTAACAAGTATATTATGGTAATTTATGCATAAACTGTATAGCCTCCTCACTCTCTTCCAGGAACAATACAAAATTCAGTTTATCACAAAATTAATTGTTTCTTTTAGGTCAAAATAATCGAAAAACACACACAAAACAATAATTGTAGAGGAGGGGGGAGGGGACTGTACATTTTTTTACTCTCTTCAATTGATGATTTAATAATATAAGTCACTGGTGGTTTACATTAATAAAACTTTGTGTGAAGAATGAGTTACATTTTGTATCTTTAACCCTGCAGGCTAAGTTTCTAGTGTCTTCATGAAACCAAAGGTATGAATGGAAGATCCAAATAGTGTTAATTGAAATTTTATATGTAAGAAAAAAATAGAAAGTAACTTTAACAGTACATACCAGACCATAATTAATGCAACCTAAAATGATCTCTTTGGATCTGGAAATGGATTTAAAAATCTCACCACTTCACTTTAAGTGTTGTAGAAACCCTTCAACATTTCATAACGTTGGGTTTAATGGTTTTTACAATGAGCCTACTGTCATAAAATATTGAAGGGTTTCTGTGATAAAAAGCAAAGGTATTTATTCTAGGCAGGTTAAGCTGGTTTCTGCAAAAAAAAAAAAAACAAAACTTTAATGGGAATATCAAGTTCACAAGTCCCCAATCGCATGTATATACCAATCAGGGGAGATGATGCACTTAGGTTTTTGCAAGGAACTGTCAATGTGCTATTACATACAGTGCCTGGTATTCCCAAATGGTCACCCATATGCTACTGATTAGATGCAACATTGTTTAATTTTGGTGATCTAATGAGAAACTGTGTCAACGTGATTGTTGTTTCTGTGTTGCTTATATTAAAACTAAAATAGTGAACATTTTTTTTATCCATTTTCAGACCCAAAAAAACATTCAAGTTTGCAAATTAGCCTCTATTTCTAAATATTTGCTCTGTACAAATTTGATATGATGTATAGCTCTGTAATTTGATTTGGATGGAATCTTTTCCCTTTGGATTGAACCAGTAACTAAAAAACTTTTACTCATATAAATTGCATTAACCAACGTTTGTTTTTCCTATGATTTTTTTTTTCTGATATGTTTTAATGACACAATATACACCTTTTTAATATATTCTTTAGTTCTGGGATTGACTTATGTTGTTGGAAAAAATCTCATTTTAATTCTTCTAGGACATAATTTATAATTGACTGAACAAGTTACTCATCTCTCATTTAGCTATCTAGGTGTTTCTCTTGCCTTTTCTCACTAATCAATAATAAATGGCAATAAAATCTACTTATCTTTAACACTTGACTGCAGTTTCATTGTATCACCAACCATGGGAAGTCTCTCTAAGTAATATCAATCCAATCAAAACCAATTATGCTTTTTGATTGATATCTATGAGCTTTCCATTAAACTGCAAGTGTGAATGAACTATCAAACTAATCTATAGTGTTATCCGAAATTTAAAAAAAAAAAATGCTCTTACATACATAATTGAGCATTTGGTTATTTTTACTATATATATATATATATATATATATATAATATAAATTACACTTCATGTTGATATTTTTTGATCATATAGTTAATAATATCCTTCGCTGCAGTATTGGAAAGCAAAGGGTTTGAATTCTCCATTGAACACATTTTACTTGTTTGTTTTTAGTATTTTTTCTGTTCACCATTTGGTTTTGTCAATTCATGCACAAATATTTTTATGTTTCCTTCTTCCTTTTGCATGTTTTATTTTCCTTCTCCTTAGTGTGTTGCATTCATTTTATGGTATGTTTGGTTGACTTACATCCTTGTTTTTCCCAGCAGAAAATATAGCAGACTTTAATGAAGCGAATAAAAAACGCTTTCTCCCCATTTTACTTTTTCATTCAAATTTTCCTCCCATATATCTATATAAATATGTATATATCAGATAAAAAAAAAAAATTGTGTATTCTGCATCTATTGGTGTGTGTGTTTGTGTGTGATAATGCTGAGCTTTGTTCCTTGGGACTGAGCCATGGTTCCAAGCAAATTCCTGAAACTTGAATAAAAGCCTTCTAAACCAATCTACCCTGGGATTAAGCAGCACTAGAATATAGTCAGAAGAAGCCTTGCCTATATAATAAAATATATAAATGAAAAATCCAATCGAATAGTCTGTCTGTTGCCTGAAAGCAGCTCAGGTGTACATTGTAAATCACATGGTGCCATTATACAATTGCTGGACAACCTCGCTACAAACATCACAATCTTATAGCATTCCATTGCACAATTCTTTTAGAATATATATATTTGTATATACAGTCTGGCGTGCACACACATTTCATCCACAGGCTCTTTTGCTGTATTCCAGTTCTTCAGTGTAAATATGTGTGTGTCTATAAAGTCAGTACACAGGATAATTGGCTAATCACCGGTTGTCACGTAAGCCTTCATTGGCCTTAGCATCATTCTGCCAACCTAGGGCTAACTTGAACTGTTAGACTCTTTATTGTTAGAATGTGATTGGTTCTAGGTATACCTCATGCTTTCTGGCGAGAGTATTGCCAATCACCTGAGGCACCGGGAATACAGATGGTTCTGTTCACAGCTATTTTTGCACCCGACCAGAGTGTCTGCTGGGATGAGCTTTTTTCCTCTATCTGTTAGTTTTGTGCCACATATTGCTGCAGTGAAAAGCAACTAAATTCCAACTGATGTTTTTCTTTTTTATCTATGGATCCACACTTTTTGGATATTCTGTGTGTGTGTGTGTATATATATATATATATATATATATATGTAAGAATTGATTACAAACAAACTTCAGTAGGTATGAAACTCGGTAAAATGTTCAATCAGTAGGGTGAAACATAACTTTAAAAATTATATCATCATTATGTTTTTCTTTTTCAATGTATAACATTGAGCACTGTAAAATAATAAATATCATTTTATTGATTTTAAAACAATTTTTATTCTCATTGTAAACTTTAAAAAGCTATATATAATGATAACTAAAATGAATAGAAACACTGACTGACTACGACAAAGTTGGGCTTAAGTCTCTGCTTGTGGTACTTGCTTGTTTAGCCATACTGAAGAGCTGTGATACAGTAAAACAATCCGTTTGTGGATCACACACACACACACACACACACACACATTATATATATATATATATATATATATATAAGAGAAAAGAAATTAAAACTGTAAGTTGAAATTTACAATCAAATTTATTGTTCGACTGAATACTCGAAAAACAATTTACAAAGTCCTTATTCAACGGAGTTTCAAAGAATGCTATTCTTCTCATCAGAGGACAGAAAGAAATCATCAAATTATATTTGTAGCAATGCTAGAATTTGTGGTTATGATATTAAATGAAACTGCAATTTACTACAGTCATAAATTGCAAAAATGTACAAAAAAAAAAATGAGTGAAAAAATGTAGATGTAAAAAAAAAATTATAAAAACGAACTGGGCATAAAATTTGCATGAAAATTCTTTCATTTTTTCATAAAAAACTTACACGAAGATTCTTCCAAAGGTGTTCCGAAGGCGAGCATGAATCTTTAGAAAGAATCAAGTCCAAAATTAAATCCAGTTGATTAGAATTAATCCGGTTGGAAAATTTTCAACGGAGCTGAAATTATGTAAATTGTTTTTGCCAATAGTGCAGTAGTTCAAGATAGGTTGATCCCCAGTTGAGTGGATTCGAGAAATTAGATGGATAGAAAAACCAACATGTCATCACCTATGGTTGGCTTAATTAGAAAAATTTATTGCAATTCATGACTATAAAAAATTGCAGTTTCATTTAATTCCTGTTACCAGATAATCCTAGCATTGCTACAAATATAATTTGCTGATTTCTTTCTGTCCTGTGATGAGAAGAATATCAAGAATAGCATTCTTTGAAACTCCGCGGAATAAGGACTTTATAAATTGTTTTTTGGAGTATTCAGTTTTAATTTCTTTTCTCTTATAATAAGCTTCACTCTCTATTATTTTTGTATTGAGCTTTTAATTTGGTAATGATTAAAATATCTATATATAAATACTTGGTATTTATATTAGATCGAAGTTTATCATTGGTTATATCAGGTAAACAGTGCATCTCCTTTGATTTCATTACATATATATATATATATATATATATATATATATATATATACTTGCAGGCCACCTGGCATTGCCCATTTGTAAAATGCACTTGAATACAATATTTTGATAGTGTGCAACCACAGAGAATCGAAACCAAAACATTTAGCTTACAATTTACTTTTTCCTTTGACATTAATGCCTCATGCTTGCTGCAAGGCTAAAAATTAAAATATGAACCAATAGCTATTACGTTATGCATACATATTCGTAATGCTGTTGTTCGACCTTCACCTGGCAAATTCCATTTTTTTAATTTTCTCACTTTTGCACCGATTTTCCCTGGCTAAAACCCAAGTATAAAGTTTTGCATGGGTTCGATTACCCTATATATTAAGTTTCACGTCTGTAAACCAAAAACTGACAGAAAAGTTTGGTAGGCACAATTTTTAAAACAAATATATATAGAAAGTGGTTTGTGTTTACTATAAACCTTTTACGCAAATATAAATCATGTAGAATATCTGCATAAATATAATTACATGTGATAGTTAACTTAAGATGATCATCCCATAAGAAAACCGAAAAAGCTAATAGAGAATTAATTAAAATGTATATTAAAAAGAATATGCAAATTAGCTAGATCCTTTGCAGATGAATGCAGTTCCACAACCCATATATAACAAAGTTGTATTTTCTTTTTAAATAAATAGAAAAAAGAGTTTTTAATATGACTATGAAGACACAAAAAACTCCAAATTTATAAGAAATACCAGGCCATACCTATAAATAAAATAAAAGCAAATTTTGTATTTAGATATATTCCTTTTAAAAAATATTCCTTTTTTTTTTTCATCTATGTCAACTCTACTGAGCTTGAACAATATCAGAATTTTAACCTTTACAACACACAAGTCTGTGTTGTTCTTCACTAAAACGGAAAGGTTGTAGGCTTTGTTAACCAGACTGTTCATTGGCAGAGTTGGTGGCAATCTGCCATCCATTGACCTAATATCATTTACAACTCTATACATATTTACGTCCACATCTCCATATGTCAACTATCTATAGGCTTATTATCTATGTATCATTAAATATACATAGATATATATGTAGTAAACATCAAAATTTATTCCAGACAAAATATTATGTATCAGTTTGATTATTCGGCTACTATTCTCATTCTGGCTGTTCACAATGTTTCCCAAATTGAATGTGAAGATTACCAAGTTTGGAATGAAGAATCTGGAGAAGATGCGAATTTACAGTAATGAAAAACATTGTGAAAATAACGAAGATCAGAAAAGAGTCTAAATAATCCAATTTGTTTATTTGCTTAATTCTCTTAAATAACCTGTTAATTTAATACATGGTTTGGGAGTATCGTTATCTGAGGTTATTACCCATGCAAACAGAATGTTAAAATGAAGGAAACACATGTTTAGTATATGACATGCTTGACATATTTTTTGTTTGATGCAAAGGCGATGAGATTATAATTGATGATGGTAGTAATGTCATAAAACATTTATTGCAAATCACAAAAAATGAGTTATTTTTACACCTTCACCTTTCACTGACCATTGCGCTCATTAGTCAAGTGGTTAAAACAAGTGGTCCCCTTTTCAGGTTAAAATTCTCTACCAATCTGCTAGTGTTTCTTAGTGTACCCCCTCCCCAATTTAAAGAGACTAGAAAGTTGACCTTCAGTTTACTTTTAGCAGCCTCGTGACTCTTGCTTCTCTTATTTTGTCCTTTAAACCTCACATTCTGTGAGTAATGTTTATGACTAAGGGAGAAGAATTGCTGTTTTCTGGGTTAGAATTTATTTGTCTAGCACTTATCATTGGCTAGATTTTGACCTTGAAGTTGTATTTTTTTAGGTCCTTACATCAAGTGGTTGCATGCCTTGTCTGGAGCGATTTCTATGAACAAAGTCCTTTTTTCCTTTTGTGATTTTCCTTGTTTATTCTCAGCCCTCTGGGAGACATATATATATATATATATATATATGTGTGTGTGATTATTGTCATTATAAAATGCATGTGCATATATCTATCTTTATGAAGTTAAGTGTATTTATACGTGTAAATATTTCTATGTACAGGATTTGCTCATAAAATAATTAACCAAATATTATGAATACTGGAACACAGTTGCTAGGCATAGGAAGTATAAATGTTGGTAATATTTAGTTTTATACAAAGGAGGTAAGAAAAGGGTGGAATACAAATTCGAATATTTCCAAGTTTTGTAAATTTTTATAATACGTACTGAATTGAAGCACATGTTCCCACACGGAAATTTTATAGCAAGTCACACTCTCCCCAATGGTTTACTTCTACTTGTGCAACTGCCATTGCGCAAAGGCAGCATGTGTACTGCAGATTTAACTGACATAAGTCCAGTTCAAGTGTATAGAAGCTAGAAGTAACTGTAAGAAAGAAATAGTGACAGCTAAGAGAGATTTTACTGAAACCACCAAAAAACGCATCAAGCACAAAGATTAGGAACCCGCAACATGAAAAATCTACAACAGTGTAGTAAATAATGGACAATCAAAAATTCCCCCACTAACCAACAATCATGAGGTTGTTTTCTCAGCAACCGAGGAAGCTAACATGTTTGCCAGTCGGTTTGCCTCCAACTCCACACTGGACCCTGCTAACCACCCCCTCCCTGACTTTCCTTTGTGGACAGACACCACGCTAGACAATCTGAAAATCACCCCATCTCCAGTGCATGCTATCATAAAAAACCTTGACACTTCAAAAGCATGTGGATCTGATCTCATCCCGGCTGTGCTATTAAAAAAATGCTCCAGTTCCCTCCAAACTTTACAAATGCCTTAATGAATCTTGCTTTCTGGACTGCTGGAAAACTTCTTCTGTAGTACCAGTTTTCAAGAATTCTGGTGAAAGAACTGACCCATTAAATATTGCCCCATTAGCTTCCTCCTACTACTTTTTGCCAAAATATTTTAGTTCATAATTAATCAAGCTCTAGTTCATCACCTTACTGATGCTTAACTTCTGACTGACCAACAATATGCAATAGCCCGTTCCACAGCAGACATCCTAACTGTAATCTCTGAACGTATATACCATTCACTGGACAAAGCAGGGGAGGGTAGAGCGGTAGCTCTAGATATATCTAAGGCTTTTGACAGGGTATGGCTTGAGGGTCTCCTCAGGAAAATCAGATCATATGGTATCACTAAACGAATAATTAATTAATTAAATCCTTCTTAGATGAGAGAAAAATCCAGGTTGTCCTCAACGGTCGTACATCTAAACAGTGTGATATAAATGCGGGAGTGCCTCAGGGGTCTATCCTTACCTCCCTGACAAAATTGCCTCTGAGATTGGTATATATGCTGATGACACCACGCTCTATAACAGGCACGACAGGAAAACAAATGAACACATATCTAAGGAAATGGCAGAAACACTAGAGGATGACTTCCAATGTGTAATGAAATAGGGACAAAAATGGATGGTCACATTCAATGCTGCCAATACTAAACTGGTTTCCTTCAATAATTACAAGAAACCTTCTCTACCACCAATAGCAATGGGCAAAGATTCATTATCTGAAAGTACTTCTTTTAAACTCCTCGGCCTAACGTTCACAGGAAACATGAGTTGGAACAATTACATTGAGAGTATTGCCAGTACTGCTGCGAAGAAGGTAAGCTCTCTCTACTGTGTTAGAAAGCTACTAATGCCTGAAAGTATCCTGTAGCTCTATAAGGCTATCATTCGCCCATGTATGGAGTATTGTTGTCATATTTGAGCTGGTGTATCTGCTACTAGTCTCTCGCTCTTAGACAAGGTCCAAAAGAGAGTCTCCAACCTAATACGTCATTTGTCATCTAAGCTTCAGCCTGTGTCCCACCAACAAAGTGTTGCATCCCTCTGCTTGTTCTACAAGTATTTTAATGGTGAATGCTCTGACGAACTGCAGACACTTGTGCCCCCACAACATAAACTGCTAAACTTTGGAATTCCATTCCGGCTCCCTGCTTCCTCAACTGTACTGACATGCAGAAGTTCAAGTGTAACGTGAACCGACATCTTACTTCGCAAGTCCCTACATGGTACCCCGATATCTTATGTCCCTGATAGTAGCTCCCTACACCAAAGTGGCAATGTGCCTTGTTTTGGGTGAAAATGTAATAAAAACAAAACAAAAACATCAATTAATAAAGATTCACAAAATTTCATTTTCTTTGAATTATTTTTTTAGGTTTTAGTGAGACATAATATGAACATGGCATTTCAAAAATCAAATATTTCAGATTTGCATTAAATCTGATCTATAGTCATTATACATAAATTAAGAAAATTTCCTTGAATCTACATTTCTTCTTAGGACCCCTTAAGCTTGATCCAAATAATCTTACTATTCTTTTATTCTTATGTAATTTTATTACTAAAAATGATAGATTGAAGCCAATATGTCAACGTAAAAATAAGTACATAATAATGTTTTTAAAGATTCATTCATCCAACATAAGCACTGCATATTTGGTCATTAATCAAATCACACCAACATACAAAACTATATTTGATGAACAGGAATCCACCTGGTTGTTATCTGATAAGTTTTTCCTGTGCTCATATAAACAAGGCCATATCTTAACAGATGCAAGAACTGGCTGACAGACGTTTTCTTCTTAGCCATTCCTATTATTATCGAGGACAATACCTCTCCACAGTAATTATTTTATTAATTAAATAGGAAGAAAATGGCTATTGACCACTTCTTGCATGGACATTTGTGGCAATCCTTGAATGCTCTTATATAATGAAACAAATCTATAATAGAATATGGTGAATGGCTACATAATGCAATCATGTTTCGTTCATAGATCTCATTAAGCCTATATCCTTCAGCTCTCACTCGATTTTGTGAGGTGGCAGGTTCAAACATACAAATAAAATCTGTTCAGCAATATCAGTTGCACAAGATTAGAACTGGAAGAAAAAGAAGTAAAACAACTTTTCAAATAAACATTGAAAAATGATATATGTATATATTTATATTTTTATTTTCAAAAAGTTTAGATAAGTCATCAGTACCGTCGGTTTTAAGCCCGATGATAGGAAACCATTTTAGATCCTCATATCAAGCTCTATAAATTTTTAAAATTGATTTTAAATTTTGAATTAATATTGATTTTAGTTTTAGTTTTGATATAAAATTAATAAATTTGTCCAATCTGATGGATTAGTATTTTAGAATAAAATTTTCAAAGAATATAATTAAAATTTATATAAGATGTGATTTTTCAGACTATTTAAAACAAATTTACTTTTGACCCATGTTAAATAAGGTGGTTGAAGGAAAAAATATAAACATGTCTTATACAGTATATATAGAAGAAAAATTGGAGTTTAAATAAAAATAATTATTATCCACTCGAATTAGGCCTTTACAAAGTTATCTCCCTTAGACTAGTTTAGAAATTGAGTTTAGATAAAAACAATTCCGTTAAAAACTGGAAAAAATTAATAAATTTAATAAACCATATTTTTTCGTAGGTGATATATTAGAATAATCTACGACAGATACAATTAAGTATATAAAACTTCTCCTTTTTATTTTTCTATTTCCTTTCTTTTCTTTTGATTTTCTTTAGTGTCCAAAATATTAAACGGATAATTTTAAAAATTTTATTTGAAATATAAAGTTGTTAAAAAAAAACGAGATTTGCACGAGATCTTGTAATGTTTGTGTATGTTTCCAATTCCAGTTATAAAACAGATGAGTATCGGCTAAAGAGAGCTTGATATGGGGATCTAAAACGGTCCCCAATTATCAAGTTTGAACCCGATGGTACCGATGACTTATCTAAACTTTCTGTAAATAAAAATATAAATAATATAAATAATAATTTTTGGAATTTTTCCTTATAATCCTGCTGGAATCCTTTTTTCCAAATATATAGATATTTATATATATGTAATTAAAGATGACTTTTTTTTTTTTTTTTTTTTTTTTCAATTTAATCTTCTGTCCCACTCTATTTTCTTTAAATTGAACAAAAGCTGTTCAGAATTCTTTTTAAGATATATATATAAGCATTTTTGGCTTCCGTAAGTTAGCAATGAAAGTGATTAGATGCTTTAGATATGGTGCAATTAAACTAATATATATATATAGTAGTTATGAGTGTATATTTGCTATAGTCATTTTCCTCAGTTTGATGAATCTTACATAAAAAGAAATTTTTTGTCTGGCTTTTTAAGCTTTTATATAAAAATAATATGCAAAAAAGATAACAAGGACCTTTAAAATAAATAACACTGATCTTTGTTTCTGGTTTTGACTCGCATTTTTTTTAGTGTATATTTATTGTATATATCTGAGTTGAGGGTCAGAGGTGGGGGTGAGAGTGATTTCTTGACATATCTGTCACAAATTTCCAAGTGGTTCTCAATCAGTTTGACACTTAAGTTGTTTCAAATTCTTCATGTGACTTTTCCTTGTATTGGACAAAGGCAGATTCACTTAGAACATATAGAGAAGTAGGCATCACTAGTAAATCATTTTGCAGTACATATGAATATATAAGTTCTTGCCAACAAAATGATACCTAGTAAGACATTACTATTTAAATTTTCTACCAGATACCCAAAATGTGTGGTCTTATGCCATCCTAGTAAATAGAGATCACCTGATTAATGTTCAAACGATTAGTTAGACTAATTTACTTATCATGTTTATCCTCATCAAGTACTCCAACAGTGTTGATCCTGTTCTAAACTAAAGTTAACTTGGATTATCTCGGTTTTTCAAACTTTTAATCTTGGTTGTCTCAATTTGATCGATGTAAATTCCAGCCTTCTTCAGATGCATCTTTTTTTTAACCTAATTAAACTTGATGATTTTTCTGTCATATTTGAGGAATCTGGACAGAATCTAAAACTGCATCTTTTATTTAATCCACAAAGGTAGATTGTCCAGATTCCAGATAGAAGCGTTAATTATTGTTAGTTATTATATGTAGTAAGGATTGAACCTTCAACCTCCAGGTGACTGTCACACAAAACTGATTATTGACGGTAGTTTTTTTAATTGTTAGACCATATGACCGAATTCAGCATCGTTTGAAAAGATGTACATGAAGGAAGAATGGAAATAACTGCAATGTGAAAATAGCAACCAAGATGAAAATAGTAGTCTAAAATTTAATGTCCATCTAAAAAATTCTGAAAGCTAAAAATGAACAATTCACTATATATGTAGTTTAGATCTTGTATTGTTTATAATGGAAAACATTTTAGACGATTGATAAAACATTTGTTTATAAATTTTAGTGTAGACACGAATGAAAACTTCATGCAATAAACATGGTGATTTTGCTTGAGTATTTTATCAGATACATTATGTGACCTGATGATCATTGCAATAGCATAAATCAGTGGGTATTTCATTTTGAGTCTTGAGTGTGTGTGTGTTTGCGCGTTAATCATTGACTAGAACTGTACTCGGTTTGTATATACCAATCATAATGGGTTAAAAAATCATTCTCATGAATAAATTTTTTTATATAAATTTTGTAAATTTAGAAAATCATAATATATCTATTGATATATATATACATATATATAATATGGAAAACTTTATTATTTTCAAATCATATTACAAATAAAAAGTACACATAACAGTATCCAAGTTGTTTACAGCTGTTTTCAGACAGTGATTATTTTCAATTATACAATATAACACAAAAAAGACACTAAACAAAGACAGTGGTTAAACAAATTTTGTGTTATATTTTGTAACTGAAAATAATCGTTATCTGCAAACCACTGTAAATAATTTCGATACCATTGTGCATATTTTTTTATGGAATATGTTTAGAAATAATTTTAATCATATATATCTCTATCTAACTATGTATTGGAATGTAAAGCTGTTATAATCTTTGCAAATCGATGATAAATCGTTGTAGATTTCTAATTGATTTAATTTGCAATTATATATACTAAACTTGTGTGGATCTTGCATCTTTGTGCACACTGGATGATGTTCTAAATGAATGCCATTATCCATAAAAATAGGTTGAAGAAACTGAGAAAAGATCCACTAAAAAACAAAATATACACCACAAGTAACCCTTCAGGTCATATGTTGATTATACAGACAGTGACTAATATATGTATATACTAGCATGGGTGTATGGTGTTGCACAGGTGTTTGGAGGTGTGTGTTGAGCAAAAAAAAAAAAAAAGTGGTAGTAGGAAGGCAGGCTCGAACCCGTACCACGAAGGAGGAAAAGAATGGGGGAAAAAAACGTGACGTCTTTGCTATTACGGCTACCGCCAAACCAGAAGTGACGTAGGTTTAAATTAAGGCTTGACAATCGAAAAGAGGGGATGACTTTCGAAAATATCGGCGAAAAAAGCGACCCCTCCCTGTAGAAAAGTGCCAAGTTAAGGGTGAAGAAATTAATGTTTTTAGCCAATTTTTCGATATTTGTCATCTGAAGGGTTGAGCTTCAAAACTATACTGATCTTTTCACCTCTGTCAAAAGTTTTAGCCAGATATGCAAACATATATACAATGATTTATATATTTGTAGCTCAAATTTTCAACCCAAAACGATTAAAAAATTTGCCCTATCTCTGAATACCCTTTATGTAACATTTCAAATGTTTAGACCAGAAATTGTCTGAGTAATTTGGTAGAGGCCGCAGAGGTCAAATTTTTTCAAAGGCCGTTTTACTGTATCACAGCTCTTCATTGTGACTAGACTAGCAAGTATTTTATGCTGAGTTTAAAATTAGAATGTTTTCATCACAGACGTCTTATCCATTATGCACTCAGCATTATATATATATATATATATATATATATATATATATATATATATATATATATATGCATATACTAGCATTTCAGCCCGGCGTTACCCGGGTGTTTGGAGGTGTATATTGAGCAAAAAAAAAAAAAAAAGCGGTCAATTTTTTAAACTTTGACCCCTATTATGACCCCTTAACATTTATTGTTTTGGGCTCAAAGGAAGTTATTAAGTTAGATCCATGTCCAAGGAACCTTTATCTAAAATTTCAAGTGTTTAGACCCAAAATTCTCTGAGGAGTTTGGTAGAGTTCTCAAAGGTCAAATCATTGAACTTTGGCCCCTTAACAGCCAAATTTCTGTCCGAAAACGCATTACAAAGATTTTCCCAGATTTCAGTACCCTGTATATCAAATTTCGAGTCTGCAGACTGAAAATTGACAGCGTTATTGTGTAGGGAAATATACAGACACACAGACAGACACTTTCACTTTTATAGATATATAGATATATATAATCACACACTCAAGAACTATCTAAACGAAGCATCAAGTATAGTAGTAAAATTCTTATTGAGAGTAGTAAATGTGTACAATTATGTACAATGTACCAATGTAGACCTGATGGGTTATATGTAATCTAGTTTATTTATAAATAAAAAAAAATATATTTTTCATTAAAAGATTAAATGTGATTATTGGTTGAAATAAGAAATGGTGAATAATGTTTTCAAACATTTAAAATTTTAAATATTTTAGTTTAATTAAATTCTTGATTAAAATTAATTACAATTGCTTATAACATAAATATTTTTAAATATGAAGCTGCAAGGAATCAAATCTAATAACTATATTTCTTATATAAAAGTTGTAATTAAATTTTTGATTTCTTTTTGATAAATCATAAAATATCAAATTTTATTTATTTTTCCTTTTTTTAACAACCACTATTTAAAAACAAAAGAACTGAGATGTATTATTGATTTTTATCCTGTAATAATACGGAAAGTTTTAAGTCTGCCTCATTTTAATTTGTTTTTAGTCGCTTTCATGATTTTTATATCGTTTCTTTTTTTTTTATCAAATACTTTATTAAATTGCCACACATGGCTCAAATGTTTTTGCATAGCTCTGGTCATTCTAACTCAATTCAATCAAGGTTGTAACAGCTGTACCCGGATTTTGTATTTATTTTTCATTCTTTTTTTATATTTTTAAAGTGTTACGTGTCAACTGGTCACATCTTTTTTAAATAATATTCACATCATTCTGATATCAAACCAGTATTAGAATAAAATCTAGTCAACTCTCCTAATTACCATATTTTCAATTGGAAAGAAAGAGTTTTTTTTTTTAATTATAAATTTCAGTATTTTTCCTTTTTCATTATGTAAAGTTTGTTATTGATATTGAAAAGAAATTAAAATCTTATTAAAGAAAATTAAGTCTGCTTAATTTTTTTTTTTTTTTCTGTAAGTTTTTAAAAAGATATTCTATTAAGATTATTTTTATTTTTGGTTTCTTAGATATTTGACTAAAATATGACAAATAAAGTCTATGTGAATCATGACCTTTAATCATTATGGCTTGTTAATTTATATAGCTATTTTTATATTATTCAAAAATGGTTTAATACTATTGAGAAATGTATAATATTACATGTGTAATATAATACTGTGAAAATTAGATTAGATATTGATACTAGTGGTTGCAGGAAGTATAGGAAATCTGACCTGCTGGGCTAGGAATTACACATTGCTGCGTTGTCAGCAGTGAGTTTAAAGATGCAAATATAGGACTGTGTAACTCTTCATAAAATTCACATGAAAAAAATGGAAATACAAAATATAAAGCATATATATATATATATATATATATATATATATATATAAATTGGATGAAGTGGTGTCTAAAATAGAATAATTTGACATCAAACAAATAAAAAAATAGATATTGAGCCTTTCATGTTATGAGCAAAAGTCATTTCTAAAAGGGACTAATTGCTGAACTAGTCCAAATTAATTGACTGATTTAAACAAATTAGTGTAACATAAGATGTTTACCAAAGAGTGTTTAAGATTACAAGGCAAGCTACCAGAATACATTGGTGGTGAACGACCTGAACTAACTAATGGTGCTTACAATTTTAATTTACTAACATGGTAAAACAATGAATTCAACTTGATGTGCTTTCTTCTTTTACATTCAATCTTTCTTCTTAAATCTTCTTTTTTATATTCATTTTCTCTTATTCTCTTTCACAGTAATGTGGAGGATTTTAATGGTTTATGAAATAAGCAATGCTAAGTTCAAACCCTTTGAAATTTTGTTCAATTATATATGCTGTCAGAAATTGATGTCACAATTTTCACTACTATTAATAAAATGTCTTGTGTTCAACTTATCACATAAAATTATTGCTTTGACATCAAATGACATGAAACATCGAAACCAATGCATTTTTTTCTTTATCACTATTTTTTTTTTATATAGTTGTTATGCATGTTTGTATCCTTAGTTCGTTCTGTATTTGTTTTTATAACTTCATTTTCGTTGCTATTGGCAACACTATTTGTTTATATTTGTTTCCTCATGTCATCAAATATCTGTTTTTTCTTCTCTTTGCTATACAATACTCTGATTCCATCTTTAATTTCCTATCACTAATTATTGTACTCGCAGTTTAGTCATCCGTACTATTCATTCCATATCTGATCAAATGAGCGCCTCATGACAAATATGGAAACTTATCTTTATTTCCAAATTTCTCCTTTAATGAAATAAGTAAAGGAAAAATTAGGAAATAAAGATAAGTGTCCAAGTTTACTTGCAATATATTTTTCTTATTACTTGGCTGGACAGTAGAATGGACTTATTTTAATAAAACTAACATCCTAATCATTTCTTCAGAGAAATTATGCAAAACAATTCTTAGAACATGAGTATTATGATTAAAATATTGCTATTGGCATTAGAACATCAACTGAGAGGTTTTATTCATAAAAATTTGTAAAATAAGTTCTTTAAGAACTTATTTTACAAATTCATATGAATAAAATCTATTTGATTCTGTTTTTTGACATTCGTTTCCACTGATTCCCTTAGTGAATATGTTACGTTGGATTTGGATATGGCACATCAAGTCATTAGCCTATGCCAGCATCCACTTCACTACAAGCACCTGCTAAATATAAAGCAATTTGATTGAAGTTTTCAAAGTAATAAACATACATAACAGTCAAAGACAGTTTGAATGAAAATGTCTTTTTAAAAAATTGAATTGCTCATCTAAATAAACTAAAATTTCTTTCCTTGGAGAATAATTATGCTCAACAATTGCCAAAGAGTATAAGCAAATAACTAGTTTAGATATTTTTTGATAATGTTTCTGATTTTGTGATCATTGTATACAAAAAATGGACTGTATTGAGCTTTTAGATATGATTAATGTAATCTAACTTATTAAGAATTATACTGATATGTTAAAGAAAGTAAAAATAGAAGTAAAAAAAAGTAAAATGATGAAAAAAAATCTTTATTCTTAGTGTTTTTATCAAGAAACTTATGGAAACACAAACAAAACAAAAATAACACTGAATAAAAAATTATTTTTATTCACAGCATTTCAGTCATTAGATTCTCATACTTTCTTCCAGTGGTATAAATATTGACCCCTTTATGGACAATTGGCCGAAACCCAAAAAGAAAAAAAAAAGTTATTTGTCCAAATATCAATTCTTTGAAATATTATTGATTCTCCTGTAAAATTATGAACAAGAATATGGGATATTTAACCAATTTCTTTTTGTTATAGCAAATGAATGAAATCGTATGAAAATAATTCTATTTCTGTTCTTGATATTAAAGAAATCTTTGTAAAGAAACATTTTCATATCTATATAGAAGCAGAATAATTTGATGTTGTATAACAATGAATGATGGTAAGTTTGCATAAAAGTAAAATATAACCTCATTTAAGGTAACACGAACAGAGTCATAAGGTGCATTGGATTTGTCAACACTTCTAAGATTTCTTGATCCGTTCTATAGATTCAAGGTAGAACTACTAGTGTGTGTACATATGTATGTGTGTGTAATATATACACACACCCACACATGCAGGGGGCATAATGTATTTGAGGATATATTATGACTCTTGGAAAGAAATAATGCCTTTTTACTGAAAAACGTTTTTCAGGCTTATAAATATATTGTTTTATAATTTATTCATTATAGCTTCCTACAGCTGCAATAACTGTTTTTTATGTAAAATATAAAACAAGTTATTGTGGCCTACATGTTAGAAGCATGTTGTTCTTGTTCATCTTTTCTTTACCTATAGAGATGTTTATGAATTGTTTAGTGCTCATTAATCTTCTTTTTTTTTTTTCACTATCCTTTATGCATAGTAGTCCAAAGGAGTGTGATCTGGGGAGCTAGGAGGTTAAATCTGAGGAATCTATTATTTCTGATGAAGTGATTTTTCTTTACTATATTTGACATAAAATGGTCTTTACTCATCACAAGACTGTTATTATTATCTGATGTCTTTTTGGACAATATTTCAAGTTATTCAGTTTGATATGGTATTCTTTTGCAATCGACCTAATGGAATTTCTAGGTTTACCACTAACAGTGTGCTGTACTAGCAAAATAAATTCAGGTGTTTTAATATTATCAGTAAATTTAGAATATCTATTACGTTTTGATAATAATAATCTTTTTCCGTTTTACACCATTAACAGGGCTCTACTGACAAATTTATCTTTAGTTGATCTTTGACAACTAAAAATTCTCATTTACTAGCCAAATAGAAAAGTTACTAGCCAAACCTATATGATTTTTAGAATATGACATCTTCGTTCTGTGACGAGTATATACATCATAAAGATGTTTTGTATTTTTTTAATAAGTGTAATTCTAAATATACACCGAATTTTATGTTGACATTTGAATGTATAAACATTCAAATTTCTTCAGATGTATTTTAAACAGCTTTCGTTAAAAAAAAAAAAGAGTATATTGGTCTATTAAACGTTTTATTGTTTAAATAATTTGACTTTGCTTGTTTTATTAAAAAATAAAGGTTGAAAAGATATCTTTCACTCTGTAGTGGGCTTTGGAAGATTGTCGGTGAAAGAAATGCAATCACCAAAAGATTATTTCTAGTTACCACTTTGAAAAATCACTCGCAATTGCAACTGTTTCACTTGCAATGTAGAGCCCTGATTAAGGTTTTGCAACCTTTTCATCATGGTAACTATGTGGCTATTCATGAGATTGTGTGGATTGCTCTTCTATCATTTTCAATGTATGATGATTAGGTGCTGTCCATATAATATGAATTTGATTATAATGGATTATGCAAACAAATAAACTTGGGAAATATAATATACACACACACACACACATACACACACACTATGCAATGTTTTTTAGTCCACTTGTTCAGCGTAGTAATCATTAAATATTTACTTATTAAATTCCAGATTCTAATTTGTACACAAGTCATATTTTTACTGCCATTGAAAATGATTAAAAAAATATTTTCGCGTATTGAATGCTATGTTGATATATTTAAACCTTCCTTTGTATGTCATTATGTCAATTGCAATGACTGGTTAGCATTTGTCAAGTTAGATGGGCTTACTTGTCTGCCTTGAAAATCAGCATTTGAAATGTTCACTTATTTAAGTTCTAACATTGACGGTTTCTAGGTAATGTCCTTAAACTCTAACAGTCATTAAGCAATTATTTTAAATTCAAAGCTTGTGTGTGACATTTCAAATGTAATGCAGCATATCCAGCTTAACACATTTTTCAATAAAAACTACTTTTATTTGAAACTTTTTTATTATTTTGATTCAGGATAAATGCATACACCTGCATAGATTCAACATAGATTTTGCAGAGAATAGAAAACATTTTTGAAGCAATATTTAGAGAAATAGAAATGCACTTGGCATTATGTTTTCAAGGCATTTTGACTTGGAGCAAAGTTTACTATCTGTTCTGATAGTGTACTTTATCTTTTTTGGTCTCAGTCAGTTAAGGAGAAATTACTCTAGACAGGTAATGTTTATTTTTTGCATCAATCCAGACTAGCCATTTTTGAGGAGCTGGAGTTTTTTCACATTAAAAACTGATTTTGTGTCTAACTTTACTGTCGTAGAGAGACAAATAAATAGGGGCATGGTTTTAGGGGCTGACTTCAAACATAAACTCTGAATGTCAGTGTAATAAGTAATGGATTGGCTGATTTTTTTTTGTTGTTTGGCAGAATGAGTGACGGAAATCAATCAAAAGTAAAAGCGATCACATTTTGTTAAAAATATGGTATACATGGCATCAATATACCAAGTCAATATCCACAAAATTGTTTGAGAACATGCACAGGTTAGAAGTTTCATATTACAATACAAATCATGAGCTTATGATAGTTGTCCAAACTTGAAAGATATTGATTATCTGATTGGTGAGATTCAATAAAACATTTTATCTTCATAATTTTGAAAGGAATTTTATAAATTTTAGACTTTAATCAGAAAAAAGGCATATTTCCACTGATAAATAAAAACTACTATGGTAGGGACCAGATTTACAGCAGGATAATCTGAGTAGGGAGTTGAGTAGCAAAATATTTGTTCACATTATATATGAACGTCTGTTACTATCAGTGAAACAGAAGAAGAATAGAATTCTAATAGTAAGAGTTTGAGAAAATAAGCTATCAAGATAAAACATCTTGCAGCATCTAGGGACCTCTACAATGACAGCATGGAATTTAACAGCTAGTAAAGTATTTTTGTTGACGAAATACATGTGCAGTAAGTTTATCGGAGAACACTCTGTGGAATTACTTATGAAACCAGCACATGGATGCAACACTGCACCAATACAATAGGAGCTGTAGCTTGGCAGATATTGTACGACCTATTAGGTTTAGAAATTCTTATTTGCACCCAGTTCAAGATGGGGAAGTTAGTGATTATCAACTCAGATATAGCAACAATAGTTCAGGGACAGGATTTAGCTTTGAAGCTTAGTCTTTTTTGTTTATTTTTCTTCTATTCCACATCCTATCATTTAATATTTCTGTACAAAAACCGAATGATTGCAAACCCTCAGTTTTCTTTCATACCTTTATGAATTCAGAAGAATGAAAATACTATTGTACATATGCTGATAAACCTTTTTTTCTCTCATCCTGGATGATTTCCTCCATGCCACCTCCCCCTTCCTTTACTGATCATAATGTCACTGTCAGGTATAGAACCTTCATTTTTCTTGTTTTCCTTCTTGCTTCATTGCTCAGATGGTTGGACAGTCATCTGCAATGAGTCATAAAAGAAAAAGAAGAATAGTTCCAGATCTTTTTTTCTTTTCTCAAGTATTTTCTTTTAGTTGGACATTTTCTGCCACCTCCATGTAAATGAGGAAGCTTATATGATCTTTTGTGTGTATGTGCATATCAGATGGAAGCCATCATGTCTTATGACTATATACTTATTGCTGTGTGAAAGAGCAAGTAAATGTGTGAGAGAGAAAAAGAGCTGAAACCATCCTGTCAGGGAGTCGGTCTTTGTCAGCTGACTCAAGACATTTGCACAACCTGGCTCTCCTTGTATTGCTGGTTAGTTTCGTTGTCATGGTGACTCAGCCTGGCCTGACCTTTGTTGACCCCCTCCCCTTCTTGCTCACTTTAAAATGGCATTGCCTTAACAAGCTGCTCTGCTGGAGTAAGGCCAGCAACCATTGCAGTGGATCAGAAATTAACTCTTTCCCAGTGGGGGTCAGCCAGGCCCCTAAGGAATTTAGCACTTTTTACCACCGTTTCTTGCTCTCAACTATCTGACCTAATATCTGTAATACACTTGTTGCAAGTAAACTATCTAGCAATATCTATATCCACCTCAGCACACCAACTAATTTATACTGACATGCACTTCTTCTTGGAAAATATTTATTTTTCTTCCTCTTACAGTTTAGTTTATTGCACGGATGGAAATAGAGATACTATCAACAAAGAAAATATGCAAGATGTTTGAATTATTCTTGGGTTGGGTTTCATGTATCTATTCTATTTCTAATGAAAAATTATTTTACATTCACTTGTAATCATCTTTAAGCCTTACAAATTATCTTTTGCACACAGTTTTATTTTGTTTTTTTTCAACTCTTCATTCATGTAAGCAAGTTTGACAAAAAGTCCATTTTGATGTGCAGTACCTAAACATGTAGAGAATCAGTCAGCATTTTTGCAATCATATTTTATTTTGCCGATTTGTCGATCTGAGATCATGAAACAAAGCCGGTAGTTGGCAATCTTTGGAATAATTAGTCAGGCTTTTAAAATCAACAAGAGTAAGGAATTTTTTTTTTTTTCTGTTTTCTGTTTTCCTATCTCTGGGTGTTGAGCACTGTGATATGGTAAGAGCAAAGGTAAACATGAAACTCTATTCCCTTGAACGTGTGATGGACTACTGTCATCACTTCGTAATCATTGTATGAAGTTTCACCTGTCCTGAAACTTGATTCTAGAACTTCTAAACCTTCCCATCATTCTTCTAATCATGCCTCACGTAGAAACTTGTAGATGAACTGATTCTTAATTTTTATTCGTTTTTTTTTTCTTTTAGTTTTCATTAAGAATAAAATCTTAACCATTTTCTTTTCTCACTAAGATTTTTTATCATTTTTGCAATCTTTTATTTATATATATATATTTTTTTTTGTAGAACAGTTTTTTTAGCTTTCATTTGTTACTTTATTTATTGTATTTTTTTTCTATGGTTTTCAATCTTTTTCTTAAGTTAGTGGAATTTTTTTATCTCAACATCTGGTATTTTTAAGAGCACTTTTTTTCTCGTTTTTGTTGCTTTTATTCCTCTGGGCTACCTGAGCTTCATGTTTGCTACTTATCTTTATCATACTAATGAGAGAAGGCTGAGAGTGAGCACAGAAACAACACTGCTTACCTGTGAATCACAACAACAACAACAACAATAATAATAGTATGACTGTCGTAATGCCTGAGGAAGACAAACTGGTTTCAAACTCTGTGTGATAAGATAAAAGATAACAATGAAAATATTAGCTTGAATGAAGCAATAAATGTAGACATTTTTGAAAGTGAGAAACAAATTCTCTCATTTTATTTCTCTAATTTCTTGTAATCTAGACATGTTCAAACATTGCTTTCAACATGAAAAAGCAACGCTAAGTTGTTTTTCACAGAATTTATCTACTGTGCTTCTTTTATCATTCCATGGAAAAATATTCACAGCCAGCATCCACTGATTTAGTCTTTTGAAGGTTTCATGTTATTTACTTGTTTTTTTTTTAAAAAACCTGTACCCTTTTCATGTAAAATTCTAGTTAGGCACAAAAGGATAGGTAAGATAGGCAGAAGCAGGTCACCATGCATTGCTCATTCTATTTATATACTCTTTAATGTAATAATTATGCTCTATAACCGATCTTGAACACTCTATCCATGTAAATATGGAGACTAATACTACTATAGTTTGTAGGTTTTTTTTTTTTGTATGGCTTAGTCCTTTGAAATTATGATTAAAATATAGTGTTCAATAACAAGTAGAGCAGTATGAATAAAAAATTATACTTATATATAAATGTGTGTGTTTTATTAACATGCTATACAATTAAGATTCCATCATATGGTACGTGGTTTTCACAAATTAACCATTGATTAATCGATTGGATCTTTCGTCATTAGTCAGTGCCTGATCAGTGCAGATCACTACAAAGTACCCAGTATTGTTCATTATAGCTGCAGATTGATAGCTGGCCCATGGCTTGTAAGTCCACTCACAATTAACTAAATATGTGTGATATATGTTGAATTTGCTTCGGATGAATTGTCTGGTCAGTTGCATGGCAGTGTGTTTTGCAAATTCAGCTATCATGTTTAGTCCATGACATTTATTGGCTGTAGTACACTTGTATTCTAAAAAATAATATTATGAAATTGATTAGAATGTCTACAGTGGCTTAAAAATTCTGCGAATGTGTATGAATCAAAGTTTTTAAGCTTGCTAAATCTTTTCTTTGTAAATATTTTTCTGGTGAAGCTCAATATGTTTTTAATTTTTAATATTTGTATTTTCTAGTATGATTAAGTTTTTTTTTGTAAATATTTGGTTTATTTATTTAATCATATATCACCTATTTTTATGTTATATTTAATGTTAAAACAAGACAGTTCTAATAAGCTGCTATTATCTGAAGAAAATTCTGGTTCCAAACGTTTGAGTAGTTTAATTTTTGTCTTGATGATTCCATAATTTGTGATAGTGACACAGTCTTAGTGACTTTTATTAATATGTAACTTCAACAAACTGAACCATGCTGTTTATTGTGATCTGTGTCAACCAGACATTGGCCAATGATGAAAGATTGATTTTGTAATTGTAATCTCTGCTATGTTTTTTTATTGTGGAATATTTGAGTTACCATCTTTCTGAAATATAGACATGATCTTATTATTGTATAATTTGTCTGAGAAATGAGCCATATTTATTTCGTAATGGATTTGAAGATTGAAAAAGATTCTTAAAATTCAGTTGTTCTGCTCTGTGCATCCACTGATGCGGTTTGAAGTGAAAACATGCATTAAGCTCTTAAAAAAACACAACCTCTCTCAATTTTTCTTTTCTTTATTGTTTTTTTTTTAATCCATTTATCAAAAATAACAGTAAAAATGACATTCATTCAAACAGTGTGTTCAAGTTGATTCTTTCCTTTATATATCAAAGAAATGCCAGTCTGAGTGAATGAAAATGGAATGGTAATATCCAAGAAAATTTCGCTTAGTAAAAATAACAGCAAGCTTGCTTTATTTTCTTATATATTAATAAACAGATGTCAGTGTATGTATTGTGGACACATTTCCATGGTGACTGTTAGTTTAACTCATATGGTCGTGAAGTTGGATAGGTAAATCATTGGTCTATGGGATTAACCATTCTGAGTTCAAATCAAATCTGATAAGATTAGTTATATGCACTAATATTCTTGAAAAATGTAAAAACTTGTAATTTTCCCCAAACCTATCTGTAAAATAGCAATTTGTGTTCAATTGTATAATGAATCGTTTACAATAGTATTCAAACATAATACACACACCTATCTACATTATATATTAGTTTATAATATATTTTTTCAACATTTACTTCAATAGTGTTCAATGCACAAGTAGAACCTAGCAGTATTATAAAACTGTACTTATGGCATGTTAACTAAACAGAAATGTTTGTACTTCATTCCCTAAGAGAAAGAATCAAGTTATTATTCTGGTGATTTTGCCTCCATGTAACTTAAGTTACATCGAATCTAATCAGTATTAGAATGACTATTTGGGAAAAGCATGTGTTGTGTGATCTTTGTTTATCTCTGTATTGTTTCTAATTGTCCTGGATTTCTCTTTGCCACTGGAATCAAGCAGAACCACACAGGCACTCTTATACGGGGGGGGGGGTATCCATTGTCTCTCGAGACTGAATGGATGCCAATAATAAATCATTCTATTGTTGGCATTGGTTTCTCTAATATTTTTCTAATTCTTTCTAGAAAGAAAGTGGGTACTTACAAGAGAGATAACATTAAGGTTGCCAACATCCTGTTTTTGTGGAATAAACTGGATTTGAACTTAGCGTGCTTGGGTCGTTAATCTGTGTCATTAACCCTTTAGGCACTGTCACTTGCTACCAAAAATAATGAATCCAAGAAGATTAAGCTGACATGTTAAATTCATAATGAAAACATTATTTTCATATGACTTGGATCCTACTTGTGGTTTATTTTTCCAAAGTTCCATTTAATCAGTCAACACTACTTCTCTCTAAAAACCCCATTGGCCCAAATTTGCTTAGTTATGGAAGTACTTGTAGAACTTTTTCTTCCTTGACTTGAAATATTTTCAGAAAAAATTATACAGTAACTTATGAAACAATAACGTAAAACAATTTTACCCTTCATGCAGTCGAATGTAAATTCACCAAACTTTCACTCTTTTAAAAATTGTTATTCAATTTTAGAACTAGCTTTCCTTATAAAATAATTTATTGAAAAAATTCTGAAGATTTCTGGGGAAATTGGATAATTGTGATATTTTTTGTGATAAAACCGACACATTGGTGCTTTACTCCTAATTGGGGATCAGTATCATAAATTGATGTAGTCGGCACATGAGCACTGTATTTAATGATTATCAATGTTATGCTTTCCTTTTAATTATAATTATTATAATACATTATTATAATACAAATATTACTAAAATACTTCAAATCCAATTTATTATTAGAAACGAAGACTTTTTTTAAAAATAATTGCTGTTATTGTTGATAAGTATGTAAATTTTTGAATGAGCCAAATGTTCTTTAGGCAAATGTGTTTTATACCCAGGATTAAACACTCCACTCTAATGGCATGTTATTTTTCCTGCCAATTAGGGGATGCTTGATATATAAGCAATGTATATACAATTAAGTAAATTTGCCATGTTATGAGTGATATTTTTATCATTATTTTGTGTGTTCAGTTTCATGAATACGTTCAGAATTCACAGAACATTTTTGAAATAGCTGCTTTTCCTCAGGCAAACTTTGATATGTTTTTAGTGCTTCTGTTTAATAGAAAAGAAACTAACAAATATGTCTGCGTGTGTAAGCATCTATGTTCACACAAACACATACTAATCACAAATATCTGTTCACACACATATAACAAACATGGAAACAAACTTCTCAAAATCGGAATGGAACCGAATTAAAAATGCAAATCTTGAACAAAGAAAGGGTTCAGTATCCTATTAGATTATATAAATAATAATAATAATAATAATAATTTATCTTTAACTCTTTACTGCAGTTTCACCGATCAGCAGAAGAGTCAACTAGCATCAATCCAATTTTTTTGTCAATGCCAGTTGCAGATGCTTCTTATGATTGGTGATACTGCATATATATATATATATATATATATATATATATATATACACACACACACACAATGTCATTTTGTTTTATTTCATTTGAATAATGAAAAGGTTTTTTTCTTTACCAAATGTAAGTATGATGACATATATATATATATGTGTGTGTGTAAATGGCATTAAAGGGCAACTGTCTACAATTAGAACAGAGCTGAACAAGTTCAGTAGATCTTGCATATAAAAATGGTTCAATTTCATTTCAAATAGAGCCTTACAATAATAATAAATAATTAAATTGATTTATTTTTAAACCTTGCTGCAGTTTCATCGTATGTCTGTCTCTTAGAAAACATTTTTGTCCCATGATTTGTATATTTTTAAATGTGAGTTTGAATTTTTGCTGTATACATACATGTTCTTTAGTCGGAATGCTGTTCTACTTGTATGTGTATGCATGTACATGTATGTGTGTGTAATATATACACACACACACACAAATATGGTATTAAGTGCTGTGTGTGTATGTATGTGTAACATATAGAAAGATGGTATTAAATAGTCAATATGTAATCATTCCATTTTATAATTAAGGTTAGTTTTTGAATTGACTAGAAGTTGTTTGATATTTTGTGTACCGACGTCTCGCCCTTCCCCATATAGCCATTACGACCAATAACTGTTTTAGCATTTCTACCAATACCAGTTATGCACATGAATTTAAGTCTGTTTTTATTTTAATGCTGTTGTTGCTACGATTACTCTTCACATTGCAGTGAAACCATTCTAATTTTGAATAAGAAAAGGGAAAGGGAGAGGTTTACAAAAACAAAATGAGAAAAAAAAGAAAAGCTGGCATAAGATCAAGCTTTTCTCAATTTATCGCCCACACTTATATATCTGCCTTTTTTTTTTTTCTTCTGCATCTGGTGATTCTTGATCAGACTTTGGACTGGACATTTGCTTGCTGGCTTGTCTACTTATTGCTGGTCTGCTTTTTATCATGGCGTAAACGGTTGGTGGATCATCATGGCGCTACAATTTGCTCTCTTGAGACATTCTTCCAATTTGCATATTTGCCACAGAGTTTTAAGTTTTGCTGCATTTTCTAATTTCTTAAAAACTGTCATTATTACCAATCATAAAAGGACATTTTTAAATTTTCATAATATGCTGATAGTATACAGTATAAAAGTTAAAGAAAAGATATCTTTTATAATTTAAAAAAAAAGGACTTTTTTTAACGAAAGTACTGAAAAATTCAAAACAACAAATTTATATCTTGTCTGCTATAAGATATTTGTCAGTTCTGATTGAGAACTGTTTAAATGAAATTTTTTCACCTTAAAATGATTTTGATATCTAGTGTTTTTATCATGTTTTTTTAGTTATTTTATGCAAGTATAATGCAGTGAAATTATTTCTCTGGAGACTGAGTGTATTTTTTGTGGACGTCCGGTAAGAATCCAACTTGATCTACGGTTTCACTTTTTATTGATTACTTTATACATATTGCCATAGAAAATGGAGCGAAATATATCATGTCCATATTATATTGGATTTGTTGAGTTCAATTATACACTAATACTGTTAGAAAAACTGAAACCACAATTACTTTCCAAGTATGGGTAAAATAGCAGCTTGTGTCCAATTAATTGTATGCAAAAAATATTTTGGCATTAAATAAGTCTTTAAGTAAAAAAAAAAAGACTGGGATGCTACAAAACTTACAAGACCAAACCTAATCCCTTAATTTATCAATGTTATAATTGTTTGGGATACAATGAAGACTCTTAGGAGTCTACTAACTCCTGTTACAATTTATTATAATATGCAAAACATTTACTGATTTAATTTTCTCAAGTTTAGTTAATTTTTGGTAGAAATAGTTAAGCAGAATGAACCAACTCATTGCAAATTGAACTAACCAATACTCGGTGCATCACTACCAATTAAACGATTGTGAGCTGTGTTCAAACATTCATTTTGTTTTATTTCTTTTGGTCAGTGATCTAATGTTTGCTGACACTCTGCCAGTCTCCAAGCTTGGTTGTTTTGAGGACAGATTTTGTTCAAGTTCCATTGTCCAAAGATTCTTGTTGATGGGTTTTCTTAGTTCATCCAACTTTCCTCATGCCTTTCACATCAAGACCTTTGCATTTTCTTATTCAAAACTAGCTACTGTCAATGTGGCGAAACCAATGTAGCTAACTGAGCATCAGGTGTTAATTAAGCCTTGGTATATTCAGCCCCACGGATATGATATCAAAGTTGATATGGTGGGTCAGATCTGACCTGACATTTCATATCCATTTGATCATTTCTCTGTCAGTACACTGAAATGGGAGAGTGTGTGATTGTAGTTTAATTTCTTAAAACTTTTTTTTCTCTTAATAATATCCAGTTTTAGAATCTTTGATTCTTACTTTTGACATATTAATAAAATGTTATGACCACTTCTCATGTGTGTGTTTCTCGCCTCTATGTGACCTATACACTATTACCATTTTCTTATTTACTATTAATAATCAAAGTTAAAAAAATCTAATAGTGTAAAGTACTAAAACAAACTTTTTTAAAAACCCATAAAAAATATTTTAAATTTATGAAATTAAATACCCCACAATGCATTTGCATTTCTTTGTAAGTCAGCCATATTTTTTTTTAATAGTTAAAAATATATGTAATCAATTACTTGGTGGCACTTAAAAATTTGAAAAGAATCTGGATGCATTTAAAATGGTAAATTGAAAGCCATTTCTGACTTTAAAATCCTTAGCAAATTCTCTTGAATCAAGATCAATATTTCAAAAGCTATTTACATCCAAGGGTTTTATAAATAATAATTAAAACATTACCATGACAGGATTAGTTTATAACAATTTAGTTTGATTAATTAAATTTTATTTTCCCAATCTTATTCTTAAAATGTAAAGAATTAAAAAAGCCTGAAAAAAAAATGCAAGTAAAAACTTTCCGGAAATGACAGGTAGATACAGTTATATATAAAAAAAAAAAGACTAAATCAATAAAATAACAAAAAGAAAGAAATGAAAATGAAATAAGCTGTATTGTTTTATGAGTAATTTCATATTTCCACTCCCAATATTTGAATATACTTCATTACTAATTAAAAAGAATCATTTTATTTACTTTTTATTTTTAAATACGATGACTTTAAATGGTAATTGCACCTTAATTATGCTAATTAAATTCATTTGATTAGTGTGCATTTATAAGTATAAAAGACTGAAAATAAATTGGTTTTAAGTATAATTAGTATGTATGGGGTGAGGTCTATGTGATTGTGAGTTAGAAAAGAAGATAGACGTATTGGAGGATAGTTGAAAAGTAAAAGAAAAATACAAACCTATTCCTCTTGTTCATTTTTTTAAATTATAGATATAAGAACACTAGTTGGGCTACTCCACATTGCCCAGGAAAATATAAATATACCAGCACAATGCAAAGTTTTCTTTTAATATATTTATCAAAGAAGAAATATTTTACAGTAATGGTGGATTTCTAACTATTTAGGAAATAGTGCACATCGTTATCAAATAGATGAAGTGTGTACCTGTTTGTTTATTGTAAATTAAAAAAATCACTGGTGGATTTCAAAATAGCTTGAGACACAGATAACTTATAACACCCAATGAAAGTTCATATATATATTAAAAAATGTGTTTTTTTACCTCAAAATTGACATTAGTTTTCTGATGATAAAGTAGTTTGTGCTTATGCAAAAATAATGTCTGCCTTGTGTGTGAGTGTAAGTTTTAACAGTTGCTTCATAATAGGTCTTTTAAAAAGTAAAGAAATATGTGATAAGAAATGCCTTTTCTGTAAGTGAGCAGTGCTTTTTTATTTCTTACTAGTCAAAATGAAGTAATTTAAAAACTAGTAGACAAAATTTTATAGAAAACTAAAGTCATTATAAGAAATCACTCTTTGTATTGAATAAATCTTTGTTAATTATTTGATTTAAGACATAATATGATTTTTAAATTTCAATCCCCTGATGATCTCAATTCCTCTGAGATCAGTTTAAAGTAATATACGACACAATTGTATTTATGATGAGCATGCAAAATAGTCTTCAATTATATACATTTTTTTAATGTTATTGCTCTCCTCGTTGATAATTAACCGTCATTTTTTTTTTTTTTTTTACTTTCATCTTTTATATATTTTCCATCATTTCATATTTTGAGGTGAAAATGCAATGGTTCCTCTTTACTTATCAAATACAATTCCTGTATCTATATGCAGATACCATCTTAATTTTTTTTAATAAAAAAAATGTTTAATTCCTCTATCCCACATTTCCTGGTTATTCTAAACAAATATCAACCTATTCATATGAATATGAAATAAAGAGTACACCAGGCTCTGGCAAAAAGTTGTTGACTCTTTATTTTAATTCTCATCATTCTATGGGAAATTTACTGAAAAATATTTGACTTTGGTTTTTATAAACGGAATATTAAGAACTAAAACAAAACCAAAAAAAAACAACCAGGTTTCAATCTCAGGCAGAAACACTCATCTCTAACCACAGTGAAGAGCTCTAATGCAGTGAAACAGTCTGTCTGTTGATAACTATAAAGCTTCTTCCCTCTTCGGAGGTTACATACACTGCAAAGTGAAATTATCAGTTATCACTAACGAATAGAGTACCCTGTAATTGCTGATATTGTTTAAACATTAAGATTTCCATTTTTTTTTCTTTGTTTTGACTGATGATTCAGTGGACATAAAAACTCAGACTACCAAAAAAAAGGACAAGAAAAAAGAAACGATCATTTTTGAATTTCAGCCTGAAGTAATCACATATTGAAGAACTGTGATAAAACAAAACGGTGCTGTGGATGACTGTTTCACTGTATGACAGCTCTTCAGTATGGCTTGACAACTAAGTGCTTAAAGCTGAGATTTACTCCTGACTGTTTTGATATCAGACGGATATTTTTCTTATCACACTCTCAGAATAACCTACTAAATGAAATCTAAATTCTTATATATTTATAGCAGCTAAGTTCTCTATTCTTTTATGAATAGCTATGCTTTAATTCTAATGGAAACCATTGATCTTACCACAAGGGGAGAGTGTATCCGCATCCAGGCTGTTTTACTGTATCACAGCTCTTCATTGTGACTAGACTAGCAAGTATTTTATGCTGAGTTTAAAATTAGAATGTTTTCATCACAGACGTCTTATCCATTATGCACTCAGCATTATATATATATATATATATATATATATATATATATATATATATATATATATATATATGCATATACTAGCATTTCAGCCCCGCGTTACCCGGGTGTTTGGAGGTGTATATTGAGCAAAAAAAAAAAAAAAAAAAAGGTCAATTTTTTAAACTTTGACCCCTATTATGACCCCTTAACAGTTATTGTTTTGGGCTCAAATGAAGTTATTATGGATCCATGTCCAAGGAACCTATATCTAAAATTTCAAGTGTTCAGACCAAAAATTGTCGGAGGAGTTTGGTAGAATTCTCAAAAGTCAAATCATTGAACTTTGACCCCTTAACAGCCAAATTTCTGCCCCAAAACGCATTACAAAGATTTTCCCAAATCTCAGTACCCTGTATATCAAATTTCGAGTCTGTAGACTTAAAATTGACAGAGTTATTGTGTAGGAAAATGTACTCAGACAGACAGACACTTTCCCTTTTATAGATATATAGATATATAACACTTGTACACACATCAGTTGTGTATAAGTGTCTGTGTGTTGGTTTTAGTTGCTGAAATTATTTTTGACGTCATTTATTGGGTTAATAATTGTGCACTGGAATTTTATCAATATTTATTAGTTTTATCTAATATACACTTCTTTTTTTATTTATTTCTTTTTCTTTATCTGTATTGTTCCACTCTACCTCACCTCATTTATTTTCTCTTATTTTATATCCAAATCTCTTCAGTAATTAGACTTATTGAGAAAATATAATTATTCTGTGTTCCATGGGTCAATTAAAGAAAGCTTGCTCAAAAGTAATACTAGCAATAATAATAATAATAACAACCAAGAATCTTTGAAGTTCCATTGTAGTTGCTGTTGAAAGCTTTGTATATGATTTGGTTAGTCAGTTTTATCACCTGTGAATTTAAATGGATTATTTAACATGAAAGCATATTTTTATTTATTTTTTTCAAATTCTAAAGATTTAATTCAATACTGACTCTTGCTGTGTATCAATAGTTAGAGTGTAATGTGGGCTTCATGGCTTTCCTAAGGGTATTAGTGTTTTAAGTGAATCTAACGGATCTAATGGAAGTTAAGTTCGGTTTGCCAATTCCACTTCATCTACCATTTCATCTGTGTTATTATAAACTGAGCATTAGTCTAGAAAAAGAAACGTTTCTTTTTGTTGTTGTAAATTAAATCTTTTAAAAAAAAAGAAATGCAAAATATACTTCATTCTATTATTGTATGGATTGTATTTATCCCCTGATTTATCGGAGAGGGACCTAAGTTTTCAGTGCCGTCTGTGCGTTCGTTATTCCTGACGATTGCCAGATAACCGTCCATTAGTTTTTCCTGAAATTTTGCCACAAATTGTATTTCATTAAATAGATGTGCACGGTAAAAAAATTTTTTTTTGCAAAAATTCCTGTTGCATCCCCAGGGGCTCAAAAGAAGTAAAAAATGACACTTTTGCCCCATAGTGTTTGATCTATCCATTAGATTTTTCTGAAACTTGGCCAAAATGTGGAGCCCATTGTTCTTAATATAAATCCAGTATGGGTGACACTGACAAAATTCTGGTTCGCGTTCCCGGGGACTTTTAGTGCTAAAAACGACCCTTCTTGTGTGTGTTTCTCAACAAAAACCTAATGTCTGACTATATTGTGGGTTTTCACGGTGGTCAACTCAAATATACTTGTGTTAAGGCCTGAAACTGCACTGTTATCCATTTACACTGGGATTCAGCATCCCCCATGGGCTAAAGAGATAAAAAATGCCCCCAAATGGCCAAAAATGACACTTTTTGTCCCATAGTGTTTGATCCATCTATTAGATTTTCCTGAAATTTGGTGAAAATGTGGAGGCCATTATTTTTAATATAAATTCAGTATGGGTGACCCTGGCAACATTCTGGTTCGCATCCGTCTAGGACTTTTAGGGCTAAAAAACGTGCCTTTTGGAGCTCTTTTTTCATATTTGATATGTATATCTATATAGTGGTTTTCCATGGTGCTGAATTCAAATATACATGTCTTAAGGCATGAAACTGCACCGTTTGTTCATTTTCAATGGGATTCGGCATTCGCAGAAGCTCAAAAGCGGTCGCAAATGCCTCAAAATTGCAAAAAATGACACTTTTTACCCCATAACTTTTGCCCTATCCATTAGATTTTTCTGAAACTTGGCGAAAATATGAAGGCAACATTCATCATTTCTGCACTATTTTTGTGGCATCATCTCACATGCAACACCAGAGGGGAAGCACACACGCGTGGCTTGTTCCATCTTGTTTTATGCAGTACATTAGTTTTTAGCAATTTTCTTATCCCTCGTTTGCTGAACTATATACTGTTTGTATAACTAGCTCGTCGAGTGGACAGATATATTGTGCGATGGGGACTTGAAGCAAAATAATTCAGGTTTTCTAATTTTTTAACAGGATTTTAAAAACTTTCCTAGAGTTTTCTTTTTTTTTTAAATTTATTTCAACAACTATTCAATTAAGAGTACATAAAATAATTTAATATATCTGCATTATGCATTAGTGAGGATTACACACACACACACACACACACACACACACAAGATCTTGTCTGATAGTTTGAGGTATTATATTAGCTAATTTTTGCTTTTTTAATGAAAGTTAAAGCTTGGGGCTAAAGAAATCGTAGGATCAACTTGGGCACATTAAAATTTTGAGCTGATTTGAATATTGCGAAAATTTGTTTCTTGTGGTTTCAGACGGGAAAATATCAGTCTGAACTTTACAAGATATTAGCTGATATATGGCTGTACATGTACATGTATACACACACACACACACACACACACACACACACACACACACACACACACACACACACACATACACACATATATATATGTATATATATATATATATATATTTTAATTATTATTAACATAATTATATATTTCTTCCTAATAGAAAAATCAGTTTGATAGATAACTGTTCAACTGATTGCGCAAATTTGAACACTCAGACACAAGTCACTTCAACTTAAATAGAAGAACGCTAATCAATTGACCAACTTCAACAGCTATATGACAAGCCAAAAAATAAATCTTATTTATGTCATACAAAGCGGACAATATATAGTCAACTTTCTGAACAGTGTTCAACAGATCATGTGAACAGGAACTACACATTTAGCTTAGCTTAGATGGCTTATATCATTTCTGTTAAAGGTGTCCATCTGAAAGGGTGCTACAAATAATTATTTAATAAATATTTAAAATTTTGCATAATCTTTTATATGTTCTTTTTAAATCTTTTATTTAAGAACAAACACTCTTATTCTTCTAGTTCATTGTATTCGATTGTGTCAATGAAACGATTTTGTTTATCTGAATGAATCTACATTTCTTTGATAGTTTTGAGTTAAAAAGAAATATTTTGTTAAACACTTAATATCTTCAATAATGTAGCACATTTTTAAATTCCTAAAAATAAAATTAAATATGAAATATTATTTTTGTTACTGAATATTTATGCTTCAATGAACATGTGACTTTGCTCTACTTCCTAAAATTTTGCTTATTGGTCATGTTTCTTGGTGAACCTCTAAAATTGGTATTAATTCTTCATTGTCCTGTGAGGAGTTGAAATACTGACAAAACTCTTTTAGATCTAAATCATAAAGGAGATTTTTTTTTTTTTTTTTTTTTTTTTTTTGGAGGAATGATGTGTTTTAAAGTTGATAAAAATTACAAAACATTGCTAATCAGATACATTCCCTATAAGGAATGAGGTTATTTACTGCTGCAGAACATGGAATTGGCTATACCATGTTCAAGTTCTGTTCCATATATTGTGATATAATTATGTATTAATACCCTTGTAGAAGGTAGACATCCTAAATTTCCACCCAGCTCTGGATAAAATCCAAACATTTGTTCAAATAATGGAACCTTTTACAAAAACCATTGTGCTTTGGCATTAAAAATCCCCTTAAAGCAGTTAATATGGCATAACTCAAAGGAGACCAGATAAAGATAAAATCATAGACCTTCTCAGTCTGAACCTTACCAGGGCTCTTATAACTCATAAAACGGTGAAAATTCCGTAGCCATGACTCAACATTAGCAAATATTATCTGTACATCAAAATGTATTTGTGAATAGTCTATAAAGAAATCAATTTCTGCATTCTCAATCAGGGTTGTGGAGTCGTAATGTATAAGATTTAACTACGACTCCTAGAATTAACAAACATTTCCAAAATATCTGACTTTGACTCCCAACTGTTTCTTTTAACGTCTTCCAATATTCAGTAATAATCAGTTAAAAAAAAATTTGACTGCGACTCCCAACATAAATCCTGCTTCTCCTAAAACCTTTGACTCACCCTCGACAACTGTGACCTATGTACATAGTACCATGTAAACCATTTAGTTTTCAAGAATCTATAAAAATAACTTTTGTGACAAATTTTTGTAACAAATTTGTATCTTAATGTTTCAAATTTATTCTTTCTGTTATGCATGCATCGTTTTCTCTTTCTATATAGAAATGGCCATGCTCTTTTGTCAATGTATTTCCACTGTTTAGAAGTTTTACTTTGTGTAGTATGCTACTTAAATTAATGAATTCTAACTTATAATGATATTTCAATTCTCATGTATAGTTGCTGAGGATTGAGTACAATAGTCTTATGTATTCTAACAATAAAATGTATATCCCTTAAGTGAAATAAAAATAGTTTATATTTTATGGGATTTTATTTGCTAATTTTTAAAGTGTTTTTTTTTAGTCAGTCTAGGATGAAAGATGAAATGTTTTATCATTTTTTTTTTTTTAATTTCTTTTGTTTATTTATATTTGTGCTTTAATTGGGGAGCAGAGTCAATTGTAGTGCATTTACTTTAAGACATCATTTCACATGGCTTGCACATTAATGTAGATCTGAAACATGTACATGAGTTAAATAACTTTTTTTTATCACCCATCGTGGGTTGAGCTCTCTGATAATGAATATAATTATCTCACACTTAGAGTAAATTCATAGCTATTCATAAAAATAGGTACTCTGATAATTGCAAATATATACAAGCACTTATACATTTCCCTTACTTGAGGCAGTGCCTAATGGCTCAGTGGTTATAACACTTGATTGCTGCAAAGGCAATCAGTTTTTGAATCAGAAAAACTCCCATTAATTCTTAACCTTGCTGAAGATGAACTAAATACTATGTGGGTGTGTATTATCTATAGATTTATTGGGAAAAATCTGTTTCATGTTTACTCCTCATTGTATGTGACTTATGAATGAATATCAGCTATGAAAGTGAGTAGTGGAGACTGATATTTTTCTGAATGACAAATGTGTCTAAGCAAAAGAAACTGCACATATTGCTGCTGCTGCTACGACAGAGACCATTTCTTTCATTGTCAGGGCCAAGGCAGCAGTTTACCATTTAGACTGTGACAAATTACTTTCTGTGGGTGAGGGAAGCTAACATAGTTTTAAATTTGTCAGAAAGGAGTTTTAATTGAACAATTTTCAAAACTTATATTAAGAAATTAAGTACAGACACTTTATTTACTGAAATATGTAAATATTTTAGTGCATGTATATATCATTGTGAATATGCAATATGCAGTTCTTTCTGTGTGTGTGTGTGTGTGTATATATATATATATATATATATATATATATATATATATATATATATACTATATTTAAACAGCTGTAAACAACCAGAACACCTTTGTGTATGCTTTTTGTGTGAAACTTGATTTAGAAATGATTTAAATCGTCAAAATACATATTTAGCTCTATTTAATGAATACTGAGTTGCTGTTTTTTGTAAGCTGATGATTGGTCTTTATAGGTAACTAATTGGAGGTTTTATCTAATTTTATGATATATGTATGTGTGTATACCTATCAACTTTTCTTATAAAAGGCATTTATATGTGTTTTAATTCTGTTATGCCGCAATTTAATGATATTGTTGATGTATTAATATTTTTTAATAGACACATACAGAAACATTTTCACTTACACACAATATAAAAAAAATTACTTATTAGAAGATCTAATCCCAAACAGCATATTTTACACTATAAAAAGAACCTGATATATTTTCAGGAAAAGCTTTATAACAATAAAAAATTAAGTTTAGATGTAAGCCCCTTTTTGATTATTATATATATCATTATAATTATTTATTGTTGTATATATATATATATATATATATATATATATATATATATATATATATATATATATATATATATATATAATTAAAAATGCTAAGTCCTTTTTTTAAATATCTATCTCTCTCTATATATACACATTATCCAATGGTTTTTGGTGATCGCCATTTTAGTTTTATTGCAGATGATACAAACCAAAGTGAAACAGCATGCACATTTTGTTTTTATTACAGACGATACAAAACAAATAAATTTTCCCAAAGATTCTTTCAGTATTTAATAATTTTCTGTAAAGTTTTTCACAGTCTATCAGCAGTCTATAATCTTATGAGTTTTACACTAACCTCAACCTACTTCATTTTAATTAAACTCGGCAATTTTTCATATTTTCTTTTGAACATGCACATTTTGTGAGTGTTTTAAGTGAAAACCAAATGCGTGACTATAAAAACTATTAGAGAATACATTGGATAATAAAGGTCTTAATATCATAAAAAGTACTTGTTGGTGACAATTTTAAATGTAATATTCATTCGAAGCAGACCCTAATACTCCTAAAAATAAACTTTTGAAAAGTGAATATTTAGTTGGTACACATTGATACTTTTACCCCAAAATAAAACGTGCTACTTTCAGAACGACCTTAGTATATATTATTTTGTATAAAAATATTGAGTCGGATAATAATGAGTTAACACATGATCAATTTTGGATGCTGTCTTTATTATTCATACCAAGAATTGGGAAAAATAGATTTCTGGAAAAGTTTCCTTTTATACAGTGTACTTGTTGTATGAGAGTATAAATAAGTTTTATAATTGTAAGTTGTTGAATAGATAATTTTATCATTTCTATCCTTGTTCATCTATTCCTTTTCATCTTTTTACTCTTTATATTTTAAATATTAATCTTGATTTTTTCCATTGCCAACTTAAAATGAAAACTGAGTGTAAGCAGGTTCATACTTTAATGTAAAACAAAAACCAAACTTATTTTCTTTCATCAAAGTGAAAATCTATTCATAACCTTGTATGAATCATTCACTTAAAATGTTAAAATCATTTGAATAAGTAACTGTCATTCAAATTAGCTTTAATTTTAGTCATCAGTCAATAAAATCGTGTTTGTGTTTGAAGCTATGAAAAAGATCTTCATAGTGATACCAATTTTTGGCATATCTTTTGTGCATATTAATAGTTTCAAACAACAAACATACTAAAAATACACCTGATTGTCTTTGCTTAATGAATTTATTATCCATTTTTTGGCATCTCTTGCTTTTACCAAGAATCTCATGTCAACTTAAAAAGAAACAAAATCTCGCAGAACATATGAATATACATACCAAATTCTCCTAAATATTTTATAGATGTAGACATAGAGGAATTATTTTTATTTATTATACAAATGGTCAGTGTGAACATTATCTGTTTCATACAATTCTTATTTGAAACCAATAAAATTTTATTGATTGGAGTGAATAGGAAGCTAATACATCATTTTTACCAATGTTTTTCGGCAATATGTCTCCAATGGGTGAAATAGTTGCATTGTTTTGGCAGGACAACTACTCTAGGAAAAGGAAACTCTGAAATAACACCAAGCCCCCCCAACTTCTTGCAAAAATTGAAAATCATTGAGTAACAAGTCTGATACTAAATTAAATATTGGTTGAAACTTATTATAAACAGTTAATTGTATATTATTAATTGAATGCAAGCTGCTATTTTTATGCATGACTGCATTTTTTTCTTTTTTTAACAATATCATTCGTTACTTTAGTATAATTTCATTCATTTTCTATTTTCTCTATGTGAAATATAACAGAATATTTTCAACCGTTTAACTGCATTAAAAAAAGATTTAACAATCACTATACCAATTGAATCCACATTGGATAAAAAATATTTAATCGTTTAATAATATTTGTATATACCACATCCTAGCAACAACAACCCACTACTTTTGTGAGTTTTCATGTGATGCTTAGTATTTGTGCATACATACAGAATACGCACGCATACACACATATTTCTGTGGATTCGTATGTGGCTGCTTAGCTACATTATTATTTGATTTGGAGAGTTTCCAATTTTACAGGACTGTTGGTGAATAGCACTGGTGTTCTGTGCAGTAGTGTATCCATTATTGGAACATGTAGATATGGCCAACAACAAGCATGGTTCTCGTGCGTTCTCTCTTTCCTCAATATTTCTCCTTTTTCTATCCACCTTTCCCTCCCCCACTCTCGCTTTACCTTTCCCTCATTCTTCATTTTTCCTACTCCTCTTTCTCTCCACCTTTCCTGCTTCTCTCTTCATCTTTTCTCCCTCTTTCTCTCTTTTCACCTCTTTTCCCTCTCTCTCTCTTCGCCATTTCTCTCTCTTCACCTTTTCTCTCTCTCTCTTCACCCTCCCCCCCTCTCTCTCTCTTCACCTTTCTTTACACTTTCTCTTCATCTTTCCTCCCTCTCCATTTCTCTTCTCTCTTCCCCCACTTTTCCTCCTCCTCTCCCCCACTTTTCCTTCCAACCCCCTTTCCATTTCTCTAACGGTGTATCTATCTCGTCTTTTCCTTCCTCTCTTTACTTTTTTTCCCTTCTTTCCACATTTTCCCCCTTTTTGTCAACTCCTCTCTCTCTCTCTCTCTCTCTCTCTCTCTCTCTCTCTCTCTCTCTCTCTCTCTCTCTCTCTCTCTCTCTTCTTTCTTTTTATGACCTTCTCTAAGCCCAGTAGTAAGATGGTGAACATTTTGCATATTCGGGTTAGAAGAAAAATAAAATCCTGATCATGTTGTCTGGAAGAGATCCAGATATTGCTGTCTTTTCCCTACATTCATCTTTCCCATCTCATAAATGATTTGCAACATTCTACAAGTTAATTGATGACGGTTTTAAATAATCATTTTTTCTTTTTTCTTTTGCATTTTTTTTGTTTTTTTTAGGCAGCTAAGTGATGGCAAAAATAATTGAAGTTTGCTTGCATTTATAGTTTTTAAGAAATAAAGAAAGCTCACTAAGCTAGCAACTGAGTATTAATAATATAATAATGTGTATGTAATCTATATGTAAGACATCATCATCATCATGAAATGTTTCCTCTGCATTTTTTTCTAGAATATGATGTATCCTGTCTTAACGGTTTCCAAGATCTTTCGTTTCTTACTATTTTTGTTGTTATTGATATGAAAGTCCAGTAACATACGTTATCATGCCATCTTAACTATTTAACTTTTTTCTGCACCCTTCCACCATTCCTTTTATACAAATCTTTCTCACATTGACTTTTGATCTTCATGTAAAGTACTAACACTTTTCATTTGACTACAGAAAGTATGGTTGCAATTTTCGTCTGTGCTGATTGGATACTGTCGATTTCATATGAAATACTTTGATAGCAAGCTTTATTGATATTTTATCAAAGTTTACATTCATAGAGATTGAAGTTTTACATTTTTGTATGTCATATTTTAGTGTTCTATTGACATTTTCTATATTAGATTTCAATTAATGATAATAGTTAGATCATATATGCATCTCTTTAAAACTGTGACAGGATATGCAGAGCTTTTTTCTTTTCATCCTATTATCTTTGTTGGTTTATCAGTGTCATATGTAATTCCTATCACCTTTAGTCAACCTTGAAAGACTCTTTTTCCATTTTGAAAAACAACAATAAAAAAGACAGAAAAAACAAAATCCAAATTTAAAAAAAAAAAAAAATGAAAAACAACAACAACAAAAAAGAACCCCCCACCACCACTACCACTGACTTGCATATTTTTCAGAGTGAAGAGTTTGTTTCCATATGTTTCACTGGTCATCTGACCTTTTAAGCATTTTTGTTTTAGCATTTTGTGTACTTTCACTTGAGTCTTTTCTCCATATATTATTTCAAATGAAATTCGAAGTATCTTGCCGCACAGCTCATGGTGAAAAGGTCAACAGTTCTCTCAGATTTTTCAAACTGAATATATATTTCTTCCTGAAAATGTTTTAACATTCTATTTTTAATATCTTGTCGGAAAAGTTTTGTTTTTTTTTACAATCTAATGACTGTCTGTTTTGAATAATTCAAAAATGCTTAATCTGATCATAACCTATATAAGAAAGTTGTGCACCTATCAATGAAAATACTATTTTTAATTTAATCATGACAGATCAATGAAAATACTATTTTTAATTTAATCATTACAGATCAATGAAAATACTATTTTTAATTTAATCATGACAGACCAATGAAAATACTATTTTTAATTTAATCATGACAGGCCAATGAAAATACTATTTTTAATTTAATCATGACAGACCAATGAAAATACTATTTTCAATTTAATCATGACAGACCAATGAAAATACTATTTTCAATTTAATCATGACAGACCAATGAAAATACTATTGCAAAGTGTGATAGATGATTTCAAACTTAATCAGTGTGACAGGCCGACTGATTGAAAATACTTTACAAAGAGATGGTTGCACACATCCAAAGTAAGTTAAACTTTATAAACTGAGGCATAACAATTGGACTGACTGATAAATGTATCCTCTTATAGAAATTCACGGATGCACCTAAAAGTGTGTATGTATGAAAGTAATCTGTGTGTGTGTTTGCGAAATATCTCTACCAAACTACTCTGTCAATTTTTGGACTACAGATTTAATATTTGATATATAGAGGACTCCAATATGTGAGACAAATTTTATTTTGTTTTTAGTCACTAAAAATAGCTACTAAGAAGTCAAGATTAGAAGTGAACTGAATGTGTATTCTCTATATATTCACAAATATACATTTACACGATTAACTGCATTACTTTTTTAAAGTTTTGATATTTGTGTGTCCTTAGGTCAAATGGTATTGAATACCACTGGAGAGTTAAGTGTTTTGATCTCATTTCTAGCTGATGGCACCCAAATCATATTTAAAGAAAAAAACTTTTGAAATTACTGATATATATTGGGTACAATATAATAATCAATAGAGAATTGGCTCTATAATAATGTATACAAAATCTGCAGAAATTGAAATATCATATTTAAGCATATTTTACTGGCGGTCTGCTAATATATATATATAAATTGGATTTTTGCTGCTAGTTCTCTGTTGGTTGTAGGCATCTCTATATTTGGGTAAAGATCTTGTCTATTTGAATAGTAATTAGATCCATCTTGTGATTCATTTAATCAAGTTAACTTGTCAGTGCTGGTTATATTACTGACTTTCATAAAAGAATAGCCGAGGGTGGAACGTGTTTCTATCGTAAAATATGATTAAATAAAAAACATTTTTTAAATGGGATTTGAATGCCATCAGCCAGAAGCCAAACCGAAAGCAAAATTTTGTAAGCAAAAAAAAATGAAAACAAAAATGCAGCATGCTGGGCGTGAACTTGTATAACTTAAGTTTGTAAGCAAACACGTTATTGACTGGACAATGACGACACATGTTATAATGTTGCAAATTTAGCTTTTTAAAATGAAACAATGAATTGACTGTCTGTATGCGCAATTTACAAACAGCATTGAAACCAAGAGTTTTACCTGACCCCTTCAAACAAAACGACATTTCTACATGAAATAATCGACGATTTATTTTTAAATTTTTTTGATATGTGTCCGAGAGATCGCTCTACTACTACCACATTTGTGCCACTTTGATGCTGATGACAAAAGTTTTTAGCAGACATACAAAGATACAAGCACACAGATGACTGAGATTTATATAATTCCTGTTGATTTAATGGAAATGTTATGAAGGTCTAAAATGTTATCTTACATTTAGGTGAAATATTTTACAAAATAGATTTCTTTGTAGTAATTCACATTCACAAATATTTTACAAACCTTCATCTTTTTTATCATCTTCTTGTTTTGACTTGCTCAGGAATACTCAACTCTCTTGAGCAATAGTTAGGACGAAACCAAATTACCTGCTGATAAGATTGCACTTAACATTTACCTGAACACGAGAGCGTGCAGGTCTTTTCGTCTGTTTATACTAGCAGCGTTTATTAATCTGTTGGTGACAGATGGCTGGAAGGCTTGCGATGAGCACCTGATATCATGTTGCTATGGATGTGTGTATTCCTCTCTAAATCTAACCCTTCTCCTCTCGACTTTGTCTAGAGATTATAATTCATCACCACCACCACCACCACCACCACCACCACTAACTGCAACTGCATTGACTTCTCTACCACCGGCCTTTGACCTTAGGCCATTTAGAAAAAAAAAAGAGAAAAAAATGGTAGGCGAGTTAAATGACTGAGAGGGTGTGTTTATAAAAAGAAGAGTAGGAGGACTTTTGTTCTCTTTTTTTAAAGTCTTCTTTTGCAATCAGATTAAGTTTAATCAACAAACAATTAACTCTATCAAGAAATAACAGAGGGCGTTTACATCCCATGATTTCAGACTTGTTGATATCACCTGAAGAGTTAACACACGTACAACAAAAAACAAACAAACAAAAAACAGCAGATGGCAATTAATACTTGTTTTTTAAGGGGGGGGTATAGAGCGAAAACCTAGTGAAATAAAAAAAAAAAAAAAAAAAGTCTGTGTTTACAGGAAATGAATCCTATAATGTTCGTTTAGAAAGTTCTGGAGGCTTCATTGTTTGCAAACTAAGAAAGATATCATCTCATTTAAGTCATTTTCGGTTTCTTTGTTTTCTTTTGCAGTCTGCTTAATTCCATACCCAATTTTCTATTTCTGCTCTTTCATTCTCTTTCCTTATATCATTTTACATAATATTCTTATCTATTGCTTTTGTACCTCTATTATTGTTTGTATCCCACTCAGAATCAACTTGATAATAACAAAAAAAATGAGTAAATAAATAACCTATTGCAGAAAATTCATTCACATTGTTTCTTTGTCTAAAAGTATTTTTCATTGGTGCGTCTTAAAGTTAGTTTCAAATAATGTTTTTAAATTCTGTTGGCAACTTTGTATTGAAATTTGATATTTATCTTTAAATTCATAAAATAAAGCAAATTCTCTTAATATGAATCTCTCATTGGTGAGAATTCCTCTATTTTTCTTATTTATCCAAAGTCATTTTCATGTTTTTCTTATCTTAATTGCGATTGAATTGTTGGCCATGCCTCCTCAAAGTATACATCTTTTTCTTTTAAGCCTTTGCGTCTCTTTTTTTGGGGAGGGGCTAAAGGTTGGCTTGCCTTATTCCTATGCCAGAAGTTATCAAATACAGTATCGTTCTCAATTAAATACTAATAGGCTACCCTACATTGCCCGGGATCATAATTTCCATAAAATATGTAGATTACAGAAAAAAGTAAAACAATTAGTGTAACATCATAATTTGAAATGTTTAAGTTCATTTTAGAACAAAATTAGAATAAAAATACTGATTTCTCATTGAGGTTAGAATAAATAAACTCTGCCTATGTGGTAATCAATTAAACCGCCACATTGATTCTCTTTTTGTCAAATTTCAATTAAAATTTTACCCGATGGGATTCTTTCTCTTTTCCATTTCTCTCTCTCTCTCCACCTTGTCTTTATTTCCCCCATCAGCCTGACGCAATGAACGAAAGTGAACAATATAAATCAAGAATTCTTTTCCTTGTTTCTCACGTGTAAATTGTTAAAGATTTATCCAATTCATTTTCTTCCTAATGTCAGCAGGTAGAGTAGGAGTACATCTGAATTAGGGAGTAAAATCTCTTCCTGCTTTCTTTATAATAGACTAAAAGAAAGGAAAATATTGATCAGAATTAAATATAAAATCGATTAAAAGGATTTTTTGTTTGTTTTCAACAACACTGGTCAATATTTGCCATATCTGATTAACAATACACATTTTTGTATCTACCCTTTTTTTTATTAAAGTTATTACAAATGTACAGGGGAAAAAATTGGTTCTATTTTATATATTAAAAAATAGATGTGCAACATTTTTTAAAGTTTTCAACAGGCCAAATTTCTATTAATTAGACATAAAATTTATATAAATATACAAAAAAAAAAAAAAGAAATAATTGTGCCTTTGTTAAAAATGTATCTCTTCAGTTGTCTACTAACACATCTACAAGAATATTAACATTTGGTTTTGAATCACATTGCATATGTTATAAATAGTGTAATCTTGCACATGTTAACAGGGTGTTAATTCTAAATCTATGGCTATGAAATAGCTTCTTTATATTTAACAACTCACCAGCCACATAAATACTTATAAAAATATATATTGTAAAAGAAGCCATATAAATACTTATAAAAAATATATATTGTAAAAGAAGCACACAGAAGTTGGGATAAATCATAATTCATTATTTTATTTAACAAAAAGTTTTGTCTGTTGCAAAAATATAACTGGATCTCTGAGATTTTGAAAACAAGTGTGTAGTTTTTGTTCCCACTATTGGTGTAATACTACTACTAGTAGGGAGATATTGTTAGGGTTATGTCGCCAGTGACCAAATTGCAAATGTTTTCTATTTTTCATAGACTGTGTCTCTAATTAAAGGACTTTTATGAACAAGTTTGTTTTGTTTCAAAACCGACAACGGTTAATTATAAAACATTTTATGGTTTACTTTGTTAATAGTTTTAATTTAGTGATGGCAATAAATAAAGCTAATATTTCTTTGGAGTTTTCTTTCTGACACAATAATCATATTTTTGACAAAAGAACAAACACATGTTGTCCAGGACTTAAGATGACATAAAGTGATTCTTGTATGAATATTGACTATTGCAATGATAACATTAAGTTAGTGGCGGAGAAGCATTGTAGATGTATTTCAGTGTCTTTGTGGCTATGCTTTTTATGGCAGAATGACCAATGGACATCATCTTCCAAAACCGGTTTTTCATCTTATGATAATAATCCAGCTATATGCAGTTTGTCATATTTAGCATGTTATTTACGTTAATTTCCACCCATGCGTTTGTCAGTACTTTATGAGTAGATGGATTGAAGACCTATTGTTTCACCTGATGAGTCTTAGATTTGACTGGTGAGGAAGGTAGTTAGTCCCCCCAGCAGAATTAAAAACAAAGGGCCGATGAAACTTTTTTGGGTTAATGGCCAGGTACTATATGTATGTATGTGGTATAATATATATATATATATATATATATATATATATATATATATATATATATATAAAACTTAATATGCCAGTATTTCAAATGTTATGTTTGGTATGCTAAAACTAACAGTAGAGATATCCCTCTCAAGTAAAGCCCACAATCCAGATGAAGGGAACTCTGATATAACATCAGCAACAATTAATGTAGACTTGCTCTTTTTGGGGGTTGGGGGGTCAGATTAGCATTCACTTACATAGTCAATTGGTGCTATGCAAACTTGTTCCTCACAAGAAAGTTTCATGCATAGGCATTCCTTGAAAACTTCAAGACCTTGTGTTCCTATGACACTGGCAAATATTAAAACAATGTCAGTGTTCGAGCACAAGTTTGCAGCCATCATATGTGCATTGATTCCAAGAGCGTTTTAATACAAACAATTATTTTAGTTTAATCACAAAAACATACATATTTTTTAATGTATATATTCCTATAAATTTGTTTTTTGTTTTTGGTGTATTGCTATTCATATTAAAACCCCCTTTTTTTCCTATTTATTTAAAAAGAAAATACAACTTTCTTATATATACGTTGTGGAATTGCTCTAGCTAATTTGCATATTCTTTTAAACATTTATTTTAATTAATTCTCTATTCGTTTTTTGGTTTTCTTATGGGATGATCATCTCTATTACGTGTAATTATATTCATGCAGATATTCTACATGATTTATACTTGTATAATTTTTGCGCAAAAAAAGTTTATAGTAAACAGTAAACTCTTTCCATATATATTTTTGTTTGCATATATATTTTTGTTTAAAAATAATTTCACTACCAAACTCCTTTTATAGTTTTTGGTCTACATTTGAACCCATGTGAAACTTTATATTTGAGTTTTACCTCAAGAAAATCAGTACAAAAGTGCAAAAATTGAAAAAAATGAAATTTGCCAGGTGAAGGTCGAACGACAGCATTAAATATGCATGCATAACGTTGTAGTTATAGGTTCATGTTTTAATTTTTAGCCTTGCAGCAAACATGTCTTCATAGTTAAGTCATTAACGGCAGAGAAAAAATAAATCGTAAGTTAAACGTTTTGGTTTCGATTCTCGGTGATGCCATTTTTTTTTTTTTTTACAACATTTTAGATCATTGCTATATGTTGGGTCCAAATATAATAATAAATACGAAATCTGCATTAATAAAAACATTTTTTATGACTGGGCAATGCCGGGAACCCTGGTAGTATGTGTGTGTGTGTGTGTGTATATATATATATATATATATATATATAGAGAGAGAGAGAGAGAGAGATTTTATTGTTGTTTTTTCAAGCGATACATACGGTTAATATTGGCTCCGCCTCGAAGCTCATTTTTTTATTTACTTAGAAAGTCGCCCTTTTTAATTTGTTTGGGCGTATATAACATTTTTATTTATTTATTATTTTTAAAACAGTAATCTACGTACACGTACATATGTATATATAACTTTTGTACTAGTTTAGTCGATTACCAAGGCAAATGATAGTTTTAAATTTTTTAAATTTATAATTGAGTCATAACTTGTCAGGGTTAAAGGCCATTTGCAGATGAGGATTAATGATGGATTCTCATTTAAATGATGATGAATATTATGAAAAGATTGAAAATAATTTAGGACTTATGAGGATCGTATATTCTACTATTTACCTTGAATTTGAAGATGGTCATGTTATAATTAAGGAAGCAAACTTGTAGCATTATGTTTCACAGATGGGATGTTCTTGAAAAGAAACTCTGTTCATGGAAATGTATAATGCTATTATACTTGAATTATAATTTTAAAATTAAAATAAAACCTGTTTGTCTGACATCAAAATGCAGTGGTACAAAGTTTACACCTACTATTAGACTATGCAGTAATTTCTTTTTCTTTTTTTTTTTTTTTCATGGCAGAGGTTCCAATAAAAATTTCATTATTTGTATTTGTTGGACTGACATGCCATTATTTCGTATATTTTATATTAGCGGGGAGGCAGGCACCCAGCCTTACCAGGTCATAAAATACGCTTATATACATCTTAATTCATGCTGATTTCCTATTTATTATTACAGAGTCGATTCTCTATTGAATATTATATTGTACCTAATATATAGCAGTGATTTAAAAATTTTGAAAAAAATAGCATGAGTGCCATCAGCTAGAATTGAAACCAAAACATTTAGCGCTCCAGCATCATCTCCTATCGATGTAGCCATTAAGAGATAGCTAAGAAAGATTTAATATTAAATGACTTGAAGAAATGAATTGAATTTGGGCATGCGCAGAAAGAAGTACAAATATGTTGGCAAGTTGAAATGAAAAGTTTGCATTTCAACTTGCCTATATATGCCTGTACGTGTTATTCATTTATCCAAACAAAGATTTTACTGGTTATAAATCATCCTTGGTGCATGATTACTATTTCCTGTTAATTTCAGTGCTATGTGACCAGTTATCAGTTAAATATTTACGCACACACATACACATCTACTGTTTTATTTATATAGATGTGATTGTTTGTGTAATGCGGCAAGGCAGACCTGCTGACATGTGTAACCAGTCCTTGCTGCTCAAAGATGATGGTGATGGTTTATGATCCTGTCAGATACTTGCCAATACACTGCCCCTCACCCACCCACACATCTATCAAATGTTATGTAGCCAGGTGCTGTACTGAATAACCTTGTTATTCTCAGAATGTGTAATTGAGCACACAGCCTGGAAAGATGCATGAGCAAAAGATTTTCTTTATATTTACAGGCAACCATTAAATCTTGTATATGTGAGTTCATATGGATATATGATCAGTGTATATATATATATATATATATATATATATATATATATATATATATATATATATATACACACTAGCATGGGTGCCCGACGTTGCCCGGGTGTTTGGAGGTGTGTTTTGAGCAAAAAAAAAAAAAGTGGTAGTAGGAAGGCAGGCTCAAATACCAAGGTCTCATGTATGATATGAAAAAAAAACTGGAATCTTAAGGAGATATCAAAGGAGGAAAACAACGGGGGGAAAACGTAATGTCTTTGCTGTTTCAATCACCGCCAAACTGGAAGTGACCTAGGTTTAAATTAAGGCTAGACAATCGAAAAGAGGGGATGACTTTCGAAAATATCGGCGAAAAAAGTGACCCCTCCCTGTAGAAAAGTGCCCAGTTGAGAGTGAGGATATTAATGTTTTTAGCCAATTTTTCGGTATTTCTCGTCTGAAGGGTCGAGCTTCAAAACGATACTGATCTGGTGAAAATCCATCACCTCTGTCGAAAGTTTTAGACAGACATGCAAACATACATATATACAATTATATATATTGGTAACTCACGTTTGACCCAAACCGATGAAAAAGCTTGCCCTGTCTATGAATACCCTTTATGTAAAATTTCAAATGTTTAGAGCAGAAATTGTCTGAGTAATTTGGTAGAGACCGAAATGGTCAAATTTTTTTTTAATTTAACCCCTATTATGAGATCTGAACATTTATTGTTTTGAGCTCAAACCAAGTTATGTTAGATCCATGTCCAAGGAACCTATATCCAAAATTTCAAGTGTTTAGACCCAAAATTGTCGGAGGAGTTTGGTAGAGTTCTCAAAGGTCAAATCGTTGAACTTTGACCCCTTAACAGCCAAATTTCTGGCCGGAAACGGATTACAAAGATTTTCCCAAATCTCAGTACCCTGTATATCAAATTTCGAGTCTGTAGACTGAAAATTGACAGTTATTTTGTAGGGAAATATACACAGACAGACACTTTCACTTTAATATACACACACACATATATATATATATATATATATATATATATATACTAGCATTTCAGCCTGGCGTTGCCCGGGAGTTTGGAGGTGTATGTTGAGCAAAAAAAAAACAAAAAAAACTATCTTTTTTTTTAATTTTGACCCCTAAACATTTATTGTTTTGGGCTCAAATCAAGTTATTATACTAGATCCATGTGCAAGGAACCTATATCTAAAATATCAAGTGTTTAGACCCACAATTGCCGGAGGAGTTTGCTAGAGTTCTCACAGGTCAAATCATTGAACTTTGACCTCTTAACAGCCAAATTTCTGGCCGAAAACCAATCACATAGATTTTCCCAAATCTCAATACACTGTATATCAAATTTCGACTCTGTAGACTAAAAATTGCCAGAGTTATTGCGTAGAGAAATGTACAGACAGACAGACACGTTCACTTTTGTATATATATATATATATATATATATATATATGTGTGTGTGTGTGTTTACATAAATGTGTGTACCTGTTTATGCATACATGTGAACATACATAACAGTTGGAAATGACTTATATACCATACATTACGACCATGTAATCCCTACAGCCACCTACCTTGAAAATGCTGCTGTTAAACCTTATATAGTTATATCGAATGTCAGAGAGAGTTGCAACCTTGATTGAAGTGAGTGTTCCTAATGATGGCGGACTGAACAGAGCTGAAAGAGAGAAACAGACCAAATACCAAGGTCTCATGTATGATATGAAAAGAAACTGGAATCTTAAGGAGATATCAATCATACCAGTTATCATAGGTGCCACAGGGCTTATGAAGAAGAACCTGAAGTCCTACCTAACTAATATTCCTGGTGAACCATGTGCAAAAGAGATCCAGACAATTGCACTTAAGGGAACAGCGAGTATACTAAAAAGAGCTCTCGGTTGGTTTCAATAAAAAGCAGGGCAATGTTGGCAGCTGGTCTGACTGCCCCATACCCAGCATTACAATCTTCAAAGGAAGAAAATTAAAAAGACAAAAAACAAACATATATAAATATCTATATATCTATAAAAATGAGCGTGTCTGTGTGTCTACATTTCCATACACAATACCTCTGTCAATTTTAAGTCTACAGACTCGAAATTTGATATACAGGGTACTGAGATTTGGGAAAATCAATATGATCGTTTTTGGCCAGACATTTGGTGATTAAGGGCTCAAAGTTCAACGATTTGACCTTTGAGAACTCTATCAAACTCCTCCGACAATTTTGTGTCTAAACACTTGAAATTTTAGATATAGGTTCCTTGGACATGGATCTAACTTAACTTGATTTGAGCCCAAAACAATAAATGTTCAGGGGTCATAATAGGGGTCAAAGTTTAAAAAAAATGACCGCTTTTTTTTTTTCTTTTTTTTTTTTTTTTTTTTCTCAACATACACCTCCATTAACCCGGGCAACACCGGGCATCTATACTAGTATATATATATATATATATATATATATATATATATATATATATATATATATATATATATATATTAGTTATGGGACAATTTCAATATTTTTTCTGATTCCGATGCAATTATTGATTCCGATTCTTTATAAATCACTAAATATTTAACTATAGTTATTATTTTTTTCCCGATTACCGTACACACGCCTATTAAATGTGCATATATTTTCACAGACTATAAAAATACACTATAAATGTTTGTTTTACTGGTACTTTCACACCAATAAATATCTATTTTTTATCATTAATACCAACAGTGGAAGGTTTTATTTTAAACAAAAGCAAATAAAAAAAAAAGATAATTAAAAAAACGTCTTAGCATTGGAAAACAAGCATAAATTTTCCTCTATAGATTCAGATACCCCAAAAAGTTATGATTTTTTTGATTCCTGATTCCAATTAATTGTCCCAACACTAATATATATATATATATATATATATATATATATATATAATGCATAGCTCTCTGTTTGTAAATAAACAAACAGGTCATCATAAAAGCAGTGAGCAAATGTCTATATAAATGGGCATTTGAAGAGGTTGTTTATGGGCACCAATTCCATGGGATGGAATTTAGGACTGCTGACTATCAAAAAGTGACTTTGCCTGTCTGAGAAACGGTAGCTACCAAACTTTTCTGTCAAGTTTTGGTCTACAGACTTTAAACTTGATATATAGAGGATTTGAACCTGTGGAACAAATTCGATTTAGTTTTTAACCAGTAAAACTAGTTGCTAAGAAGTTAAAATTGAAAAAAATGGGAACTTGGCAGGTGTAAGTTGACTTAAAGTGCTCTTGTACACATACGGAAGAGAGTACAGATGGTAACAAATAAGGCTGGAGAACAATATGTTTTGGCTTCGATTCTAGCTGATGACACCCAAGCAATATATTTTTTTTTTACTTTAGAAATCACTACTATATATTGGGTACAATATAATAATCAATAGAGAATTGGCTCTATAATAATAAATATGAAATCTGCATGAATTAAAATATCATACTTAAACATATTTTATGCCTAGGCCATGTGGGCTTGGTGGCCACTGCTATATATATTGTATACAATATGATAATTAATAGAGAATTGTCTCTAAATAATAATCGATACAAAATGTGCATTGATTAAAATATTGTATTTAAGTGTATTTTACGACTGGGCAACAGCAGGTGGCCTGCTATAGTAATTATAAAACTGTTGATCTTGCTTGCTTGCATCTTGTCTTTGACGATCAGGCGATTATATATAAAATGTTCTTAAATTCAAATTGGTTGGCAATATTTCTTCTAAAAAAATTGTTATATTCTATTATTTAATATTTCTACTTGTAAAATCCTCACAATGCAGAGTAACTTCAGAACTTCATAAATTGAAATTAATAATTATTTAATCATCAGATGTTCCAACTTCACGGTTTAATTGCTTACCCATTTAAGCTTAGAAACACAACATCATTGTGATCTAGTGATATTTATGATAATATGAAATGTTAGTTTGCCTGGAAAAGCATTCCAGTCTATAAATTACTTTTATCATGTGACTTAACTGAACAACTTGATTACCCTGTGGTCAATACACAATTATTTATGCATGTATGTGAACATGGTTTGATCATTCAATGACTATGAAACTGTTTCCAAATAATTTTATTCTTGTGTCTACATTTATTCTGTTTATGCTTACATATATGCTCCATCTCTAATACGTAGCACTCTCTTTGTTTAAATCGTCCATTTATTAGTCTTCATCAATTCTTTGTTCAGATACCTCAGCATAACACAGCTTTTTATACCAGTACCTTTTTTCCAAGAAATTCCCAAGCTTGTGGAAGTCTTTCTGCTGACTGTTTTTTTACATGTCTATAGCTTTAGTCTTTTTAAAACTGAGGACAATAGACATCTTCTGTCTTTGTGATAATCATTCTTCATAGCTCTTAAGATCAAGTGACTTTATTCCTTGTTTTTACCAAATATAATTTAAAAAAATGAATTAATGAGACATATTTTAGATGTTATTCGTATATTTTCTGTTCTTATCTAAGCTGTTATGTTTGAAAAGTGCAAGTATTAAAAAGATCACATACAAAAAGAAAATTACACTGAATTTTATCAAAAGCCGAAAATTGTTGTGTACAGTATTTAAAGGTTTCTGCACTGTTGTTTCCATTTCTGGTTGTGTTAACGACATTTTAGCTGATAGATCTGGCTTTTTTCGGATGACATTTGTCACCAGCAAGATTCTAAAAATAACCTAGATCTTAACGTCATAAGAAATTTAGAGATTATTTAAAAAGTGCTTTGGAAAATTAATATTCAAATGCTGAAGCTTTAAGAAAGCAATAATTGTGATGAAAATGCATCTCAATTCAGCAGCAATGTAAAGCAATTTTAAACTTGATCTATTGATTTGTATGAAAACCAAATTATTTACAAAATTGTGTATAAGATAGTCTGTTTGGCAGTAGATTTTACTTTGATTTGAGCTTTATGATAGTCATATATTAATAGAAGAGTTATACTAAACTGTTGCCAATGTCTGTTGACAGAATATATAAAAGTAGTAGATCAGTGTTCACCTGAAAAAATGCTCATTATTTTTAGATTAATAAACTATTAATAAGATTAACTTGGTTGAAACCTGATGACTCCTTCTTATAAAATTTCTGAATTTTTCTGGATGCTTGGTTTCAAATTGAGCGTCTTGATCCAATAGATGAAGGCTCACTAGACTTGTAATGGGATTAGGACTGAATGTCAAACTTAAGATTTTCTTCACTCAAATTTATGCATTTTATTTGATTTGTTGCATATTTTCTAAATATGTTAAATGGCTTGGATTAAGATGGTGACTTTGAGAATGTTGCAAAGAATCATTACAAGGATCAGTAAAGATCTAATCCTTTTGATGGAAATGATTTTATTTGTAAATGTTATAACATTTACATATGCTGCCAACTTGGCTTTTGGCATTTTTCATTTTAAATATAAACTTTTATTAAAATGTTGCATTAAGTTTCATCTTGTATCTTCATATATTTTAAGTACAATTCTGTTGATGGTAATTTGACATCACTTGATTTTCAACCTTTTCTTTTGGCTTTATTTTTTTTTTTCTTGTATTTTCCCCCTCTTGTTTCATATTTATCTTTTAAAATAAATTCTTTGTTGCTTTTTTATCTTTTTTCTTTTTTTTTTTTTGCATATATTTTCTGTCTTTTTCATTCTTTTTCTCTATCTTTCAAGAATTTTTATTTCATTTTGCCTTTTTTTACTGTTTTCCTGTTATTGTTTAATTTTTCATTAGTCTTTCTTTTTTTATGCCTACATTTAAAATAATTGCATTACACAAATTAATTGAAAAATTTTGTTTATGAAAGAATTCTGGTCAAGAGGAAAACCTCACTTTATATATAAAAATTAACTCATTAACTAACCTAATATCATGCAAAGTTTTTTTTTTACTTCAAGTTTTGTTTTGCTTATTTATTTTATCAATGATTCTTTTTCTTTTAATAGGATTTTGAAAGTTAAATTTAATTGCATTATTATTTAGTTGTTATCTTAACAAAATTAGTTAACTTGGTCTAATCTCTGTTTATAAAACTATTGGATGTAAATAGCTGCCAAAATTTTTAATCATTTAATAATAATAAGGATTTGCAGAGAGGTTTAAAGCCAAAAATGGTTTTCTATTCAACAATTTATCAAGTTATTTTTGCTTTCCCTTTTTTTACTAAAATAACATTTAAATGGTTGATTTGTTTAGAAAGAAATAAAAATGTATTCTGATGGATTTCATTTTGTAGTTTCTTTTTTTAATTTCGTTTTGTATTTTTTTATTTTGTTATATATTCAATTAATAATGAATAAATAAAACTTATTCAATGTATAGCTATGATGGCCACAAGGAAAACAGGCTCACACACAGGCACTTATGAAGTTGTCTTATAATCTTATTGATATGCAGATATTCTTTGTTGTCTTTTCGTTTCTTCATTACCTTTCCTATTCCCTCTTTTACATTTGTTTGTCTCTTCTCTACCATCGCAGCCCGGATTAAATAATCCGCTTGTGACAGTTAAGACTGGTCTAGTTATGATTGTGAGAAAGAAAGAAAATATTAGAAGTTGAACCATCCTAAAATCACACCATCTCATCTTACTTGCATTTATCATTGAAAATAAGCTTTAAAAATTTGACCAGACAAAATTTTTAAAAATATTTCTTTTTATTAAATTTTCTTTTATTTATGTCAGTTGTCTTTGTTGCTGGGGAGATTAAAATTTAAAAAATATATAAATCTTGCTGTCATTTTTGGCTCAATTTTCTTCTGTGTATCTGTAACTCCTTGTCCATGTGAGCACACATAATTACAGACAGGACTTATTGGTTTCAGTAAATCAGATATTTCTTTATTGTATTTTATTCACTCAGACGAATGTAAGTTTGATTTAAGGCAACAGGCATGAGGGTTTTTTTTTTTTTTTTTTTGTCAATGTTTTGAATTATTTTTTCTATTGAGGCTCAAAAGTGCATTTTAAGATTTCAAGAATATAATATTGGTTTGGGTTTTTGCATTCAACTCAATATGTTTGAGATTTTTACCTCATGTAAATATCTATTTCATAATGCACAAAGAACTATTTCATCATATTGTGGCTCTTTAATGTAGCTAGACGTGAGAAATTTTTTTGCGCTGAGATTAAAAACACAATCATCAAATGATTTGAAACTATTATCAGCAATTGAACATTTTGCCTTTGTGTTATTATGTCTGCTTCAACAGTAACAGCAATTATAACTTTTTTTACATTCACATTACTAGTTACTAAGAGAACTTTATTCCAATTAAAAAAGAGTAATGCTTTATGCTAAGTATTGTCATATATTTTTCATATAACTTTTTGCATCTTGTAAAAATCATTAAAATATATTTAAGATTTTCATTGCTTGCATTTGTGTATTCATGTATTGATGTGTTTAATGACCCCCAAGAATTAAAGAAATACTTCAATCTGATTTTCTTAGTCATATTTTTCAATTAACAATACTTATCATGTTCTGAAAAATCATAATTTCAAGAAATACTTTTTTTAATAAAACATACAAATTTTCTTACTTTTGATAACTTACCATATTTTAATATTTCCTATATAGGTCAACTATTATTAACAATGTAAGGTTTTGACTTTTCCAATTAGTGTTAGTTTTTCAGTACTCTTTGTCAGTAGAAGATGAAATAGATCCTTTACAATCACAATATTCTTGCCCCATTTTATTATTATTTTCCTTGTCATATCTTTAATGTGAAGAATTAGTCTAATCAGTGTCTTAACCTGGTGACCTCTCAGCTCTTGGTCAGTCCTTATGCAACCGGAATATTGTTTATTTGTACTTTGAATTCTGACACTAATTGGAAGGTTTTAGATTAGAAAATTTAGCTTATAAAGAACGACAAACAGAATGGAGTTCAACTGTTCTTTAAAAGTGTAAATAAAATTAAATTAAAGAAAGGAAATTGGAAATAAAAAATAAAGCAATGATAAAAAGGAAAACAAATAAGAGTAACCTCTTTTGTTCTATTGGAAAAGAACAAAAAAATTGCTTGTTCAAATCTTTTTCATGGTAATTTAAACAAAGAATAACAGAATAATGAACAAGAAAGCATTTTTAAATTCGATAAATTATTTCTTTTGAGTTTTATATTTTAAAAAATAAAATGTTAATCATTAAGTGAAAGGTGTTATTTACATTTGATACCCCCCCCCTTTAATAACATTTTTAGACTCTCTGTTCCTCAGGTTAATTCTTTTTTTTTCTCTCACTTTTGTGAATTGAAATCCATCCTTTGAATTCTGTACAAAACAATACATGGGCAATTGTTTTATTTCATTGATTTTCTGTTATCAAATTTATTAAGTCACCCATTTAATGAGTACCAGAGAAAAGGGAATTTTGTATTGAGATTCCTTACTTTGTAGTGGTACACTTTATTGTTACACTTAAATAATAAAAAAAAAATCCTCTGTAGCTGTTGTGTTAAATCTATAGCTTCAAGATTCCAACCAAGTAATGTCTCCTATAACACAACGGACCACTTGCCTATACAATTCTCATGTCCCCTTACAGACATCTGGTTTCTAAATATGGGCTTCCGATTCTTAGAAATCCTTGTATGTACCTTCTGAAAAGCTATTCAGGTGATTATCCTGTATTCACTGTTAATTTATTATATTAGTTGTCCTCAATGTCGTCAACAAACAGAAAGAGAGAGAAAAAAGTATTTTTCTCTTTTTTCTCTCTGTTCTTAATTTGACCAGCAGTTGTCCTGTTTTTTTCCCCCTTTCTTTCCTTCCTCTTGCATTCTGTCAATACACACTAAATCTCTTGTGCTGCCATAACAAAGTTATTATTGATAGATGGACTTTTATTGGTTGCTTTATTTCCCTTATGGCTCCTGTGTGGAATTCTTCAATGCACTTCGATATTTGGTTTGCATCTATTTGATTATTCTTATTGTTCCAACCCTGAAATTGGCCAAGGGTATAATGAAGGACCCAATTATGGGATCAGACACCAGGAGACAAATATTTACGGAAAGAATAAAATGGAACCATCAATATTTTTTTAAAACTTAAAAAGATAAAAACAAAACAACATATTTTTAAATGTTATGTTTATCTTTGCTGTCTCTTGTTCAGGAATTTGTTCTTAAATTTAAATATAAGTTCCTTTTTTTTAAGCGGTTTGTCTATTATTGTGGAGGATTTGTTCAAATTTTTAGTTACTAACTGAAACATCTATCTTCTCTGGCAATAGATTATAATTTATCTAGACATTACATATTTTATACCTATTTCTTTATAATGCTTTACTTAAAAGAATCGTACTGAAATGGGTGAGGTATAAATGGATATATCCTATTTCGGGCTATGGATTATATCGTAGAATAAACTCTATTATCAAGCCTTGCTAGTATAACTAATCTAGAAGCCAAACTTTGAAATAACACCAGTCTTTCTCTGCTCATACTGATATTATTTCTAGTTATCCTGGAATTCTTCTTAGCAATGAATCCAGTAATTCCAGTTACAAAGAAGTGTGGTAGGTGATTGCACAATCCTTTCTTCATTATAGAATCTGAGTGCAGACACACTTACAGGGAGTGTCCATTATCTCTTGAGATTGAATAGAGGATGATTGATCGTTTTTATGATTGGATGTGTTCATCATACTACTGATATGTTTTAGACCCTTTAATAAATGCAGTTATATTGCACCCACAAATATTTCAAATTAATTAAAAAAAATTGTTCTGGTAAAAACTTTATGTAAAATATTACACAGCATAAAGATATTGACTTAGAAAATTATTTGAATTTGTGGAATTAAGTCCGCATTATTCAATTAAGTTCTGTTTTGTATTTATCTTCAGAATCCCTAGTAAAGTATGCTGTTGATGGTTTACAAGCAAAGTGCTGACCTAACCGCACTCTACATATTTCAGGAAGAGCTTTGATCTCCGTTACAGTTGCATGGAGGAGGAGGGGGAGGTTCATATTAACTTGTACATTTCCTTTATTATATAGATGAAGACGTATGCATGTATAAACAAATGTTTGTTTTAACTACAAATTAATAGAAAAAAAAATTCGTTGTTAAATTGCCTAAATCTCATACATCTTGCATCCATCTTTGATTCTTATTCAAATCTAATGGTTGCTTACAATGTATTTTTTCTTATCAAAAGAAGAAGAAAACCCAACTATTTTCTAAGAATGTTGACATTGACTAGAACAATTCATTTTGCTTCCATCAAACAGCTACAAATAATTATGGCATTTTGTATTTACATGAATGCCATTTCAATATCATTAACTGTTGTTCCTGACTTTCATATTACGTTTTCTGTTTCCGAAATAGCTCCGTACCAATGGCAGAATATTTGAAGAAATAATTGATACAGCACAAGAGACATAGGCCTCCATAGATGCGTGTTTGTGATATCTATATAAAAAAAATCTTAAGATTTATTTAAAAAACAGCGGAAAGAAAAATAGAAAAACTTGCAATAATTATTCTTAACAAGATAAATTTGGTAAGGTTTTGGATGCATTCATCGCCACCCTCTGCGCAAATGTTGAGGAGGCGTGTACGTTTACAAAATAACTCTGCAAAAATTTATTTCACTTTTTTATTAGAATATTTTTAAAAAGTCTTTTAGCTAAAAAAAACAAAAAACAAAAAGTTTCTTCCCTTTTTTCAACTTTCGAATCCTCATTCGCCCCATCCCTGTCCCCCATCTCTTATTTTAACCCCCACCCACCCACTTACTCTTTTTTCTTGTATTTCTTTTCATCCCCAATTAGATATGTACAAAGCAAAGAAACCGAACCTTACTGTTCTGCCTGTGGATCACAGACTCTCCTTATTGAGTTGCATATTATATTTATTACCAATCGATAAATATATAAAGTAATAATAAAACAACCTTATAAACATAAAATTCCTACTTATTCAATTCTTTCCTTCTTTTTCTTTCTCTAACCCCCCCCCCCCCACCCCCACCCCTATTTTAATATAAAGCTCATTTACATTGAGCTGTTCTCATTACTGACCATTTCTGAATACCAGGTGCATAAAATGCTAACATATTTCTACCTGTGCACCACGTATGCAGTGTGACTGTGCACCCCATTGAGGGCTTAACTTCTAGTCAAACAACTGCAATTTCAATAGCAAGTATATTTTCATGAGGTAAAGTTACTCTGCACTAATCCGATTTCTTAAATGAGTCCGCTTCTTCTCTTAGATTGATTGCCAATCAAGATTTGCCAGTTCAGTCTACTCTGACATTGTACACATTGTTGACCATGCTGTTTTTTTTTGTTTTTTTTTTTGTGTGTGTGTGTGTGTGTGTGTGTGTGTATGCCTGTGTGTATTTTGTCTGTCTATTTAGATATCCATTAAAGCTGTGGATCTTATGCCCCTTGTTAAGATGGCAGTTCAGGAATTGAACAACCCTGATTGAGTCACCTGTGAAAGGGTTGATATTGAGAAGCTCAAAATGCTCCATCATCTCAGGAATCCAATATCACTGATGATCCTTGTGTATCAAAAACATACTTTGCAATCTTTATTTTTTCATATATATCTCATCCAAGACAACTGTTTTACCATATCATAGCTCCTCATTTTGGCTAGTTAGGATGTTGCAAGTTAAGATTTGAAATTCGATTCCTAATGCAATAGTCAGCATTCTTACCTTAGAGCTATGTTCACACATTGTTTACATTACCGGTTCCAGATAACTCTATTCTAATTTTGAATAGTAATGCTTTTACACTAGTTAGAAATATATATTTTTTCCACTACTCTGAATATTCTTCTTTTTACTTTTTTCTTTCAACATTTTTATTTCCTAACAGTACGTTACTCCTTTATTTCTTTCTAGCGCACATTCTTTTCCCTTTTCCATCTCTCAAACACTTTCCTTCAGAATTTATTAACTTTCTTTTTTTTCTTCTTTTAACTACTACATCAGTCTGTTGTTTAATTCACCATGGCCCTTAAAGATCCCAATACGAAAACAAAAAAACAAAGAAAGATTTATCTTTTCCACTTTCCCATTTAACTATTTCCAAAATATTAAACTACGATAATCTGAGTCGATAGATGTTTGCGAACTGTTTTTGATCAATAATGTCTTCGTGTTATCCCTTTGTAAAAAGTTGTAAAGAAAAATAAAAATCCAAGGAAACAAGATCCGCCATGTCAAAGGTTGAATACAAACACTTCTTTGATTGTCAAGCATCTCGGCTAATGTTGCTGCACAAGAAAATTCCAAAACCTTTCTGACAAGTAAATATCTGCATCCATTTAAAAACGAAAAGAACGGTTGCAGATAAAAAGAAAATAATATCTGATGACATCCAAAACGCTTGTAAGTTCATATGCCGATAGAATCTGTTTTGTATCTTTTCTCTTAACCTTGGTCTGCCTTTCAGACATGTGAAAGTTTGCACTTGGCTTATTTAAATTACTATCTGAAACTTGCTTATAATATTAACAACGTTTTGGCCGATCTAACTGCCGACTTTCTTTAAATGCATCTTTTCAAACTTGAGAATTTTTGTTGAACTTGGAAGCCTGTTCAGAATTTTTAATTGAGCATTTTATTTAATCCGTGAGAGTAGATTGTTTTTATTCACTCAGCCATAACCAGTTGCAAATGTCAATTTGTTATTCTAGTTGTTTTCACTTGCAATAAGGATTGAATCTTCAGCTTCCAAAAGTTTGTCACTTAAAACTGATTGTTCAATAACACTTTTAACTATTATGCAATCGGCACGTTGATCAACAGATTTTCTTTTCTTTTTTTTTTTTTTTTTTTACAATCTTGTTAATGTCTTCCATTTGTAATCATACTTTTGATTGTAATTCTAGGTGTTAGTGAAGTATCTTTGCATTCAAATTCCCATCAAAATGTAGTATCTATATACACAGCAGATACATTTTCTACATGTGTGGGAAGCGTTTCTTTTTAAAACATATTTTAAAGAAACTTTCAGTTTATAAATAAAACTCTTATAATATTCATTCAAGTTAGATTTTATTCACATTTTAACTTTTCTACTGCATTCTTTTGATTCATTACATGTTATATCCCAACAAATGAGAAAAAACGGTTTACACCTGTTGATTAAATAAAGTGTTCAGTTTAAAATTCCCTACAAATTCACGAATTTGATGAGAAAGATTCACTAGTTTGACGAAGGAAGAGCTTTCCAAGTTAAAAAGGTCCTCCTGAATGTTAGAAGATGCATTGGCCAAAACGTGACTACAACAAAGATGAAAATAATAGTCCGACTAATCCAATTTATCTATTCTCATCTCAAAAATTGAGATAGTTTGTTATTTGCGATAAAAATAACATTAATAATTTATGTGATTTACCATATTTTTGTCTGAAAAAAAAAATGTAATTTTGAAAATGATATGAAAATATCCCTAAAATCAGTGACCAGTTTGAAAAGATGCATCTAAAGAAAGTTGTTCTCCAGGAGGACAAACTTTTGCACTACAAATTATTATTGGGATATTATTGTTGTCTTTAGGGTCTTCAATGTAAAGGTAAAGCATGAAAAACATAACTTTTGTATATAATATATGAAAATAATGTTATTTTTTCACTGCTTACATCTAGGGGTAGAAAATAAAATTGTTTTTGATTAATAATTTTTATTTCGGACTATTATTCTCATCTTTATTAGTTGTTGTTTTTCATCTTTTATTGGTTTGTTTTATTCACAACGTTTCGGCCAACTATTCCTTTGGCCTTCGTCAGGTGGTAACCGCGATGGACAGAAACTTCGAATCTCCTAACTGCATTCTCAGCCATCACTGCCATCCTTAGTTGTTGTCGTCTCACCACACTTTGGCCAATTAAACCTCTGGCACGCTTTGGGTGGGATTGAAACCGCTATCTTCAGACAATGTTCATCTCGAACTGTAGAGATTCAACGTATCTATCAACTGCGCCACGGGCCCCAAAGGGCGATAAAGGTTGGATTCTTTGATCTTATAAATCCATGTTTATTTATTATCTGATCTTCCATAGTCGGGTCCGTACCGATTGGTATATATATATATATTATTCCTTAATTGGAATTCATTTTTGAGATGAGCATTATATATATTAATTTATTTTTATTTCGGACTATTATTCTCATCTTTATTAGTTGTTGTTTTTCATCTTTTATTGGTTTGTTTTATTCGGCCAACTATTCCTCTGACCTTCGTGGCTTAGAATGCAGTTAGTAGATTCGAAGTTCCTATCCGTCGCGGTTATCACCTGACGAAGGCCAGAGGAATAGTTGACCGAAACGTTGTGAATAAGGAATAATATATATGTTTTTGATTAGTAGTACTTTATTTTTTGTTATTGAATAATGAATGAGGCACGAGTTGTTGATGTCATATAACACTATCTTAAATAGCCAATGTACTTTAAATAAAACAATCTCATTGGTCACTTGACTGCACCTTTTTTTTTTTCTTTTTATGGTATCAATGAGGGAGTGTTTGGCTCTTTTATAGCCAACAGGTTTTTCCTTTTGATTTTATGCAGAAAAACCAAAAAATCTCGAAAGTATATGTATGAATATTAATGTTGTCAACATGAATTTCTACTAGAAAATAGAAAGAAAACATTTAAAATGTTAGGGTGATAGTAGCTTTCCTTTTTAGAGTTTGTAATGTGTTACAGTTGAGTATGCTTTGTGTGGTTTTAAATCTAATTTTGTGCAGTATTAAGATCTCCACATTAATTAAATCTTCATTTATTTATTGTGGACTATTACCACCTGACGAAGGCTAGAGGAATAGTTGGCCGAAACAACAAAAAGATGAGGATAAAAGTCCGCAATAAATAAATAATACTCATCTCAATAAACATTCCAATTAATTAAATAATAAAATCTTGTGGTCACTTCTTATCAGAGTTGCAGAATAAGAGGGAGTTGAAGATTTTGGAACAAGTTGGACTAGTAAGCATGCTAGGAATAGGAGTCAGATTTTGAAATCTCTAAAGAATCAACTGTGTGAATATTGGAAAACTTAAAAATAATAAGGTGAAGTCTGATATTTTGGAATTTTATGAGTTGAAGTAAGAATTTTTAGAATCCCAGGTGTTCAGTCATATAATTTCTGATTCTGCAACTCTGGAAAGTGTATGTGTGTTTCTTGCCTCTATGTCATGGAAATCTTTGTATACATAAAATTGTGTGACTATTTTTTTTGTTTGTGTTGCTCATCAATATGTGAATTAGTTTTATTTACATTTATTAAAAAAATAAAATGGGCGAAAATGAAAATGTATATTTAAAAACTTTATTTAGAAAATAATTGTGAGCATTACTATATTTTGAATTATTTTTTCTGTTTCCACCTGGGCAATCCTGGGTAAATACAGATATTATTTTTAATTTCTGCCACATTGTCTACTCTTTAACCTATTCTAACATTGCACTAATAATAATTCAAGGGGGAAAAAGAGAAAGAAAAATAGATTTTCAAATATCTAATCCTGCAACCCTTTGCGAGAAACTTTCAATTGAGATTAAATAACCAGAAATAGTGAGAATATTTTCTAAATCTTTTTCCTACTTTCCAACATTTGCTCTTAAATTGTATTTTTAGATCAAGCATATATATATATATATATATATATATATATATATATATATCATCCATATGCAGCACTGTTTTGCTGTTTCACAGCTCATCAGTGTGGCTAGACAAGCAACTATCTCAAGCTGGGATCGAAACCTGAGTGCCCAAACGACAGTCGGAGCTTCTAACCATTGCGCTACATGGCTGCTGCTATGCGATCAATGAATTAACAATGTTTTGACATTGTCCAAATACCTAAGCTCAATTTGTTTACACAAAGAGCATCGCTTCATACGTTAATGTTAATTTGTATATCACCAATTGCAAAAGGGATATATTGATGAAGCAGGCACTCAATTATGCCTAAGATTTAACAACTAATAAAAAAGCGACCAGGGACAATTCAACTCATTCTTTAGTACTACAATTAACCAAACCACAATATAAGTCTAGACACTATAACTAAAATTATTCTATTACAGGCCGGCTTTAGATTGACACAACAACAAAAAAAAAAAAATAAATAAATAAATGGAAACACAAATTACACTTAAACCCACAACAATGGTTTGAATTTAGACATAGGAATATTTCATCTGTCCAATTTTTTATAACTGATTCCCCAAATCAATAAACTTGAAATTTGTTATATGCAGGTATGTTTTGAATAAATTGAGATGTTTGAAATCAATATGTGTGTTTGTACTAAAATTAAAATTTGTAAGTGAAAAAAAAAATGATCTAAACGGAAAAAAACACTATAATGCTTATTTTATTCCTGACTGAAAAAGTTTACAGAATTACTGATATTTTTCACTTCCAATAAAATAACATAAAATATATTTATTTTGATTTCTGGATATCTAATTAAAGGGCATTCAGAAACTAATCAACAATACAGTGTGTCACAAATTTATGAATTCTATTGTTTGGGATTATACATGAAATATATGTAGATGTATTATATGTGTATTACAAGGTGAGCTTTTCTTAAAATGCAGTCTTTGTGCTGTACATTTCAAAAATGCCTCCAGGCTTTTGTTGTTGCTTTCGATAAAGATATATATGAAACCCTTAGGCTTAATGTTCATCTTGTGATGCCCATCGAACAATGATTGATATGTATTTTTACATGATAATTCAAATAAATCAGCTAATTGCATTATAGGTTAATTAATTAATAAGTAGAGAAATTAAAGGGGAATAAACGAGATTTAGATCTCACTCTATCCTGGTTGGGGGATTTTTCTTGTTGGCGCGTATTTGCCAGTTTATAGTAGTAAAATGTGACACAAGGTCGAGTATAATATAGGATTTTGTATACTGTTCAAATCATCTTATCACTTCCACGTTGGTAGCATTTGGGATTAACTTTCACTTATCGAGCTTTAATGGTGCTTTTTATTGTCATTGGTCTTTGCCATGAATGAATAGTTATGCTTCCTCCCCTCATTGTTTTTTCAAAGCCATTCACATGGATCGTGTATGAGTAGAATATATGGCAAATGCATTTCTGTTTTGTCACCTGTTGCTGTTTTTGTTCTGTGTAGATGATTAGCATCAAAATTAAATTAACCAAAGTATTTTGCTTTTTCTCAAACACTATTTTTATCTAATCAACTGCATACTGCAGCTAATTTGTAATTTCCTGTTGCAAATGCAATTCTCTGTTCGTCCATGTTTGTTGCATGTTTTATTTTCTATTTTGTCACATTTTCTTCATTCGACCCAATTTCAGCTCTACTTATGCCACTTAGCACTATAATAGCATTGCTCTATTTGAACAAATAAACAAAAACAATGAATATTTTAACTGATTTTGATAATTAGCTAATACAATCCTGCTTATCATAAATTTTAGATCATCACTTTTGATAGCAATAAAGTGCTTGATAAACTGTTGAAAAATATTGATTCAACAATTTAAGATGACATTTAATTTTAAATAATCCACTATATTATATTCTCCGGCTTGAGGATCAGGTGCAAAGATATTTTTTGATTTTTTAACTTAAAGACTTGTATGTTCATGAAGAATGATACAACAACCATTTTAACACTAAACTAAATGGAGTTCACTTAATTAGGATTTTTTTTTCTGGAGCCAACACTCAGTATATTTATTTTCCTCTCCATGAGGGAAAAGTTCAACACAAGGTCAGTTTTTATGTTTATGCTGGTGATATCTAGGTCCCCAAAAAGAGCTTTCTGGATAGAATAAAAATAAAATTTGCCCCATTCAAAAAGGATTCCTTCCCATTTGACTAAGACAGAACAAATGCTACACTTTGATCCAAGTATGAAGACTAGAACAAGTATCTGTATTAGCGTTCCCTATTTCTTAAGACCGAATATGACAACTAGCTTAGCTAAAGATCTGGTAGCATTTGGATTTAATTTCAATCTTCAAATCTCTCCTACATTATCTGGTTAATATAAACTATGAACTGTGTTTTCTTTTTTTTTTTTTTTCACATGATATTCTAGCTGATCCTAAGGTCATCACCCATCAATTATGCCAGTTAATATCTCAACGAAAAATATCTTTGCACTTTAAAAAGTATATAACCGGCAAATAATATACAGCAGTATAGTGCTGTGTATACGCTCATAATATTTTCTGAATGTATTACTCATACGTGAAATATTATGATAGGCATATTTTTTTAATGCAATCTTATGAGAATATTTTAAGACTAACAGATTTGGATGGTAATAACTAGGACTGTGACAACAGAATATTCTTTTCATTCTTTTGACTCAAGTATATATCCAACACAGTAACACACTGTCAATCAATCGAGAACCACATCAGTCTATATAAAAACATAAGATATTAACGGATATATACTCCAGTCAAAACAATGAAAAGAATATGCTGTTTTCACAGCCCTAGTGATAACAGATTCATGAAATTGTTTGCAGTTATTATAGGATGCAAATTTTACTATAATATTTTTTAAAAGGTGCATGACTTTTCTCATCCGGCCCTTTTAGTTATAGGACAACCAATTGTTATATTTTGTCCATCTCTCCTAAACATTATCTCAGTCTAATAATACTAAACAAACAGTGACATACTCTCAATATCCTTTCTTAGTCTCTGTTACTTGTCCTTTTTCACAGGACTAACTTGGCAAAATGCATTTAACATTGTTTATTTAAATTGTATTCTACACTCATACCCTTACTGTCACTGGTAGTTTACTTTTATTAAACTGAGCTAATGTTCAGGGGAAATGGAGAACAATCATTTGGACCATTCATGACTTTGCTTAAATAAATGCTTGTAACATTAGTTGATCATTTTTTAGACTTTGTGACCTTCAGTTCAATATTGTAACCACTAAGCTAACAGCAAAGATAATGTTCTTGTTAACTCATTTCCACATGGTTGTTTATTTTGATGGGAGTAATGAACGTGTAGTTTGGGAATTGCAGTTAGCTTTAATATTTTAGGAAATGTTGTTTTCATTTCTTTTAGTTTTTGTATTCCCATAGGAGAAAATCTCTTGAAGCAATATTATTCTTCATATAAAACCATGCACAAGTTTTTTTTTTTCAAAAAATAAACAGATAACTCTGTGCTTTTTTATTGTCTTTCTTTTAACCTCCCTCTCTTCCTTTTAAACTATGTAACGCAAATTGCTTAATGACTAAAATTCCCTAAAAATTTCAAACATAAAATGTCAGGAATTTACAATAATTTTTCTTTCATTTTTTGCAATTCATTTAATATAAAAACATTTTTTTTTAATATATTTCTTTCGTCGTCTTCCCTCTGTAAACATCCAGTTTATTCACTTGGCTTTTTTTGTTTACTTTTTAGCATTGTTATAATTTTTTTTTCTGGATTGTTTTTTTTGGCTTCTTTCTGCCTGGAAAAACAATGGATACCTTCTGACTGAAAGTGTGTCTGCATGATAGGGTGTTTAGAGTGATGCAAGAGTTACATAATAGTTAACTGTATTTTTATAACTTAGCATTAGAAAAATTTTCTTCTTGTCTATCCTTTGAAAAATTTCAACTTTGAAAAATGTAAGTGGGTGTGTTTTGGAAATGTACCCCCCCCCCCAAGCTTTGGATAAATTAGTATTTTTCTGGCTGGAAAACTATTTTAAAATGTTATGATCAGACAGCATCCGAATTTTATAATATAATGGAAGCTGTATATGATGATGGTGGTGATTATTTTGATTTTTAAGCTATCACTTTTTCATAAAGAAGAATCACTTTTTGTCCAGTTATCGCTAAAAAATGGCAACTTGGATTCAATTAATTGCATACAATAAATCATTTACAAGATATTTTGTGTTTCAGCATTAATCAACCCCAAAAATGGTTAATTTTCATAAAACTGGGAAACCAGACATTATTTTCAGGGAATCCTGAATGAATTGTTTACATTTCTCATTCCAATGAGATGTTTTCTTTTTTTTCATTTCTCAGATGAAATTCTATTCTTACACATTTTGCATGTTTTCGATTGATGTTCTCATCTTGATTGTTATGTTCACTTCGTTTGGGTTGTTATAACTGAAGACTAAAGAGGATACACTGGCTTGGAATGTTGTGAATATAATAACCAAAATTTGGACAATGGTCAGAAACATCTTAACAAAATAATTATATATACGTTAGTCACATGTTTCCAACAGTTGTCCTCATCTTAGTTGTTACCGTCACGAGGTCTCAACTGTTGTACACTCCAGCCTTCTTCAAGTACAATGGTCAAAATCTTGTAAATGTAAAAACCAAGATAAGACAAAAGTGCAAAACATGGTAACAATAAGGATTTAGAAGATGCCAGTAATCTAAATCAGAACTATCATCAAATAATTGTTTAATTGAATTTAAATCTCACTTTATTTTATATATGTTTTATTTTATCATTCTCTTTACTTTGTGAGCTTTAGTTTAATACAATCATTAATATTATTTGATAACAATAGATTTTGATGACAGTTACTGATTGATGGTATTATCTCGCCGGGTTATATTAAGCCGATTCCACCCTATCTGTATCTGTGATTTTTGTTTTCCTTCTCGATCCTTGTTCTTCTGTCCAATGTTCAATTATTGTGTCAGTGCTGTTAGAAAACCAATAATTATCTGCAAGGCAGAAACACCATTACATGTGCCACGGGTTTATTTTTTTCGCTTTTCTCTCCTCCATTGTTTTTCTATTTTCTTACTTAAACGTGCAACTAAAAACAAATATCCAAAAACAAATATATTTTGTCCCATCTTTCTCAAGTAGAGAATAATTGGAGCAGAAAATGACATGTTTCTATTACGAAAATGTATATCTACTGACAAAAAATATGTCCTTATTTCACATGCGCCTTTTTATTACTGGTTTACATTGATCCTGGTTAGTACTTAGACAGGTGACAATTTGGAACATCAGGTCCTAAGATTTGAAGTGGAAATGATTGTAAAGTCAGTTTCTCTAAGAAACTAGAGAAAGATATGAATTTATCTTTCCTGCCTTAGTTATGATTGAAATTATAAAGTAGACAATTCTCAAACCTCGGTAGGGCAGATAGTTTAGAATAAGAAAAAAGCTGAAATAACATTAGTTATTCTCTGCTTAAATCAGCATTGCTTCCAGTCGTTTTAGATTTCTTCTTGTCACTCGACTTAAGCAATGCCGGGTTAGGAGAAGTGCTGTTGGTGATTGTGTAACCCTTTTTTCACTATAAACTCCTTATCATGCAAACACCCATTTTTGAAGGTATTCATTGTCTCTTGACATAAAAGGAAGTCGGTCAGTCAAAAACACCCTCTTTATATAATTTTAATCTTCTATTAAATTGCATTTATGAAAATGAAATTTATATTTATTTCCAATAAAATAAATTTTGGATTATTCAGATTCCTATTCTCATCTTGTTATTTTAATATTTCGGCAGGTGTAACATCCAACTTTTTTCAGATGCATTTTTGTCAAACTCTGAAATTTGTACACATGGACAAGAGTATTGATTAATGATCAGTCCCAAGTTATAGTCTTTTGGAAGTTGAAGTATCGATCCATACTAAGAATCATATAATTGACATTTCTACACAGTTATGGCTGAGGGAACAAGAACTATCTAGTGCGATAGATTAAATTTAAGAGTTCAATTCAAAATTCCATATAGGTTTTTAAATTCAACATCTCAAGTTCAAAAATATGCTTCTGATGAAGGTTGGGAATTACACCACCTGAAACATTGTGAAAATAACGAACAAGATGCGAATAATAATCCAAATCATATACATTATCAGCACTTATGTATAAAACTTCAGGAACGAAATAATTTATTTTGTATTTTTTTAATAGAATAAGAAAATTAGTAAAAAATAAGTATGATTATTTACAATAAAAATAATATCCGGATAAAATGTGAAAAAGCAAAAATTAAGACGACACACTTCCTGTAATAAACAATGCATAAACTTTTTGTATTATTTAGATTTTTTAGACTACTGTTCTCACCTTGAATGTCATTTTCACAACGTTTTGGCAAATGTAACCTTCGGCTTTCTTCAAGTGTTCTTTTTTGAACTCAGGAATGTTTCTGCCGAACTTTTTATTTACTTCATGGAGGTAGCATGCTCTCGTTCTCTCGGCCATGACTGGATAGAGGTCCTAAGTAATTCACAATTGTATTTTTCAGTCACCCACACTGAGGATTGAATCTTCAGGAGAATATCACGTTTCAATTGAATTTTTCCAAGTTTTCTAACCACTGTGACCTTTGTCCTTGTGAACAATTCTGGTGTGAATTTTAGGAGTTACTTTATTTCTAGATGTAAATATCACCATTACTGCGTATATATATCATTACTGTATATATTATCTATTTATAATTAATGGTTTCCATATTATGTTAAATTTTATACAAGGTACTAGGTCTACTTAATAACTGTCACTCATCATGTGTTGCTTCCTGGAGTGGTCTTACTCTCCACCATTCTTCTGTCTATAATTTTTCCTTCGTCTCATAAAGGTAGATAGTTTTCATTTTCTATTCATATATGGTCAGCCATACCCAACTTTTCAATCTCTCCACATGTTACAGCTTTTCGATGTTCTTTGAACCTTTTAGTGGATGACATGTCTCACTTTTGTGTAGTTTTCTACATTGACATAGTGTCTCGTGCACACAGTTCTTAGTCATTATTTTTTCTGTAGAGAGCTTGATTCACACAAGCTGTTTCCAGAGAGTCAAAACACTCCTCAATACTGTCCTGATGTTATATGGATTACATATGCTTTGAAGTTTTTCCGAAAACCCTTTGCATATGGTATACAAACTGTGGTGAGTTTTCAGGTGGTATCCTTTAGTGTCTTGTCCACATTTCTTGGAGCTGATGTCATGCTCTCTAGATAGTTGTTTCAGTGGGGGATTTTTCTTAAACTGCCTATCTCCTCTTCATATGCACTGATGTTACTACATATTCCTTTTGCTTGGTGTTCTAGGCAACAGACAATTCCTTTCTTTACATTATATGGATGGTAGAAGTTGAAGTTTAGCTAAAGTTGACTTTCAGTATAAAGATGACATAAACTCCTGACCAGTGCAGATTATCAGCACATCTAGGAACAATAATTTATGTTATTGTCTGTTGTGAACTGTATAGATGGAGAGATGAAGTTCACATGGTCTATTAATGTTTGAACATTTTGCTGTTGAGGCCAGAATATGAATGTGTCATCTACATATTGCAACCACATTGTTGGCTTTAGTGGTGTCGATCTTAATGCCATTTCCTCAAAGTATTCCGTGTATACACTGGTTGAATAAAGGCTGAAGGTTCAATCCTTGGTGTGGGCGACGGAAAAGTACAATTGCGAATTTGGAACCTCTATCCAGTCATGGCTGACAGAATTAGAGCATGTTACCCCCGTGAAGTAAATAAAAGCTTCCCATTCGAAATTCTGTGCAGATTTCTGAGTTTGACAAGGTCAGAGGTTACATTGGCTGAAATTTTGTAAAAATCACACTGAAGATGAGAACTGAAGTTCAAAGAATCCCAATAATATGAATAATCAACTTTCATCTAAAAAATTCAGAAACGTAATATAAACTTTTGTTTTGATTGGATTGCATTTTTTGCATAACTTTTACAATTTCAAATTAAAATTTTTTTTCTAAATATGAGGATTTGTAAAACAAAAAACAAATGGGGGTTAGGTTATTTTAGGGTGAAGGTGAAAACTGCAATGCTTGTCTTGTAAATAATTGTCTAACTTAATCAGAAAACTAAGCTGAATTAATGAATATTTTGAAAATTCTTTATTCCCTCACTCTTAATCTAAAATAATAAAATAGAAAAGCTTTTTTCTCATATTTTTTCCTTTTTATAGCAGGCATGTTTTGAACAGTTCTCTTGAGCATTTGCAAATTCGTGTGCAAATGGGTTCTGAAATATATTTCTCATTTTTAAACCGAAATGTGAGCGAGTGAGTTCGTGTCTGAGTGCACCTCTAAATTTTTCTTTTCGTTTTTCTATGATGCTGGCATTGTCGACAGCACCTACATTTTGCAAGGCAGTGCAAAGAAGTAGAAAGAGAACATCATTAGCAGATTGAAGCTTTTTTTTTTTCTTTCTTTTTTTTTTTTTTAACGATAGCAATGACGAGCCGACCAGGAAAGGTTGGTGAACAAATGCATACACAAGAGTGAAAGTGAAAGTAGAGAAAGAGAGGTGCGTGATGGGAAGGGGGATAGACAGGAAGAACGCTTGGCTATAAATAGATTCCAGCTTTGGATCGGCTCCTGTTCTGTGATGGCTTTGTCGTCCAGCCTAACTGGTGGTGTAGGCCTATAGCTAGCTGACTGGCCGGCCAGTCAGAAGACATTGGTAGATGTCTGATTAGAAGGGTGGGGGAATCATGGGGTCAGCCTGGTGATGTTAGCTTTCAGACAGCATAGATTTTGACTTGGACCCTTTTCAATGTGACAGGGAGTTGAAGACAGAACATAGTAGTAAGTGGATGAATGAATAAAAGAAAGACTAAATAGCAGTATAGACAGACGGTTATGTCTTTTCAGCTTAGGATGAAAGTGTAGTATCTGTTATGTATCAAATCAGGAGGAGATCTCTTTTAAATGGGACACTTTTTTTGTTTTCCGGATCTAATACCCTGTTTTTTATGGAACAATGTATCTTTCCTAGGTAAAATCTGGCATTATGTCTAACAGTATACTCGTGGATTTGTAAAACAAAAAAGGGGGAGGCAAGTAAATAAGGACGGTTGGATTTGTATGTAGAGAGTGAAAGAATGAATGAATGACAATTGTTTGTAATGCTTAAATGTGACCCCATAAACAACATCGGTATTTCATCTTTTCACTTTTTTTGTTTTTTACTTTCTTTCATTCCTCTGGTTGAGAAAGAGAGACCGAGGAGAGAAAGGGAAGACTTTATGTTGGTGGTTATGTTTTTTCTTTAGATAGCTCGATGTGTATTTATAACTGCACAAGGGGGCTGTCTCTTCCTTCTCCCCCAGCTTCTAAAATGGCACAGATAATATTGCAGCAGTGATAGCAATGGGCCTACTGGCAGTAGTAGCATTAATAGTTATATCAGACTTAGTGGTAGTGATACCTACTGAAACCATACAACTGTCATATATATATATATATATATATATATATATATATATATATATATGGAGAGAGAAAGAGAGCAATATCAATAAGGGTATATAGAAAACTCAAAAGATCATGTAAATTTTTAGGGAATAATTTATTTTCAACTCCATTAGGGGATTTTTTGAAATTATTTTGGTCGAAAGAAACTCTTTAATACATTGAAATACATTATTACTTACAAACTATCATGGTTTTTAAAGTTTTTCATATACCCTTATATTTATATTGCTTTATAATAATGATAATAATAAATATATATATAAATATATATATAATGCGTGTGGTATGTGTGTTTCTCGGCTGAAAATGATTAATTTCTTCACATAAAATTAATAGTATTATAAAAGCATGTAAATTATAGATTTATTATATTTGGAACATTCCTGTCCTTTTTCAATAAAATTATCTTATTTGATGAAAAATGAATGGACCTGGAACTTTTATAATTTATTATACATTTTCAACTATGACCAAAGCTTATTCCAACTGCCCTTTCATGATAGTATCATGCCTACACACGTCCGCCGACCCACGTGAAACTATACGTTTGAACCACAAAAATTTCTTTTTTTGTTATTTCTGTTTAACGCACATTCGTCTAACAAATTTGTTATACATATTATAAAGCAGATTTAAATTCTAATTCATTCATGTGTGTGTGAGAGAGAGAGAGAGACGTAAGTGTGTGTGTGAGAGAGAGAGAGAGACGTAATTGTGACCCGTTTGATCACAATCACTAATACTATTTAGTCTACTTTGATTACATTCCCAAATTTGTAAACTGTGACGTATTAATTAAGACATTGCAAAGATAGCTAGGAGAGAGATGACTGATTTGTTTAGTTAACAATAAATTAGAATAATTAAAACAGCGTTTTTTTTTAAATTCAGACATAACTTAATCCCAGAACAAATGTATATTTTAACATATTTTGTGTTACCAAAACATATAAGAAAAAAGACCTTAGAGAAACAAATGTTTATTATTATTATTATTATTATTATTATTATTATTATTATTATTATTATTATTATTATTATTATTATTATCATCATCATCATCCTCTTAGCTCATTTGGTAATGTGTTATGCATTTTTGTCATCTAATGGTAATAGTTTATTTAAATATTAAACCAAATATGATGGTTTGTCCTTAAGCACTTTTTTCTAAACTTCTAAACTATACTTCATCTCTCTCTCTCTCTCTCTCTCTCTCTCTCTCTCTCTCTCTCTCTCTCTCTCTCTCTCTCTCTCTCACACACACACACACACAAATCCTTTTTTGTGTACCCTGGTATTTTTTTTTTTGCAATAATTATTCGATTAATAGTAAATAATTAAAAAAAATAATTTAACATATACTTATCAAAGTCTCATAAGTGAGAAACACAAATGCACATGAGATATTGTCTGATAGTTTTACTTACATAGAGATACTTAATAGGACAAGTGTAGTATCTGTACACAATCTGTATGCTAAAAACTTTTACATAGAAACAGTACATCATATTAATAAAGTGCGTCAACAATAACAAACAAATATGGAATATTTGATGTTAAGACTGGAAAATAAAATTCATTTTTTATCAGGATTAAGATAAGTTGAATATTTTGATTTTTCCTCTTTTTTTTTTTCGAATAAAAATACTTCATTGTGCCCCTTATCAACTAAATTAAAGCGAAATAGTCATCTTTTTCTTAAAGAATATAAGGAATAAACGCATATATTTAAAACATTTGACATCCAAATATTTCCATGTACTTCCTCTGAATAATCTAAATTATTAGTTTTTTGTTTCAAATCATAGGGATTTCTTAATCACGGCAAGTGATTTATTCATTTTAAGCGAAATACACTGATATGACCCTATCATCAATGTACAACTATACGCTGCCATTACAACGTTATTTGTGTGAGCATGTGTAGATATCAAATTTAGGACGTTTTGGTCAGTTTTTTATTTTTTTTTTTTTGTTCAAGGGGAGACAATTTGCCAAATACATAGAATAAGAAAAAATTACATTTCAATTAAAAATACTAGAATCAGCTCATTTGTTTCATGCTAACATTAAAAGCATTTAGTTCAACTTTTTTTTTAAAAATAGAATAATTAATTAAAATATACGGAGTTCATTCATTTGTTTTTAATGTAAAATATTTGTGATTTTTATTGACAAATGTAATTGAGGTCGAACAAAATTTGAAAAGTGATAATCTTTAAACATATTTTTAAAGAATGCAATTTTAAATCGAAATATGACAATTATTTCAGAGTAAATTTCATCCATTAGCTAAAATTTCTTTCTGTAGTATATATTACTGACTCTTTTCTGTTATCTCAACTCCAACCCCTGGAGTATTATAAATAACAAATTCACCGGAAATTCACACATGTTTGAACATTATTTTAAAAAGAAAATCTTCTTCATTTCAAGCTTTTTTTTCTTGTACTTATGTTTTGGAAAGATAGAAAATAGGTCGAAAAAGTCCGTTCTTGTCCCTTTCAGTTCACTAACAATGAATTATGTCCCTCTCGACTATTAACTGTCTGTGTTTGGTCTGTTGTATTAAAGGTGTGTGCGTGTGTTGGTGAAAAGTGTGTGTGTGTGTGGGGGGGGGGGCTACAACCACCCTTACACCCACCCGGTGTAGCTCACCCCCATCCCCTCGTTCACATCTAGCATACATTATAATTTCTTAACGGCAGAAAGAATTTCACTAAGCCAAGCATAAAGCTTTCCGCTACACTGGATGATTCATCATTTCCATTTTTTCTCACCCTCTCTCTCTCCCTCTCTCCTCTCATTGTGTTTATTATCTCTCTCTCATTGTGTTTATTCTCTCTCTCTCTCTCTCATCTTGTTTCTTCTCTCTCTCTCTCTCATCTTGTTTCTTCTCTCTCTCTCTCTCATCTTGTTTCTTCTCTCTCTCATCTTTTTTGTGCACACCATTTCCTCACATGTTCTCACTATCTTGGTCTCTCATCTACACACATACAATTAATGCCGTTTTTTATTTTATTCAGTGTGTGTGTGTGTGTGTGTGTGTGTGTGTGTGTGTGTGTGTGTGTGTGTGTGTGTGTGTGTGTTTACATTTTTATATGTATACCAGTGGCCTTTTTTTCCTTCCTTTTCTTTTTGGCCGGGTGGGAGGGATTCCTTTGACCTACCATAGTTTATATTATTTTGATAAACATGCATGTGGCAAGATAAATAAATTCGTTGTAGACCCATTTATCCTGCTGATATATCTATGGTATTCCATACTCCCCAATCCACCGCATAACAGTCTATGTCTTATGATAATGGTAATTTTTAATTGCAGTTATATCAACAGAGGATGCCAAAAAAGAAAGAAGAAATCATATTTATAACTATCATCTATTATAAAAATAAATAGATGAAATAATTCTAATTTATCATTGCTTATCAACGTGATTAAATCACATTGACTTATCAGTGTTCATTAGTTAATCGAAGTTAAGCAACGTTGAGCCTAGTCAGTGTAAGATGGATGACCATTTGGGAATACCAGGCGTTCTATGTAACAGGACGTTGACACCTCTCTACAAGAACTGCAAAACCCTAACGTTATCATTTCCCTTAGCCAGGATATACATCCAACTGAGGACTGTTTGTGAACTTAATATTCTTATGAAACTTCCTCCTTTGAGGTAAGCCGGTTCAACCCATCTAGGATAAATGCCGCTGGATAGTTAGACTTTTTTTCTTGGTATCTTTTTTTTTTTTGTAATAATAATTTCGTGGTAATAAAACAAAATAGTTAATTATTTAACAGATATAAAAACGTAAATCATGATTTACTAGCATTAATGCGGTAAATCACTTATATAAACGCACACGCACCCACATCAGCTGTACATACCATGCATTGTCAAAGAGTAAAAGAAAAAAATGACTAATTTACAAGGAAATGAAAAAAGTATTTATTTTTACAGAAATCAGCAAGAGGAAATAACTCACAGCATTATTTAATATGTAAGAATATTTGGTGAGTAAGGTAAAATCCCCTTTTCTTGAATGAGTATATTTAGAAAGAAACTGCTGCAAAATATGTGCCAATAAAACAGTTGTATGAAGAAACGAAAAAACAGGCTAGTTTGAATCCAGTATTGATATGTCATAACGTGAAAAATATAGAAATTAAAAACCTACAAATATAAAGAAGGGATTCAGAGATTTTGGTAGAAATGTATTGAGGTTCTCATCAATTTCAGTGAAATGCCTCAAGCTGATTAAAGATTATAAATTTACAGACTTTTTGTTCAATCTCACTTTAATTGTACTCTCTCCAACTTTTTTTTTTTTTTTTACACGGTGGTCACCACTTATCAAGGCCCGGAAGCCACTCAGGGATAAGGGTTATTGCAAGTACAGTACGTTAGTGTGGAGATTTAATGAAGTGTTTACTTAAGGGGGCGGTTCATTAGGAATTTGTTAACGTTGGACTTGAAGACATCCAGGCTGTAGTCAGGTGGGAAGCAGGCAGACGGAACAGAGTTCCACAGGCGTGCAGTTCTAAGAAAGAAGCTCTGCTCATGGAATCCACGCCTCGATTCAGGCACAGATAAAGAATGGGGAAAATTTTTCACAGTGAATTCAGCTAGGTGTTTTTCATGAAAGATTGGCGAGGGGGAACCAGAGATTGGAGTTCAGACGAGCACCTGCCATGGAAATAACGATAAAACAAAGACAAGCTCGCAATGTCTCTTCTGTGTGAGAGAGGTTGCAGGGTAGAGAAAAGGGCATCCCCCACTAAGCCACAAAGTCTATTTTGTACTCTGTCAAGGCAGGATAGGCTGTTTTTAGCAGCTCCTGCCCAGATATGGCAGCAGTATTCCATCCTTGGACGTACTTGGCTTTTATATAGATAGAGAATTGCATCAGTAGTGAGATATCTTCTGGAGCGGTAGAAGGATCCCACCATCTTTCCGACTTCAACTTCAACAGACTTGATGTATGTGTTCCATTTCAGATCAGGAGTAAAGGACAAACCCAGAAGCTTGTCAAAACATGGGCCTTCTCCTAGACGAGAGCCATCCATTTCAATTGATGCCAGATGGGGATCAGAGCGTTGATTATGTAAAGATAGGAGTTTGGTTTTAGATGCATTAAAGGTAACCAGCCATGTCTTCCCCCACTGAACCACGCGCTAGAGATCAGAGGAGAGAAAATCAGAGAGAACTTTGTCATTTACAGCCTTTGATGTGTTGCCATAGATGGTCGTGTCATCAGCATAGATGTCAACGAATGATTTAAGCATGTGTTTAGGGAGATCATTGATGTAGATCAGGAAGAGAGTTGGGCCCAGGATGGACCCTTGAGGGACTCCAGCATTAATACTGCAGGCCTCTGATTTTTGTCCATCGACCACTACTCTTATGAGCCTATCCAAGAGAAACGATTTAATGATTGAGAAAACATTTCCAGTAATACCGTAGCTGGAAATCTTGTGAAGTAGGCCTTTATGCCATACCTTGTCGAAGGCCTTTGATATGTCAAGAGCAATTGCCCTAGAAAGGAAGCCTTTGTCAAGAGATTCAGTTCACTAATCCTATGAGATATAACTGTTAGCAAATCTGCGGTAGATCTTTCAGAACGGAAACCATATTGTGTGTCACTAAGAAGGTTATTTCTGCTGAGGTGGTTCTCTATTTAATATGGATTCCAGCAACTTACTCATAACACACAGGAGACTTATTGGTCTGTACTGAGAGGGAGATGACTTATCACCTGAATTCTTAAATACAGGGCATACTGATGAGGTTTTCCAGGGAGTCGGAAAGCACTTCTCCTTAAGGCAACGCTTAAACAGTGTCGTAAGTATGGGAGCAAGTTGAAGCTTTTTTAACGCTAAATTGAATATCATTAACTAATTAACATATTTCTTTGCGAAACAACATATCATTAATTAACTATTCATTTTTATTTTCGATTATTTTCATTTTATTATGACCTACAATACAATTTATAAATATTTTTAATATCATGGCTTAGCATTTTTCGGAAAAAAAGGGTCTTTTTGGTCAATTTACTTCTTTTCCTTAGTTTTCTCAGGTAATACAGGGGCACAAGTTTTGTGTTTGTATATATATATGAAAGTTAGTCTTATTTTTATAGAAGACAGAGATAAAATATAAAAAAGGATTTTAAGGTGTGGGTGGAGTAGGCGTATAAGAATAAAGGTAACCAAAGGATTATCTGGATAGAAAAGAAGCATCGTGCTAACTTGTTGAAAATAATGTTCACACTTTATTGTATTGTGTTTTACAGTTAGCAATGTTTAGTTGTATAATCAAGCATTTCATAAAATCGGCAAATGGCCAGAAACTGCCTGCCGATCTGCACCAACTGGCTCATATAATAATTCCAAATGTTCTTTGAAATTACTCTCCCTGCATTCAAACCAGTTTTTGTGTCTACACTAAACATTTTGAAACCTGTAAATGTTACGGACTCTTATAACTCTTTCTTTCTCTAAAAACAAACACCAGTTCCATACTGGTTTGCCCATATTCTATACATTTCTTCATTTTGAACTATTCTTTTCTTTTATTCTATTTCCTGTAAATCACTGAACACTGTCAATATTTATTTTAATGGATGTGTCCGTCCAAGTAGGTGTTTGTTAGTCTTGTCCTCATAAGTGAGCGTGTGTGATGCTGACCAGTAGCATTCATAGTTGGCTTCTTTTTTTCTATATAAATTTCCCTTGTCTACTTTGTTCTTTATAAATTTATGCAAAAAATTCTATTTCCATGTTTGTTTTCTTATTTTACTTATAACCTCACAAGGCAGGTGCCATCAGATTGGTTTACTTTGCTTACTACATCTTTTCTTGTTCTTATTAGCTTGTCTATTTTTAATGCCGATGGATATAGTCTTCACATATCTACTTGGAAGGGATGGGTGTATCTATGGACATTTTACTTAAAAATGCTTTAAACACAAGCATCACCTGATATAAAAAAAGAACTAAAACACATTTACTTTTTTTATATCAATGTTTTAGAATATTAGACATTTTTGTTGTGAAAGCTCTTCAGTGTGGCTAAATATGAGAATACTTCAAGCTGAAAGTGAAACGCAACTGTTTTGTCAAAAATCAGTCATTACATCATTTGCACAAGCTGTGGAAGCAGAGAAATCTTAGTGCTTATATATACATTATCATCTGCCTAGAGTGTTCTATTCTTTTACAAAGATCTATGTGTTCACATTCTAATGGAAGCCAGCGATCTGTCTTATCAGAGTAATGAACCCAAGGAGTGAGGAGCACAGTGTGTGTGTGTGTGTGTGTGTGTGTGTGTGTGTTTATGGATTGGATTGTTTGAATTATTGAAAATTTCCAGAAGATATCCCATAAAAATTAAAAATATTAATTATTTCTGTTTCAGTCAATCATTGAAGTTAAAATCCAAACAGATGTCTTTATTCAATAATTTGAGAAGAAAGGAATAATTCTGATAATCTTTTTAAACGTCTCTTAATGGACATAAATTTGTAGATATCATCATCATCACAAGCCATAAATAGAATATCAACAAATCCAATAGAATATGCCTATGTAGAGTTTTCTTTTATTAATGATAATAAATTATCCCACAAATGCTGCAAAGATAATTGTAGGGTTTCCAAGATAGCCTTCGTCAGATGCCGACTCTGGGATAAGGTGTGGTATTGGCGACAAAGGTTCATTACCACTCATTCAGGAAACCTCACTTGTACTTCATATAATCTGGCTTCATTTGAAATATTATCACAACTTTTAAAGATCGTAACTCACAGCATCATGATTTTCACACAGTTTAAAATTTAAATAGTATGTCTGTGTGTTAATTGCATGTTTTTATTTGCTGTGTTTGATATACTTTTAATATCGTTTGTATACATAAGAATGCTAAAAATAAAGTTTTTTTTTATGTTATATTTGCTTTAGCGCCTCCTTTACATGTGGCCATGTGTTTGACAGTTGTTAAAAATTGACTTCCAAACTAACCTATATCTGCCCAGGTATTTATTTATCCCTCTTTCTTCCATATTTGCCTTAGCTTTTCTCTGCCAACTGACTCTTTTCTACATGTACTAACCCAACGTAACTAAACCAACGTTTCCTGTTCTGCACACTGTCCAGATTTAGTCTTTATCAATGAGGTCATTAGAAAGAAGTACGTATTTAAAACTGTTCTAACACATCATATTACAGAAAAGGATAAATGTCTAAGAGTTATTGAACAGTTTGAATTAAAAATGGAAATCTGCAAGTAGGTAAATATTTTCTGCATATTGGTTGAATATAAAAGTAACTTATAGAAAACCTACATTTATTTGGAAAACGAAAAATAACTATTTTTAACAAAGTTTATCTGCAAAGTTTTAAATGAAAATGCTCCAATTTGTAGCTTGATGAAACTTGGTAAAAACAAATTATTTTCTTTATTCAGAGGTTGAACCATTAAATCCCATTTTATTTTTTAAATCTTGAATCTTCGAGATGTGTCCCTTTTCAGAAAGAATTTATAACTTGTAAAAGGCATTTTTTTATTTGGATTATGGGTTTATTTTCTATCTCTATTTCTCTTGCTTAAGATTTGATTTTTAGGATTAAAACAAACAAAAAAGTGTTTTCTAAATCAATCAGTTTCTGGTAATCTATCCATTTCAGTTTTGTTAGTTACATTTGTCATTCATTAGGAATTAAGAGAAACCCTTAAATTTCTAAATTCAAGCAAATTCTTAATTTGGGAAATTGACTTAAAAAGAAAATGGTGAAAATCAAAAAGAAAACCCCAGATAATGAAGAGTGTGTCCATTAAAAAAAAAAAAATTATTTCAAAAGAATAAAAATAAATGTTAAGTTCGAATCTTTTAATGATGGACAAACATATGTAATAATTGTCAGATTTCAGTTTCTTTTTGTTTATTTAGTCATGATTTTTCTTTCCAATGGTGTTAAAGTGTCGCAGCAAATAAATAGGAATGAATTAGGATTAAGAAAATGCTTAGTGATTCCTGGTGAGAGTAGTAGGTGTGGGAAAGGCTTACCAATGGAAAAAGTTGGATGAAGGGAGATGCGGTTGACGAGGGAGAGAAGAGGAATGTATTTCTCTTGTCTTCTTTTACAGCTTAACATTCTTTGGTTATATTGTTGTCGGAGATCGTTGGCTGAAATGAGCCTAAGGTAATTGGTTTTTGTGACCATTTTGACAGCACTGTCTAAAATCTTGTATTGCAATCAATGACTCAACAGATTGCTCTTAAGTTTCTTGCAGTTCTTTCTTCTCACCTCAAGGAGAACATGGCAGAAAGGTGCTACACTATCAAGTGTTTCTTTGTAACTACTTTTATCTCTCTTCATCTCTATTTCATGTTATTCTCTCTCCATTCATTCTACTCTTTCACCCTCATGCCTCTACTTCTCCTTTGTTTCTGTTCTCTCTCCCCTCTCTCTCTCTCTGTCTTCTCTTTCTCTTGATTTCCCCTCTCTATGTATCTTTCCTCACCTTTGTTTTGACTCTATCCCTCTTTTCTTTTGTCTCTCTCTCTCTCTCTCTCTCTTCCCAGTGTCTTTGTATTGTTTCTTTTTCCTTTGTATTAAGTCTCTCTCTTTGTTTTGTTTCTCTTCCCTTTATATTGTTTCTCTCTATTTTGTCTTGACTTTTTGTCGTCATCTCTCCTTTTTAAATTCTTTTATTTTGCTTGTTTATTCTCTTTAAAACTTCTACCCTTTATTAAGTCGTTGAGGAACTTTTTAGAGTAATTCTTTCTACATTGCATTTTAGAGTATCAGCTTACTTGTGGTGCCAATTCAGCTCCAAACTTTATGATTATTTTGTTATCAATAAAAAATATCTGCTTGAAAATCGATGATCTCATAAAGGATGAAGGATAGTTGCAAATTGCTTTCTTAAGAATAATCATTTCGAAGATAAAAATAAAAGAGAAAGGAGAAACAAAAGGAGAGATAGAGAGGAAAAGAAATAGAGAGAAGGGGGCATAATTAATAACGAAAACTGACTCAATGGTTCACTGTTGATCTTGTACATAAATTTACATTTTCTGTAGAGTTTATTTGTTTTATAAAAACAATTAGTTTTATACTATCTTTGTTTTAAGCATTCATTTTGAACATATTAATTTTTTTTATTATTTGAAATCTATATTACTTTTCTGTAATGGCCACTTCTTATGATTGCTTCGTCACTAAAAGTTCTATTCATTTGATAGAATTAGGTTTCATATAATAATAATATTTGAAGCAAGTTTAACCAGTTATTAATGTCCTTATATTAGTTTCTCCTTTCAATACATTTACAAATTAAATATTTTTATTTTTTTTTTGTTCTATATTAGCTTTCATCTTGACATATTTAGAACTTAAACCATTCATATTTTGTATGGATTTTTGTTCATTTTGTAAAGGTTTGTAGCTATTTGCCTGCTAAAATGGATTAAATAAGGAGCATGCTTAAAACAAGAGAAGATTATTTTGTATACATTGAAAATAATTTTTATTGTTGTTTGTTGTCAATCATACAACAAATTAGGAATATGATTAAAATCATCTAACGTGGCCTCTTTTTTATTTTCCCCAAATGATTTAATGTCTTCCGTATTAACTCTGATAAACATGCTCATTTTTTTTTTTTTTGATAAAAAGTGACATGTCATTGCAAACATTTTTTAAATCCAAACTAAATAAGCAATAAGTATTTTCATTCTTTATTTCTCATTTTTAGTATGAGAAATAAAGAAATGAAAATAGGTTTTTCTTAAATTTGGTCAAAATTGTTTTTGCTTTTGTGATTCAAAAAATTAAATTTGGCTGACTCTAGTCAAGGGCGACCGAATGTTGCCTTTCCAAAGTTTCTAGTGAAAAGAATGTAAAATGACACTCATTTCCTATGTGTAAACACAATTTGACTATAGTAATTAAACTATTATTTCTCGACCATTAAAGGATTAAACATTGGGTGGGATAGAGCACATTTGCCAGTGATTTGATTGTTGTTGTTATTATTATGATCACGTAACCATCATAAGGAAAATTCCAACTCTGATTTCGTTTTTTTTTTGTTTTTTTTCATATTTATTTCAATTTGGGCTTGTATAACTTCAATTTGGATTTGAAAATTTTTATTTAAAAAAAAATTATGTAGAAATAAAATTAATGATAAGCATTTCTATTACTTGACTATGTCTCATGAAAATGAAGTAAGATTTTGAAGTTTTCCAGAAATGATTAAGTAAGGAACGGCTTCGCAGAGACCTAATCTCACACTCTAAACGGCTGCCACCCTGACTGAAGTAAGAACAAAACAAAATCGTTGGATGCAATAGTTGTCACAGGTGTTATATCATAATTTTTTTTTCTTAGATTCCTACTTTAACAATATATATATATATGACGTTTTTGAAGGACCAGTGACACAGTGGTTAGAATACTTGGAAAAATCAATTGTAAAAGTTATATTCTAAAGGTTGAAGATTCAGTTCTCAGTGTGAGTGACCAAAAAATACAATTGCAAATTACTTAGAACCTCTATTCAGTCATGGCTGACAAAACAAGAGCATACTACCTAGTGAAGAGTTCAACAAGATACATCTGAAGAAGGTCGGAGGTTACATCAACTGAAAAGATTTGAAAATCATACTCGAAATACTATATATACTCCATACTCGAAATACTATATATACTCCAAATAATATATATATATATATATATATATATATATATATATATATATATATATATATATAAAATTAGGCAAGTTTATTTGATTTTCAGGTTTCAGCAATACCTGTTGTGACTTCAGGATATTCGATTGGTTTGCAAAAATACCCCTTTATGTTATATATTATAATGTTAAGGGATGTTGTTTCTCTTGGCATTGGAGAAAACTGATACTGAATCCTTGGTGGTTGTCTCCAGCTATTTCCAGCCGAAACTCTATCTTGCATACCTTGTCTCATATAGGTGTATTAAATGACTATTCAACAAGGTGCCGCCATCAGCGTAGATCATGTGACACCTGTCTACCTGTTGGCTTGCAACACTGACAACCTGTCAACGTCTTTGACAACCAAAGCAGACTTGGCTTCTTTTTAGACGAAATGCTCCTCACTTTTCTATCGGATTTGTATTTCTCGAAAAAATACTTTTCTTCTTCCTCACCTCCAGCTTTGGTATTGTTTAGCATAAAAAAAGAATCTATATTCTAGTTAAGTAAGCTAATAGTTTTTTTCTCTTGCTTTTATAATGTTGTTAATTTAATGTTTATGTCTTTGAAAGAAGATCATGCAAATGTGAAAACTAGGTCACCTGAAATCACTCTATCAGGTAATTCTTTCATATTGATGTGATACATGTATTAACTATGTTCATGACCTCCCATCTTTCACTATTTTGCTGACTAATTGATTTAGAAATCTAGCAAAAGAGTGCAGACTAGGGATCACGATCACGTTAAAGAGTTGGAAATAAATGTCTGTTGTTTCAATGAAAAAAAGTGAGTTAAGTTATTCATTGTCGGTTGTTATCTTGTGACAGCGTCTACATGTTAACACGTGTGTAAACATGCATTATCATACAACATTTTTTGCCATGCCATCATTCTTTCTAAACAATCAAGTATTTTATGCATTTGTAGATGTTTTCCGGTTTAGTTACAGATTTGAGATAAATTTACTCACTTGGACACATTTTGAAAAATTACGTTGTTGTTAAGTTTTAGATTATACTTTACAGATAAATCGATTTTAAAATTCCTCATGTAAATGTCCATCTAGTCATGAGTAAAATTACTCCTGTGTTTAATTGACCTTATATAAAGAATCGTTTACAATAGCTACTTCACTGCATCATTAATAAGCCAAAATGTGTTCCTTCGTTTTTCAACAAATAAAAGATTTTAACTCTGCATAGCCGATTCCAAAGTACCTGATAACACACACACACACACACTAATATTTTTACACTAATTAAAATAAATTGAGTGTAAAAACGCACATTGCAAAAGAATAGTTCTAGTCCTCATAAGCATGGATTTCAGTTTCTTTCCTGATACTCTTATGAAACCATAAGATATCAGTATAAGCATGCATTGTTCTGGATATAACCCAAAACTACTTGTAGTGGCGAGACTCTGTATTAGAATATTCAATGATTCACTCAGTAATATTAGTATGTAGGGCTCTCTCTCTATAGGTTAAATAGAAACTATTCTTCAGACTTTATGCCCCAAAAACATGAACTTACAAAGCAAATACAAAAGACATGGTTCCAGTATAAAATAAGTCAACGACAGTTGTTATAGCATAAAATTCAACAGTTATCAAACTATAAGGATTCTCTGAGGTAGAATGCTTCAACACCTAAACCTTACTAGCAATCAGGATGATTATTTGATAAATGCTTTGTTAGCAATACTGTTATAGTGATTTGTAAAATGAATTTATTATGATAGTCTCACCAAATGTTATCTTTTAAAACAATTAAGATAAAAATATAATTATAAACTTGTTTCATTCGTTTTGTATTGAAAAATTTTAAATATTGAAATTGGTTTCATTGAAAGTCCTTCATGTTGTTGCCTGAATGATGAAATAAACCAAGAAAAGAAATTCTGATTTAAATTGAATTCATTCTCAGAATAAACATTGATTTGATGTTTGAACGACTTTAATTTGCAAAGCTTGTCTTGCCTTGTTTTAATTGAAAATCATTTGTACTCGCTCAGAGTAAGCAATATTTATATTATTTACTTAATGCAATTTGTAATGGCCAACGGTAAAAGAGTGATCTCACTGTTTTACATGTGACAAACATGTTCGGCTGTGTTCAAACTCAAAATTTGACCTTGTTCTCATGGTAATCAAGTTGAAGACGGCAGAGAAATAAAACAAAACTTCAATACGAAATGGAATTCGCCTCAAGGTGTCACAAGGATTTGTTTTTGAACTTCTGTCCTAATGAGGACCGGCACATTGTGTAAGCTTCTCTTCTTAAATAAAATACCTTCAACTTTGTTTTCCAAAAGCTGACAACCAAATTACATTGGGTGCTGTGTATACATAACTAGCAGAACAACTTGGCATTACCTATACGACAAATTCAAGGCATTAGATATTGAAGATAGATAACTGTAAACTAGCATTTATATTATTGTGATGTAACCTCCAACATTTTCAGGTGTATCTTGTCAAACTCAGAAATGTTTCTGTCACAGCGCAGTTGTTAGAGTACTTTGAAAAATCAGTTGTAAAAAATGATAATCTCTTGAAGATTGAAGGTTCAATCCTCAGTGTGGGCGACGGAAAAATACAATTGCGAATTACTTAGGACATCTATCCAGTCATGGCTGATGGAATAAGAGCACGCTACGTGAAGTAAATAAAAAGTTTCGCTCAAAATCACACTCAAGATGAGAACAGTAGTCCGATGAATCCAAATAATAAAAATAACCAATCCTCATCTCAAAAATTCAAAAACCTTGTAAACTAGCATAATAACCAATCTTTTCTTGCATAGCTCATGTGATTTTAGTAAAAGTTTTGCTGATTTCAAGAAAATGTTGATCAACAGAATAAAATTTTGAAAATTAAAAAATGTTTTTCTATCAATCATCTTGGATTAAAAAATTTCATTAATTTTAAATTCAAGAGGATTTGTTCTAATTTGTATCCAAGTAAGTGGATTCATTACAATTTACTGCTCAACTGCACAAATTCCTCACATCTGTTAATGTAATTTTTATGTGTAGTGAGCTCCTCTGAACTTTGTCATTTAGACTTGATGCCATTTTCATGGGTAATACCAAAATTTGTTACCTGCTTTTGGTCTGCCAAACTTCTTTATCATCATGTAATGCCCCTTTTGTATCCTAGAGTTTGAGATTCTTAGCTTTTGCTATTGTTTTTTGTCCCTATCCTTTTCATTTTGTGTGCACACACAATAACAATTATAATGATCATAATTATGATAATAAATATTCTGAAAAGGTGATATTCACTATTCATTCCTGTATAAAACTCTTTTTTTGATCAGTGAGTTGAAACAGGATTTTAATTTACTTGCATTAGTCAGGATGCCTGCCATTCGTCTTTTAATATTGATTTTTTGTGGTTCTACTGCTGTTCCATCCCAGTGACCTAAAAAAAAAAAAAAGAAGAATTGAACTTTTCTTGCCAAAGACGTGGTTGACTAACATTCCTCCTCTGCGTCCTGCAGAGCAATCTTTTGACCAACTCAGGAACATTGGGGAAAGGTCCATCTCCTCTCTATGACATTCTCTTGACATGCCAACATCCTTGTAATGAAATATCATCACTCCTACACTAATTCAACATTAGAGTATATCTTGAGCACACTCTTTCATGTATAGTTGTGTATGTGTCTATCAAGGTCTATGTGGCTGTATATGTATGTTTCAGTCTGTGGTTGTGTATGTGTATCCCAGGGTCAGATATAGATAGATATAGAGATACAATGTCAGCAGCTAAAAATATAAAAAAGGATTAAGAATGGGTTACTATTTTCATAAATGAAAACTTTAGAAAGCGGAGAAAATCAGTTAATAGAAATGTTAACCCATCTGTGTTTATATATATATATATACATACATACATACATGACGATTGCAACGTCTTGTCAGACAAGTGCCACTCCCTCAGACATTTAAAATCCATGAGCCCAAATGTCTGAGGGAGTATCTATACAAATATGATGTTACAGAGTCTTAGCTTTGTATGACAGCGAAGTCTCTCTCTCGGTTCAAAATGTTGAGATCCAGCAACAAGCAAGAGCAAGATAGCCAGCAACAAATTAAACTGCAGACCAGCTTAATGCGGGCACTGGTCTTCTGCTTTATGGATTTTTAAATCAGAGATTTGCTTCTCCTAGAAAGGTTGCCTTCACCACGGCTTATGGGAGCCCTCTCTACCCCAATACACATATACACACACACAAATATACATGGTGCTAGTTGGCCGTTGACCCAGAAAAAGAGTTCATTCACCCTTTGGAAGGTCTTATTTTTAATCCTTCAGGGAGACTAGCCGCCCTCCTCACCAAACAAGTCTGGTGGGGGAACCAGTTTAGTCGCCAGTGACCCGACCATGAGGCAGGTTGTACTGGGTTACATGGTACCAGTAGCATATGACATGACCTGACATACATACATACATACATACATATATACATACACACACATTCTATACATACATACATACATACATACATACATACATACACACACATTCTATAAAAACTGATAGAAAATGCTTTGCTACTGTATTCATATAAACTCATAGAATTATGTCAGCAATTTAATTGTTATACATAAATTATCATTTCTGATAACCTAAAGAAGAAAAAACTCACTTTTAATTTAAAAAGTAAAATTCCTTTCAGATGGTGGGGATTATCTGACTTGCTATTAGCTTACTCACTTTTGCTCACCATTTGAAATGGATTAGTTAAACTGGAGGCTATTACTCGCTGGACCTAGTAAACATTCCCCAAAGTCATTACTTTCATTTTTGTGTCACTTTTTTAAACTATACCTTTTTTTTTTTACCAAATTATTACCAAATTATTTATTTTTTTAAATGCAGTTTTTGAAAGGGAAATTCAATGATTACGATATCATTTGGTTGTTATTAACTGAACCAAATTGTTATAAAACTATAATTAATTTTAATAATGATGTTCTTTTAATCTTTATAAGATTATTGAATAGAAACAGCTTTCATGATATGCAATCGTTTAATATAGGACGATTTGTTAAGAACTGTCAAATAGAGAGCCTGTAGGCAAAAATGGCTCTCTATTTGACAGTTTAAATGCTTCCAAATTCATTTCAAATTTCAAACAGCCACTTATTATTTATTATTTATTTTATTTTTTTTATTTTAATTAGGAAAAGATTAAAAGGACTGAGTTGTTTACAAAAGTATGAAAGTGTATTGTGGTGGATTTTGTTTCATAATTAATTTTGTTTTTACAGAATTTTTAAAAAGTTTTTGATATTTTTACAATATTACTATTTTTTTTTATTTAATATGTAACCATTTATAAAAAAAGTGAAATCATGTAGAGTTGAGAAACACACAGACACATGAAAGTAGTCATAATTTTTTTTTAATACAGAGATTTTGTGTTCATGTATGAAATATATCTTGTGTCAACTAAAAGTGAACTTTTTTTTCTTTATAAAAGCTTTATAATAAAAGTTAAAATAAAATTGGCTGCTGATTTTCTTGGGAGCAAATTTATTTGTCCATTGAGGATGTCTGATTATGGTGTTTTCCTGAAAAGCTACACATTTTAGAATATCAAAGTCTGTGACCATTGTGTATTTACTGGATAGAAAACTAGGACCATCAGCTGTTTCCAGTTTTTTTTTTTATTCATCTATGAAAGGTTGCATTCTTCTCTCTCTCTCTCTCCATCTCTCTCAACTTAGCCTAATCTTCTCTCTTTCTCACTTTCATTTTTTTTATTTTATTCTTTCCTTTTTGTTTTTTCATTTTTCTTTTTCTGTCCCCCCCCCCCTTCATTTTATTCTTGTTTTCATTTCACTATTTTCTGCAGAGTTTATTTAACAGCTTATTCTCAGTGTACCTATTTACTATGCCTCCCCACGGGACAGAGTTAGACACCAGGGTCGTTTTTTAACGTGGAGAAAAGGTACAAAAATAAAAATTGTCTCAGTCGTGAATGATTTCTCCTTCACCGAAAGAGAACAAGAAATAGAAGTGCAGCATCTGAAGAACAGATACTACACTTTGATCTTGTCCCGAAGAAGAGTAGAAGCTTTTATCTTTATTTTATGATTTCCTTAAAAAATCTGTCATTTGAAAAAATTATCCGTTCACCACCGTGATTGGTATTGAAGCAACATTTTTACATGCTTTATAACCTTTGTTTCTTTTCTTCTACATCATCGTCTCAATTTTTAGAAAATATAAACATCTTACTTGAATCAAAAAACAGTTCAAGGCTATGGAGTCTTTTCTTCAAATATCACCTAAATATTTTAACACAATAAATATATATTTACCCTCCTAAGTACCTATCTCTTTAAATACACAGCATTTTAGACAGGAGTTTGCTATCATTAAAATCAATACCAATATATTACTCCTTTATAAAATACTGGGCATGATCAACATCATATTCATCTCTTTCTTTGTGGGTCGACGAGTCTCTCCTATTAATGTCTCCAGTAATCTCCCCTGATAATCATTTTGGGCAGAAGTATTTTGAAGTGGTTAGCATATACGCCCGACTTGATCTCACTTGATATAGTTCATAATGATTTATAGGAACGCCAGCTACCACTGTAAAAGAGTAATAAAAAATGCAAGAGAGCTTATATTCCCAGTCTGTTAAATCCAAAGTAGCTGATCAGCGGCTTGGTTCCCACCAGTTTTGGCAAATATCAAATAGGATCCTGAACAGAAGTGTACGTTCTATCCCAACCATTATCAACGGACCAGAGGTCATCTCCTCAGCTTTAGACAAGGCCAAACTATTTGCCAAGAACTTTGCAGCTAATTCTACCCTATGCGATGAAGGCCATCAACTCCCCATATTTCCTCCTATAATACAGAACACGCTAGGAAACATACAAATATCTGTGCATGAGGTCGCCAAGCTAATCAAGAACCTTGATAAAGCTACTGGCCCTGATGGCATCCCAATTATAGTGTTAAAAAAGCTTCAACCAGAACTTGCTCCCATACTTACAAAACTGTTTAAGCGTTGCCTTAAGGAGAAGTGCTTTTCATCACCCTGGAAAACCTCATCAGTATGCCCTGTATTTAAGAACTCAGGTGATAAGTCATCTCCCTCTCAGTACAGACCAATAAGTCTCCTGTGTGTCATGAGTAATTAAATAGAGAAATAGTCAACCACCTCAGCAGAAATAACCTTATTAGTGACACGCAATATGGTTTCCATTCTGCAAGATCTATCGCAGATGTGCTAACAGTTATATCTCATAGGATTAGTGAATCTCTTGACAAAGGCTTCCTTTCCAGGACAGTTGCTCTTGACATATCAAAGGCCTTCGACAAGGTATGGCATAAAGGCCTACTTCACAAGATCTCCAGCTACGGTATTACTGGAAATATTCTCTCTCTCATTAAATCATTTCTCTGTGATAGGCTCATAAGAGTAGTGGTTGATGGACAAAAATCAGAGGCCTGCAGTATTAATGCTGGAGTCCCTCAAGGGTCCATCCTGGGCCCAACTCTCTTCCTGATCTACATCAATGATCTCCCTAAACACATACTTAAATCATTCGTTGACATCTATGCTGATGACACGACCATCTATGGCAACACATCAAAGGCTGTAAATGATAAAGCTCTCTCTGATTCTCTCTCCTCTGATCTCAAACGAGTGGTTCAGTGGAGGAAGACGTGGCTGGTTACCTTTTAATGCATCTAAAACCAAACTCATATCTTTACATCATCAACGCTCTGATCCCCATCTGGCATCAATTGAAATGGATGGCTCTCGTCTAGGAGAAGCCCCATGTTTTGACAAGCTTGTAGGCTTAACCTTCACTCCTAATCTGAAATGGAACACATACATTAAGTCTGTTGCAAAGGTCGCTGGAAAGATGGTGGAATCCTTCCACCGCTCCAGAAGATATCTCACTACTGATGCAATTCTCTATTTATATAAAAGCCAAGTACGTCCAAGGATGGAATACTGCTGCCATATCTGGGCAGGAGCTGCTAAAAACAGCCTATCCTGCCTTGACAGAGTACAAAATAGACTTTGTGGCTTAGTGGGGGATGCCCTTTTCTCTTCCCAGCAACCTCTCCCACAGAAGAGACGTTGCGAGCCTATCCTTGTTTTATCGTTATTTCCATGGCAAATGCTCGTCTGAACTCCAATCTCTGGTCCCCTCTCGCCAATCTTTCACGAAAAACACCCATCTAGCTGAATCCCCTGTCAAAAATTTTCCCCACTCTTTATCTGTGCCTGAATCGGGGCGTGGATTCCATGAGCAGAGCTTCTTTCTTAGAACTGCACGCCTGTGGAACTCTGTTCCATCTGCCTGCTTCCCTCCTGACTACAACTTGGATGTCTTCAAGTCCAACGTAAACAAATTCCTTATGAACCGTCCCCTTAAGTAGACACTTTATTAAATCTCCACACTAATGTGCTGTACTTACAATAACCCTTATCCCTGAGTGGCTTCCGGGCCTTGATAAGTGGTGACAACCTTGTAAAAAAAAAAAAAAAGATATGGTTTCTCAAATTAAATAGGTATGATAGAGGATCAAATTTTTGTAAGTATCCTGCTATAATGGAGATTTAGTGTCTATAAGTAAAATTCATACTATTATTATTATTATTGTTAGGATATTAAATATAGAGGTCATCATCATATCCAAAGATTTAAACACACACACACACACACACACAAATCGGGTAACTTTCTTTGACAGCAATTGAGCTCAGATGTATTTAAACAGATGGTATTCTTATTTGGATTTATCAGTAGTATGAATACAGTGTTTCTGAGTTTTCCTGCTCTTAAATTGGTTGCTTTAACAATGCTCGAGTTTAGTCTATTGTACGATTTCACCCAGGATAGAAATGGATTCATACTTTTTCCAAGTAAATTTCATGTCATAATCTTGGCAGAACTCTAATGCAATATACTAAAGGTACACTCCATGTTGTATATTATGTATAATTACCACTTTTATTTGTATTTATATACTGATCTTATAACAAAAATATATAAAATAATATTGATACTATAAATTCTTATGGAACTAATTTGCATATTTACGGATTTCCATTAAGGTTTAGACTTTTTCATGAGTTTAATAGTTTTCTAAATATTTTTAAAAACAAATTTAAGATTTAGTAAAAAATAAAATATATTGTTTTTGCTTTAATACATTAAATAATACATTTTCATCATATAAATTGTAAAAGCTAATAGTTTTTCTAAAAATATGTGTACCTCTAGTCTGGCAAGTATGTGGTCTGGTATAACAACTTCCAGAAAGTAGGTTCAAATCTCTATATAAACACATGTCTTTGTTTCAGACATTTGTCACGTTGAAAATAATTATCTAAGTATTAATTCTTTTTAACCAGCAAGTATAATATATAGTTTAAAATTTGTGTAAGCACTTTGATATCACATAACCCTTTGTTTTTCTCATACCTCTCACAACGCCATGTTCTTTTTAAAATACTTGACTCATTTTTTTTCACTTGGTCATAAAGGCAACATATGTTCTTAATGTACATTAAAATGGACCCACTTTGTATGGAGACATAACCATCTTTTCTTATCGTTTTGTAATGTACTCTTTGCCACCTGTTGCCGGTAGCTGGTCAGCCAACCACACTCCTCGTTAGCAAAACAAAACTTGTGTAGAGAAACGACCAAAGACAAAAGGCAGCAATTTCACTTAATGACAAATTACAGTGTCTTTTTGTTGCAATCTGTCATAAAATCTTGTACATTGTTGTTAAGTGTTGCGAGTTTCATAATCTAATGTTTCTGCACATATAATGCAATAAATTTTTGGGCATTAACGTTGATTAATATTTAGATATTTTCTTAAATATGTCTATTGGCAAGTCTCCCTACTCCCTATAGAAAAAGTTTTAATCGTACAAAAGTGAAGTGTGGGATCGTATAGCTTCATCAAATGGTTGATTGCATAGAAAATTAAATCTTTGCATCTAAGTTAAAATTTCAGTTTAAACAGTTGCTATGAATGCGTTTATTCTAACCATTAATGTCTCTTTTTTCTAAAACTTCTGATAAAATTGTGGGTCAGAGTTAACTCTAACTGGTCACTAGTCGAGGAGAATGAATCCCAAACCAAAATGACAATCTATTTGTATTAATTTCTCATTAGGATGAAAATTAATGTTATCATCTCAGTTGGATGTTTACAGTGAGTAAATACATTTACTAGCTGTCATTAATAACTGAATTGCAATCCAGTTATTATGCTGAGTCATTAACTAATCAACATTGATATATGGAATAAGTTTCAATGCAAAAGATCAGTATTTATTTTTATTATTAAACTGGAATTCCAATAAAGCTAAAAATAAAAAAAAATCTGGGATAAAAGTTGTCAGCTTCGCTCACCCTAATGTATATAAATGTATAGTTGATGCTGCTGTGGCTTCATATCTGCAATGATAAAATATCTACACTATCATTTTTTTATATACAAATCTGTGTCCAGCTATTATCACTTAATTCCTTGTGTATGTACTTGGTGTTAGAATCAGCAAAATTTTGATGATGAAAGTTGTGTTAGTTTAAATAAGCATAAACACTCCATTCGTCAGATTATTGACTGAAGTGTAACATTGTCTCTTCTTTGAACAATAGAGTTAGAGTTCTAGCCTCGATACCCACACATTCTTTTGAAACCAATTAGGAAAAAATGTTTTCTTATACCATATTAATCACAATATGAAGTGTCAATCTCATGCCAAAGCAGCACTATATATATATATATATATATATATATATATATATATATATATATATATATATATATATATATAAGGTAAGCAACAAATAGGGGCTAGTAATTCCCCTATATTAAAATTAGGAATTGGGATAGTGTGGATTTTATCACATTTAAAAAAAAAAAATAGAATAAAAAAAAACATACAAACGTGTGATTCAGGATATAGTATTATGAAGCATTCTTCTAGGTAACACTTCTGTGATTGTAACAAAGCACAAGAGTTGAGGTCAATTCTTGATGTCTAATGTCTCTCTAAAGGCAGATTTGAATGAAGAGGAATAGTTTTTAATACTGACATAATAGACTTGATCCTATGTCATATGTATTATCTATATTCAGTTTGATAAATCCCCATACATATTCTTTGTGATTTATAATGATTGTATGAGAATTATGAAACAAGTATGGTGTGTATTCATGCTTTTGCAATGAAACCTTATTGTATACATTCCATTGCAACCTTTTTATTCATGTTTCTATTTGTGAGGTATCTGTCTTAAATATTGTTTCTTTTACTTAAATTAAAAATCTAGTAAAGGATATATATATATATATATATATATGCTCCTAAGCGGCATTAGATATATTGTCGCTAATATTTGAGCTTTAGAGTATTTCTTTATTGACAATTCAACAGGGTTAACAGATATTTCATCTTTCATTTTTCCTTTGCATTTTTCCTAAAAGAATATCAGTCACATCTAATCATCTCTTCACACATCTTTTAAGTAAAGATACATATATGATTTTGAGATTAAAAGCTGAAAAAAGGATGAGCTGACAATGGTGGCAGCCAGGCCATCCGCAGCAGATGAAATATCGAATAAGACTTGATCCAAAGAATCCATGAGGAGACGTTAACAAAGTTGATAAAACATGATCAAACTAAAGCCCAGGCTTTTGAAAGCAGCTTTGATGGCACTGTTGGCTTGAGTCTGGGTTAAGATGTAATCCATCCACACACACATACACAAATTTTTTATATATATATATATATATATATATATATATATATATATATATATGGTGGCACTGGACATGCTAATATTTTGGACAGATATTCAGTTAAAAACCAGAAGTCATCGACAGACTTAATAAATGGTTGCTTTACACTATTTATATTAATAAAAATATATCTTGCTTGTTTTTAATTGAGCACTCTTAATAATCTCATTAACTTCATTAGTTATCACTCTTGAATACCTTTAACCTGATATATATATATATATATAATATATATATATACTATTAAACCTTTTATGTTGTGCGTTATATTGCTTGTCTGTTTGTCATTATGCACACTGTACCTGAATATGAATGTTTTAGATGATAAAAAGAGCAAATAATATTTAAAAAAGAATTAAAATAGAGGTGAAAGAAATGGAATGATGTAAATAAGTGGGAGAAAGTAGATGGGAGAAAAGAAATAGTGTGCATTGTTAAATAAGAATGTATTCTGACTTTATGACGTCAACAGAGAGTCTATTATGACTTCTGTGCGTATTCTAACTTTCTGAAATCATTAAATTTGTATTCCATTTAAAAACACGATGATCAACCAATGTCAAAGTTAAGAAATTATCTATTTAATAATGTAGGTAACAAATAGCTAACGGGTCACGGGTGGTCTTATAAAGAATCTTGATAAAAAGAATTCCTGAGAAAACATAGTTTATAAAACATAATCAAACCAGAACCGAGGTCCTTGAGATCAACCAACCTTGATGGCGTTGTTGGGTTGGTTTAAGCTGCAATACATGTGTAAAAATAAATATATAACTAAATAGAAATGCAGTAGTATTTCATTCTTCTGCACTCTCGGGTTGCCACAGCTAGCATTAGATGAGGAGGATGGACCTCTAGTTGTAATAGTTCAAGGAGCATACACAGATGAAGCATGCGCATCCCCATGGGATTTGGGAAAAGTGAGGCGACAAAGAGAAATATGAAACATATCTTTTTTTTTCTTCTTTTTTAGTTCTTTTTTTTTTATAATATTCTTTCAATCTTTTAAATTTAAAACATTTTCTTTCTATTCTCTTTTTCACTTATTTATTTTTTAAATTCTCATTTCTGTTTCTCTTTTTCTATTATCTTTTATTTCTTTTAAGCTTCTATCATTTCTGTCACGTCTTCTGCTTTTTTGTGATTTCGATTATATTATATTATATATCAATTAGATTACTAATGACTCATAGGATCAGTATTTATATTATATATAATTTCCTAATTTTGACAGTGGTTGATAATCATATTTTTACAATGATCACAAAGACTAAAGATTTTACAATTGAAGTATATTGGGATGCCTTAATAGATCCCTTATCTCTCTAATTTCTTCTCATCTTCCTTCTATTTTTCTTCCCTCTCTCTCAATTTTTTCTTTCTTCTCTCTGCTTTATCTTTTTTATTCACATCATTCTATTTCTCTCACCACTTCTCTTATCATTCTATTTCTCTCACCACTTCTCTTATTATTCTATTTCTCTCACCACTTCTCTTATCATTCTATTTCTCTCACCACTTCTCTTATCATTCTATTTCTCTCACCACTTCTCTTATCATTCTATTTCTCTCACCACTTCTCTTATCATTCTATTTCTCTCACCACTTCTCTTATCATTCTATTTCTCTCACCACTTCTCTTATCATTCTATTTCTCTCACCACTTCTCTTATCATTCTATTTCTCTCACCACTTCTCTTATCATTCTATTTCTCTCATCACTTCTCTTATCATTCTATTTCTCTCACCACTTCTCTTATCATTCTATTTCTCTCACCACTTCTCTTATCATTCGCTCTTTTTTATTTACCATTCCTCCAATTATCCAAAGCATTCATGTACAGATGAACCGTGTGCACGGTAACACGTAAACACGGTAACCAGACTTTCAGAATGTTAGTAATATATAGATTTGCTCTCATGTCTCCTATCTGTCCCCTTCTCCAGATCCTATGCCATCCTCTCTCTGTCCTATCCAATGTTCTTGCTTTCCATTTCCATGTTCTCTGTCACTCTCCTTCCTTTTACTTTAATTCAAACACTTCCATTTCATATGAAGGTGTTAAAAGATTCTATTTGAACTTGTTTGTTCAACAGCCCCGGCTGCCTCAATGTTGGACATTTACTTCATTTACTTCAGCAATGAGGTAAAACGAGTGGAACAAAGATGAATGCATGCACATAAGCAATAAACAACTTGCCTTCCTGTCAAATGTCCAAATACATTTTGTTTTTCTTTTGTTTTAGTTGTATTTCTTTGTGTATGATATATATGTCTATGATTGAATGAGGAAACCTACGTCTTTTTGCACCAACCTTATAACACCATATTACCTTTTATATATTTTTATTTTTTACATTTTATAATGTACAATTTTCCGAGTGGGTCAAACTATGTACTGAGTATTAAATGTGTGCAATTAAAATTCCATTACTCAAAATATATTTGGATAAAATATATTATCTTTAGCTATATGTGACGTTTCCCAGGAATCAATGAGCATTCTCATCGCAAGTTCTGAACCACTCCTTAACATTTCTGTTATTTCTTTTATTAATATAATTTTCAAGTTTCAAATAAAGTAAGACATTATTTCCTTTTTATGAATGCCAAGTGTGAATGCGGACCCCACACTATTGTACCCAATTTTATCAAAATGAAATATATTTATCCAGTTAGCCTGAGTAATATACTGTCAGAATTTATATAGTGGAGAGGGGAGGGTCTATTTTGTGTGTTGAGTCGTACCTGAAATGCCAATTGGAATGGCGAACCAGTGTCTTTTGTTTGCATTGAGAGTTTAAATGTTGAAAGTCGACTGTTTTCCATCTTTTTTTTTTACAATGATTACCATAGCGCTACATATTGCATAGGTTATAGCCGAGATAAACAGTGCTTCTTTTCCTGTCGGCTGTATGAATTTAAAATAGCATTAACGCTGCTTTGTGCGTTTGCCAAACAAAACTATTTTTTCGAGCCATTTTCGATGGTCACTTGTTGGAAATCTTGTTTACATTAATCGCTCCTTTCACCATAAAATTGTCGGAATGCAAAAATGATTTTTCACTTTCTGGCCAATTATTTTTTAAACTGATTGTTCTTGACCAAAATGACGTAATTATTTTTTTTTCTATGGATGAGAGGTCATTACTATGATCTTGAAAATAACTTTCTCTTCATTTTCTTCTTTCTTCTATTTCCTTTTCTTTCTCTTCTCCCTTTTCTCTTTCGTTCTCTTCTCTACATACTGAGTATCACTTCTTTTTTTCATAATGATCTATTGAATATGAATTTATCTTCTGTTCGTTCTGTTTTCTCTGCATAGAATTGCGTGATACACCTAATGAATAGTTGACTGTTTTTGTAATTGTCTTTATTGCATTCAAATCATATCACATCTGGTAAAAATAGCAACTTATATTCAATTAATCATATACAAGGAATAGTCTACAATAGTTATTGTATTCGAGCATTAAATAACCCAAATAGGGTTATACTAATTTAGACAAAATGTGAATATGTTCAACAAATTGAAATCATCTCAATTTAATATTTAGAGACATCAATTTTTGAACAAGCATATGGTCGATATGTACACTTTCTCCTTTAAGTGATTCAGTGACTTCCTTCTTCTGGTTGCTAACATCTTCAACTACGTTGCAGTTCTTAATTGTGAAGCCGGTTTTATTTCTTCTTGGTGTAACTCCAAGTATTTACTTTCTTTATCTCTCTATCAAAGTGAATGGGTATGTGTCCATTGTAATTGTCTGTTATTTCTGAGACATTAATGTGATAAAACCTTACAACAAAACAAGGAATTGAATCGGAGCTGTAGTTGACAAGGAATTATTGTATTATGACTTTCAGTTTAAAATCTAGGTGTGTTCAACTTGGATCGCAATCGCATCTAAATTTTATAAACCTTTAAGCAGTTATATCAATTTTATTAGGATTGTAACGTGAAATTATTGCAGTTATTACAACACTATTTTTGCACATCAAAATTGCATAGCCTTTTTTACCTTTAGAAATTATACACTGAAACACATTCCTCATCTGCGCCCCCTGTCTATACCAAGAGTGAAGTTATCGAAATAGAAATGAATAACAAAAAAGCCTCGTCTTCAAAAGAGTTATGAAACAATATGTTCATCGATGAAACTCATTTTCAGAAATGAAAGTTGGATAAAATGTTAATTTTTTTTTTTCTTCAAAATATTAAATATTTTCCAAAGTACCAAGATTATAGTTATATTTAACAAAAAAAATGTTTAATGCATGAAATGTTGTTTCCAAAATAGCTAAAATGGCAGTCAACATGTTTGGTTCAACTTCGTTGAAACTCATTTTTTGATATGATATTTTGCTTATCATTTTGGATATGTTTTTCATTGACGTTCAGTTTTCGTTTTTTATAAACAAGAAAATAATCTCTAGAGTTATGTTGAATGTAGCTGGGAACTTGAGCACCTCCGTTTGCATTTTGATTGTTTATCCATTCAAAAAAATAAAGATTTTATGATTGACCTAATCAAACAAATCAAAGTCAAGTATATTGTATGAAATGTGTGAATTCGAGGAGGAACAAAACTCTGTATTTACATATTGGACAGAGTTGCCAATCTGAAAAAAAAAATGAATCCTGTTACCAATAGATCTGCGTTTTTTTTATAATAATAGCACTATTATTTATAATAGTGAATTGTCAGAGGTTAACATGAATTGATTTTTTTCATTCACATTCATGGTTGACCTTGATCAGAAAATTTTAAATTTTATGTCAATATGAAAAATTAGTTATTTTGCGTTAAAATATATCAGTAGAAATCTTAGGGAAACAAACTTTCATTAACTCTGCATTATTAAAAAAAAAAAAATGTGATGGGGGAGTGTGAACCATAATAATTAAATTGGTTAAAACTGCTTTATACATAGATAATAATATATATAATTTTTTGAATGTTTTATTGAAATAAAATTTCTATGGCATTTGTTATTGGCTGAGTTCACTTCCATATTTTCTTATAACTAAAGATTGCTGAACATGAAAGAATGGACTTGCCTAATTTCAGAAACGATTTTGATAAGTAGATCTATCCAGAACCTTTCTGAATGGAACCATCTTTTAATATTGAACTACTTGTTGTCTGCTATTAATATTGAAAGAAGATGGAAAAGAAGTGGCAATGAGTAATCTTTCACGCTGGCTAATAATTATGTGTCAAATTGTTGTGCTCGAACCATTGAATGGAAGTTCTTATTTTTCAAACATTGCCATGCATTGCTTATTGATGGTCACTTCTTCCAATTAATATATTATTGATTATTTCATTGTTAAAGACATGCTTCTTCCATCTTAGTGCTAACTGAATATCCTCACGATCTTTCTTATATACATTGATGAATGATTATATTATTTTACAAATAGCTGTTTCGCCATTTCACTGCTCTTCAGTATGGCTATGCATAGTGAAATGAGAGGAAGTTATGTTTCACGGTTCTTAAGTATTGTTAGATATGAATGTTTTAAGCTTAGATTCTAAAGATAGATACCAAGAGAACTCAATTCTTATTATGAAGTGTGTGTAATATATATATATATATATATATATATATATATATATATAATATTCTTATATATATATATATATATATATATATATATATATATATAATATTCTTTCAGCCGATAAGAGCATACTGATTTTTTTTTTAAATCTCGTCGATGACCAATATTAGCTTTTCACTTTTTTTTTTTTTTTTTTTTCAGTAAATTACTTCCTACTGAAAATTTAGGATGCTATCTTTGCATTGGATTTTACCCTCCAGCCATTTGAATTTCAATTTCTTATAGACTATCTCATGCATCTGACTAACCACTTTTCATTTTGTTTGAATTATACCATTATTTTTAATTATCTGTCATCAAACTTGGACGTCATTGGTAATATCCTTTTAATCCATGCCGTTCTACATTTTATCAGCTTTTTTTTTTTTTTTTTTTTGCATTATCCCAAACAAGACACAGTGCCACTAAGTCATAAGAGGCTACTATTTGAGACCCGAGTTTTCATGCAAATATGATTTCTTTTTAGTTTTCATTTTATGTGCTAATCAGCAAATTTTTTTAAACTGTGATGTCATGTGAATATCATTTTACTAACTACGTTTCCTCTGAGGCTATGGGCCATTCATTGAAAGTCCATGGATTAAGGAAAATCTTTTAATTTTGGTTTATATTCCTTGTCTAAAAATAAACTTGTAAATTTAGTTTATAGAGTTTAAATTCATGTGCGTGCCTCTGTGTGTATTTTAGGCATACATATGTCTATATTTATGTATACATCTGTGTATATATATTTTTGTGTGCATATGACATATTTCATTTTCAATTTATGTGCTAATAAGCAAAATTTATAATTATCCATATTTATTTTGTTAATATTTCCTCTGATGAGACGAAACATTTATTGAAAAACCATGGATTAAGGAAAAAAACATTAAGAATTATTTATACTTCTTTGTCAAACAATGAATTTACTGTAATTCTACATAATTTAATTTAGAATTTCCATAGGAATGACTGTGTCCTTAATGTTTTCCTGATAGTTTCGCATAGTAATGTCATTGAGGTATGTTGCAGACAACAGCCAGTGCTTAAAGATGTTGATAATCCACTCAGCATGAAGTAAAATCCACCATTGCCCCTTGACCCCCCCCCCAAGTTCCTTCTAATCATTTCCTAACCCCTCTCTTTTCTGCTATTTTTCTCCTTACCCTGTCCATCATAGTCTTAGAAGTTCTTGTCTTCTCTTGAATCTTTCGAAATAGCAATTGTTGGACCAATTAGACAGAAAAACGTTTTCATCAAGATCGCTATACAACTATTTGCAAAGGATCAATTCAATTTACTGATTTATTATAATTTATTTATCATTTTCATTTTTTTATTTTAATATATTTTTAGAATTGTTTGCTCACTTATGTTTTGTTTGCTCAGAATAGTGGATATATACCTTCTGATTTGTAAGTTTTCTCTCATACATTGCTCTACTATTTATACCGTGTATATTGCAAGTACAAAACTGAGTATTTAGAAAAAGTGTTTTTTATTCAAATACTAGCAGGTCACCCGGTATTGCCTGGGCATAACATATGCTTGAATATGATATCTTGATTTATGCAGATTTTATATTTAGCGCGGGGGGAGGGGGCGTCTTTGCCCGGTCATAAAATACACTTAAATGTGACATTTTAATTTGTTCAGATTTCATATATATTATTATAGAATCGTGATTTCAAAAGTAAAAAAAAAAAGTATTCGGGTGCCATCGGCTAGAATTGAAACCGAAAACAAAACTGTAGCATTCAAAACTGATGACGTTACCACTGTACCAATGTGACATGCATATGAAATGATTAAAAATAAACTAAGATGAATGTACGAAATGTATAACGATTTTTTCAATTTTGACCCCTTTCTGACCCCATAAAACTATTTTAACCGGCTAAAGACCCATAAAAGAACAGTCCATAAAAAATCCAATCATTTGAGGCCCCCAGCACCGCTCTGCGACTTTTAGTTTCAGGAGAGATAGAGTTTGAAAATATGGAGACAGACAGACATAGCGAGTTTTATAAATTAGATTATGGAGCCAATTCTGTATTAATTATTATATTGTACTCAATATATAATAGTGATTTCAAAAGGTAAAAAAATATATATAACTTGGGTGTTATCAGCTAGAATTAAAACCAAAACATTTAGCTCTCCAGCGGTATTCACTACATCTGACCTAAGGACACATGGATATGGAAACTTCAAACATTTAATACAGTTAAATGTATGAATGTGCAGAGAATACATATTAACTTACGCCTGCCAAGTCCCAAATTTTAAATTTTGACCCATTAGCAATTATTTTTGCCAACTCAAAATCAAATTGAATATCTTCCACAGGTTTGAATCCCCTATATATCAAGTTTCAAGTATGTGGACAAAAAATTGTGAAAATAGTTTGGTAGACTGTTCTGCACATGCACAAACACACACGAGGTCACTTATATAGATTATTTAAGCTCCAATATATTGATAAAATGAACTTAAGAACCAATGTGTTCAGTAGAAAGTAAAGCTTTTATAAATAAAATTATATAAACATTAGAAACAGTTTACACCGATCAACTAACGTTTTGATGTTAATTTATCTTGTCAGGATTTCAAAGTGAGCTAAGCAATTTAAAATTGTCCAAAAGATACCAGACATAATAAAACTGGCCAGTCAATCAGTATGTTCTGCACATATCTCCATATTCAGTCCGACTTATCATACATAAAACTGTTTTTAAGATTAACATTACACATCCTCTGTATCATTCTCATATCATTTATCTCCAACACTTCAACCCTCATTGGTCAGTTTTCAATCCCATACATCATCATATTGCATGCATATACCTTGATAGACTCTTCTTTTCAGTCAACAGTTACAATCCTCTGCTAGTTAGTTCAGGGAACTTCTGACATTACTTACTCCATTCAATAAGTAATCACACTAGCACCTGCTCCACCCTGTTCTCCAACGATATCACCAAAGTAACAAAACTTCTCAATAGATTTACTATACAAATATACTTTCTCTACAGCTGAGCTTTCATCCATCTCTATTGTCTTACACTTAATGGTTATCCTCTCTCAACCTCTCAGCAATTCAACTGAACTTCTTGTGTATCCAATGCTTACAAGTATCACAAAAAATTGAGTTGCACTTAACTCTCTTTCCACAAACCTAGCACAGAAACTTTCCAACACTACAGCTACTGATCATCACTTTGATCTTTATAACATTTACTCTCAGACGTTTACAATAATGAATAGCAGACAGTTGTATTATTGGATTGAGGCTCCTTTATGTGGGTAGACATTGTGTTTCAAGTTGAAATTTGAAACTAGACTGCTAGTGTAGTAGTCAACGTTCTTCTCCTCCTGAACTATAAAATTATGAAAAATATTTTTGTTTACATTGTTTCAGGAGAATTAGTAAGAGTAATGCCTATTGGAGCTATCATCCAAATGAAATAAAAAAAAAAAACTTTCCATAGAATTCCAAGTTTTAAAATATAAAATAAACTACCTAATGTAACACACAAAGGAAAAAAAGACAAGACAGTAAAGTAACTCAGTAATACGCAACAACAGTCTCCAAGAATTCTCATATAACTGTTGTCAAGGATTCCCATACAACCATCTCCAAGGATTCTCATACAACAGTCTGCCTTCTCCACACGGCCTACTTTTATGCAGTCGAGCAATGAAATTTTGCACACGAGCAGCGAGATTTTGCATCACTTTTCGAGATCACTTTCGTTGTGGGCGTTGCCATCTTGATTCTTTCTTCCTCGCTCCAGCAGACACTTTAACGGCAAGCCATTTTTTTGGTTTTCACAATTTTTTCCTACTGTATAGATACAAATGTAATGCCTATTGGAGCTATCATCCGAATGAAATAAACCAAAACGATTACATTTTAAAGTGAAACTAGTAAGAAAGATAACTGTAATAGATGATGAAGATGGGGATAAAAAAGACATTTGAACAAGTCAGAAAGAGAGCGCACGGTGGGGCAGGGGTGGAGTAGTTGTTGCTGTGATATGATTATATTTCTGGACAAGGAGGCCACGGCTTCAGAAACTTCTCAATTCCCCAACCTTTAAACCTAAACTAGCGAATCTTAACCTTGAGGACCAATGAGTTCTAATGCAGCTCGAACTATTACAGTCCGCAAAGAGTGGAAAGGAAGAGGATGTAAGTAGTGTAGAAATGGGGGCGACATTTTACTATTATTATGGACTATACGGGGGGGGTATAATAGCTGTGCCAGTTATTTGTAGTCTTTTGCAGATCACCTCCCCTTCTCTCACCTATCTCCACTCATGCAGACGGAAAACTCTTTTTGGTGGTTATGTGTACGCAGTGCACAGTCTGTATAAAGAGCATCTGGTTCTTCTCAAGGTGTCTGCATTGTTTATTCAATTCTAGTCAGTGTACTCTCTACTCTAAGATGACTATGATAAATGAAATTTATATTGGCTTACTCACGTCAGCATCTTTACATTTTCCAAACATTTTGATATTTGGACATCAATCAAAATTGGAATTAGAGTTGCATTTTGTTTCTTTAGATGAAATAAATGCGCATTTTCATCATGAACATGGCACCTTCGTTTTTAAATTCGCCCGTATATTTTTATAAGAGGCTATGTCCGTCCGTCTGTCAGTTTATAGATCAGTCAGTCTGTAATGCTTGTTTGAAATAGCAACATGCAGATTGAATCAACACATTTGTGATGTGTGCAAACAACTCTATAAAACCAAGTAGACGAGTAGAGCATCTGTAATCCTTAAGTTTGAAACAGTTTTGTGTTGGTCTGTCAACTTTAGGTTTGAAATTGCATTTTCATTGCTAAGTAGGTTGATTGAATTTTTAAGAATGTTCATTTTATTTTATTTACTCTTTTTATTTTATTCTTTATCTCCATTTCTTTTTTATGGGAGTAAATTTTTTTAACGTTTTTTTTTTAAGAGATAGTGTGTAGAATGATACAATAGAACCCCGGGATACGGTGATGCTGGGATTCATTTTTCCAGGTTACGATGTGGAATACGATGTATTTGCCCTGCCTTATGATGTTATTTAGAAATTATTTGAGTATATACATGTGTAATGTGTATTGTATTTTATGAATTTTTAATGCCGTATTCCGGGGTTCTACTGTATTTGTTCCTTGTGTTTTTAATGTAAAAAGAAATTCATCATTTTCTTTTAACTTTGTTTTATTTTGAAAATGTTATATGCCCCATTCTTATTGCACTGGTCACAATGATGAATAAATAAATATAAAAATAATTTCTTAAAAAATCTATTTTATTAGCTTTTAATCTAGAAATGTGCACAGTTTTATATTTTCTCATCTGAAGCCATCATTTTCTCAAGGCCTTCGCTTCACTTAATGCAAATTCATCTTTAAGAGAAAACATTTCTTTAAAGAAATTAGCAGTGTCATAACAGCAACAACATTTCTGTGCAGTTTTATCAAAGAAATTCTGCAATTGCACTTATTGTTAAAACCTTTCAACGATGACTGATGTTATACTCTTCTTACCGATTATTATTCTTTTATTTTTAAATCAACATTATCATCATCACGATTAGCAACATTCTTGCTATATCATTATCAACATTTTATTGCTATGAAAACTCAAATCCAGGTTTTATTTTATTTTTTTATTTCACTGTTTAAAGATTTTATTTGACTCCGCCATTGAAATATAAGGGATATGTAGATTTTCCAATCAAACTGTTAGAATTTCAGACAATGTCTTATCTAATATTTTAAACCAAATTATGTTGAGAAATATTTAGTGGATTTCTTTCTTTTTTTTTTTTTTCATTAATACTGGATTACCCGTTTGGATCAGTATTTCTTAAGTTTACTAAATATATAATTTCATAACTTTAACATTGGATTTCGCAATGGTAGGTGCTTGACTTAGCTTCAATCTATTATCTCCCCACAAACTGTAAAACATTCACAACAAAAATTCGTCTAGCTACAACCACTTTCAATGTTTTTTCTCTTTTTACCTAAAACTAAACAAAACTTTCATGAGCAAAGTTTCTTTCCTAGAAATATGGGGGTGCTTTCCAGCTGACTACATGGTCGTTTTCAAGTCCACTGTAAACAAATTTTTGTTGAGTCACCTTCTCAAATCATCAAATTCACTACCATCATTATCAATCATCACGGTGTTGTCTCACCGTGCACCAGACACTCATGTAACACTCTCGAGTTGCAGTTTGACCTTGATAAGTGGCGACTCCTTAGTAATAAAAAAATATTTTTTGGAAGAAAATATATCCGTTTAACATAAGAACTGTTTATGTATAATCATCCACAAATAAACTGTTTTGCTGCATCACAGTTCATCACTGTTGTTAGACTGAGATTGAAACTCAATCGTTTTTTTCAAAAGTTTGAGCTTCTATCAACTGTGCCATTCGCACAAGTTAATGAGGAAGGAAAATTTGAACTACAGAAGAGTACTCTATCCGTTTTTCTGAAGAGATTTGCATTATTGGTAATAACTGCTGTCGATTTCTCTTCCCACTGTGCTCAACTCATAAACAGGATGAGAAGTGTATATGAAAACAGATCATTATCCATAGACAGGTTAAGTCTTCAGAATCTACTCCAATAAATAGATGTCAGTAAAATTAATGTTTTTAAAAAGTATTTCTATTGTTATCATAATAATAATTGACCTATAAAACTCAATAAATGTATGCCGAATTATTTTTATGTCTGTGGACAGTATTGTCACTAAAGATACATGATATGATTGAAAATGAAAAGGATGAATACACCATGCACAATTTCCCTATCTAAAAATGGCATCAAAGAAAAAGTAACAGGACACTTATATAGTAAAAAATAAAATAAAAATTATAGCAGTGATGATACATGTTTGACATTCACTTGATACCAAAATACCACATGCGCATAATATAAAATAATATTTTCTAAATGCTTCCGCCTTTTTTTTTATCTCTATTCTTCAATCACTTTAGACTCTGAAGTAATACAATAAACAGCGATGGTGATGACAGCAATAGGCTGCCTCACAACGCAAGCTCGTTGTTTATATTTGCCAGAGATTCTACAAAAAGACTTGTCGCTGTTTGCATGGGAGTATTGACCTGACTGAGGATATTCCCTGCGCTTGCTACCAAGTGAGATATTCTCTGACCCATCTGACCAGAAAACTCTCCAATCAGAGGTCACCTGCTTTCTGCAGAAGCTTCTATTACTAACTGTTACAGAGAAGTTCAATATCTACTAACTCGCTTCGCGCCTCCGGCTAATATACCCATTATTGTTGAAGTGTTTTTTGTTTTGTTTTCTTCTTCCTTTTGGTTTCTGCTCCATTCTTGGTTACTATTCTCACTGCCATTATAACTACTTCTACTACGATGACAACGACGAGTGTAACAGTAATGGAAGCAGCATTAATGCCATTATTATATCTTGTACAACTATTACTACTGCATGTATTGTTCATGGTGCAATGACTACAACTACTATTACCATTCCGTCTTGTACCAATGCACTACCAGTAAATCACTCAAGTCTATTTAAAATATACACTTTTTTTTTGTGGGTCCTAGCAGCTGTTACAAGCTAGCTACCATGGTGATATGTAGTGGAAATCAGTAAGGGACAAGCTGGCTGACTCAAATTGTTTGGCTATTTGTGTGTACGCGTCCGTGTGTGTGTGTGTGTGGTATTTCAGGTGTAGTTTTGGGTAAACAATTCTATGAATAAGACTGTTTATATAATAGTGCTTAAAACAGAGCAGTATATTTATTTAGTATAAATTTTTATTTGTAAAAAAAAACAAAACAAAAAAAAATACACACACACACACTTTTTGGCTAAAACTTCATCAAAATGGAACCTATAAATGTCCCTTGTGTTATATAGATCAAATTTAATTAGGTGTAACATTTAGCTGCACTTTCACTGTATCACCGAAATAATTTCAACTGGAACCGGCTGATACTAGTCGGAAACACTTCTGATGATCAATGATAGCTTAACACTTTAGTGCAGTTTTAAGCTAAGTACATTCTTTTATCACACACACACACACACACATATATATATATATATATATATATATATACACATACTAGTGCACTACAAACCTAGTTCTTTGCTCTTTAATTTCTATATCTTTTCCTTTTTTTTTCTCTATTTTTAACTGACTATCTGACTTTTACTTCCTTTATAACAGCATCTAGCATTGGCTATCCAGTACACACCTACACAAGCATGTGTGTACAGTGTAGCTTTTATTTGTTTATTTTAAATTCATTCATTTTTCCAATGCAATGCCGCCCCAAATTCCGAGTCCCTAAACAGCAATCCTTCTCCCTCTGAAATATCATATATTTATATAAGATGTGTATGGCACCCTTTTTTTTTTTTTATAAGGAAATGTAGTTGGGGGAAATGGAAAGAGGCCGTGATGAGTCACTCACTTACTCCGCTCCCTTATTCTGCAAATGCACAAATGCCTGCCACCTAACCCACTTGGCAGTATTACTCGCAAAATAATCCTTGTATAGTTTGTAAATTAATCCATCACAATATCTCATTGTCTCCTTAAATAATCGAGGTTTCTTTCTTTTTGCTTCTTTGTTGTCATCTTTCTTTCATTAAATTGCTTTTCCTCCCACTAAATTAATTCTATTTTTGCTTTCATTTTCCATTTATTTAAAAAAGAAAAAGATTTTACATTTGGGAAAGCAAAAAAAGAAAGAACAAGAAGACTTTATGTTAGAAATTTCTGAAGAAAAAAAGCTTGAAGCTTTCACCAGTTGAATCTTTCATTCACTGAAAATATTTTTCCTTCCATCATATAAAATGGTTTTTGTATTTTTCTACTTTCACAATTAGAATTAGATAATAATCTATTTTTCTTTTTTCCCCATGTTTTACTAATATTTTTTTGTCGAAGAAAAGAATTAAATGGAATTGACTCAAATATTCCAATATCCATTTTTCATTTGTCCCAATAAAAAGATTTTTTTCTGATTTATGTCTGTTAGAATGTTTTTGTTGGTAATAAAAAAAGGACACTTCATAGACTTGTTTACTGAACTCAATCTTTAAGAATTTGGAAAAGAAAGGGAAGTAACTCTAATATTTGTCTGAAGTTATAAAAGTTCTTGTTATGCTGGCCTCTGTTCAAATGCTAATTTATATATACTTTTCTAATTATTCTGATTTTTAAAAATTCTGGTTCATTCTAAGTTTTATTTACATTATAATAAAATTGTGTGATCACTTTGTGTGTGTCGACTACATAACTTGCACATTATTATTTTTATTGACTATTAATCGTGTATTTCTTGAAAAAAAAAACAACAAAAAAAACAATAGTATTAAATGAAATATTAAAAAAAAAATCCACAATGAGGCACCCACTCCCCAAATTCAAAAGAACATGTTTATCTGACATCGATACACAATAACGACAATTCTAGAAATGAAGATACACACAGATTCAAAGTGTGCTTAATTTTTAAGGGAAGCAAATATTACAAAATATCTTCAATTAAACTTATGTTAAACTCTTGAAATAAGTTAAAAGATTTTCAGAAAACACTGGGTTCAAAAATGTATATAAATTTCAATAGTAATTGTTGTTTATTAAAATTTCTTGGTGCTGGTATTTTGTTTTAAATCTACAAAATTTCTCTTTACTTAAAAACTGATAAAATAGCGATCATGTTTTTATTTATATTGAAAAAAGAATGTTTAATTATTTAATACATGCTATATCAATTTAAATTTAATTAAAATACATATTTTTTAACACAAAATAATACTTAATTTTAGAGTATTTTTTTTCCAAGAATTTCCCCTGGGCAACATAAGATGAGTTCTAGTTGATGGTGATGAGGAGTACATGTATCTTATTCATCTTTTCTCTCAGACATTATAATATTCAAGCATGAACAAGGTTCAAAAAGTTGCTGCTAAGGCATGTTTTTTTTTTTTTTAATATTCAGGACAGTGTTTTCAAAATGTTTGCTCTGCCATATTGCACCACGGCTTGAGACATGTAAATATGTGTTTGCAAATTAGAAAATTCCCATCAATTGTGCTTCATCAGAAACTTAGTATTGGTGAGATTACAAATGACTTACATATTTGGCTTCTCAGATCGTTAAGCCATGTATAGTGTTCCACCTCTTACATTATTTCACAATGCATTTGAATGTCCCGGGCACTAGATTACCTAGTAGACTTAGGAAGACCTGGTTCAAGTATATATAGTAAACAAATTGATTTATGAAACCTGATTGATGTTGCGCTTTTTGGTCATATTGCATGGATAACAGGTGTGAGACATTGTCTGGTGTTGTACCCTGTACTGCAGGACACTTGCATCAGCCGAAATACTAAAACTGGATGAATAATAAGAATTGTTGCTGCTAAAAGATCTACTAAAGGATTGTTTGGCAAAAAGATGTATAAGTAAAGCAACATTAATTGAAATCAATTTTGGTAAATTTATAGTCTTTTAACCTCCGTCAAATACACCCGGTGTTTCCTAAGAATCAATAAGGGCCATGGTGCACTTCAGCTTTGCACCATTTATTAATATTTCTATTATCATTTTTGTTATAAATAAAATACATTTCTTTGTGATCAATGTCAAGCGTGAATTTAGATCATATAATAATGCTTTACCCGTTTTGATCAAAATGCACTTATCCAAATGCCATGGGTGATGTGTGACTATGAAGATCTATCTCTGAAACCTTATAAGGAATCTGTGAACAAGAAACATGAACTACAACTTTACATAGATTAAAAAACACATAAAATGCAATAAAATCAGTTAACCTAAAAGAAAGACAAGAAAGGAATTGGAGTAGAATGGCGATTGCCCATATTTTGAACTATTTTATATTTGATCTTTTATCCTACTTTTTACTGGTTTGGTTGCTCAGATGATCAAGGTATATTCCAAAGACATGTGACCCATAATGGCAGATGTAAATTTGAGACTATTTGAAGTGTCTTTTGGCAAATTCACTTTTTGTTTTTTGTGTCATGGGAAGTAGAATTATTCACCAAAGTCCAAATGTATTGCTAATATCGATTTTTAAAAAGAAAAAAAAGGTGTGATGCACTCCTGTTTCTTTTTCATCATCAACAGCTTCATTTGCAAGTTGAGTCCCTGAGCTCTCATCAGTTTTCAATGCTCACATTTCCTGCAAGTCACTGAATTCATCTCTTCCTCCCTCCTCCCACTTGATTTCTGTGGGTTTTTTTTTTTTTTTTTTCATCTTCTCTTCATTCTGTTTTTTTATTTATTTTTGTGTGTGGTGGGGAGGGTGCATTTTTTTTTTTTATTATCTTACCTCATTTTTTTTACCTTTTATTTTGGAACTTTGAATTACATTTTTTCTAGGTCTTTCATTCTCTATCCTTTTCTCTTGTCTTTAATTTTTATCTCTCTCTCTCTCTCTCTCGCACTTGCTTTCTCTTTTTCTTTGCTTTAGTTTCTTTCATTCTCTCTCTCCCTATTTTGGTTTTGGTTTTAGTCACTTTACCTCTAGTAATTTTTTTTATTTACAAATGAATCATAACTTATCAAGGCCTGGAGGTCACTTGAGGATAAGAGTGAATCAGTGTACAGTAGTCAATGGGACAATATTGTAGTAATCGTTAGCAGTGGAAATTTGGTAAATTGGATTATTTAAGGGGATGGCTCATCAAAAACTTGTTTACGCTGAACTTGAAGACGACCATAATGTAGTCAGCTGAAAAGTAGGAAAACAAAACAGTTACATAGGCATACAGTTCTAAGTTCTTTGTTCATGGAATCTACATTTAGGCTTAGCCACAAATAAAGAGTGGGGAAAATTATTGATAGTGGTTTCAGTTAAACAAGTGCTTTTTTGTGAAAGTTTGGTGAGGAGGGATCTTAGATTGGAGCTCAGACGAGCATTTGCCATCAAAATAACGATAAAGCAGAGACAGACTCTCAACTTCTCTTCTCTGGGAAAGAGGTTGCAGAGAAGAGAAAAGAGCATCCCCCACTAGTCTACAAAGCCTGTCAAGGCTGGAAAGGCTGCTTTTAGCAGCTTATCCTGCCCAGATGTGGCAACAGCACTCCATCCTTGTATTTGGCTCTTACAGAGGTAAACAATTGCATTGGCAATGAGATACCTACTGGATGAGTAGAATAATCCCACCATTTTTCCAGCGGCAACGAATTTGATGGACATGTTCCAGTTTAGATCAAGAGTAAAGGTCAGACCCAAAAGCTTATCAAAACATGGAGCCTTCCCAAGATAAGAACCATTCATTTCAATTGATGCCAGACGGAAATCAGAACGATGATGTAAAGCTTGGTTTTAGATGCATTAAGCCACCTCTTTCCCTATTGTACCACATGCTCAAGATCAGAGGAGAGAGAATCAGCGAGAACTTGGTCATTATGTTGTGTTGCCATAAATGATAATGTCATCAGCATAAATGTCTATGGATGATCTTAGTACGTGATTTGGGAGATCATTGATGTAGATCAGGAAGAAAGTTGGGCTCAGGATAGTACTGTGAACTTCTGATTTCTGTCCATCAACCACTACTCTTATGAACCTATCAGAGAGAAATGATTTAATAATTGAAAACCCATTTCCAGCTATATCGTAGCTGGAGATTTTGTGGAGTAGACCTTTATGCCATACCCTATAAAAAGCCTTTGATATGTCATGGGCAATTGCCCTAGAAAGGAAACCTCCATCGAGAAATTTGCTAATCCTATCAGATATAACTCTTAGCAACTGCTGTAGATCTAGTAAAAAGGAAACCATATTGCATGTCACTAAGAAGGTTATTAAATTTTCATATTTATCTTTAATATTTTCTTTTCCTTTTCTTGACTATCATCGCTACTTCATGCTTATCATTCTATTATATTTAACTCGTATTTGCTCCTTTCTTTATCCTATCATACACCTTTTTTATCAGCCTCATCCTCATATATCAATTTTTTCACTGTGATACAGTGACATAGTTGTCTGTGTGTATGCATATATTAGAGGGGAAGAATTTTAATTACAGATTTGGCAACTATCAGGTATTTTGAGTTTAGCTTGGTTTAGTAATTCATTATGAAGAGCCTGACACTTGAGCAGCGTTTACAAATTGTACAAATTTGTTTTGAAACATTTGATGAACGAATAATTTTATGAAATTAACCTGTCAATTGACCACCTTGTTCGTACAATTTAGCCCATTAGATTATTTTCTTTTGGGGTATGTAAAGTTTCATGTCTACTCTGATAAACCAGACAATATTCAATGCATTATTGCCGAAATACAACTTAATTTAATGCATAGTTAGTGAAAATTGGACCTCTAGTTTAGACCATGTATGTATAAGCCATATCTCTGAAATTGTATTTAAATGTCCAAAATTAATCTTTTTAATACACCACATATTTGTATAATAGAAATATTTTTCTGTGATTCATTTTAATTTAAAGTTCGTCACCTCTAAAAAAACACCTTTATATATATATATATATATATATATATATATATATATATTTAAATAAATGTTTAGAGGTACAGAATTTGTATATAGTTTTAAAAAAAGTAATAGGCGGAAGTTTCTCGAGAGCTCTTTCGGCTATCATCTCGTCAGGAGTAAATCGATAGCAACCTAAATAATATTGTAACGAAAATATATATATATATATAAAGCTGAATGTCTGTGTGTTAGCAACCTAAATAATATTGTAATGAAAATATATATATATAAAGCTGAATGTGTGTGTGTGTGTGTGTGTGTGTCTGGTCGCGAATAGGCTCCTATATGGTTGACTATTGTAAAAAACTGATTACATATAATGATAGAAGATGTATCGAGACACAGGAATGGGTATGTTTGATCTGGCAGAACGGTGGTTCATTAAAATTGTGGGGTCTGCATTCGCGCCTGGTCCACAAAGTATGGAAATAAAAAAAATGAAAAATTAAAAAAAAAAAACGTTTACAAGTGTTTTTGATATAGATGTACATAAGAATACTTTGATAAGTATGTTTTAACTTAAATAGGGATGGTATAATAAAATTGTGGGGTCTGCGTTCGCGCCTGGCCTCCATAGAATGGAAATAGGCACAAACTTTAATAAAGACTTTTCATATCTATCTGCGTAAGTATACTTTGATAATTATGTTTCAGTTTGAAGAAATATGGTATAATAAAATTATGGGGTGTTCGTTCACACCTGACCTCCATAGAATGGAAATATATCACAAAGTTTTACAAGGTTTTTTTAATATAGATCCACAGAATATTGTGACAAGTGTTTCAGTGTGAACAATGGTATAATAAATTATGGGGTTTATCTATTTTATTTTTACTTTCATCATGTTTTGCTTTGGTTTTTATACCCCCAAATTCAACCCAAATTCACAACCCTTCCTTTTCATAACCTATCATACTGTTTTTAAACCCAGTCAACGACAGGTACTTTTGCTAGTATATATATATATATATATATATATATATATATAGGTGTTTGTGATGTACAAACTGCCATTAGCATATTAAGCGATACTCTTTGTGTAAACAATTCGAGCGGAGGCATTTGAACAATAACATCGTTAAATTCATTACCCTCACAGCAGAAGTTGTATAGCGTAATGTTGAGGAGCCTTGACTGTCATTTGGGTGGTAGGGTTTCGATCCTGGCTTGAGGCAGTTACCTGTCTAGCCGCACTGATGAGCTGTGAAACAGTACTGTATGTGGATTACTCTCTCTCTCTCTCTCTATATATATATATATATGTGTGTGTGTGTGAAGTCCTGTCATATGCTACTGGTACCAGTACTACCTGCCTCATAGTCGGGTCACCGGCAACTAAACTGGTTCCCCCACCAGACTTCTTTGGTGAGGAGAGTGGCTAGTCTTCCTGAAGGCTTAAAAACAAGACCTTACAAAGAGCGAATGAACCCTTTTTCGAGGTCAACGGCCAACTAGCACCATGTATGTTTGTGTGTGTGTGTGTGTGTGTGTGTGTGTGTGTTGGAGTGGAGAGGGCTCCCGTAAGCCATGGTGAAGGCAACCTTTTTAGGAGAAGTAAATCTCTGATTTAAAAAACCATAAAGCGGGAGACCAGTACCCGCATTAAGCTGGTCTGCAGTTTAACTTGTTGCTGGCTATCTTGCTCTTGCTTGTTGCTGGATCTCAACATTTTGAACCGAGAGAGAGACTTAGCTGTCGTACAAAGCTAAAACTCTGTAACATCATCTGTGTATAGATACTCCTTCAGGCATTTATTTTTGGGCTCATAGACTTTAAGTGTCTGAGGGAGTGGCACTCGTCTGACAAGACGTTGCAATCATCTTATATATATGTATGTAAGCTTTTAAACTGATTCAATAATTACAATCTTATCAGACAAATTCACCCTATTCCTCCTTGTAAATGACTAGACAATTTAATCAAACAGTACACAGATAATACGAAATGCATGCGAACACGTTTTCATTATGACTCTTTAGTGTGGCTTAGGCACAGCTAACACATCAACAGTGAGAATCAAAACCATTGTATCAATCAGTGTAGCTTTTCCCTATCTACTGGCTATTTATTAGTAGAATAAATATTAACACCTTTAAGTATTTTTTTTTTGTTTATATTTCTACGTTATATGAAAAGCTCTACCAGAGTTCTTTATCTACTAGTATTAAGGAGCTTATACCTGTATAAGATATATCTGTGAATTCATAACTTTTGAATTATTATTAGTGCATAAATGAGCACAATTAATCTGATAACAGATTAAGTTTGCATAGCTGATCCCATAGTTTGTATCAGTATCAATTTGACCACTCACAAACCACATTTATTTTTTGAAAAATATGTTGTTTCTACTTTTATCTGTTTCAGCTTATAATCTTTTGACTCGTTAATCATTCCTTCACTTTGATACCATCCTTTACTATGAGCCACACACATATATATATATATATATATATATATATATATATATATATATATATATATATCTTTGCTCTACCTTGCCCAATGGCAAGTATAGAGGGGTGTACATCTACATAAAAAAAATATCAAGGAAATAAAGGTGGACAGCTGTTTTTGTAATAGAAAGCAATAAGACGCTAAAGCGAACCAGTCACAAATAAGCAATGCAGGTGTAGCAGGAAAAAGAGTTTGACTTTCATTAATTCATTATAAGAATTAAATGATAATGCTGTGATAGTGTGTGGACTTATATGTATTTTTTAGACATGTCTTGCACTTCTCTTATTTATACCTATCACTAACTTAACAATATCGTCTCTGTAATCATCTTTTCTTGTATATCCTCTTTTCTTTTCTGAAACCTTTTATAAACTTCTAATACTTTCTTATGTTTATCAAATGATCCTAGACTGTATGGCTATTTACCTGCCATCCCATGAGGCCTGCATGTGGAGCATATTGTACTTGGTTCCTTCATAATAACCGTTTATATAATGTCACCTCATTCTCACCCAATTTCTTTTTATTTTAAAATCTATATGCCGCTAAAACTCTATCTTGACATTATGTACAGGAATGTTTTCATAGTGGGAGGAACGGTGAATGATATAAAGAAAATCGAATAATAAAAAAATCTAAAAGCGAATAACATAGTTCAAAGGGAGTTGCTAAAAATATAATGATTGTCAAGAATGAAATATATATTTCCTTCAAAATGATGTCATAAAATGAGATTCATTTTTTCAAAGGTGGTTCAAAACTGCCAGTTATTCTCCATTATATCTTCATCATACATGTCTACAAACTGTTAGTATCATTCATCTTTATTTTTATTAGCATCTTTAATTTGAAATTCCCAAATATTAAGGAAAACATTTTGGAATTGTTAAATACATATAACAAACACTGACTCAACACTAATAAACGTTGGTCCATTTCAAAATTGTCTCCAAAGAATCTCTTCTTGAAAGTGAATTGTGAGAGGAGCTGTTTTTATTTATTTTACTTTATTTTTCGTTATTGTTGATGATTCATCTATTTATTATGTCGAAACAATAAGCTTGAATTAACATGACAAGAAAGATAATATAGAGATGCTGCGCCTTTTAAGGGGAGCAACATGTTTTAAATAAACAATATTAAGAAGCAATATTTTAGAAAACCAGCTGTAGGGTGTTGTGTATAGTTAGGACATTCCTTCCCATAATTAGGATAGCAAAATATAAAATAAATTGAATATCTGTTCAATATTAAACCAAACATTTACATTGCCTTCAATAAAATCATCATGCAGGTATCTAATAGATCATTCCCATGTTGAGATTATTATTATGTATAACATGCAAATAGAATTTAAATGCTTTCTCATTTACAAACAAAATTTAATGAGATTTTATTTTAATATTGATTCTTCACGCAAAACATGGTCCAAGAATCCTTGAGATTTTTTTTTTTTTTTTTTTTACTATTGGTTCCGAAACTTAAAAAATCTCTCAATAGATAGACTCCTGACTGTATTTATCTGGTTCCCTGTGAAAAATTGATCCTAAACGATTTCACTTTGTTGGAAATAATGTTTTTGATGCCTATATATTGTAATTTTCACTTCCATTTGCAAAAGATTGGCAGTTAATAACCTTTCACTTTTATGATTATGCTGTTCTGCAACCAATATTTTTACATTGATTCCGTTTTCGTCATTGGTAGATACAGAATCCAGAAAATTTACCTTAATTCCTTCTCAAAAGTGTCAATGATTGGGTTTGATTACAATTATTAGAAACCCCCCCCTCTCTCTCTCTCTCTGTCCTTTTCTCTCCTTTTCCTAATCTCTTGCATGTTACTTCATCCATTTTATACCTTTATTTTCCATCTCACCCTCTTTCTCTCCCCTAAAAGCTCAAATTTTTAAGCATTAAATTTTGAGTTTTTTCTCATTTTGAGCGTTTATTTTTGAAATACGAAAAAAACTTATCTACAGAAAAAAAGAATCACTTTAAATATTTTATTTTTATTTTAATGTATAAAGAGCTGTACGAGTGACTTATATGTGGCAATTTGCAAACACTGAATACAACAGTTCAGTTTTTGTATTATCATAGTGCTCGATAGCAAATAAATTAGAAAAAAAAAAGACGAAGTTTTGCAACAAAAGTCGTTCATAATGAGTCTCCAGCAAATTAACCATTGAAGTCAGGTATGCTGTTTAGTTATCTATGCGCTGTAACTTAAACTATTATAAAGGATGAAACACCAAAAATACCACCCAAGGAAGCATTAGTAGCATCTACAACCTTATTTGCACTCTAACCATATTTGATTCAAATAAACTTTAGTCTATACCTGACTTGTCCACAAAGTTTTAGTTATGGAAGTCCAACAGCAATTTTTGTTTTATTGACAAAAGAATATGTGAATAGATTTTGTTTATCATCTAATTAGTAGAAGGTTTTACACTCACCGGACCATAAACAGGCACATAAAAATATTAGAATGTTATCTCAAAAATACTCACTATAGAAAAAAATCCCCAGACTAAATTCGGGGCATTAACAAAAGAGAGGTGCTACAGTAGCAGTATCAGAATTTTTGTAGGAATTTTTGACACCCCTAACACGAAACTGCGAATACAATATAAAAATCTCGTAATTTCTCTGTTAAAAGTGGGTTATTTATTTTCTTTATGGATTATACTTCCAAAATAAACTATTACAGTTGTTTTAAAAGTAATAAAAATATTTTTATTTTTTTTTTAAAACAGTAATGAATTTTCCGAACTCAATATTTTTCAATTTTTAAACTCAATATTTTTAAATTTTTAAATTTTAAAAATCTATCAAAATTTTTCTATTGATTCTATTTTTACGATATTTTCAGGGTCAATGTGAAATTTTATGTTCTTTCCAATAAACCGAATATAATATTTTAGACAAACGTTTTTTTTAAATTCACGCCCCCCCATTTTCACGCCCCCCCATTTTCACGCCACCCCCATTTTGAAATGTCTATTAAAAAGTAAATAATTAATTTATGTTTAATAGGTTTATATATCACAAATTGAAGAGAAAAGGTCAATAAATAATATATTCAAATTTAAAACAAAAAAAAAAATCAGTTTTTTAGAAATTTACCTGTAAAGTCCGAAGTTTAAAACCTTATTTTATAAGAACACATTTTTTCTTTTTGTCTTTTTTTTTTTTTTTTAATGAAACCTTGGTCCTTGCTCCTTTAATTGAAAAAAAAATTAGGGCTTGAATTACATTTTTCGAGGAGTTATAAGCTTAGAAAGATAGGGGGTCGAATAATTTACGCCTCTCATTTTGAAATGTCTATTAAAAAGTAAATAATTAATTTATGTTTAATAGGTTTATATATCACAAATTGAAGAGAAAAGGTCAATAAATAATATATTCAAATTTAAAACAAAAAAAAAAATCAGTTTTTTAGAAATTTACCTGTAAAGTCCGAAGTTTAAAACCTTTTTAAAAAAAAAAAAACACATTGTTTTGTTTTGTTTTTTTTTTAAATAAAACCTTGGTCCTTACTCCTTTAATTGAAAAAAAAAATTAGGGCTTGAATTACATTTTTCGAGGAGTTATAAGCTTGGAAAGATGGGGTGGAATTATTCACTATTTTCACGAAATTTCTGACACTGCTAGTGCTACAGTGCTATTGACATTTTTTTTAGCTGTTCAGGTGTATTTATTATATACATAAAAAAACTGTTGGAATTTCATGGCCGAAATTTAGTGGAAAAGATGGTTGGATTGTAGAAAAGGAATGTGAATTTTATTAACCATTTCATTAGGAACATTTTTTTATTGGGGTGGTGAGGGTACTCTATAATTAAGTTACTTCTAAATTGTACTAATTGTATATTTTTTAATATACAATAAATTTGTAATGTGATAATTATAGTGTAGGTGTTGCTCTTACCACTCAATGCTATAATTGATCAAATTCTACATGATTGTTAAATAATATTTATTGAGGATCTTAACCAAAGTATTTCCTATTTAATTATATGCTTTTATTAACTGAAATATCTGCCCAGAAACAGTTCATAATATAGAGCCATCTTTAGTACCTTTTAATATGTGCAAGCGATTATAAGCAAGCATACTTGAGAGTGATCAATATTATACTTTTATGATGAACAAAAAAAAAAAAAGATAATATGACTGAAAGTAAGAACCAAAGTTTCAGAGTCGTACATTTTGAAAATTGTCGTTATAAGAATGCTAGGAATCGGACTACGATTTAAAAAATCTGACTGACGATTATTACTGAATATTGGAAGACTGTAAAATAAGGAGTTAGTCAATCAGATTTTGGAATTGTGAGAGTTGGACCTTATAGCTTCTGACTTTGTAACCCTAGTAAGAACTCATAAAACTTTTTTGTGGAATTAAGCCTCTTTTAGAAAATGTTAAAATGATAACATTCTGTGTTTATATACGTGTGATTTCAACCTTGTAAAAATAAATAAAGCAAAGTTTTATTGGTCATTTTTTTTTTTTGGTGACCTTTTTACATACAAAAAGATAATATTACCTTGGTTAAGGTGACATGCCGAAGTTCAAGTGTAATGTAGACAGACATCTTGCTACTCGACTCCCTACAAAATATCTCTGCAAATTATGTCCCAGATAGTAGCTCACTACACTGAAGTGGCTCTGTGCCTTGTTTGGGGTAAAAATGCAATTTAAAAAAAAAAAACAAAAAAAAAAACAAAGGTTATTGGAATAGTTCATGAATTATTCATGTCGTGTATCATGTTTGTCGGTTTAATAATGTAAAGTTAGCAAAAATGGGGCTACATATTTCTGTGTTGATAGATAATTTGTCAATGCAAAATAACATCATTAGCATTTAAAGATTTTCTTCAAGGCCGACCAAACATGATAGTTGATATGTTCACTGAAATAAAGGAAACTGATTTAATAAGATTTGTTCTTATTTCAAAGTATTGTTTTTTAATCATTTTTATTTTTTATTTGTTTTTTTTTTTTGCATCATCTCTGTACTTGATTTTTTATGCTGAAATGTTCTTTTTATTCAAATTTTATTGGCATTAAGACAACTTGATTTTTAATTTTACTTTTTTACTTTCAGATTTCTACCCCCACCCATAAAATGTTTAATACTCTCACGTTTTGCAATGAATCTCTTGTTTCCAGGCACTTTTTTAAACTCCATTTATGATTTTATAAAGTAACTTTATTTTTATTACCTTTAATATCTTTTAACTTGATTTTTTTTTATTAGAAAAAGTTTCGATTTGTTTGATTTTGGTAGTTTAACATGTTTAACCTTTTTTTTTATTAGAAAGAACCAATCATTTCGTCTTTTTTTTATCTTTTAATTTCTATTTATTATTATTTTTTTAATGAAATAACATCTGTAAAAAAAAAACTTTGTTTCTTTAATTTCATATTTTCACTTCATTTTATGAAAACTAAGCCATTTTCGAGAAGGAAAATTGAGCTATCTAATAGTTTCCAACACACATTATAAAATTTGGTTTAAGTTCAAAGTCGTTCAGCTCTATAGCATCATCATCATCATCATGAAACGTTTCCTTTGCATTTCTTTGCAGAAAATACCATCTATTGTGTCTCAATTGATCCCAAGATCTGTTGTTTCTCACTACATTTTTAGCTGATTAATTGGTATGAAAGTTCAGGAACATACGTTAGTATGCCATCTTAGTGGTTTGACTCTCTTTCTGCATCCTTCCACCATTCCTTCTAAACAACTCTTGATAATTTTATGTGTATGTATAGAGGATATGACTGCAAGTTTTGTCTTTAAAAAAGATTGCTAATTCTAATCTGATTTGTTAGCTTCAACTCTACACATTGCTCTTCATGTTATTAACAAAAGTTGCTTTTGTAGTAAGAACGTATTGCGTGGGGGGGGGGGGTATAAGACGCTCCCCTCTCTAGCAATGAGTAAAATAATTATTAGTAAATTCTAAATAATAGATATTGTGCTATGGTATTAAAGAACCCAAAGCAATTGTGAATATGCCATGAAATAGATCAACTAAATCAACCTTAAATCATTATCGTCATAATTTTGAATGCTTTCATCCAACTAAGAACAAATAATTCAGCATTTAAATCTTATTCCAAGAAAACCAAGATTGTAGAAAGTCTAATGATCAATGATGCTAAATCTGGAATTGGCAAACTATGTTCAAATTTAGTCGAATCTATTATGTTTACTAATACCAATTGGAAAATATCTGTGGCTCCCCCCTCTTACATCCATCGAATATAGCAATTTGTGTTCAATGAATTGTTTACAATGTATAAGCATTGTATTTTGACATTAATTATGAAAAGGATTGATATGCCATAAAAACAGACCAAAATAATTTGGCAACTACAATTATTCATCCAAATATTGTCTAAGATATTATCACACAACCTTGTCGATAACATAAGAATGCTGTCCGTTGATAATGAATGAACTGAGATGACAGCGTTTCACTTTGTAGGATTTTCCTAAGCATCTTATCTGTATTACCAGTAATGCTGTCTTCTGAAAGTGCTCTATTCCAATGTTTACTTTCCTTCTCTGCATCTAAGTTTCTGCATGTTGAACGACTTCATGGCATCCAGTTTTTTTTTAATCGAGCACATATCTTTTATCTATTCTTTTATTATATATCAAAATTACACACAAAAATGCTTTCACTATTTCCAGGCTCAATGGTTCTTAACTTCAGTTATCTTACAAGAACCAGTGTGTCAACATGATTATAGTCATATTTTTTATCCAATGTCTTTCTTAAATTCTCTAATTTCTTCCGGTTTTAAATATTCAGATTGCCTCAAGATTTCCAAAAAATTGTCATAGCGAAAAGGTTCTATTGAATTGTTTGTTAAATCTCACAGGGTCTTTTGTGTTTCTTTATTAAGAATCTTTAATTATTAAGAAAAAAAAAAAAAAAGAAAAGATTGCATTTTAGATTAGACATTTTGTCTTGGTCGATCACACAGACAAATTGTGCTCCATTGATTTGGAAATCAAGTTTTCTTATCAAACATAAAATAGGAAGGAATATCAATTTTTTTTTCTTTTTTGGAATTTATTCCAAATTTTTCATTCTTGGAATATCTTCCATTAACCTTATTTTTTTCTTCTTAAAAAAAACAACAAAGACAACTTGTCAAATATGTATTTGTTCGCTTTGTTTCGATTAGTAACTGGAGAATGACACCATTTATTCTTCAACAAACGAAGTACAAGTTGCGAGGGAGAGAAAGAAATCTCTTTCAATAAATCTGTTTTTATTTTATTTTAGTCAATGGTGTTAATATTTATATAATCGCCCAAAGTGGGGAGGTTGCCGGGTGCTGTGTACTAACAAAAAGTCATTTCCTTTTTCATGTTCTTATCAAAATTCTTAGACATTTTATTTTTATTTTTTTTAAAGCTCGGCACATACATTTTTAAAGAAATGTTTTTAAAGTGAATAAAAAATGGAAAAAAAATGAAACATTCAATTTTTGTTGGCTACTGCTGCTATTGCTCTTATCACCATCATCATCATTCATTGTTTTTATTCTTGTTTTTTTTTTTTTGCTGATTATTTCATTTTGCCTGTTTTATTTGTAGATTTTAAATGTACAAGTTTATTTGAAATATTTTATTTACAAGTACAAGTGTATGATTCCATTTTGTTATGTAAAGAATGGTTTTGAGTCATTGCTTGTCAAATTGTATCTCATTGCTTATATGATTGATGATAAAAAAAACAGTTCTATAGTGTTATTTATTGCATTAAAAACATTAATGTGATAAAGTTCAAGCATTCTGTTTAAAAAAAAAAGCAGTTTCGATTATTTTGCCTTTGTTCTCATTTTCGTTGTTATATTCACAATGTCTTGATCAGTGCAACTTTTGACCTTCCTCAGGTACTTTTGCTTTTTGAACTGGAGAGGCTGAACAGAATTTAATTTACAGAAGTAGAGTGTTCTCACTCCATCAACCATGACCTAGTAGAAGTGTTAGTTCTTATTATTCTTAGATTAATACTTCCATATGGTCATAGCTGACAGAATGAGAACAACCTACCCCCATTGATTAAATAAATTCAGTTTGAAATCATATCCAGGTTTCTGAGTTCGAAAAAATGCACCTGAAGAAGTTACATTGGCTGAAACCTTTGAAATAGTCCAAATAATATGAATTATCAACCTGAATCGTAGAACTTTTTAAATATAAAAAAATAGTTATTTAATGTGCATATTTAGTCATAAAAATTGTATTTTAAACAAGCATGATAGACCAACGGACAAATGTTTGTATATAGATGCATAGATATATGTAATAAATGACTTTGATCTTGTCAATCACTGATTCCATTTAATCTGTATATTTAATAATGAAAATTTTATTTGAAGCATAAAGTGCAACAGACCACCATGATGGATAGATACTCTTATGAAGATGTGTGGACACATCTAAACTATTTCAACTTTTATTAATGTCTACAGCTAAAATACTTTCACAAATAACGTACAAGTATATTTCGCTTGAAACAACAATTGTAAGCTGTTTTTCCAGAAAACAAACTCTCTGTACCATTTCACAAACAATGACCAGACTTTTCTTTTAGGCAATTTTATTTCTCATGATTGCGCTTTAAACTTCTTCCATTTTTTTTTTCCTTTTAATTTTTCAACTTTTGCATGAATGAAAGAAGCCAAAAGCAATAAATTGCAATTTTTCAGTTATAAGTTTGCTTCAAAATGAAATCTGCTGTTAAAAGAATAAAAATTATAAACAAAAGAACAAAACAAAGAAGCCTGGCTTTTAAATTTAGATTTGAGCGTTTTACTATGATTTGCTTTTTTACTTGTGTTCATTTTATTTGAAAACCATCAGAATAATTAGTCCAGATGTTAACATTTCTCTTTTTTCTTCATTTTCCAGTTTAATGTTTATTTTTAAAAAATATATAAAAGCAAGCTATAAAATATTTTTGGAAATATTTAAAACTTACAATCTTTCCTGGATGGGCCTAGATATTCAGATTGAAATGGATAAAGATTAAAGCTGAAAGTTTATCTTCAAATGTTTACTTAGGTAATAGATGTATAATCTAGATGTAATTATAATCTAAATGACCTATAAAGGATTAAATATGTACCTAGGTAATAATGACCCCCAACACCATGAACATATAGTGCAAATCTGACCTGCTTTCTTGTACATAATGGCATTGAATAAAGAGATTAAAATTGCATATCCTAGCTGCCTTAATTGATAGTAACTCTCATTAAATAAATCGGGTCAGTGATAATCCGCCATATTTCTGGTGTTATTAATCAGGGCAGAGCCTTGTGAGCTTGTACTATTTTCACTCTTGTCTGTAACAAGAGACCTCAATTTAATCTTGGTTTTAATCTATATGGGGAGCATATGAAATAAAAGTACCAAATTTGGATTTTTATATTTTTTAAAGGAATTTCAAAACCAAATGATTATAGTAAAAACATGTTGAATGTCTTTAATTATAATGAATTAAACAAATTCTAAAGAACCTATCTATTATATAGATAACGGATATGTGTAATTGAGCAGATTTATAGTGGAGTTAGCCATGCCAAATTCAAATTGTATTAGATCTATTGTGTTGAATTATGCTGTTGAGAAAGATATGGACTCACAATTACCTCCCCAGCTATGGATAAAATAGTGACTTGTGTTTAACTAATCGTATACAGCTGTTTTTTTTTTTTTACAGTAGACTTTGTGTTTCAACATTAAATGTCAATAAAATGGTTGATATACCGTAGAACTGACAAACAAATTGTGTGTGTGTGTATATATATATATATATATATATATATATATATATATATATATCACTGTTTGAAAAGTTCTTAAAATAAAAATTCAGAATCACATCTGCTTGTATAGTTCACACAGGAAATAACATTTCTAAACAACTTTTTAAAACAGTTTGGGATAAACGACTTATGACTTGTATAAGGAATAAAAAGAACACATAAATTGGTCTATGCATCTTTGGTTATAACTTTGTAATACATAGATAACTAGTAGTAAATTTGAAAAATCTCTGCTTACTGATGGAAATAAACTTTATAAAATGACCACAAGTTGATAGTTATGACGAACAATTATATTGGAAGACTCCAGTTTTCCAAACTAATAATCAATTTTATCAAGTTCACATTAAAACATTTTATGCATTGCCTTTTTGATCCCTCTCCCCCACCGTAATCTATCTAAAAATCAACAAAACTGCAGATTTTCACTAGAACTATATGAGGTAAAAGGTTTTACTGTGTAGAAGTATGTGTGGCGTGCGTGTCTCTCAGTCCATGTTGTTTTTATAATTCATGTTACCAACACTGTTTAACGTAGTGTTATGTCCCCTACTCCACAGGGCTGGACAAATCCACTGGCGGGATGCCTAGGACTACCCTAAAGGACCAGGGTGAAATTTCATTTTATAGTAGCTCAGGTTAGTGTCCACTGATTTCTAAAATGCAACCTTCACATAGGTGACCCCACTGCAACTGCGGTCACCAGCCATTGCACCACTGTCAATCTGTCTGTCTTTCCTTCCTGTTAACCCTTGTCTGTAACCCTTTCTGCCTGCACACCTCTTAGATAGGTTGTATACTTATATGTACCTTTGGTGGTACTAAATATAGAAACATGAAACATTAGCAAGAAAAATCTTGTATATGTTTCTTATTTTATTTTCCAAAATTTTCATTTTTTTTCTTTTTAGTTTTTTTTCCCCCTTAAATGAAAGTATCCAACATTTTAATTGATAAATGTAGATAACGTAGTTTATATAACTTATTGTCCTTCCTAAAATTTTGTCTTTTATTTCCTTCCTTGATTTTTTTTTTCATTTTTGCTTTTTTTTTTTTTTTGCAATATTGCTTACTGCCTTTTTCTCAACACCAAAAAAATTGATATTTTTTTTCACTGCAGCTTTTAAAAAAATTATTTTAATTTTGTTGTTTCTTCACACCAATTAGTTGGGAAGTATTTGTTGTATTCACCATTTTTAACATTTTTTTTATCTCCTCTTTATCTTTTTTTCAATTTTTTTCATTTCTTCTCATCCTCCTGTCATTCTGTTTATCATTTTCTCTCTTTCCTCCGCTATTTTCTTTAATCCTAACCCCTTCAAGATTTATCATTCCTTCTACTTTTTTGTTTCATTCCTATCTTCTAAATCTTCTTTGTCTGGCTTTCTCCCTTCCTTTTACCATCCGATACCATGTCTTTTTTTCCTGTTAGTTTTAAACACGTTTGGGAAATTTTGATTTAAAAATTTGATTTTAACTTTTTATCCAAAATTTGTAGCCATTGTTTTATAGCTAATAACCAGCATTTATTTCACTCCCAATGTTTACCTATTGCATAACGTGAGACCCTACCGTGGTTGTTTTGTACACTTGTTTATATAATCATAACCTATTTTTATTAAAACACAATAAATCTCCCTGAAATTTCTTTGGAAATGAAAATAATTTTACGGATTGGGGGGGGGGGCGTTTACATTCACACGTTTTGCGCTCATTAACCTGTGAATATGTGGATACATGTTTCAATGAAAACCAGACAGCCGTAACCTTTTTATGCCAAATATTCAATCAAAAATGAGTATTTAAAAAAACATATTTTAAATCAGTAGACATATATGATGATTACTGATTTAAAACCACTTCCAGTTTATAGGATGAGAACAATGGATGTCATCTTTTTACTTATAGATGAAAGGTAATAAAACTGTTATGATCCTATAGAAAAGATTAACAAAACGGTTGATTTCTTAGCTGGTGGTTTGAATTCTGGTTACATAATGTTCCTCTGTTGAAAATTAGGCTTGCTTTGACTTAGAACTCCTTTGTCACTGAGTATTTGACCTGAAGACAAGTCAGCCTTTGTAAGCGGTAGTTGAAACACGTATGCATATATGGAGTCAGAAATACTTGTACGAATAAAAATTTATACTAAATATATTGCTATTAAGCACTATTATATGAACATAATCTAATAACTATGAAGAAAATTATATCAACAAATACATGTATACATATTCAAGATTCCAATCTACATATTGAAAACAATTAAATGTTATATAAAAGACTATTATGTTAAATAATAAAAAAAATAATCTTTAAAATACACCATTGATATTTCAAATGCATTGTCAGTTTCCTCAATCAAAAATATTCATATTAGGTGTTCAAGCTGACTTTAAGAATTCCTCAATTTTCAAAGAAAAATATCACTAGCATCAATTTCAAAAGATTATATTTGCCTTTCTTAATAAATTAAATTTTAATCATTCAGATGATATTTTTGTGACATTTCTTTGTCTAGCCGTTCATTGAATATTTGAAAAAACTTATCTTTTTCCTCTCTCCTTCTGTCTGTAAATTACATCCTGGGAATAACCAAGCTATTGAGTCGGACATGATTTGTTCTTTTATTTTATTTTCGTCTTGTATGCAACAATTTTTTTTTGTTGTTGTTTAACGTTTTAAATAAAAAACATCAATTCTAACTAAAAGACGGTTCAGATGTACTCAAATAAGCATCAATCATTTATACACCTTATAAAATATATACTTATTTATTTCTATTTCATTTTTAATTATAAATTTAAGAAGGCATACCATTACTTAACTATATTAATAAGATTGTGTGACCATTCCTCATGTGTCTATGTTTTGCGTGTGTTTCTTGCCTTTATATGACTTACATGTCACTTTTTTCTTTTATTTACCATTATTTTATTTAAGTAAAAATATACATTCACAACAAAAATATAATAGGATTAAGAAAACATTATTAAACATAGTAGGATGACAAAAATAAATGCATTTCATTTTTTTTTTAAACAAGTCAGCCATTTAATCTTTTCTTAATAGTTGAAAAATAAAAAAGGGATAAATTATTCTGTAACTCTTTAAAATTTTGATAAACATTTAAAGCATTTAAAGTGTTTAATAAAAGGTCATTTAAATTAGCTTTGAAAATTTCTGTTCAAATCTGCATGTATTAAAAGATCTGAAGTTTTTTCTTAATCTATATCAAAACATTATTATAAATAAAGATGAAAACATTAACAAAATTGTTTTTCAAATATATTCCACGTTGTGACCATGATGATTCTCAGTTAGCATATGAACATTTTTTGCCATGAACTAATCTATATTTCTTATGGAACATTTTTCCAGGGTATATTTTTTGTATTTCATGTTACAGTACACCAATAAAAAGTCGTTCATAAAACATAAACAAGTATTAGGTTTGAATAACTTTAGATGAATATTATTATTTTAAAAGAAATCTTTCTATGATTTCAATCATCCTAACCTGGAACAGGATATTTAATTCATTAAAAGGTATCTGGTCAGATTTTCAAAGTCAGACTCAAATATCAATCAAGTCAGGCTTAAACTAACAAATCAGACTTCTGAAGAGCTGATTTTCTTTTGTTATCATTGTACCATGTTATTGGCAATATAATAATGTATCCTTAGTTCAGCCCAGATGTCTGCTAATATAAAATGTTTTAAATAATCATCTAAAAATCAAACACCAGCATTATGCATTATTATATATTGCATATATGTATGTGCATGTTATCCACAGACTGCTGTTTAACATGTCACTGCTTTTCAGTGCATTTAGATATGGTAAGTATTTAAACTGAGATACCTAAACGCTTGTACATTAGTCGGCAATGTTTCTCCATATGCTATCTCATTCACTACGAAATTAAAAGAATTTATATCTATTTATTTTATTGTTTACTCGGAGAACTTTTGTCTTATTACAAAGAATAATGTTTTTATGCTAAGTGAAAACTTATTACTTGGGAAAAAATATTAAAATTATTAAAAAAAATAATAAAAAATGTTTTCTGTATATTCAACATGCACACATAACTGAAATGGATGTTCAAGACTTGCATATTTAATATAATTTCTGAAAAATATAAAATAACACTGGTCATTATATTTATCTATACTAATCCATGTTCATTTGACTTACTATACACAGTTTTGGTTACAGACAAGCAGATCCAAAGTCACTATCAACATAATGAAAGAAAAGTACTTCTATTTTTTTCAAATAGGATCCTTAGATTTTTTTAGTATGAGTGACAACCCAAATAGTTTAAGAATCATTTTTATAACAGTTTGGCAAGATGAGTTTATTATTAAACATAACATATAGTCAACCGTTGAATTCAAATGTAGAATTTTGTAACGAAACTTTGATTTCATATGGCATTAAGTTTGGTTTGACTGAAATTTACTTAGATTTATAAAATGCATTAATATAAACGTATAAAAGAGATAAATATAACTTTAAATGCCACCTTCTTAAAAATCAAAATCAAATATTCTGCATTTTTTTTATTTTATTACATTTATCTTTGTTAGTTGGTCTAAGTTATTACTTTTTTGAAAATGTATTTTTAATTTACATTAGTTTCGTTGGAATTTGAAACAAATGATCACTGAATCAAATAAACAAAAAAAAAAACGTTTTTGTTTAATGAAATATACTTAAACGAGGAAATGTAACTTAACTACAGAAAATTATATGTAAAATATTTTTTCGTCTGATTTTTGTTATATAGATTCTTCAGGTATGAAAGAAAATGAAAAAGGATATTTTCACATTGGACATAGCATTACATGTTTCATATTCACTAACAATCATCAGTGTGGCTTGTATAACTTTACCCCTCTTCTGATAGAACGATTTGAATCCTGGATCCAAGTCACTATTAGTTAACTCCATACAACATCTGTATCCATTTTTCTATAGTGACACCTATATATATATATATATATATATATATATATATATATATATATATATATATATATATATATATATATATATATTATGGTGACAATATAGAAAATAGATCTAATGACAAAGTGTTTTTCACCATTAAGCACATTGCCAGATACTTATACCAAAAATACATAGATATGAAAATGAACAAATTATTGATATAAAAATATTTTTGATGTACTAATGACAGTAAAACCAATATAGATTACCAAGTATTTCTCCTTTCAAATTTGTGTATCGATTGTGTGTTGATTTTATTTATTTACTCTTATGTGTTATTTGCATATCTTTTGTAATTCATTCACTAATAGAAAATCCTCATAACTTTTATCAGTAGTTTTATTTTTAAGATATTTTGTTAATCACATATCTTTTCATTCAGCTATAATCATGTTGACACATAAAGTTAAGTGACATTGAGGCTAGTCAGTATTTAATGAGTGACCATTTAGTAATATCAGGTGTTGTATGTAAAGTCTCTCCAACAGATATTGCAACTCATCTGTAAGAGTATAACTACCATGATATAATTTGGATTAATTATTACAGCATTGACCCTATTTCAGTTGAATAAAGATTTTTTTCTGCTAATCTACACTTATGTTAAAGGAAGGAATGTTCTACCTTGGCATGTGATCATTTAGATTAAAAAAGGGAGCAGAAGAAATGTAAAATGTTTTATTTTGGTTTGCTAATAAAGTGTTTTTTTTTTTTTAAGAGAGATGGTTATGATTGTAAAGGACACAATCAGTGTTAAGATTTGATACTTTATTATTCTTCTACCAATATTGACTTAATTTTTAATTTTTCCTATTTTTATTAAGTTACCATTTGGTTAGAATGCATTTCTTTTTTTATATATATTAAAAGAAATGTTTCAGATCTCTTAGAAAATCCATACTTTTTCTTTTTATCTAAATTCCGAAACTACATATAGTGTCTACAATATGTTTTGTAAATAGCGCAAAAAGTTCACCCAACTTTGCAGTATTTTCTGTCCACATGCAATGATGATATTCACGAGCAATTTCATGTGGGGGTTCATCATAGAACGTTTATTGATTAATGGATAAAAATGAAGATAAGTGTGTATCACAGCGGATTATATTTATAAGAAATAAATCTTTACAGTGTGAAATAATTGCTTTCTTTCATCATAACGATGCTATGGACTTATTGGTCTAATGCATTTGCATTATTTTTTCGCTTTTTTTTTCTTTTTATACCATAAATACATTTTGTATTCTTCTTTGATAAACGTGTTCAAATTAGTATCTTTAACAATTCATTCAAAACCCTATATTTATATTTCCTTCTCCCTCTCTCTCTATATATATAAGCACTATTTGTTCCATTTTAATTTCATTCAAATATTTATAAACTATGACATATCTGTTAAGACGTTCTTGCATAAACTAAAACTAATAAGTCTCTTTGTTTCTATCTTATCGTTATGAATAGTATATAAGTGAAGAAATGTATTATCTTGCTATCTAATTTACATACGTTATAACACGCTATGTGACTTAAAAGAAAGTTACTCTTTCTTTAAATTCTCACAAAGACATTAAGAAATATTAGAGAGTAATTGAATCAAGGAAGGAAGCGAGAAAAATACATAGATGGGTGAGTTGTTCAGTTTATTATAAATTAGTTAAATTAATTCAAACAGAATTTTTTTGTACATAATTCAGTTCCAGGACTAAGATATATTTTAGCATCTATTGTGTTTTTAAAGTGTATAGGAAATAAAGGTATGAGCAAATAAATGTTGATTAACTTGCGTTTAGCATAATAATAATAATCATAATAATAATAATAATAATAATAATAATCATATGATTGAAAGAATGCGTCTGTTTTCTATGATGTTTGTTTATAAATGGCTAGTTTTTATCTGGAGAAATCTTAATTCAATGACATTTTTACAGCAACATTGGAGTTCATTTCATCTTTGACTAATAAAGTTGCTAGGTTCACTCAAAGTTTTCAATCCACAATCAAATAAAATATACTTGCTTCTAAATGTTCAACCAAGGACCGGCCAAAGACTAAAACAGTGAGTTACAGAATTCCGTATTTGTCTTTATTTTATCATAAACTGATTTTATACACATTTATTAGTAAAGATAAAAGCTTGATGCTCAATATGACTCTTCCTTGTTCTTGGAAGATTTAATTATTTATATACGTTATTTTTTTTGTTATAGTTTTTGGTGCATTATAAAACTATATAGTAATATAAATGGGGACTTTAAGTTGGAAAAATGAAGAGGGAACTTAAACGATTAAACAGATCAATAATAATCAATAAATCTTGAGTAAAATGTAGATTGGTATGACTTTTACCAGTTTGATTTTGTAGGTGGCATTTTCATTCAAGAATCAGGTACTTACATAAAGTACTATTTTAAGATTGGCAACATTTTAGCGTTAATATTTTTGAGAAGTATACACTTCCCTCTAAAGTATTTCCGACTTCCACACTCTTAAAAAATTGATTTGTATGTTGTCATAAAAACAGAAGTGAAAATAGTTCTCAACATTATAAATAGCAATTTGTGTGACTAGAGGGATTAGAAAAATCAGTGATAGGTGAATCATGAAAAATTCTTTTCACTATCCTTGTTTTTCTAAAGAATTTTTGTAGATTTTTGAAAAAAAAAAAAATTCTTCAATAATTCCATATTAATATTTGCTTCTTTTAATTATTTCCCTCATAATGGTCTTATTTATTTGTTTATTTTTGCATAGTTGTATATTGTTTATAACTGGTATTTTTTAAGCTATTTTCTAAGATTCTGTAACTTATGATTCTAGCTATTGTCTTCCTTAGTTAAAGAGTATTATAACTATATTATAATTTAATTGACTATTTGAGATAAACACATGACTTTACTCTCTACTTCTTCTTTTCCTCTCTCTCTCTCTCTCTCTCTCTCTCTCATATATATATATATATATATATATATATATCCCTCTGTCCTGATCCTTTTCACCCTTTTATCTACCGAAAAAATTTGCCACAAGAAATTTATTTATTTTTTTGTTTTGGTTTGAAAGTTATCCATTTACCAAACATATAGAATATTTTTCTTGGGGAGTGGGGGGTCATTCTTAAATTTATATTTCAGCTTTGTTTGATTTTCTTTTTTCTATTTTTATTTTAAATTCATAATTAATAACTTAACGGTTCAGTTCAAGGTGTGTTTTATAATTTGATATAAACAAACATTCATCATTTTTACGTTGTATATTTAAGGTTTCGAATTTTACAATGACAGCCCTTACATGATATGCCATAAAATATGACGAAAAACAAGCAAAGAAACAGATATATATTTATACCTACATCTATTAATATATGACATACGAGTTTCCTTTCATATTCCTGGTCTCCTGAATGGTTCATTCTTTTTTTGAAAGGTTTCACCCAGAAGATCCCAGTTCTTTTCTCTTGCCAGAAGTAGATGATGTGACGAATTAAAGGAACTTTGCACCTTTTTGGCTACCATCTCATCATCCTCCTCCTCCATGTTGCAACAAGCACACGTTTCCTTATTGGCTGTTTGCCATACAAAAGCGCGCAGAACCTCCTCACTCACAGAACTTACTCCTCTTCTCCTGTTGTTGACACACCGATGCAACCCACAACTCCTTTTTTCAGACATTCCTTTTGATGGACATTCTGCTTTTACTGTAATCGCTTGTCCTCAAGCTCTTCACATGGAGCCGGCATCATTCTTAGAAGCATTCACCTAAACAAGAAAAATGATTTCACTCATAGCCATTGTATAAAGCCATCTCAGTCAAGTTTGGATTTAGTAACACAACACAAACATTTATAAATAGAACATATTTTATTTATTTTGTTTCCGTTTTATTTGTTTATTACTATTCATTTTAAAAAAAATCCAAAGATTTGTGACTTTACAAAATTTTAAAGTTTCTTTAAGATTAATGTTGAGTCCAAATAGATAAAATTATTCCTTATTTTATTTTTGCCCTCCTTTATTTTCATTTTATTTATTTTGGTTGGTGCTTCAGAAAATAGATTGATTGGGAATCGATTTCAAAAACTGTTCAATACACAAAATATGTGGCAATCTTTGCCTTCCCAATCATGTATTTTTAAAAATTATTTGTGAACTTCTCTGACATTTAAGTTGGGATATTTGTCACTTATTTCTTTGACTGGAGTTTATTTCTCTATGAATAAAAAGATGTTTGTTTTCCTTTTATAAATAAAATTCTAATTTTTTTCTCAAATTTGATAATTGATTCTTATCCTTTCCACGTGTTTTCCATGTCATTATTTTTCTTTTATTACGTGATTTCCTTCGGATAAAAATATGTTTAAAAAAATATATATCCCTTCCCTTTTTTTTCTTTTGAAGAGACCCATTTTATTTATTTTGTTGTTGTTGTTGTTGTCCTTTAAGTTGTAAATAGTGGAGAGAGGAAAAAATCGTTGCCTACCAAGAATTATTCTTTATTTGTAAATGTTTCAAAATCAGATTCTGATTTGTAGGGGTGTCTCATCAAAGCTTGGTGGTATCGTGAGATATAGCTTGAGCACCCTGACTTGGTGGTAATTTTAACCTTAAACCATACCACATCCAAAGAGTTACTTATCTTTTGAAGGATTTATTGAAAACACAGCTAATCTTTTAGCAACATAGTTGTATGAATTGCAAAACAACAAAACTAGACAGCAGATACACTCATGCAATATAATATATTTAAAAAAAAACCCAAAAAAACAATGGTACAAAGTAGACACCAACCCATAGTGATGCCACAATAAATGATGAAAAGAAAAAATTATCAATGTGTGTTCAGCACGCTTACAGCTCTAGGATGAAATACTATCCAAATGGCCATGGATAAAACAAATGATGCCCACAATGGAAAGGTTCATCCGTGTATAACTTGTGATCTTCTGAGGAAATGGAAATTGGTGATTTCCTACATGGTTACTATGAAGAATTCTCTTTTTAGCAAAATTAATAACAATGACGATCTTGCCTGTTTGCCCACAAACCAGACATAAATGAAGTATGGCAATCCATTCTCAATGAGTTGTATGAATCCATTTTTTTTTTAAATTTTAGATTAAAGAATAAATTATATTCAATCACATCACAATTTTTTTTTTCTCAAGAATTAAAAAAAATTTTGTTAGTTATTTACTTCATTTATTTATTTTGAGCAATTATTTTTTTTCCTGTTGAATAATTTTGAAATGTTATTTAATAGGTTAGAAAAGTTGGTGTGATATTTTTGCAAATTTAATTTTATTATGCATTCATTAAAATCCAACAAATAGATATCAGGTTAAAATGCACCTTCATAAAAGAGTGAAATCTATTTAGTAGGTGAGCACGCAAAGCAATAACAAACAAAGAAAATTATATGTCATTATAAACTAGTTATAAGTACATGGCATTACCCGGGAGTAATTTTACTTTTTGACTCAATCTTTTTTTTTTTTTAATCGTGTTGTTTGATTTTTTATGACCCTATTGAAAGAATGGATGAGAGTTCTTGTATCAGTAGAAGTAAAATAGGATAATAGGTCGAGCTCATAAGAAAGCATGGGATGAAGTGATAAAAATGGACTTGAGAGAAAGAGGGATAAATAAAGATCTCGCCAGACATAGTTTAGTTTGGAAGTCAATTTCTTAAAACCGTCCAAATTATAATTTTAAAAGTATAACTAATTATTGTTTATGTAATGTTGTTTTAATTTCTATTTATAACATCATTGGATGTAAGTAGCTTCTAAAACATTCAATCTGTTAATACATGAGGATTTAATAATAAATTTAAAGCCAGACTTTCAATTCCACAGAATAATTGGTCAAGATTATTATTTCATATCTTTTATTAAAAACAAAATAGAACTATGAAAGAAAGGTCCAAATTACAACATTTATTAATCTGACAATTGAAACTGCCTTTATATCTGATTACTTCATAAGAGTTTTATATATATATATATATATATATATAACCGATGATGTATCTGTATAGTAAGACTATGAAATTTCATAAATTACTTAATTTAGGCAGATTTTTCACTATTGTTTTCTTTTTGTACTTTAACTATTTAATGGGGATGTGATATTGTTTTGAGTATTCATCTTCTGGAAGCATGTGACATGATTTATTGGTTAATATCTTGCACATAACTTGTTATTTATTTTTTTTTAGGGTTAAGTCTTACTACCCATATAACAGTTCATTATCGTGTTTTGGATATCCTTCTCTCAGCAATGAACATGTGGCAGATGTTACTAAGTAATATCATAATCATGTGTTTTTATGAAAAAAACCCACCTAACATGTGACTTAATTTGGTTATGTGTTAATCAGAACCATTTATCATATTGTTCTTCTCACATATTACAAATTCTTTTGAGAATCATAGCTGTAGAATGATACTTAGTCTACTTCAAGTAACAGTTAACAGATTTTACACAGTTGAATGGAAAGCATAATTGTTATTGTAGTTAGTAAAATATAATACTTATCAAAAATACTTCATTAAACAAAAGTTTCGAAAATACCCATACCTTTATTCAGATCAAACTGGATTAAAACTTGGTTTAGCCAATATTCGCATTATGTCACTCTCCAAGTTGCATGCGTTAATGTATGGCGCATCATTCATCCTAAGCAGGTTGATTGGCTTCCTCTGTTCGAGGAAGTTTCTTTAAATATATAATATTCACAAGCAGTCCTCAGTTGCATGTCTATCCTGGCTTGGATAGATGACGACAATAGTTTTTGCAGAGAGTGTTGCCATACTCCCACATATAGTTCTTGGCATTTCCCAAATAGTCACCAATCAGATACTGAACAGGCACAAGGTCGCTTAACTTTTGTGATCTAACAAGAACCGATGTGTCAACATGCTTATGTTGTACAAAAATGGGAAACATATTATTCGTAATCCTTTACAAATTTGTTTTGGTAAGTTGGGGAATAATTTCTTCTATCATTTCTTATGAACAAAATCTACATAGTACTGATTCATAGTTTGATTAGCTTACATGGTGTCTATAACCTTTGATTTGGTCATTCAAGTTTTGCATGTTCAATGATTCCGAATCATATTTTAAGAATTGCTGGTTTTACTTCTTTCTTTCTTTCTAAAATGCATGAAGCAGATCCTACTCTGTTACATGCAGTTTTGTTGGTTATCTTGAAAAGGGAATTATTATTTACTGAAAATGGAAGCGTTTTGATAATTAAATGTTTAATGCCTGCATAAAATGCATTTACTGTAACTATTTGCTAATTCCGGTCTTTTATTAAACATCCTGTAACATAGTACTAGGGGTAATTTCTAACCCACTATTCCTTTATTAATAATTGGTAGAATGGTTAGTTTAATACTTTTCCCCTGAAGGATTAATACTACAATAGATCTGATGGAACTTTAATTATGTACTCAGTGATGAACATTATGTTACACTTTTATGTAAACTTTATTTTTGGTAATTTCTGTTTGTTTCTTTGTTTTTTGTTTGTTTTTTTTTCACCCGATTTTCTTTATTTTTCTTAACATTTTACTTGAAATCGATATTAACATATAAATTGACTTCATTCGACCCCATCACTCATCAAAGTGTATATTTCTTCCTGTTGACTCATTGGTTCTTAAGTAGCAGTCGTCATCATCTTTTTCCTTATTCAATAAAGCAATGGAGTTTGATACACATACAATGTATGTGAACAAATAAGTTATCTCATTCATCATATTTTAGTTTATCTCTTTTGTTTCACACACAACAGGTTATTATACATCTAATATGTGTGTGTGTGTGTAGTGGCGCCAAAAAAAGTCTGCACTCATAATTTTTTAAAAGCCACAAATTTATGCTAAATTGAATTTAACTGTTTAAACAACCTATATTTCATTTGATTCACCTACTTGTTCATATCTGACTTATAATTAAAGTATCCTAGTTCACATCAATTAAAAAAAAAATAACTTCAAATCGAGAAATCACAAAAACTCTGCATAATGAAAAATTTTTATTTAAATGTAACTTTAGAACATTAATGCAACACAGATACACTAGTAACACAATGAACTAGTTAATATTTAGTACCATAACCCTTCTGCAATTTGATAGTCTTTAATCTTTTGGGCATTCTCTCGAATTAGTCTGGTAGAAGGGCATCCCACTTCTCTTTCATTTTTGTCCAAAATTCTTCCAGATTTGAAATTTTATCATTTTGTAGCTGTTGCTTGATGTAATGCCATACGTTTCTGACAGGATTGAAACCTAGAGATTGTGCAGGCCAATCCAAACATGGAATATCATGCTCTTTAAGGAACCTCTTGACATTGCTAGCTGTGTGAATTTGAGCATTATCCTACATGAAGATGGGATTATCTATCATCCAAATTCCAGTTAAAGTAGGGTAGAACATGCTCAGTCAACATTAATGTACTTGGTTGAATTAATTCGACTTTGCAAGTGAACTATAGGCCCTGGACCATTGGCAGTAATAACGCCCCACACCAAAACTGAATCTCCACCACCTTGCAGCATTGAAACTGTGCACCTAGGATTAAATTCTTCATCCTTCCTCTGACGGACATACTGCCTACCATCACTGGCTAACCTATTGTACGTACTTTCGTCGCTAAAAATCACTTTCAACCAATATGAAGAGTCATGATCTTCATTGCATCTGACGAAGTCCAGACGGCACTTTCTGTTCTTACATTATTGTTGGATTTCGGGAGCTGTTTCAAATCTGTTTCTGAGCCTGCAAATCTTGATAGCATTGTCTTCCCTGTAAGAAGTAACTCTAGGACGACCAGATTTAGGGGCATCACAAACACTGCCAGTGTTTAGTGCTTTTGCACAGTCATTCATACCGTTTTCTCATCACATTTCAATCTTCGGCCGATTACTCGATTAGATAAACCAGAAAGGTGGAGATTAATGAGCCCCTGATGATTACTAATAGAAAGTCGAGGCATATGAACTAAATGTTATGTTGTATAACCTGGAACAATGAAAATTACAATTAGAGATGCTTTGTTGGTTAAAAAGTGGATATTTTCAGCTGGTTTTAAGCTCATTTGTTGTTGCAGGATTTCTTTTTGCTTTTTTGATTTGAAGTTAATTTTTAAATTGATGTGAAAACTAGGATACTTCAATTAAAAGTCAAATATTAACAGGCAAAATCATAGAGGAATAAAAGGCGAATCAAATGAGGTATAGGTTGTTTAAACAGGTAAATTCAATTTATCTTAAATTTGCGGTTTTTGAAAAAATGGCAAGTGCAGACTTTCTTTTTGGCGCCACTGTATATATCATGGATTCTCCTATCGATTTCTTGCGACTTGGTCTCTTTAACTCTGTGTGTGAGTCGCAGATGGCATTTCAGTCTAGCCAATGATTTACAAAGAAGTCCACAAATAGTGCAAGAGTGTGGATTGTTGGAGTGTATGGATGGGACGGCGGACGATACTTCATTTCTTTCCCTAGTTTGACACATATATATATATATATTTTGACATATATATATATATATATATAGTTTTTTTGACATATATATATATATAGTTTGACATATATATATATATATATATATATATATATATAGTTTGACATATATATATATATATATATATATATATTTCCCTAGTTTGACATATGTCAAACTAGGGAAAGAAATGCAGTATTGTCCGCCGCCCCATCCATACATTTATATATATTTGATATATATTGTATAACTTACTAACTAGCTCTACCTACGTATTGAGCACTGTTGAAGTAAATACTTAAAGTTCACGCATAAATTGATACTTTCGTGTATTAATTTATGTGAGTAAATGAAGTAGTTATATATATATGTGTGTGTGTACACTTATAAAACTCTAAGAGTTTCGTTATCTTGTGACCAGGCATGCTGAATGACATCACAAGTAGTGGATAGGTGATGAATGACATAAATAATTAAGAGAAGGGAAAAAGTAGATAAAAATAAATGATTTTTATGAATAAATATTTTGACTTAAATAATGAATGCGAGCTTTACATCATTATACATGTTCTTAGAATGTTAGAGTTCATTATATTTCAAGCATTCATAACAAGTATTTAATAAAATAACAAATACTGAACCAACGAGTTACGACTGGTTTTGTATCTCTATTTATAATTTATGCATACATATCTTTAAAAAAATGCAGAGTATATTTTTTGTGTGTTTATGAGGGTGGGATAATTAAAAAATAATAATTTAAAGCCAATAAATGGTTACATTTGTCTATCTTTAAAAAGTTGATGGAAGACATTTGTAAGCAAAATGCCATTGTAATGCTGCTGTTCATTGTCCCATGAATGTGGTTCGAGCGTGTTATCATTTCCTAAGAGAGTTGAAATTATATGGCTTATATCCTATCTCTCAAAATATGCCTGTCATTGTATTTTCTTTCTCATAACTCTAAGTTAATTAATGTACTTTCTCGTATTTCTGTATATCACCATGGCTTCCATAGCACAGTAAAACTTGTTCATTTATTTTGTCTATATCATGTTAATCGTATAATTTGACAAGACTATTTCTAATAAAACTATCTTTTGAGTAGATAAAATGAATGAAACGAAAACTTTCATTTGTAAAAAAAATTTTTTTTCATAAATTCACTTAAAACATAAAGATGTTAAAGATATAGAACATAAAAGTAATCCTTTTAATAAATGGAATTTTAGTTTGAGAGTCAGATAATCTATTCTCTCAGGATGAACATATCTAGTTTTATCTTTTTATTCATAATGTGAATAAAGAAAATGACTTTCTAAGGTGAATAAATATAATTTTAGGCAATTAGTTTGATGCTTTCTCCTTGGGAATTAGACACACCTTTATGCATAGCTTACTTGCAATAACCATATTTTTATACTACTATGTAATATATATATCTGGAGCAAAAGAAACAGATCCAATATCCTGAACATTTTTTGTTCTTGTGATTTAAGATGAAGTTGTTTGATCAACACTATTGGGGAGCCATGATTTCATATACTGTTTTGTTTTTAAATCGCCAAAACAGTTTCATGGTAAACAACTAATGACCCCTGAAATAACATTAAGACTATTATGAATTTGTGAAAGCAAGTTGATTCAGCGATTGCAGGGGATTTAATAATTTACTGACAAAATAATTTTCCAATGCAGAACTAAAAGATGAAAGGAAATTTTATTTTTTATATAGTTTTAAAGGTTAAACCCTTCCAGACTCTCTCTCTCTCTCTCTCTCTCTCTCTCTCTATATATATATATATATATATATATATATACATATATATATATTAATACGTAGAAATCGGAAAAAAGGTTAATCACACATATATATATATATATATATATATATATATATATATATATATATATATATGTGATTAACCTTTTTGCCGATTTCTACGTATTAATTCCGTCACAACAACTTAAGTTGCTTGGAAATCCATACAGATGATCTTCTGTGGTGAATGGTTTGCATAGAACCAACCACACTTTTTAGTACAACTATTAATCTTTGTCGGTTCAATAACTGGCATAAGACAAAGCATACAGTACAATGCAGGTTTTTACATCAGTTTTTCCTTCTCCTAGATGTATGTCTTAACGAAGACTGGAGGTGCATCTCTCCCAATGAATTAAACGCACCTCTGGATACCAACATGGAGATCTCTGTCTCAGCACAGTACAGACAGTACTTAGCCTTCCCAAATGGCCACCCATTTGGTACTGGCCAGGCTCATTGTTGCTTAACTTTGGTGAGCTGGTTAGAACTGGTGTCAATGTGATCAAATATATATATATATATATATAGGATGAATTTAGACTTATTACTAGTAATAAATTGATATATATCCATTTTAATATTGTTTAATACTAATGTAATTACAAGTAGAGTTGATTAATAGTATAATAACTCAGAAGTTCACATGGACAAAACCTTGATTTGTTAATATGAGTCAAAAGATTATGTGTTTTACAGTATGATTTTTTTGGATGTGTTGTGTGAAGTTAATTTTTGAAACAATATATATACAAGGCAGTTACCCGTTAACCTGCATTGCCCGGTGGTAGCCTGCCTCCGCTCTCCAAAAAAAAAGTAAACTACAGTCGTTGTTGATGGCCATTGCCGTCCCTGAATAATTGCAGACACTGGCAGCCATGGCTGAAATGAAATAATCTGGCTTTCACTGGTGATTAGTGCTGGTTTGGGGCGACACCATGCAGGTAATCTTGGAATTTAAAAAAAGCAGTTAAGGGAATACGTAAATCAGTATGAATTAATAAAATTACTAAAAATGGTACATTAGAATAATAATGGAAAGTATAAACAGAAGTTTTAGAAGTTAGGGATTCTCACTGTATATGAAACGTTTAGAGTGATCAAAATCAGTGGTAGTAGTTTTAGCTGTTTCCGTTTGTTGTTCAAGTCTTCCTTTTCTTTTCAACCTTTTCCACCAATAGTATTAAAGTAAATTCCAGTTTTATGTCGATTTTTTAACGTGTAAAAACAAAACAATTACGACTTTTTTCACTTCACTTCTTTGAGTATTGTTGTCATGTTAAGAACAGCTTTCGGATTAGACACTCCCAACATCCTCATGTAAAGAACAGCTTTCATAGACAGCCTCTTTTTTTGTAGCAGGTGGAAAAATAATTCCTCCAAATATAACTGTGATAATTGTCAGCATACCCACCCACAAATGCTAAAAAAGAAATTAGTGGATGGCAGTGTCGGTAGGAGAGAAGTAGATTTGTTTATTGCGTATACGTACAAACCTGGCAGCTCGTGAATTACAGTGCATAATACAGTATTTGTTTCCACAAAATTTGAATGAGATTTTCTTAATTAGTATAGTCGAAAACCCATAAAAGTCGTCATTCTAAAGAAAATTGTAGAGGTGGACCTAATGTACAAATTTACTCCCCACCAAAAAAAAATTAATGTGTGCGCGCAATCTCAAGAATCAGTTTGGAATCTACTACGATCGTCGCGGATTTAAAAATAAATGTTTCGGCAATATCATCTGCTGGGTTTGTACTTATTATGTTGTTTCAATGTAATGTTATTTTAACATATGTGTGAAATATTCACAATTTAAAACTGTTAAACTAGTTTCTGTTTCACATTTACCTTTGTGAAACTGCTAAAACTGTAAAAAATGTGACACAATCATTGTTTTCTTTCCATGTTTCTGTAAATATATATTTAAAATATTCAAATAGTTTTGCAAAATATATAACATTAACTTAAATAAACATAGTTATTTGAAAAGATATTCGATTAAAAAAATCAATTGATAAAAGAAGTTTATGTATTTTTATTATAAGGGGGGGAATGAAAAAATAAACATAAAATATAGTTTATTATAATAATGGTTTAATAGTTTTAAAATGTGAATATTTCAAATAGGTTAAAAAAAAAGATCAAACAATATAATAAGTACAAATCCAGTAGATCATATTGCCAAAACATTTTTTTTTAATCTATGACAATCATAATAAATTGCTCAGGTTTAAATAAAGTATATTTAAAAAAAAATGTAGCTATGTTTGAAAAAAAAAAAATAATTATTGGAATAAGTGTACAAAGCAAGCGAGAGAGAGAGAGAGAGAGAGAGGAAATAAATGTTTGTTTTTCTTCGACATTGCAGTGAAATGTTTTTTTTTGGGGGGGGGCATGAAAAGAAATGTAAAGAGAGAGAGACTTGGGAAGAATATATACAGAGAGAGAGACATAGGGATGGAGATAGAGTTGAGAAGAATATATACAGAAAGAGATAGGGAGAGAGAGAGATAGTTGGGAAGAATATATACAAAGAGGCATAGGAAGGGAAAGAGAGAGAGAGAGAGAGAGGAAATACAAAATGACGCTGTAAAATGTAAGAACATGAATGCAGCAATTTACTCAGAGGGCAAAAGTAGGTATCATTGCGATACCATATTTGAATGGTACATTAGCATTTGTTTAGCATACAAATACCATTAATCCGAAATATAGGAATGGTCAGAGCTCAACTAATCAGAAAGAGCAGAATTAGTCGAGGGAGACTTTATTTTTTTTTAATCAGATAAGGGAAAGATTATGTTATGTCTATGAGTTTATGATCCAGTTATGAAGGGTGAAATCCCATATCTGTCAAAAGTGCAGAATTCCTCCCGGTGATGACTCAGAGTGGTAAGAGGACTTGATATTTAGAGGGAAAATAGGAACTACTTCCTCTAAAGATGGTTACGATTGTGATGGTGTTGCTCCTTGGATGAAATGTAGAATTTTATAATGGCTAAACGTGTCTAAAATGTTGTTATAAAGTTACATAAGATAGTGGCTAATAGTTTAGACATAATAAATTTTTATCTGGCATCTGTTGTTGCAAACTTACGGTACTTTGATCCAGAGGGGTATTTCTGCAATCAAAATATTATATATATAATCAAAGTATATTCAGGCAGCAAAAAATTCCTTTAAGTATGTTTCATTGTATAAAACTCTTAAGGAACTCTTTAGTCTTTTGTCATTAGCATTTCATGTGCTGTTACCAGTACTAAATCCTTTTTTAATAGACGGAACGTAGAAAATTTAACATTCAGATTTGAATTCCCACCAATACACTTTCGGTTATTTCATTAGTCATTGTAATATTTTTGTGAAATTAGTTACCAAATCTGGCCACGCTATTATAGCTGTATTTTAGAGGTATGTTAGTAAGTTTGTTGTTACTTTGATAAAAAGAGTTTCATAAATGTTTAATCTTTTATTTTATAAAATTCAAGCATCCTTAATGCACAGCATAGCAGTTTAGTGTGACTACAATATCTTGCCTATAATTGGCAACAAAGTTCATAAAAATGCATTGCAATGATTAATATTATTGGAAAACAAAATAAAAAAAAAACCTTGAAATATCAATTGAAATTTTCTTTATTCAACTCAAAAATGAGTACTTGTGAGAGCATATGGAAGCTCACAAATAAAGGCCAAAGCTTTTCTTGTAAGAATTAGATAAAGAAAATGTGTTATAGCAACTTTTGGAATGAATGTCTTAATACATTGATGTTAGAACAGTGGGCAGATTAACAGCATCCGGTTTGCAATATGAATTGAGGAAGGGAATAAGTCAATACCAAAAAAATGTTTCATATTTAAAGACAATTTTAAAAAAATGTCTTTAAACTTTCATTAAAATAAAATTGGTTGTTTTAAGTTCTACTGGTCGATTTTGGAATAATAATAGTTGGCCACTCATTCATGAATTTGCTCAAACAACTTTGCAAGAGGTATAACGAATTTTTATAACTGGCTTATCAGTTCTACTAAGATGGTTTTTTTATGTAAACATTCATACCCATGTGTGTGTGTGTGTGTGTATATATATATATATATGTATATATACACACACACATATATATACTAGCATTTCAGCCCGGCGTTGCCCGAGTGTTTGGAGGTGTATGTTGAGCAAAAAAAAAAAAAAGTGGTCAATTTTTTAAACTTTGACCCCTATTATGACCCCTTAACATTTATTGTTTTGGGCTCAAATCAAGTTATTAAGTTAGATACATGTCCAAGGAACCTATATCTAAAATTTCAAGTGTTTAGACCCCAAATTGGCGAAGGAGTTTGGTAGAGTTTTCAAAGGTCAAATCGTTAAACTTTGACCCCTTAACAGCCAAATTTCTGGCCGAAAACGGATTACAATGATTTTCCCAAATCTCCATAATCTGTATATCAAATTTCGAATCTGTAGACTGAAAATTGACAGTTATTGCATCGGGAAATGTACACAGATACACACACACACACACACACGTTCACTTTTATATATATAATAGACTAGCATTTCAGCCCGGGATTGCCCGGGTATTTGGAGGTGTATGTTGAGCCAAAAAAAAAGAAAAAAGCGATTAATTTTTTTAAAACTTTGACCCCTATTATGACTCCTTAAAATTTATTGTTTTGGGCTCAAATTAAGTTATTAAGTTAGATCCATGTCCAAGAAACCTATACCTAAAATTTCAAGTGTGTAGACCAAAAATGAGGAGTTTGCTAGAGTTCTCAAAGGTCAAATCGTTGAACTTTGACCCCTTAATCGCCAAATTTCTGGGCGAAAACCGATCACATCGATTTTTCCCAAATCTCAGTACCCTGTATATCAAATTTTGAGTCTGTAGACTAAAAATTGACAGAGTTATTGCATAGGGAAATGTACACACACACAGACACTTTCACTTTTATATAAATATATATATTTATATAATGATAATACAAGAGCCATAATACAGGACCGCTGCGAAGAAGGTAGGTTCTCTCTACCGTGCTAGAAAGCTACTAACACCCGAAAGTATCCTGAACCTCTATAAGGCCACCATTCGCCCATGTATGGAGTATTGTTGTCATATTTGGGCTGGTGCATCTGCTACTAGTCTCTCACTCCTAGACAAGGTTCAAAAGAGAGTCGCCAACCTGATAGGTCCTGGACTGTCATCTAAGCTTCAGCCTCTGTCCCATTGATGAAATGTAGCATCCTTCTGCCTGTTCTTCAAGTACTTTAATGGTGAATTTTGTACCCACTCAACATAAATACCTCCGACAAACCCGAAAAGCAGCTAAATCCCACCCCTTCACAGTAGAGATCCCTAAATGTAAGAGAGCCTTCTACTCCAGTAGTTTCTTTCCCAGAACTGCTAGACTTTGGAATCCCCTTCCGGGTTCCTGTTTCCCCAAGTGTACTAACATGCAGAAGTTTGAGTGTAACGTGAATCGACATCTTGCTGCCCAACTCCCCACATAGTATCCCTGTAGCTTATGCCCCTGATAATAGCCCCCTACATCAAAGTGGCAATATGGCTTGTTTGGGGTGAATATGTAATTAAAAAAAAGAAACAATTGTAAAAGTATGTGTAAACATGATAATATTGTAAATTTTAGGTTCATATGAATATGACACATTGATTAAGGTTGTAACAGCCCATGGTTTTCACAATATTTTTACAATTTTATTTTATGCTTTGTTGACAAACATTTTAGTATTTACTGCATCCCGACTGCACATATTCATGCAGAACATCATTTCATAATTGTGCAGTGTGTGTGTGCACACACGCACACACATCTATCGCATCTTTATCTTTTTTTGTTGTTGTTGCTTTGGTTACACCATTTTAACCTTTAGTTACCTTCTTTTATGCTTGGAAATTTTCTGGGCAAAGAGCACCTGAAGAAGGTTGAAGAATACAATGGCTAGAATGTGAATGTAATAACCAAGACAAGGACAAAAGTTGAAAACCGTGCTACCTCGTTTCATAAATATTATCAGGAGTGTAATTAATTTATATATATAATTAAACCTACTGACTGAAAAAAGACTAATAATAGTTATCTTCACCTTGAAGTATCTATAGTTAATCTGTTTATCACTGTATAGTATTATGTATAATATGAATTATGTTTGTGTTTATTGTGATTAGTTTCTGTAGTATGAGCACTTATAATAGTAGTTGTGGTTGTTATTAAAAACACAAACGAACACAACTTTAATTGATATTCTTTTCATTACTACAGTTGCATTTTTTGACCATCAATAACCAAACTTTAGTTAGACCAGTTTGTGGCACCAAAGAGATGCTTAATTTTCCCCAGAATTGCTCCCTGCTTTTTGTCTGTGTTGGCTATTGACATCTAAAACCATATATTTCCATACATATTATTTCCTTTCTGTTTTAGATCACATTTTTGCCCGATCTTATATTATTACTATATTCCACTAGAACATGTATATATTATTTTTATACATGTAACAAAGAGTTGAGTATATTTCCTTTATTGAAGCCAATTGTATTCTTCGTGTACTGTTTTCTATTTGCCTTTTTAAAGAGTGGAATAGTGATGACTATTAGTCACTTAGTTTTTTACCACTGTCCAATTTATGTTATGTCCCCTACTTCACAGGGTTGGACAATGACAATTCCACTGGCGAGGTGCTTGGGACTACTACCCTATTGGACCATCAACTTGGGGGTGAAATTTCATTTATTACTAATAGCCCAGCAGGTTAGTAACGCTTTCTGATCCCAACCTTTAAACTTATGGTCATAAGTATTCTTCGCCCTTATTAAGTTCTTCACTTAACTTGTAGAATTTTTACTAAGGAACAAATATTAAGACAGTTATTGTCAAGTCTTTTCATTTCTTAACAATTCTATCATTGTCTACTGATTTTTGGTTAGTTGTATTGTCTGCAATTGTGCCATTATTATCATTCTTTTCGTGTTAGAAAATGGTTTCTTCATTCCTATATTTTCAAATGGTGTCTTTTTTTCTTGTCAAATTCTGTGGTTTCAATGTTTTTTTAATTTGTTCGAAATCTGTCACAGTTTTCTTGCATAATTGGTTCTGCTTATAATATTTTCATCGGTTCATATTTCCATTAGGTTTTCTTTGTTTCGGTATTCAGAAGAGTTTTTTTGTTAAATATTAGGATCCAGGAGTTTCATTTTTACCCTTTTCATTTGTGTTTGCTCCCTGATCCCACAACTCCCATTTCATTTGTGATCTGCATTTATACACATTTTGTAACAACATGCACATATACAAACATCTGTGTGTGCATATAATAACCTATAAATATTTTTATATGAAGTACTTTAATTCATGTGATATTTCGCAAAAAAAAATATATCTTGTTCATTATCATGCTATTATAAAGCGAAGAAAAAATGTCATTATTTTAAAGGAGACTACAAAACGGTGCCAAGTTTCAGCAATAAATGGTAATTTTAGCTTTAACTTGGTGTTACCTGCATATCTGCTCTTTGATGCCACTACATCATCATCCAAGGAATTATAGAAACGTGATGTTGCACTATTGTAGAAGCTGATATCAAAATCATTTGATGGAAAGTTTGAATAAAACTTAACAATATTTGGAAATGAATAACATCAACTGCAAGACGATTTGTCACTGGCCGTCTGGTACTTTATTTTAGATTTCACATCTAGTTGACACAATGATGAAAAGCAATTGAGGGACTCTTATTCTGGTTTAAGAATCCATTTTAATGCGTTCTTTTTAAATTACTTCAAGGATTCAGTGTTCCAGTTTCCTACTCTTCCTTCTCTTTTCACATTTTGTCTGATCTGGCTTTTTAACCCTGTCCGACAGTATATCCTTGAATAATTATAATGACATTCAAATGGAAGATAACCACTATTCAAAACTAGTTGTATACTTGACATTCATAAAACATTTTGTTTGGGAAGTAGCGACAGGTTTGGTAGCTCAAAACAATTCTGTTAATTTAAATTAGATGCAACATTTTAATGCGCATTCCATTGATGCCACAATTGTACAGAATGTTATCTGAACAGAACGATGGTTCTTAAATCCGCATCCATTTATCTTTCGATATTGTACATATGCAGAATCATTTTTCTTTAGAGACAATGAAAAACCTGTAAGTACTTATATATTTGCTTACAATTCAAAAAGCTTGACTGATCAACGGATATATTACTTCAAATTTAAGAGTGACTGATTAATAAAAATGCTATTTTAAACAAATTTAAACATGACAGGCTAACCAACCAAGTTTTTTTCTATATATAGATGCTTGAATTGCATAAAAAAAAATACTGAAACCTCTAAAATCTAAAAAATATACTCTTTCTGTATTTCGTGTTTAATGTTATGTAATATTCATTACACATAATATGGACTATGTTGTATGATTATTGTTGTTGTCCCTTTCTGTCTTCATGCAATATTATTACTAATGTGATTGCTAGAAACACAACAATTACTATTTAATTTCGTTTTATTTGTAAACATTTTGTTTACCCTTTTTTAAAATGTGCAATTTTTAGTTTGTTCCAAATGTTTGTTTGACTTAAATTTATCTCGCCCTCCGTCAAAATAATGTACTAAAGGTATTTATCTACAAATTATTGAAATTTGATAAACCGAGTGTGGGAAAAGTAATGTTATTGTAAAAAAAACATCCATGTATTTTTCAATATTTTATTAACTTCATGTGAATTTAAACAATTTGTAAATAAAGAATTAAAGACTTTTTGTATTATAATGTTAAAATAAAGATTTACTTATCAGGCGGCATGTTATTCATTTATTCTTTTTTTCTTCTTTTTTTTACCACGAGATGTTCTGAACAAAATATACAAACTTTGAAAGCCAAAAAACGAACTCTCTTACATCAGACATATGCGATCTTTGTTCACATACCACATCATAAAAAGCTCAATATACTTGATATGGCAATATCTTGAAAATGCGTTTTATTTTTCACTAAAATGTTTCATATATATATATATATATATATATATATATAGTACTATATATATACAGTGGGGAAAATAAGTGTTGGACACATCCCGTTATTCTTTATTCAACACATTTTTTATGCAGCGAATGACGTGAAAATTTAACAAGAAATAGTTACTAATTTAACAATAGCAAATAACTTTAGAAATTGGAACCTTTTAATGCATAACAAAAATTATATAATAAAAACGAGAATCGCCGGAAAAAAAGTATTGGACACACTAACACAATTTCATCTAATATTTAGTTGAAAATCCCTTATTGGCTATTACAGCTTCGAGACGTATTCTATACGACGAAACTAATTTGTGACAATGTTCAGGCGAGATTTTGGCCCACTCTTCAACACATACTTTCTTCAAATCCTGATTATTACGTGGATCTCGCTGGTGTACCATGATTTTGAGCTCTCTCCATAGATTTTCTATAGGATTTAAGTCTGGAGACTGACTGGGCCACTTAACATCTATTTTGTTCTGTACGAACCAATCGGAGGTTATTTTAGCAATATATTTGGGATCATTTTCTTGTTGAAAGATCCATCCCTGTCGCATACCTAACGCATTGGAAGCAGGCAAGAGATTATTTTCAAGAATTTCCCGATATTTGGTTGCATTAATCTTTCCATCTATAATATGAAGTGGCCCAGTACCATTTGAAGAGAAGCATCTCCAGAGCATGACATTTCCACCAGCAAACTTTACAGTGGGGAGGGTGTTCTTGGAATTGTGCGCTGTGCCATCTCTTCTCCATACTCGACGTACAGAGTTAATGCCGAAAAGTTCCACTTTCATCTCATCGGACCAGATCACATTCTTCCAGTAATCATCCATTTTGAATAAGTGGTCTCTTGCAAACTGCAGACAGCATTAACATGACATTTTTTTAGTAATGGTGTCTTTCGAGGTGTACGCGATTTAAGACCGTTGCGTCGGAGTGCATTACTAATCGTTGGTTTCGTTACTACTATCCCTGCTTCTTCCAAATCTTTCTGAAGTTCGCCTCGTGTGGTTCTCGGTTGCTGCTGAACTTTTCGTACAATCTTTCTCACTGCTCGATCCGACATCTTACGAGGAGCTCCGGTGCACGGACGGTTCACGGTTGAGTCATGCACCTTCCATTTCCTAATAAGGTTTCCTATGGTGCTTACAGGGATTTTGAATTGAGCAGATATACGCTGATAACCAATTCCATTCTTGTACTCGGCAATAATCTTATCACGGATGACTTGAGAGAGTTCTTTACGTTTACGCATCCTGAGAACCTTCACGTGTGATGGCTTACTGGTGACTAACGTTGTTCCAATACTTTCCAACAACGTAGAGTATGGTCTACAACAATCGAGAAACTTCTAAAACGTATAATAGTGTCGGCAAATTAAAATGCAAATAACAATTTCCAGCATTATTTATAAAAAATAATAAAATATAATTTAAAACAATGTGTTCAATACTTTTTTTCCGGCTATTCTCGTTTTTATTATATAATTTTTGTTATGCATTAAAAGGTTCCAATTTCTAAAGTTATTTGTTATTGTTAAATTAGTAACTATTTCTTGTTAAATTTTTGTGTCATTCAATGCATAAAAAATGTGTTAAATAAAGAATAATGGAATACTTATTTTCCCCACTGTATATATATATATATATATATATATATATATATATATATATATATATATATATGTATTTAATGCTTTATCCCCTGAAGATGTTTGAAAATCCATGGATTAAGGATTTTTCACTAATATAATTCTTTATTTGAATTTGATAGATCAATACGATGGATAATATTGTAATTTATTCAATTTTTATTTTCATTTATTTTTTCTATTTCTTTAATTGCTCTATCTAGTATATTGAGATTTTGATTATCATAAGTTCCAATTTTAAAGATATGATAATATTTTCTTTCTTTCTCTATCGCTTGCTCTCTCTCTCTCTCTCTCTCTCTATATATATATATATATATATATATACATACAGTGCCGCCCAAAAGAAAGTCTGCACTTGTTATTTAAAAAAACCCCGCAAATTTAAGCTAAATTGAATGTAACTATTTAAACAACCTATATCTCATTTGATTCACCTTTTATTCCTCTATTTCACTTGTTCATATTTGACTTTTAATTAAAGTATCTTAGTGTTCACATCAATATAAAAAATTAACTTCAAATCAAGGTAGGCAAAAAGAAACTCTGCAGCAACAAATATCCATTTTTTAGCATCTCTAATCGTAATTGTTGTTGTTCCTAGGTTATGAAACGTAACATTTAGTCCATATACCTTGAGTCTCTTTTAGTGATCGTCAGGAGCTCATTAGTCTCTACCTTTCTGGTTTATCCAATTGAGAAATCGGATGCAGATTGAAATGTGATGAGAAAACGGTACAAAAGCACCAAAACACCGGCAGTGTTTGTGATGCCCCTAAATTTGGTCATCCTAGAAGTACTTACAGGAAAGACAATGCTATCAAGATCCATAGCCTCAGAAGCAGATTTTAAATCGCTTCTCAAATCCAACAACAGTGTAATCTTGTTAAAAAGTGATCTCTTTCTACAGTTAAGAACAGATTGAAGGAATTTAATTCGCGAGGCTATGTTCCAAGATGCAAGCCAATGATTTCTGTAAAGAACAGAAAGCGCCGTCTGGACTTTGTCAGATGCAATGAAGATCATGACTCTTCATATTGGTTGAAAGTGATTTTTAGCAGCAAAAGCAAGTTTAATAGGCTAAGCAGTACTTCCATTAAAGGAAAGATGAAGAATTCAATCCTCGGTGCACAGTTTCAGTGCTGCAAGGTGATGGGGGTTCAGTTTTGATATGGGGCGTTATTAGGCCCAATGGTCCAGGGCCTATAATTCGCTTGCAAGGTCGAATTAATTCAACCAAGTACATTAATATGTTGACTGAGCATTTTCTACCCTATTTGGCCAGAATTTGGATGATGATTCCATTTTCATGCAAAATAACGCTCCCATTCACACAGCTGGCAATGTCAAGAGGTTCCTTGAAGAGCATATTTCGTCTTTGAATTGGCCTGCACAATCCCCAGACCTCAATCCTATCGCAAACGTATGGCATTACATCAAGCAACAGCTACGCAATGATAAAATTTCAAATCTGGAAAAACTTTGGACAAAAATTAAAAAGAAGTGGGATGCTCTTTCACTGGAGTATTGATGCAGACTAATTCAACATTCATTTGATAACGTCTAGTATTAGCCGAAAATTTTGAAAGACTGAAAACCAACAAATTCTCATGTGGTCCACATCACAAGAAATATTTATAATATGGCTTGGAATGTGATTCTTGTCCATTCAACAACATCTGTAATATCTATATGCCTAATTCTCTCTATTCATACGTATATATTTACAAATATGGATTTCATTCACGCTTATCAACCTGTGGAAACCATTTTATTTGACAAAACATGTTAGATACATTTTTTTTTTTTTAAATATTATCCTAAGCTATTTCTGCTTGGTTATTTTAACAATACATGTGACACTAGTATTGTTTGCAGAGCTGAATTTTGGCCTCATCTCATGTTGTTCGTGTCTGCTTTTGTATCCTTTCTTAAAACTTCCATATTGATAACCTTAAGATCTTCCTTAGAAAATTGTATATATCTTGGGATTATTTCTCATACTCGTATCTTCTTATACCAATATTGTCCCTCTTATAAAATTAATCTCTCTCTCTCTCTCTCTCTCTCTCTCTCTCTCTCTCTCTCTCTCTCTCCATTTCTTTTTGCTCAGCTTATGATCATAAATGTATTGACATCAGCTATTATTGCCTAATTACTGATGTTAAGAAACATTCTAACCAATCTGCATTTAAAGAGGAATCATTTCAGGAAAGCCTGATGCTATAATTGGAAATTGGCATCATTTGGGGTCCGGTACCTTCTGGAGTAATTCCAATAAATACTCTGCTCCAAATCCCCATATATATCGTCCAAACAATCAGTCCTTTGTACTGACACTTCAGTAATCACAATTTTATTGGCTCTCATAGATTTATACTGGTTAACTCTTGTGAGTTGTAAGTTATTTCCTCAAACTCTTTAATCAACACATTATTAAGCATGACTTGTTTTTTTTATTATGGATGAATGATAGAAAAAACTCCTTGGCATACAGAGAATCTCACTTTTTCAGCTTTAAATATTAGATTCCTGGCATGAATGTTGTCTCTCGGGATGCAATAGTTGCCTAATTATAGGTTGAGAATGTCATTCTTGTTGACCCCCGTTATGGAACATGGTTCTTGTGATGTAGACGTTGCAGTATAGTTTTCCTAATTAATTGCTCTACCAAGATTTGAGAGTCTAGTATACCCTATTTCAATCGGTAACAAATATTTCATATTCAATAGATAGTAGCTAATATACTCAGTTGACAAACATCATCTGTTTTATATACTTGCATACATTGTACAATCTTAAGAAATTGACTTCCAAACTAACCTACCTCTGATCAGGTCTTTATTTCTTCCTTTTTCTCTCAAGTCTATTCTTTTCACTCCATTGGCCTTTCCTTTTGTGACTGGACATGCCACCTCAACTGTTCCACATTTACTAACCTAAGAATTCTCATCTCTTCTTTCAACATAGCTATACTAATCACTTTGTCAAAATGACAAATACAGACATAAGTTTTTAGTTAATTGTGGCTTTGTATAGAATTATAAATATGATCAAAATTTATTGATTGTTTTTACTTTTTAAAACTTTTATTTACTTTTAAAAGGTTCTAATATTTTCCTTTTTCTTTCTTAATATAAAACTAAACTCGTTAAAGGGGTTGATATTCTGAGTAGAGGCAGAAGAATTGCTAAATGTGTAGATAATTTTGATGTAGGAAATAAGAAATAATGAGCGGAAGGTGATTAATTCATTCTGAAAGGTTTTGATTCTATTGGAAAATCGTGTTTGTCTGGAAGCGAAGGGGCTATAATGTAAACATTCTCAACCTGTACTTGAAAGCAGTGCGTAGACTAAATGACTGGAAATAGCTCTTTTATCTTGCAACAATAAAGATTAATTGAATGTGTTTCGAATTTTCTATCGGCTTTCTTTGAGCACAAATAATTTAGAAATGAATTTTAATCGGATTCTGAAACTTAATATACTTTAAGCATTTCAGAACTTTAAATTCATTTTTATTAAATTATTTAATATAGAAGGCAAGATGCTGAAAGAGTTATAATTGCCATAGTTTCAAAAGAAACAAAAGCATTGCCCGGATGCATTCACTTACAACAAGGGATAAATTTTATCATTGTTTTCTTACTTTTTGTTAATTCATTTAAGCGTGTTTTACAGAAAAATTTTTTATGATTCCACCATGTAGATTAATACAAGTAATAATTAGTATATATTTTACTCAGCAAATTTATTTTTCAATATATTTTCTGGTCGATTTACTTAATTTAGTAAGGAATAGATTAAACATTATATGTTGGAAATTTCATGTAACACATTTTAGCCGACATATAAAAATCTGAAACTTTAATGATTTAATTACTGTGTCTATTTAATATATATCTATATCCAGGTATTTATCCTTCTCCATTGTATATTTGTAATTAATTAAATATATATATATAATTATATAACCTTAATATCGTTTAAAAAATGAACAAAACCACGTAAACAAATGAACGATAAAAACGAAGCAGCAAAATCGTCTATGGCATCATAGCATAATGGATTAGGGCACTGGACTGAAATACATAAGGTCCAAGGTTCGAATCTTATCAACAGTCAAGCTACGCTGATGAGAAGTAGGGCTCCGAAACACGCGTGTCCGTAGGTTACTGTTTTTAAAAAATAATAAATATATATATATATATATATATATATATATATGACATGTAGTTTGCTTGAAGCATTGTATGGGATAGGTATGTAGAAGAGATTTAGAAGGCTATCACAATGCGAGGCTTGAAATGTAGTCAATGTTGATGAGGAAAGACGAAAACAAGTGACAATTTACAAATCAATAAGTATATACATATATGTCTATATATACATATATTTATTCAATTGTATAAAGTATAAATGTCTTACTTGTCTGTGACAACACCTGTTATACTTCGGGAAAAATTCCCCTTTTCAAATAGTGAATGTAAAAAATGAATTAAATTTAATTCATTTTTTCACTCTTCGATCCAGCATGCTTTGAATAGATCCGTTACATCCACCATTTGAAAAGGGGTATTTTTTCCAAAATATAATGGATGTTGTCACAGACCATGCAAGTAAGACATTTGTACTTCATACAATTGAATAAATATATGTATATATAGACATATATGTATATATTTAATGATTTGTAAATTGTCACTTGTTTTTGTTTTCCCTCATCAACATTGACTACATCCCATTCCTCGCATTGTGATAGCTTTCTAAATTTTTCTTGTATATACACACACACACACACACACACACACACAGATATATATAAACTTCAAGTCACACAAAAGTACAACTCATACTTTTTCTACCTCTTAGGCAAAACCATTTCAAGTAGTCAGCAGTAACTAGAAAGCAGATAGCAAGTCAGACAGTTTCTACCAACAAAAATGAATTAAAGAATAAAGAAACAATAAAGTCAACATCTTTTGTTTTTTAGGTCATCAGAAACGATATTAACATATACTTGTCTACTTGAAAATATAAAAAATAAAATTATGACTTTATATGAATATTCGTGCAAAAACTCCATTTTTTTATGGAGATTGTACATTCATCAAGAGAAAGCCGTGAGACGAGTATGTTCACACTGAGATTCCAAACCAAATCACCTGAAACTGATCAGCAGTCAAGAATTTTACTGCTATGATACTCTAATTGCCTTAGCAATAAGGAAAATTTTACTGCTTATATTTTTGTCTGCATTCTCAGTATCAATTACTGAGCAAACTTTTTTCTACTTACAAAAAGCAATATGTTAGCATTACTTAATAATCGTCTAAGAATGGGTTTTTAATTGGATTTTTTAATGTCAATTCAAACTAATCAAAAACATACCGTCACAACGTTATTACACGTTATGGGTTTAAAAACATTTTTATTTTATTGTTTTAGATTCCGATTAGAAGATCTGCAAAATTATTTGAATTTGTTCAAAACTTTAGAATCTGTATCATTTTTTTTTTTTATTATTCATATTATTTTTCTATGATTTTATTTACGGTTGTGGAGTCAGAAGACATAAGGTCCAACTGACTTCTAGAATTCTCAAAATTCTAATTTTTAGAATTACAAAACATACAATTCCTTAAAGATTTTTAATATTCAAACTGCTTGCGGATTCTGTCAAAATTAAAATTAAAAAATTGACTCCAACTCCTTGTATTCTTACCAGTTTGACTCACTCCACAAGCTTAGTTCTGGTCTCTTTAAAATCGAAGGTAAACAATTTTATGTGGTGTTTCTTACTACCCCCTCCTTTCTCTCATGAAAGTAAAAACATGACCCCTCCGTAAATAATTACAACCAATGTTCACATACCTACATCTAATAAGCAAAGTTTTTAGTGGCCACACACACTGACATCTTTCATATTAGCATGTGTGTATTTTAGATATATGATGTGTATATGTGAAAAAAAAAAAATAACAATATCTATATTGTGTGGATGTGTCGAAATCGATTTGCATTATGGTGCTTTTGAACTAATGAAGACTCAGAGTGAAGAAAAAAAATTTAAATGGGGGTGCGAAATAAAGATGGGTCAGGTGGTGGTGGTGGAGGAGGTCGGGTCGTTTGCTCCATCAGTTGTTGTTTTTTTCTTCACCTAGGTGTCTGCTGCATACAATCTGCATCCTGCCATGTGCTAATTGATAACTGAATCAAACAGTAAATTAAATCAATCTTTCACAGAGGATGTGTTGTTTGTCATCTCATGTCAACCCTCACCCCACGACACCATCTCCTTTTCTCACGTAAATGAACTCCCATCCTGACCGACCGACCAACCAACACCTCTCTAGGTTGAACTCCTCAAGTAATCTTGTTATTTTTTTTTCGTCACACGAAGAAAATCCTTCTTAGAGCCCAGAAACTATGGAACAAACATGTTTTTAATAAAAGCCAAAGGAAATAAATGGCAATAATCATAATGATTAATAATTATGATGCTAATAACAATTACGATGATACAGTAATGATAAAAATTATAATAATGTTAATCAAAATAAATCTGGACATGATCTACCCATTAGATTAATTCAGGTGTAGATTACTGAGAGGTGGAAGCTGTTAGCCATACTGTGAGCACTTGCAAGATGTTTGTACAGAAATATAGGGTGTTCCACAAGTCGCAAACACATTTGGATATTAAATATCCTCCAAATTATTAAGGATATAAAAAGCATGCCGATATATATATATAATCATTAATATTAAATTTAGCTTTAAAATGATGTCACTTTCATTTGACGTATGTATAGTTCAGTAGGTATAAAAGTCTTGAAATTTGTCCAAGACTTCTGGAACACCCTGTATTATCAAATGTGACATTATAAAATCTGCTTACACCTTTATTGGGGTCTGAGTATGAAGTATGCCTTTGGAGTAGACAAGTATAAGATGGTATCAATTTGTGAGAAAATCTTAAAAACAACAACAAAAAAGTACATATTGTAATATAATTGTTGCAAGCAAGTAATATACTGATTGCTAGTGATAACCGGTATGAAGAAAGCGTTCAAAATAATGAACAATCATTCACAATTCAGAGTAGAATCATATAAACTCTGAGGCAAGGTGATACTAGTTGTAAACGGACTAACAACAGAGCTCTTGGACGAATCTTCAAAATGCTTGAGTTTTGTGAAGGAAATTGGGGGATCGTCTTTTTTGTTTCTTACAACCCTTTTCTCAATGGAAAGACGTTGATAGTCATTCTCTACTATATCGTTATTGCCATGGAAGGTGTTTGAAAGAAATTTGTAGCAAGAACTCTTTTTGCTACCACAACGAAAAAAAATTTATTTCTTCCCCTGATTGACAAAATTTTCACAAGCAGAGCTTCTTTACAAGTGCTTCCCATCTATGTAATACATTACTATGAGGCTGCTTCTTTGCAGATTACAACATGGTTATCAATACTTTTTATTTCACCATATTATGAAACTCTTATGATTCTGTCTCCTTAAACGTCAATTATTATCTGAAGTTATTTTGTATAGTCTAATGTGTTTTACCTCATTCAAAAACTCATTATTCCTATTTACTTGCCTCCTCACGAGGGCAGAGTTAGATGCAAGGTCGGTTTTTAATGTGGGGAAAACCCAACTCCCCAAAAAGGGGCACTCTGGATAAGAACAAGAATAAAAACTGTCTCCGTCATGAAGCATTTCTCCTCCACTGACCGAAAACAGAAAAGGTGAAGTGCAGCGTCAGAACAGATGCTACACTTTGATCTTGGCCTAACGGTGTACTCAGGTGATAATCTTTAATCTGCATGGTTAAAAAGAAAAAGTTTTCCTTATTTATAATTACACTAATGTTTCATCATTACTGCCTATTATTGTTACAATTGAGAGAATAATACTAGTTTGATTACAATTTTTCAACTCAAAAACTCGACAGAAAATTCTGATAAGTTCATAACACTTTTCATGAGAACTAATAGATATATTCTTATATCAAATGTAAGGTGAGCGATGTTTGTTTCTCTAAGAGTTTTTTCATATACTTCAATAGCAACACAAAAGAAATGGTAAAATATACATCAGTTTTGAAATTGAGTTATGTTTGAAAAAATCTGTTCTAATTAGATATAATTGAACATACATAGTTAAGAGAGATGGGTGGTATGTATTTCTCTGGTCCTTCTCACTATGTTGATCTAAAATATATTTCTTAATGTTTTTCTTTTCTCTGAGCATAAAAAAATAAGGACTGATTCTTTATTCACCATGATTGTGTAATTTACATATGTGTGTCTGAACACATTAAAAAAACGTTTATAAATTATATATACAAAGTATATTATTTATAATAAATAATTCTATATAATAAAATATAAGAAAAGAGACATTATATTGAGTTATGCAAAAAAGATATCTAAATAAATGTCAGGTAGTGGTTGTGATCCAACTGGTCACAGGTACGTCTATATATATATATATATATATATATATATATATATATATATATATATATATATATATATATATAAAATGTGTGTGTGCGTGTGTTAGACATCCATTATAAAATAATCATATATGACTATCAATCATCACAAAGAATTAGGTTAAAATCCGGATTAGAATCCAGTCCCAATGAAATCTGTAAATTACGGGTGTAACATTCAAAACAGTGATAAACTGACACGGTTTCCATCCTCAAACTGTTTTTGTAATTTCCTCTGTTAAAATAAGCCTATCTCGACATCTATCTCAATTGGAGATATATTGTGTATTGCCTTCTATTTTCCTTTAATCCTATTATTATTATTATTATTATTATTATTATTATTATTATTATTATTATTTAAATATGACAATAGTAGTCTTGCTTGGACACATTTCAGTTGGTATCAGAAACCTGTTGTTGAATACCTTCTTAAATCTCTTAAATACATGTTTTAAAAATACTTAATTAGAAAAAGGAAAATGCTTATTGTCTCTCTCTCTTTCTTTGCACATGTGTCTTTTTTTTCAATTTCTATCCATCTGCTTTCAAATGTCTTGTTGATTCTTGATTTAATCAAGCAAGGGATGCTATTTTCACCTAATAATGAAGAGAGTTAAGCAATTAGATGTTTATTCAAGTTATATTTGGACTCTACATGAGGCAAGAAGGTGACCAGGAGGGAATTCCAAAGTCTAGCAGTTCGGTATCTTGGGATCTCTACAGTGAAGAGGTGGGATTTTGCTGCCTATTGAGTTAGTTGGAAGTATTTATATTGAGGGGAGGCAAGTGCTATGAGTTCATCAGAGTACATTCCATTAAAATACTTGCAAAGTACTTTGTCTATCAAATAGTCTGTAATGCTTCAATTTGAAACAACGTTTTCCAGGGTTGCACAATTGAAGAGCATAAGTTCTGACTCCGACTCCTAGGATTTCAAAATACCCGACTCCTTATTTTAAAATCTTCTAATATTCAGACTTTTAATTATTTTCTGATTAAAGAACATAACTTCAGCTCCTAGCATTCTTACAAGTCCGACTAACTCCAAAGTCTTAGTTTTCATCACTAAACTTGCAGAATGAATGCACATATCTCTGCATGATGATCTATCAGTTGTGGCAAAGTTTAAAATAGAATATTTATTGCTAAACAAAACCTGTCATGAACCATTGGGTAGTATTTGTTAAATATATGATTAAATTTATTATTTCTTGAATTTGACATCGGTTTTACAGGATTCACAAGTGAAAGTATTTCACAAAGTTAAACTACATTGTGATGTCATAATAGACCGTCTCTCTTCCTCCTTTTTTTCTCTTTTATTTATTTACATCATTCTATTCTTCCTAACATTTTTCTTATCATTCATACACCCTTCCCACCTTGATTATTCAAACCATTCAGGTATAGAGGACAAGTGTATGTGGTGACAAGCAAAGTTACAACATTCTTAGTTTTAGTAGTTTATTAGATCTAAGAATGTTGTAACCTTACTTGTCACCACATATAACCGAAGTTAAGCAACGTTAAGCCTGGTTAATACCAGATGGGTGACCATTTGGGAATTCTAGGCGCTGTATGTGTTCTCCGTTTATCTCAGCATTTGTCTCCAGTCGTCTTGTACATACACTTCACTTGCCACTGGTATTTAAGAATGTCAACTCAGGAGATGTATGGTTGGAGATTGCGCACCTCCTGACACAACAATTCCACGCGCAGGCACCTCTTCGTGGGTATCCATAGTCTGTTAAAGGCTGAACCAGCCCTAAAGTTTATTAGATCTCCCACACACCCTTTGGGTCACGAATGATCTAAATAAAATGTCATACCTGCCACCTCCGGTGTCTAAATGAGTAAATGACCTCATTTACTGTGCACAATGACAAGATAACAAACAAGACCCTCAAAGTCGATTGTATATAGATGAGTAGATTGAATGAATGCATCAGCGATATACATCCTTGTACGTTTTTTTTTTTTTTTTTTCATTTTTCATCTTTGATTCAATTGCTTCATTCATTGAAGTGCTTTTACACCTCCAATAATCGTAGAGAGTAAACACGCAGTTCGGAATCATCTACGATGTCAATGCTTTTAAAACCTCCTTCTTTTATTTATCTAAAAAAAAAAAAAAAAATATCCATCGCTTTCTTGCAGGAAGAGACGGGGCGCCATGATAAAGTCCCTCACGTCATTTATTAAGCATAAATAGACGGCATTAAGGTTATTTATGAGAAGAGACATATTTAAATCTTGTAAAGGATAATGTAATTTCTATTTGATCGCATTTTATATATATATATATATATATATATATATATATATATATATATATATATATATAATCATACTAAATGCATGTTAATCAATGTTTGTTTCCCTAAGGATTTTTTCTAGTATCCTTTAATAACACAAAATACGTATTAAAATATACTTCAGTTCTGGGATTGGGTTATGCTTGAAAAAAAAAACCCGTTTTAATTGTTCTAATTAGCTGTAATTCATAATTCTTTGAACATGTCACCTACCTCTCACTTAGCTATCTATGTATCTTGCCTCCGTTATCATTCTATTAATTCAACCACTTCCTAATATTTCTTAATGTCTTTGCGAGAATTCAGTGAAAGAATTTTTTTTCTTCAATCTCCTTATGTAATTTACACACGTATGTCTGTACACACTATAAACATGCATGGAAATTAGATGGTCAAATTATAAGAATAATAATACTTTAATATTATAATATTACTATGAATACACACAATATTGAAGAAAATATACTATATATAAATTTCATGTGTGTATAAATGAGTTCACTAGCTATTAATTAGCAATGAGTGACATTTGGACTATTTTGGCCACATCCAGGTCAGCAATGACAACCATAGCAATGGCATTATTTAAGTGAAATGGACTCTGATAAACATCAAATCCATTGTTTTGATTGGATAACAAGCAATTCATTTCACAATTTATTGTGAGATATATATATATATATATATATATATATATATATATATATATATATATAATTACTTTTTTTTTCATGTATCCACATCAAATGCTATAAAGAAATATAAATTGTATCGAGTTTGAGTATTTACTTCAACAATGCTTAATATTATGTGACTAGAGCTAAACATTAACTTATGAAACTCATTTTAGCCTGACGATTCCTCATGGGAATGAAACATGAACTTCTATGTAGCTTAATTGTGATAAATATATTTTCATAACTTATATATATATATATATATATATATATATATATATATATATATATATATATGAGAGAGAGAGAGAGAGAGAGAGAGAGAGAGAGAGAGAGAGAGAGAGAGAGAGAGAATTAATAAAATCAGCAAACATCTTGAGAATATATTAAAAAAACAAGCAAATTTATTATTCAAATTCTTTATATTTGTAAGATTGAGCATCCTTATGTTATTAGGATTTTCTTCTTATACCCTGGATACTATCCATTCTGATATCCATGAAACAATAACTGTGTGTGTGGTGGTGATAATTTTTATATTTATGGTCTCCTAATATGACTGTACATGTGTTGTAATATTTAAATGACTTACACTTGGAGCCGATCTTCTATTAATGTATTGGCATATTTGTATCCATATATCTATGTTTTGGTATTAAATGACTTCCAATATGTCATAAAACAATCTTAATTTTTACCCTTTTAGATCCCACGTTAATTAAATTCTTGCACTATTTCGAATTGTTCCTTCCTACTTCTCTGCCAATTCTACCTCCAAACTGCTACTTATTTACAACTTGTAATAGTTGCTATTATCACAAACCAACTCCAAATCATATTAATATGAGCAGGTTTTTCAAATCGCAATGATTGAAATGAACGAAACAAAGGATTAAGTATGCCTTCAGCAGCTTTCATAAACTGTTTACTTTTAATCGTCTTTCAACTTGTCTATAATGACGATTCTATGTGTGCGTGAGATAGTTTCCTCATTGTGTTTATAGTTACAATTGTTTGCACACTGTAACCTCAGGTGATATTCAGCTATCCTCAAATCTGCCTGGAACCTTGAATGAGCCTTACATTTTAATTTATGGAGAAGGAACATTCCTATTCTGCTCTCCATACATATTTACTAATATCCATCTTGAAGCCTTTCAATGATCAGCTTTTAGGTTTGTCCTCTTTACAGTATTTCCTACAATTTGAAATCATCTGTTGTAGACAATGCATGACGAGCTGAACGCCATGGCAGCTGATGCACAAATGGCACTGTGCATGCACAACTGAACTAAAAGCGAGGCCCATACTCATTTTCATATGTCTAAGCCTTGGGGGCATAAATTATGGTGAATAGTCTTGTGTGTGCAGTATTTGTTTCAGAGTCAGATTTCCACGCATCATTCATTACAGAAGAAGGAGAGGCGGAACAAGTAGGAGACAACCAAATTAAAAAACACAAACATAAGCTATCTCAGCATTATGGCTGAAGGAAGATTTGACCTAAAACTTGTACTGAAATATGACAGAGCAATGTCTATTGTAGATTTGTAAACTCTCAGGAGTACAAGTGGCTCCGAGCAATAACTGGAGTTATAAAGTGAAGGGCTGATGCTGTAACCTGTGGATGAAATAACACCACAGAGAATGTCTCACTTGGAAAAATGGTCCAAGAAACAATAGGCGCAGTAAAACAAAGTGATCCTTCATAGGGCTTATGGTGTGGGAATGAACAAGACGGCAATATATGGGTACACATGTTCTCTGTTGACCAATGTGCTCCTGGAACATAATGATGTTATGTTCAAAGATGCATGTTGGCTGCAGTCCATGAACAACACTCTGCACTTTAACTTGGCTGAGGTTGATGCAACACTAAAGACAATCTGAGATTATAATGGAAGTGAAAAAATCATACACTTAACAACAGACTCAATAAGTATGTATCACTGGCTAGTGGACATGCTCAGTGGAAAGACCAAAGCTCACAAGGTAGTTATTAAAAATGATAAAGTCCTTGGTGGATGAGTATGAACTGTCTATAGATGTTGCTCTGATCCCTTGAGCCAGAACTTGGCAGATCCGATAACTGGGGTATCACAAAGGTAGCTCGAGAGAATAAAAATTGCCACTGAGCCTGTACCTCTTACCTATGCTATGAAGAGTGATGAAATTAAAAGTAGTCAGATCGTAGAAGTACATAAGAGTAGCGGACATTCAGGCATCTCATGTACAGCATATTTCGCTTGGTGAGTTTGGCTAATGATTACCGAAGCTGATGTGAGGTCAGCTATATGTGAAGAATGTCAGATGATTGATCCAGCTCCAGTTCATTGGACAAAATGGGATTAGCGGTAAAAGCTAATTGGCAAAGGCTGGGAATAGATATAACTCACTATAACGGCAAACACTTTCTGATGGTTACTGATTATGGTTCAGCACATTTTACCATTTGGTAGCTGTTGTCTCGGCAGGACTCCAGAAACAGCACTCAGCATCTTGAATCAATATTCTTCAAGTGTGGCCCATCGCAGGAACCACTTTCTGAGGAAGACACTGCATTTACTAGTGGGGAATTCAAGGATTTTTCTGCCAGTTGAGGAGTGCACCTGCAGTTTTGGTGTCCCCAAGTGCCACTGGAGTATTAACTGGATTGCAGCTAGAAAGGGGTCCTCTGCTCAGGAAGCAGTGGATTGATACAACATCGCATTCAAGGACGATACATCATCATTGAGTGCACCTGCCAACAAGCTCTACAGACATGAGTCTAGGATAAGGAATATCAACCCAGTGCCCACGTCATCAGTCTCCACACAAAACTAGTATTGTCTGGGTGACCCAGTATGGGTCAAGCTGCCTCATTATCAATCCACGTCCAAGTTCCAAGAAGGCACAGTAACAGAGGTGATCAGCCCACAAGCTGTTATTGTGGATTGTGTCTTGCACCATGTTAAGGATGTGTAACCCCAGACAAATACCATCCTGTTTATCAGAGCAGATGAGGAGATTTCAGAGGACACTGGGTATATCACACTGTTTCATTGACAGGCAACACAAAATGGAGAAACCTCAGAAATAATTGTGCGATGAACCACGCACTAGAGATTACCAGCACGACCTTGCACATGATAAGAGATCAGTGTAGACAATGCATGACGAGGTGAACATCATAACAGTCGACACAGAAATGGTACTGTGCATGCATGACTGGACTAAAAGCGAAGCACATACTCATTTGCATATGTGTATACCTCAGGGATATAAAAGATGGTGATTTTTCTTGTGTGGGTAGTATTTATTTTAGAATTGGAGAGATTCCCACGTGTCGTTTGTTTTAAAAGAAGGAGAGTAGGAGGCAACCAAAACAAAAAACTTAAGCACGTCCATCTCTCTTTCTCTCTCTCTCTCTCTCTATATATATATATATATATATATATATATATATATATATATATATATATATATATATATATATATATATATATATATATATATATAGTGTGTGTGTGTGCATATCTGTGGAATGGTTAGTATATGGAATTAGTATATAAGCATGAAACAAATTAGTTAAGATAATGACAGAGATATATCTCTAAAGATAATCGATATTCCGGTAGTAAACCTGACATTAATTTGTAGCAGATCAAAGATGGAATATAGGTAGCTTTAGAGATGTCTGTGTTATTATGTTAACTAATTTGTTTACATACTTATCCATTAATTTCACTTATCATTCCATTTTGTCTGAAATTTTATTCCATGTTTAAAACTTTCTTATATATACTTTATATGCATATATGAATGCCAGTATTTGTGTGCTGTAGAAATCTATATATTAACGAGTAGAACATTTCAATAAGGGTCAAAATTTTCTTCATCTCCATCTGGAGGTCACTAGGGGTAATCATCAGTTAGACCCATAAAATAACTGAAATAAATTAAAGTAAGGAAACGAAATTCATTTGTTAAAAGTAGATTTTGTTTCATGAAACAAAAATAAAATTAAACAAATTATCTTAAGAGTTTATTCATATTTTAAAGAAAAGTAAAGAAAAAAATGCTGACATTTTTGTTTTTCAGTCAACAGTACATTGTGATTAACAGTTTCTTGCATTCGATTTTAATTCGAACACAACATTCGAAACTACATTATCTTATGCTGTTGACTACCTATAATTTTTTTTACTTAGATCTACATATGCTCTATCACAGGTGTTGAGCACTTTCTTAATAAATTATATAACTGTGTGTGCGTGTGTGTGTAATAGACCATTTTGGTGAACTCTTTATGAAAGTTTTTTGTCTATGGATTTTGTGTTCTTTCCATGTGGGTAAAAATGACTCATTCATAAACATACCGGCCAATGTCCAATAATGAAAAAGAGAGGAGGTCTGTATTGTTTGTGGAAAGAAGGTATCAGGAGTATATGGTGTAGGGCAACAAAATTCGCTCATGTCTGCTTAACCTCAATTGGTGTCCATGAGTCAAACCCAGTAGCCATTCATTGTTGTAGCCAACACAATCTGCTTAATCCAATTTATACTTTTCACAATTTGTCTATTTTCTTTCATCCTTTTCTCTCTAGAGTTGGGAATCAATGCAAACTCTAGTCAGTCTGAGTTGAGTCTGTGTATCATTCATTTTTCAGTCTGTTATTCTTTATACAAAAACCAAAAAAACTACTCATCTACAGTGGCTGAAAGTTCATAATTAAGAATTTTTAATTATCCATTTTCTACTGAAATACTGAATAGATCGTTGTCACTTGAACAATTCTGAAAACTGGAATTAAATCATAATGATTTTGCATTTATTTTTAATGGAGAAATAATAGTTAATTCATGATTCTTTTTGACCATTTCAAAACACATTTTTTCTTGATAATAAATTTAAAATGTTTTCTATCAAAGTTAAATAAAAACAAAATCATAAAAATTGTTCATTTCAATTATTTCTTCATATTTTTCTTTTCAAATCAAACCAAAACGGCTTGCATCCATAAGTAAAATATCCACAAAACACTTGAAAAAACATTCACTGATGAATTCTTATTTTTTTGTCAAGGAAAGCACAGGTATGACTGTATCCAAAATGTAGTTATTTTAATTGATAAATATATCAGACTCCTATCCTGGTAATTAACGAGTGAGAGTGAGATTGCTTGACTAGTAACACTGTTGTGACTATTCTTGCTTATATAGCAACTACTATGAAATATTCAATGTTATACTGTAGTAACTAAAAGTATTAACAATCACCTGGGTAATATTACGATTCTTATAAACCAAATTTACCATTTTGTATGGTTTTAAACATTTTGTGTTTATTGAAAAGTTTCATTAGCTTCACTTTATTTTTTATTGACTTGTGTGTATTTATAGTTTATTCCTCACAAACTCTAAACATTTCTGATTTAAAAACATACATACAATTTATGCCATAATCAGGGCTATTGTTTTGTTAATTATGATTTCAAACTACAAAAATAATTATTTGACTTTAACGTCCATGTTTTTTTTTTAAATATAGCAAATTTAATATAACATTGAACAATGGCAATAATTTTTTTTAATATTTATTTTCTGAGAATTGTATCATAAATGAACGTCATCAAAAAAGAATGTTGAGTAGTTGGTTAAATCCGATAGTCACAACAATGTTGTAAGCATGGAAGGCCAGTGAAAAAGAAAGAAAAGACACGGCTAAAGTTTGCCGGCGAAGAGACACTAATAAAACCATTATGAAAGTGAAAAAAGGGGAAATAGAAAAATATTAAGTTACCATTCATATATTACTATTTACATAACTTAATATTTTCCCCTTTTTTCTTTCTTTCTTCCTTACCATTTTTATTAGCAGTCTTTTCGCCCAAACTTTAACTGTGTTTTTTTTTTTTGTTTTCTTCTTCTTCAGTGACCTCTACATGCTTATAACAGTTCTGTGACTTTGTCTATTTTTCCAGATTTAACTGACTATTGGACATATTCTTCTCTGATGAGGGGCCACGAAAGAAATTACTCAGAAGGTAAATATTAAAAGACGTTCACATTGTTTACTGTCATTTTAACATTTCTTTTATACACAGAAATACTTAAACATTTTTTTTATTTTTTTTATTTCATCTCCTTTTGAATCTACTTGTCTTTTGAGAAATAGTATTTTTGATGGAGAACAAAAATTTAAGAAACAAAATAAAAAAAATAGAGCAAGTCCGTTATTGGTTCTATTTTCAAATATCTCTTTTACACACACACTTACCCTAATTCACTCTTTTTTTATTAACACCGACTTCTCGATCTGTCATCATTATCATCACTATAACTACACGTCACTATCAGCAATAAACGCATAGCAGTGCTTATTAAAGTCATAAATGACATGTAATTCCAGGTGTCAGTAATTTTTCTTATTTTTAATGCGACTAGGGATTTTTATCCTGGGCCCCTAAAATTAACAGAGACTAGACCATTATTATAATGATCTGGTCCCTGTTGATTTTGTGGTGGTAGTTCACCCTCCCAGGCTTTGCCTTCTCTCTTTGAGAAAGGGTTAGTCTATTGCTAATCACCTGGGGTGACCTCACTGGAGAATGCCAACGAGGCAGCGCAGGAACTTTTTGCAGGTTAGAGTGCCCCATCCTCTGCAGTGCTTACTTTTCAATCCCACTTTCTGACCCTGGTGTCTAAGTTCTTGCAGTGGGAGAAAACTAAATACCTTCTCTTATTTTCAATGAGTCAATCTTTCTACCTTGACACAAGCATTTTCTTTGTTTGTTTTTTTAAATCTTATTCGTTTTATTCTTATACTAAGTTTACTGTGAGAAAAGTATGAATCCTAATCTTTTTTCTAGCTCTGGGTAAAATATCGACGTGCTTTCAATCATATACAATCAATAGTTTATGATAGGTGTTGTGCTTTAGCATTAAATCTACCTCAAACTAAGTTTGCACCAAAACGTCTTGCATGTTAGCAAACAATTTTTACAAATCGGAAGCATTTTCCAAGTTCTTTCATTAAGTGAAATTCTTCCTTTAGATTTAAGACTCATTGCTCTGCTGTAGCTTTTGCCAAGCAAGTCCCTAAAGCGAGACATACACTAGGCTCGCTGTTATTTAATAACATCTTTAAACTGTAGTACAAAAGTGTAGCATCAATATGGATAATGAAGACACAAATTCTGTAACAACTTTTATCGAACACATCTTAAAAGTAAGTTTTATAAATTGCTGATTAACGCTTGTTTCAGAAAAAACAATTCCTACACAAGGAATTACGAGGGGTGTGCAATAAGTAATGCCCCTGATCCACTTCCCATAGCAGTAGAGCAATGAAACTTGGCACAGTTATTAGTCTTTCTCTACATAGGAACCACCCAGAGTTATGCATTTCTCCCATCGTTTGATGCAGCTCTGGAGACCGTTTTTGTAGAACACCCCAGGTTGGTCCTCCAACCACGACGTGACTTCAGAAATCAAGGCTGCATCATCTAGGAAACGCTTTCCTTTCAAAAACAACTTCATGGCTGGGAAGAGGTGAAAGTCAGAGGGTGCAAGGCCAGGAGAGTAGGGAGAATGGGGAAGGATTTCATAACCACATGCCCATGCTTCTGATCTGATGACATGCGAGTTGTGGACCGGAGCGTTGTCCATCAGGAGGAAGGTACCTTTGCTGATCTTGCCCTGCCTCTTGATTTTGATAACTTCCTTTAATTTCCTCAAAAGTGAAGCATAATAGGCTCCTGTAATTGTGGTACCCTTTGCTAGGAAATCTGTCATCACTACTCCGTCCTGGTCCCAGAAGACTGTGAGCATGACCTTGCCAGCGGAGGGCTGCACCCTTGCCTTCTTTGGAGGTGGTGAGTCCAAGTGCTTCCACTGCATTGACTGGACTTTGGTCTCTGGATCATAGTGATGGACCCAGGTTTCATCCTGTGTAATCAGTCTTTTGGAAAAACTTTTACTCATTTTCTTGGGACATCTCCAAATTCATCCTCGAGCACTCAACGTGTTCTCGCTTCTGGAATGGTGTGAGCAACCTGGGAATCCATCTGGCAGACACCTTATGCATATGCAAATGGTCATGAATGATAGTTTCCACAGAGTCTGTACTAATCTTGACATCTTGGGCTATTTGGCGAATAGTAATGCGGTGATCTTCCAAAAGGGCAGCCTCAACTTGACGGACAGATGCCTCATCAATGGCAGAGGGGGGGGGCGACCAGGTCTGGGAGCTGTTTTCACAGACCTCTGGCCATGTTTGACTTTACGATACCAGCGTTTTACAAGCTCATGATGGGGCATTATCACCATAAGTTTCTTTCATTTCATCAAAAGTCTCCCGTGATGTGTGTCCTTTCAAATACAAAAACCGGATCACTGCTCGACATTCAACAGGCTCCATTTCACACCTGACTCAGTTCAAACACCTGTAAAACAGAAACCACAATTAGTTCAGAGCTGTAATTTGCCATATAACCCATAGAGATATAAATCATTGCACAAACAAAATTTCAGCTAGATCAGACAATTGGAAGTTGGTCAGGGGCATTACTTATTGCACGCCCCTCGTAAACGCAATCACAAATTGCACCTTTCTTTATTTGGAGTTGCAAAGAGACGTCCGGGTCGTCTTGAAACAATACTGGGATAGAGAAAGAGTTTGTTTTCTTCAGCATTTTCTTTCTAGACACAACCTACTTAATCCATAGCTAGAGGGACGATATCGTGTATTAATGAAGTGCTATAACAGCTCCAATAGGCGTGTGTGTGTGTGTGTGTGTATATATATATATATATATATATATATATATATATGCACACACACTTGAAAAATGTAATCATCCATTGAGTCCAGGCTATATTGTTTGAATCAGTAAAAACAAAGTTTGCAAAGCCAATGAAATATTGAAAAACGATTAAACCCTAAATTAGTCTTTATGTTATTATATATATATATATATATATATATATATATATATATATACACACACACAGAGCTATTAGTTAAATAGTATTAATACTATTAATGATATTCCTTACTGTTTATAAGGAACTATTCCTATTTTTTTTATTCTATCCTTTCTTTATATATATATATATATATATATAGAGAGAGAGAGAGAGAGAGAGAGAATGGCAGAAATAAGTGACCATATAGAATTACTGGGGGGGGGATCAAAACTATAATGAGAGAAGGTGAACCTGATAGATGGAAAGTAAGAGGTGTATCACTTTAGTGAATTACTGTTAATTAGAACAATTAAGATAGTTTTTTCAAACATAACCCATATCCAAAGGTGAGGATTATTTTAGTATGTATTTTCATGTGATTTTAGGGAAAATCCCTATGACAACAAACGTTGATTAACTAAGTATAATAATAGTGTGTGTGTGTTTGTTTATGTACTTTTAGAATCATGGTCAACAACACATGGTGATAAGTTTGAAGAATTCAAAGAAACTGCCAACACCATGTGCTGTTAACAAACCGGTATTTACTCTAGGTGGGTTAAACCAGCTTCCTCCTTTGGAGGAAGTTTCTAGGGAATGTCAAATTTACTAGCAGTCCCTAGTCACACATATATCCCAGTCATAGGGAATGACAACGTTAGGCTTTTGTATCTGATACAGACCAGACTCAGTGTTGCTTAACTTTAGTGATCTAATGAGAATCGGTGTGTTAACATGATTACGCTATACTATTGACTGTCTCTTAAATGAAAATATAAGCTCTATCACCAATATTGAATACACTATAAATATAGTATAACTAGTACACTTATATTAATTATAGGTTTAATGTTTTATGAAACATATAATGCTACTTTCTTAATTGATTCCTCCACTATTGTGACCTTGTGTTTAACTATGATTAGACAAATGTAGAAAGTTTCATGAATATTTGCTAAACAAAAGAAAATTTTTTAAATTGCTTTGTCAGTTTTGTATGTGATGACAAAGTTTGATAAAGGGCAATTAAGTTCCCTTGCACTAATATTTTTAGGAAAGGTATGAACCTATCTAAGACCCCCTCCACTTCTTAAAAAAAGAATATTGAGTAAAATGATATAGGAGTAGAGAAGATCCTAAAACTTTAGTAGGGAAACTAACCTGTGCAAAGGAAAAGTAAACTTTGGATTAGTTACACTATTTTACAAATAACTACTTGTTATGGATTCCATAATGATATGACTGTAGTTTTATACTCCTCCTACTCAAGAAAAGTGCGTAGGAGTAAAACAAAATAGTACAGTAAACATCATTTTAAACAATAAAAACGACTATGAAATGAACCTACTGAAGTTCCTTTTATTGTCACTATTTTTAACTACATAGTTTTTGAATCATATTAACCCTACATTAGTGACACTTGATTTCTTAAGACCCATACTATTATCCAAAATAAGTCTACCACTGACACCATAAAAATAATTGAAATCTGCAAATCTACCACTGCTGGTACTGTCCCCCCACCCATAGGCTCCATTTTTCCTCACCCACCTAACATCCCATTCTTAGCTACTAATAACTATCGCAACTTGCACTTCCAGTTCCCCCCCTCCACACATATAACGACTTTAACAGCATCAACCACCACCCAACCATTTCTCCACCAATTTTCATCCTGTGACTACCGCAGTTGCAAGCATCGCGCATACGCATTTCAACTGTAGAGCACTGCGTTACAATTGCTGTACACAACCTTTTGCGGCAGTGCTACTGTACTAACTGCTACAGTCCCACTCTAACTCTATTTGCAGGCATCTTGCAATCCCAAGCTTTATAGGACAACTAATGGATTCATTCAATACATTATCCCATTAGCTTATAAACTCAATGCCTAAAGATTCAAACCATTTCAACTAGTGTACAGCAGCCTTGTTCTTCTTTGTTTTCGTGATGTAATTTTTTTTTTCATTTTTGTAAACTTCTTTTAAATGAGTTTTTTGTTCAAGGCTTTCTTCTACTTTAAACCCATAAGAGGGAGTATTAATTCTACTCTAAGTTTTATTTCAAGTAGTCATCTTTCAGAGTGATTTTTAAAAAACATTCTTTATTCAACTACATATTAATATTAATGATAGACATTCTTTTTGTTTCTTCATTTTTAAATTTAAATTTTCTTTTATATATTGTAGCATTTAACCATATCTCATCTTGCAGCCACTAAAATTCAAAAATATTTTAGCTTATATGTGCGTGTGTGTTATGGGTGAAGCAGTCTGGTAGCTGAAATAATGTTTTCCATGTAGCGTAAAGCAATACTCATCTATAAAATGAATTAAGTTCTCTTGGGTTGCTAAAAATATAGAATACAAATAAAAGAAAAAATATAAATCATTATAATTTATTCTATCAGCGGCTAGTTTGTTGGCATGGCAGTATAATACCTAACTACGATGATCATAGTTGCAGTTTCGAATCTCAGCATGAATATGCTGAGTGTATCTAGCCACACTGATAAATCATAAACAGCAAAACAATTGTCTGTAGATGACTAATATATATATATATATATATATATATATATATATATATATATATATGAGAGTAATGGAAAAAGTTATTCCGAACTATATGGATTTTTTTTACTTTGTCTTTATTTTTAAAAGACTTTATCAGAAATGGGTGAAAAATGTTTTTTCTAATTTTTACAAAAAATGATGTATATATGAATATACATTTTGTCAAAGATAACTGACATGCTTGAGGCTATAAAAGTCAATTTTTCTTTTTCTCTAAATTAAAGATTCACTCTTTTTTATTTGCGTCTCTCTCTTCCTCATTCTCTTTTTCATTATATTTCTGTTTTTCTTTCAATTCTTTTCTTTTTCATTCTCATATTTCTGACCTTTTTTTTCTTCCTTTCCTGGTTTATTACATATTCTCTTCTATCTTTCTAATCTATTTCCTCTTTTTCATTTCTCTTTCCTATTCTATTTGTTTCATTCTTACACTCCTTCCTCTTCCATTCCTCTCTCCCCACACACTCTTTTCTGTTCTCTTGCTCTCTGATATCTATTTTCTGTTTTCTCTCTCTCTCTCTCTCTCTCTCTCTCTCTCTCTCTCTCTCTCTCTCTCTCTCTCATTCGCCCCTTGTAGAGTGTTTCAGAATGAATAAATGAATAAAAATAACACTTTATTCTTATTTCTGCTCTTTGCAACAATCCAAGATTTTCATCCTTTTTCTTTTTTAAATTTATCATTTTATTTCCCCGCCTCAACCTCACAGTTCAAGACCTCCTACTTTTTTTACATTACTAAAACTGCAGATACTTTCGTTTCATCTCTCTCTCTCTCTCTCTCTCTCTCTCTCCATGCAACTTGCCCTTCATTCAAGCAGATCTTATGACCTATCGCATCCAACTTATTAGTCGGAGACAACTTTTCCTAATCATTAGTGGAACTACTGAAGCATACAATTCTAAATTAGGATCACTATTCCAGAGCCATTCTTTCACCAAACTAGGAAAATTTTCCTGATTTTTCCTTTTCCTCTCTCTCTCTCTCTCTCTCTCTCTCTCTCTCTCAAAGAAGACCAAAGTTTGATCTTGAGAGCGAGAAAAAGACAAAAAAAAATCAAACATACCATTTTTTTCTGAAAAATACATATTAAAAAGTTTCATTGTTTCTTTTGAATGTATTTTAAGAAAGAGCAGAAACTCTTTGGGATATTATGCTATCTGTAGATAAGTGAATCCTTTGAAAATAATAATTTTTTTTATCATTTAACTATTATTACAATTTACTATTTAGGACTTTTCAGTAGATTTATGTGATCTTTTGTCTTTTAGATGAAGTCTGCTAAAGATAAAATTACAAAAAAAAGACAAGGGTTGAAAGGGGTTTTACTCTTACAATTAGTCTGCTACAAACATTTGGACAAGAATGTCATATATATTTGACGATATTATCTTCTATGAAGTTGATCTATGTTGAAATCAACTTCTTTGTGCGTGTGTGTGTGTGTAGCTGGGAGTGATATACAGTTCTCTCCATTTTTACCATGGATCATCAAACTGGTTTTGAATTCAAATGGATCTATTATATACAAACTCTGCGAAAAGTTATGAAGACCCCCCCCCCAATGAATAAATTATTGATTCCACCTAAAATTACATTCTGTGAATCTGATCCATGTTATATTCTGTGGAGCTGATTTATTTTAAACCTGTTAAAACTCAGTCTCATTGTATTCTATGGGTTCAGCCGGCGTTGTGCTCGTTGTACTTTATAAGGCCAATCTATAAATCTTATTTTCTTCAACGATCATTTGTTCATAAGTGAATGAACGGAGAAAGTTTTTTTCGTAATTCTGTTCGGATCTGAACCAAATAAAATTATTCTTTTGATCATTTTCACTATTTATCCAGTCTCAAAAACTTACCAAATTGTTCGGTTCGGTACTAAATAATAAAAAAAAAAAACATCTTGTCGTTGAAATTGTGCATTTTTTTTTTATGCAAGAAACAAAAACTCTTTCAAAAGGCAATCTGTTATGAGTTTTCTAAAATGAAAATAAAAATAAAAACAGTATAAAGCTAAAAGGTTACTATCGGCATTTAATATCTTTTGGGCCCACATACAGAAAATGGCAATGCATTTTCCTTATTGGACCAGTTTTGTATTTTAGGTTTTTAAGTTTACATACAAAGAATTTTCTACTCCTTAAAATATGAAAGATTTTTATTCTTTGTATATTTGATAATGTTTAATCCTATTTATTTATTTATTTGCGGACTGTTATTCTCATCTTCATAGTTGCTGTTGTTTGACCATGTTTCGACCAACTAATCCTCTGGCCTTCTTCAGATGATTAACCAGGACAGGATAAAAATGCTGAGTCTTGTAACTGTATCTTCAGTAATTACCGCCTTCCATGGTTGTTGTTGTTTTACTCTGTTTTCGCCAACTAATCCTCTGGTCTGCTTTGGATAGGATTAAAACCACTATCTTCAGACAATGCTCACCTGGAACCATAGAGACTCAATGCCTCTATCCATTGCGCCACAGGCCTGAAGGGTGATCAGGGTTGGATTTTTTGGCCTTTGTTATTATCTGGTCTTTCATTGTCGTGTCCATACCAATACAAATAATATATAATGCTCAATCCTGTTAAATAAAAGGAACCTTAACTCCTTTTTTTTCTTGCCTATTTAAAGGAGCAAAAATTGGTTTTAGGATTAGCTCTTAATTTTTTACATAAAAAAATCACTTTTAGTTTTGTTTTAGAAGTATGGGTGGGAGTGGTTAACGTTTACTTTTTTCCTCTGTAATAGCATCTCTTTCATTTTCAATACACTAATTATAACACATCTATACACTAGATGACAATCTGTTCCCATACAAATAGTTGGCAACAGACAATGTTTTTTTTGGGGGGGGGGGGGTAATTTACAGCCAGAAGAAGAGTAAAGAACACTGCTGTCAATTCAATGAAGATGAAGACAGCAAGGGGGAGGACAAGGAAATAAACTGTGTATTCTTTTCTAAGGTTTCTGACAATGGTAGAAAATGCTGTTTACTCTAACTAAAACAACATTCTACTAGAAAAAAAATCTAAAGAGAAAATAAAATCATAAGACAACATAGCATTAGTGTTTTTATTTATTTTTATTCCACTGTGTTCCTTGTTTGTTAGATTATGGAACCAACTCTGTAAGCAGACTGAACTTGGAGGAATTCCTCATTTTTATTGTTCAAATAGTCTGCTTGTCTCTGACAACTGTTGATACTAGATAAGTGTGCACATATATTGTCCTCCATCTTCTAACTGGATTTTTGCTTCATCCCAGTCGTTCTCTTATTATCATTAGCATTGTTTGAGAACATATTTCTTTTTTTTTTTCTGAAGAACTTTTGTGTTAATTTTAAAGTAGCTCTCCCCATTGTTGGGAAATGTAATCAAAATGTTTGGGATTTCAATTATCAATATAAAGTTTGTCAAAATCAGATATTTCTCTGAGTCACAGGACTGACAACTTAACCCGATTCTCAACAGATTTCTTTTTAGCAGAGTTTGGAATCAACGTTCTCTTGTTTTTATGGAAAGTTCTTGCAAATGCGAGTTGGAAGTTGGACATGAAAACTCTTTTGTTTTGTAACTCAACCGAACAATCTGCATAAGTTTTTCAGAAGATAAAAGATAAATAATAGACATGATGACAGGAATTTCATTAGATCATCAATTTTCAATCAGGAAAATCTGTTTTGATAAATATTATTATGGTTAGATAGTCTATAATTAGTAAAATATTGACTTAACATACAAAATCTCTATTTTTAGTCGCGTGCAAGCGACTCTATAATTCACTCCGTCGGTCGGTCTGTCGGTCTGTCCGTAACACTTTTGTGCTTGGCCTTTTTGGTTAAGATCAAAGGTCTGTTGTTAATAGATGCTGTTCTTAGCTTTTTAAGCTTTTAAAAAAAAAAAAAAATTAAAAAAATGCATACACAAACACACAGACAACTGTTTATAAATTGTAAATATGGTTTTGATTCTTAAACGCTGGGGATTTATTAGTTAGTTTAAGATCCATAGAGTGAATGAGGTATTTTGGTAAATGTTGCCAGTCAAGAGTAAGACTCCAAAGTCTACATTTATTTTACTTTTTAATCACTTTAGTCACAAAGACCCTGAACCCTTCCCCTCCCCAATTTCTTGTAGGGCCTTGTGCCTAATTTTGTTGTTTGAAAATGTTTTATTTTTTTACTTAATTGTATTTACAAAATTTTAAAAGCAATAAAATATATAAACAAGAACAAAGTGTAGTATCTGTTCCGGCAGATACTGCAAGCAAAGACCACATGTGGGGGCAGCTCCACATATAAGACCTTGGTCAATGTAGGGGCAACCCTTTATACCAATTGTTACTATCCAGCTCCCCTACTCCCCGGGGAGTTGGTTCCCATTTCCCCTTCACTCCTCACATTAAAAATCGGCCTTGCGCCTAATTTGCTCGGTGGGGGAGCAAATAAATACCCTTTTCTTGGCCAAGATCAAAGTGTAGTATCTGTTCTTACTACATGCTGTACTTATGTTTGTAACTTTGTGATATAAAGTGGGGGATCACTTTTCTGTATTAATTTAATGTAAAATGATCACCCACTTTACAACCAGTCAGTCTCAAAGCCATTCAAGTCATTCTCCAGATCATTCAAGTTGTTTTTGAAGGATTCCAGTTATTTTTTAAGCATTCAAGTCATTCTTAAGGTCATTCAATTCATCCTTAAGTTCATTAAAGTCATTTTAAGTCATTTACTTTTTTTTTTTTAATAAAGTCATTTCAGCCCATTTTTCGGTCATTTTAGTTTATCTTTAAGAATTTTATGTCAATCCTACATTCATGCATTCATTCATTACACGAGAGCATGCGACTAATGGCTATCGGCCTTGTTTATATATAATAGGCATTTTGTCTGTGTATGATTTCACTCTCTATGGAGTCCAAAATAACTGGGCCAATATTTTTTGAAATTTCACACAAATGTACTTTGTGTGTCTGGAAGTGTTCTTAGATAGGTTTTACTAAACTAATTATTTAACAATAAAATCTTTGGTTTACATGATTAATTTGAACAGAAAAATGTATAATTCATGTAAGAAATCTAAAATTCTATACAATTTTCCAAGGGTTCATAATTATGAAGAGGATATGACACCCTCCACTGAAGTGTTTTTTTACCTCTCATAATACTCATGTTTATTTAATTATTCTTAAATGACACAAAATTATGCTTACTCAAAAAATTGGAGCAAATGTTTCTTTTAACATCTTCATAGTCATTCCGTTGGATTTTATAAATTCTAAAGGTCACAATAGGTGAATAATTTTACTGTAAGCATGTGATTTTTGTTAAATTTAACATCTAATAACTTTCAATATATATTGTTTTTCCGAGATCACATTTGACTATTGCATGAAGGTGAATCCATTTGGATTGAGTAGGAGTTCGAATTCATAGTCACTTGTTTGTTTTTCGGTTTAACAAGATTTATTTTCATTTTTATCTTTGTACATTTTTTTATTGTTATTATTTTCTATTAATTTATTCCAAAGCCACAGTTTGACACAAAATCTATTTTTAATTATGAAAAACTCAGCTCCCCAAACAAGAGCACTCTGAAGTATTCTGAATGAGAAGAAAAATACTTGCATAATACTTGCATGATGACAACTTAGGTTACAGTAAATAAACCTCCCGTGCCATCAAAAATAGGATGCCGTGTGTAGAAAGATGATCTCTTGAAACTGAACAGATACTACACTTTTTTTCCTATACTGAAAGCCGGATTTATTTTCTTGATTTGTTATTTCATAATTTCTTCTTTTTTTAATTTTTTTTACTTCTTTCTTCCTTGTTTTTCTATATCTCTCATAAGTTTTGTTCTTTATTTTCTCTTTTCATTCTCTTTTCTTATTTGTTCTCTCTTTCTCAACATCGTTTTCTTTTCTATCTTTTCTTTTATGGTATCATTTTTCTCTCAGCTTTATCTTTTATCGCTTATTTTCTCTCTCTCTCTCTCTCTCTCTCTCTCTCTCTCTTTTTCTCTCTGCAATTCTCAACTTTCTTTTTCCTTCTATCCCAAACCGCTCATATTTTTATCATCCTAAGAAGTCATAGTAAATTTAGCCAATCGCCTGAATTGATTTATGACTTATGATCCGAAAGTGGTTAAGTATTATTGAACAACAACATTTTGAAAGAAGAGCTTTTGGGGATTCCATTTTCTTTTTGCTGATTGTATTAAACGATGAGAAGGAAAGTGGCCGGGTTTCTTTTCATTCTCAGCTGGGCTAGTTGCCCCGTGTGCCATTTTGAAATGCTGTGTCCACTGCCAAAGATTACCTTATCTCAACCTATTCAGCCAGCCAGACTACTTACATATACAAGCTCTTATATCTCTCTATGCACATACAATATGAATACAATTTATTGCACAGTATATATGCAAATATATATGCACATGTATATTTAAAAACATTTATACATATCTCTCTCTCACACGAAATTTATCAGTGTAAATATGTATGTAATTTTGTTTGTAGATATATACAGATAGGAATGCAAATAGGTGTTTATGTAATTACATCAACAGCATATATATTTTTTACACCTATATGCATGTACTAGGAAGTAAACTTGAAAACAACTTTTAAAAAATTTTTACAAAGGAGTCACCACTTATCAAGGCCTGGAGGCCACTCGAAGATAGGGTTAACGAGTGTACAGTGGTCAAAGGGAACATGCAGTAGTAATCGTTAGTAGTGGAAATTTTGTAAATTAGATTACTTAAGGGGATAGCTCATCATGAATTTGTTCATGGCTGATTTGAAGACGACCATATTATAGTCAGCTGAAATGTAGGAAAACAGAAGAGAGTTCCACAGGTGTGTAGTTCTAAGCAAGAAACTTTGTTCATGGAATCTACGTTTAGGTTTAGGCAGAGATAAAGAGTGGGGGAAATTATTGATAACGGTTTCAGCTAGACATGTGCTTTCATGAAAATCAGGACAGGGGGAACCATATATTGGCGCTCAGACGAGCACTTGACATGAAAATAACGATAAAGCAGAGACAGGCTCGCAACGTCTCTTCTGTGGGAAAGAGGTTGCGGGGAAGAGAAAAGGACATCCCCGACTAGGCTGCGAAGTTTATTTTGAACTTTGTCAAGGCATTGTAAGCTGCTTCTAGCACTTAATTGAGTTTTCAGTAGGAACAGATATTCTATGCATAGCAGCAAGTGTCATAGGCTACACACACATGCACACACACATGCATACATACATGCATACACACATACACACATACATATACATATATGATGATTGCTGCATCTTTCCAGATGATCGCTATCACATTAAGTTCTCCCCATCTCACCGACCATGCCAACTTAGATGACTCTGCAGTCCCACCACAGATTTGTACATCTTGAAGCAGATGTGACGTACAAATTGAGCAATTTCCACTGAGCTGACTTCTTCTGGGGGGCTGAGGTGTATTTCTCTGAACAATCATATGTCTTCCTAAACGAGCAGTAGACTTGCAAACTTTGCTGCATATTAAACAAATCATTTGGTTTGAACTAATAGGTACAAAGTTGACCTGAACAGGAGTTTTGTGTGACTTAAGGTGGTTGACATAGCCAGCTTTTGACAGAAACACTCGTTCACAAGTGTCACATTTCCAGCCCTGTGTGTCATGGTTAAGACCATCAATTAAACCTTTAGGAAGCTCTCCCACAGCAATCTGAAGCGAGAGCTTCGCAATTGTGTAATTGATGATCTTTACCATATATAACATACAAGCCTTCATTTTCCTGCATTTAATTAAAATAATGTATGGTTCAGGACTAGGAGTACACAGGGGGTCTTCATTGATAGCACTGTGTGTGCGTATTCATAGATATGTACTAAACAGAAAACGTCATCTTAACTTTTCTAAATTCTTCCGTCTCATCTTTTCAATAAATTATTCATTAATACATTTTTTTACTCTATTTCCTTTTTTTTTGTATATATTTTGTTCTTCCTTAAATGTGTTATACATTGAAACATGAAAGGTCAAAGACAAAATAATTTCAGGGTTGATAACGTTTTGTCAAAGGATTCTCATTGAAATATTTTCATAATTATTCATGAAATTGGTGGCAAATTTTGATTTTTGCAAGATAGTCTTTGATTCTTTGCAGGCAGATTTACATCACAGTTGAATGTTGATTACAAGCTAAAAACGTGCATTTATCACTTGGCACCAACAGGACGGTGGATGGCCATACCACCACTACCACCACCAATTTGATATTATGCAAATGACCTGAACTTCTCCATTTTCCACTGTTCTTATGATGACAATGCCCCTTACCCTGTGATTTTCAATAATTTTCTTCTTTTTTTTTAATTTCTATAAATTTTTATTTATGTGGCTTAGGTACAACTATTTTTGTAAAATTTTATTTTTATCCTTAACTTTAAAAAAAAAAAAAAAGATCATTTTATAAAGAATTATAATTATTGGCTATTTATTTCATTTTAGTTTGCCACAGAATTAATATAATGTTTGTTGCTAAAAATTTTTCTCTTGATAATTTTTATTCAAATGCTAAATATGGTTTCTAGTTTGAAACTTTGCTACAAACCTCCCTCCTTTCCAAACTTGGAATTTCTGGCATAATATCGTTCAAGAGAAAGATCTGATTTATATATCTTTTGTAGATTTATTCACACATCTGTATAGGAAGTTATTGTCTGTCTGTATGTCTGTTACTCTTAAGTCCTGTTTAATCGCTAAAAAAAAATGCACAAATTGATGCATGTTAAGAATATCTCTCCTTGTTTTATATCATTTCATTTTTTCTTTTTTTTAATCCCTTTTCACATACAAGATTTTCGAATTCAAAGAATGCATGAAGGGTAGCATTTTCTTTATTTCCTCAGTATCTTCGCCTTTTGGCTATGAACAAACTATAGTACCTGTTCTTCTAGACAGAGGTATTTTTTGGAAATTTTTTCCCAATACAGATTGTCCATTTTAGGAGTTAAATTTTCTTTACATTAAAAAAATCGACCTTATGTCTAACCTTGCTCTCGTTGAGAGACAAGTAAATAGGAGATATCAGACAAGGTCTTGTGTTTCTCACCTATATTTAACTTAGATAAATTCAGATTGAATTATTTTTGTTTAATATAAACTGAATATTTATTAAATTCAGCAATAAAATAAGTGAAAACTAAAACAAATTTTGGAAAATCCTATTAAAAAATAAATTGTAAACATGACTACATTTTGAATTATTTTTCTTTAAGCCTTGTGCAGCTTGTTATAAATAAATTGCTCTAATGCTGATGCTGTTGCCTTTTTGTTTTGTTTTTGTGAACTTTGTTGAATCACAAAAATTTAATAACATAAACAAAAAAGAAATTCGAACTTTAACTGATTTTTCCAAGTCATAAAAAAATTACAAAGTATTTAATTATTTCTTTCACTTTTCGGATTTAAGTCTGGTGTTGTCAAAAATTATCTTTTTAAAAAATTTGTGTGCTGTTTTATTTTTACAATAAACAAATAAGGCAAGGGTGCACAAGTTGATAATGAACACGCCTCCGCCCCTCTTCAAAAAAAAAAAAAAATGTTAGCGGGTTGCAATGAAAAAGTAAGAATTCTCTTGTAATTCTATTTTATAACTGTCCGTTTTGTACATTGAATAAATTGATTTTCTCACCAATTATCCGCGCTATCCTAACTTGTTTTAGCTGCATTTAGATTCCATATCGCTGCGCCCTCAAACATTTATAGCTACACTACTTTGCTTGGAGACAAATTATCTTCGTATTTCTGTTTTGCTTTTTCTTGTTTACTAATCTAATGAAATATCAAACTATTAGGAAAAGTTGTAACCTTTCTTTTTATGTGTTCACAACACATTTTTCTATGATTCATTTAAGTTATTCCAGTTTTTATTAACAATTATTTATATTCTTTCTAAATCTAATCTGGGTTTCTTTTAATCTTATGGAATAAATTTATCCGTTTCATATTTTTTAAATTTCCTAAATTTATGTTTCATTTAAAATGTAACTTTTTTCTTTTCTTTTTCTCATTTCTTCTGATCATACATGTTTTCACGTTTATTCATTTTAGGTGTTATTTACTCTTCACCAAATATTTTCATCACAAATCAAACGTGACCAATCGTTATATAGCCAAATAAGTTACTCTTTAAAACGGTTTCTATGCTAGGTGTTTATGACCCCTTCCTATCCATGACATGGGGTCCTGATGAGTAAACTAATCTTTGAAAAACAATCAGCGTTGGAATTTCTTTATCACAAAAAAGTAAATAATTACCCAGTATTAATTTGATTCAATAAAGACATAAATGGAATGCTAGTTGTCAATGATAATATCATCACGAATTTAAAATCAGTGAAGTTTTGATATAATTTAAGTTTAGGTTAGATCACATGTGTAATAATTAGTGATGGGACGATGCCAATATTTTTCCCTGATTCTAAATTCCTGATTCCGATACAATTACTGATTCTATTCTTTTTGAATTTCTAAATACAGAAGCGTTTTTTTTTGGGGGGGGCGGATTACGGTAAAAACCTATGTGGTGTGTTCAATATATTTTCGTAAATGTACAAATACACTTGTTCTATGATCTATAGATTTTAGTTTTACTTTTACTTTAAAATCAATAACTACATATTTCATTATTAATACGAGTCATGAAAAATTAAGTTTTTTTAAAAATAAAAACAAACAAATAAGTAATTTAAAGAATCATTTAATCGTTTTTGGTATTGCAAAATAAGCACAAATTTTTCCGATTCCAATACCCCAAAAAGTTCTGATTTTTTTTCAATTCCGATGAATCGTCCCAACACTAGCTGTAATGTTTTTTGTTGTTAATATTAAAAATTACTCTATATAATTTTCCCTACAAGATGTTAAGCAAAATTATAACTAAGGCCTCCAATGCACGGATGAAATCATCCTTTTGGAACTTTCCAGCAGATGCAGATACCCTCGAGTCGGACTCTGCTTCCAAGTTTCACATTTTGTGTAGAAAATCTTGTATGTTTAAACAAAATCTCATAGCTTTTTTTTTTTTACTTAGCCCGATAATCTTGATGTTTGTTCCCCAGATCCGACTGCCCCTGACGAACCTATGACTGAAACTTCAAAGAAGTTTTGACTTTTAATGTGATTTATATGCCAAATAATCATAAGAATTATTAAAAACGTTTCTGTGGAATTATTCCCTCTTCCCTGGAATATTGTATTCATATAGAAACCAATACAAGTGGTTTTCTTACTCCTCCTCCTCCTGCTCAACCCCAGTAGATATGGTTAATTCTATCTTTTCTTAAACCCCCTCTCATTTCATTCCCACTCCTATAGCGCAGTCTGTATTTTTATTTTTTTCTTTTATTGAATGCTTTTGGGGTGCCTTTGTATGCGTGAGTGTATGACTGTAATGGCCTAGTCTATGACAAAGTCATATTGCTGACACCCCTGCCACACTCCCTCTATTAAATGTCTCATCATCACAGTCAGTGAACGGTTTTATGTCTGCGTCCCTTGTTCAACCAATTACAAATAATAATAACATCATTAATGGTTTTACTTTGATTGTCTTCCCCTTTTTCCTTGTTACTTAAACCAAGACCTTAATTATTCATAAACAACATGTATTTCCATGGAAATCTTTGTTCCATTAATCAGGAACCCAACAAAACTAACAATGACACATGTCAGCGTGTTTAACAACGGTCTTTCTTGTACTACTTGATTTCAGTCACCTTTACTACCTCCCCCACTCTCTCTCTACTTCGGCTCACTCTTTCCTTTTCTGTATTTTCCTTTCTTTTCTTTCATCATTCTTCTCTCTCTCTCTCTCTCTCTCTCTCTCTCTCCTCTTCTTCCTACACCTGAATACATATTATTGTGAATTTAAAACAGATTTCTATTAATCTTTATTTAATTCGATATACTATATTACGCTTTATATTTATGCCATTGTTTGCACAGTATTACTAAATGGACTATTCAGTCCATATCAAGTCCATAGGACTGGATATAAACAAAGACTACCACAAAGTCAAAAATGAAACTTGTTCAAGTTCGAATCCTATACAAGTCTGAATTTTTACTTTCTGGTAGTCTTTGTTTATATAATCGCCTGTTTAATAATAGTATCCATGCTAACAATAGCAGCTTAATACATAACATACTGTATATTGTCAAAAATAAATGTTCAATATTAAAACGATTATTTAATTCTACAAAAAAATATTTCCAAACATCCTAATCTAGGTGATGGCAGCATGTTTTGAAAAATATCACTCTACACAAAACTTAGTCAGCAACATAAATTGTATAGGCAATATTATCTATTAAAGCTTAACCAAAAGAATGTAATGCTAAGCATCACATTGTAGGGCAAAGCTCTTCAAGGTGGCTACCAAATTTTAAAATCTAACATAGTAAGTTGTTGGGTTTTTAAATTTAAGCTAAAATAGCATTTAAGTTGATAAACTTTCCTTCTGCCTAACCAATTTCCATTGCTTATCATTGTTTCATGTTATTGGAAATATAATAACATACTTTACTACAATTTATTTTTTGAATTAGTCTGATCCAGACGACTGATAGTATAGAACATTTAAAATAATCACTTTAAATTAAAATCAGCAGGGGGCTAACTTATATTTTTTTATTTAAAAATAGACAAATTAAAAGATAACATCGAAGCAGGAAATTTTGTATTCCTCTATTTTAGCACTTCTAACTTTGACACGTCTTCATGTAATTAAGAGCATAACTAAATGTAAAAAATTAAGAGTGTTTTTGAGATTTGTAGGCAATAATTACTTGAGTTTACAGATAAAGTTTCTCTTAATTAAGAAACAAAATATTAGTTTACTGATGTTTTTTTTATGTGATTTTATCTCTTTTAGTTTGAGATTTTCCACTTTTTTATACGCTCTGGTGAATTTTATCCTTATATATATATTTATATATGAGAGAAAGAAAGAGAAGGAGCTGAGAATATGGTAGGTCCAATGAGAAAAAAAGTCTATATTTAAAAGAGTGAAGTCACCAACATGTATAATTTTATTATTTAAAACAAAAAATGGTCTTGAAAATTTCTATTTATAGTTTTCCTTTTCTTTTTAGAATGCATCTGTAATGATTTCTATTTTAAAATTGCATTTGTATTAATTGGCTTTTAAACCAAGTGGCTATATTCAATAATATTTCTGTGCAGACTGGTTACAGATTTTACATACTGGGTTCGAGTTTTATCAAGACTAATGCATCAGCTTAATCAATATCCTTTAGAAAAGTGTGAATCCGTATATTTTTCCTCCATCTATGGATTAAATAGTCAGGTAAACTTGTCTAGAAGGAAGAACTTTAACATTGTTTCTAGTTGTCCTTACTTAATATATATATATTTGAATTGAATGTATCGATTGGTTTCCTAGATGTAAATCCTCTGAAACTCGTGTGATTATTAAAGAGTGCTCAATGCAGGACAGTTTGTACAATAATGTTTGTATAATATATATATATATATATATATATATATATATATATATATATATATATATACTTATTCGGTATTGCCCAGCATACAATGAAGTCTTTTTTAATTTTTATTTGTTTACACTTTTTTTTTTTTTTACAGAAAAAGAAAAAAAAATTTATTTTTTTTATATTTCTTCCATTAAAGATATGAGTTATTTATTTTTCGATCAAGAATGAAAAATGCTTCAATATTACCAGTTGTACAACCTGAGACTACATATTTTTTTAATAAATATGTGTAAAATATGTTATGATAGTGTCAATACAGCAATAACAATTGAAGATTTGCTGCCACAATAAAATTGCCATATGCCAACTTAACTGTTGTTTAGGTCCAACCTCAAACATCTTACAATACAACTTTAAATTTTAGGTATATATGTTTGCATGTGTGAAGTTTTCTTTAATACACAACATTTAATGTTCTGATATATTAGATATTAATTTTTCCCAGGCAATGCTTGGATTATTTCTACAAGTCAATCAGTATGAAATAGTTAAAATACTTATGTAAAACGAAGAACTAAAAAAAAAGGAAACGTTCATACTACCTATACACGCACACACATGTATATGCTGTGTGTTTGGAATGTGTACATAGTCAGATATAGAAGTGTGGCGGAAGTGTATATGCAAAGCTAACAATGCTTTCAGGGTTAATAGCAACAAGATTTCCAAAATGTCAGCAACAAAGTGAGCCTGGTTATTGTATGTCTCCAGATACAAGCCAATAATAACCACATGCTATCTAAGTTGCTACACAATATTGAAGGAGAAAGATACGAAAGAAGAGAAAAGAAAGCGCGTGAGTAGAAGTGAGGATCATTGCAGTCCAGTTGGGCCAGTTCAGTGCCTAAGGCAAATATGACAAACTGAGTTAGCAGGTAAGGAAAAGGATGGCTCCTGGGGGTAAGGTAAGGTCAAACTATTTGTAAAGCCAGCTGAAAACAAGGACGTGCAAGCTCGGCAAAAATACGGTGGCGAGCCAGACAAATGATGGACAGGTTAGCACTGCCTCGGGGGCCACCGCAGCAGGGCTACATTGGCTGTGTCTGTGGGATGAGTGCATTTTTATCTCAACTCTACCTGACCATCACCCAACCAACGAATAAGAAAATATCTCCTCGTTTAGGCTGCAGGTAAAATTATATCACCTTGCACTCTGACGTCAATGTGAAATCTTTGTGTGTGTGTATATGTATATGTGTATACACATATACTACATATGTGCTACTAATTCATTGTTTATATATATATATATATATATATATATATATATATATATATACACACTAGCAAAAGTACCCGTCATTGACTGGGTTCAAAAACAGCCTACAGAAAATCGACTCTGATTTATGAAACTATGATAGGTTATGAAAAGGAAGGTTTTTAAAGAGATAGCTTCGAATCTGGGGGTATCAAAACCAAAGCAAAATATGATGAAAGTAAAAATAAAATAGATAAACCCCATAATTTATTATACCATACCTGTTCACACTGAAACACTTATCACAATATTCTGTGGATCTATATTAAAAAGCCTTGTTAAACTTTGTGACATATTTCCATTTTATGGAGCTCAGGAGCGAATGAACACCCCATAATTTTATTATACCATATTTCTTCAAACTGAAACATAATTATCAAAGTATACTTACGCAGATAGATATGAAAAGTCTTTATTAAAGTTTATGCCTATTTCCATTCTATGGAGGCCAGGCGCGAACGCAGACCTCACAATTTTATTATACCATCCCTATTTAAGTTAAAACATACTTATCAAAGTATTATTATGTACATCTATATCAAAAACATTTGTAAACGTTTTTTTTTTAATTTTTTATTTCCATACTTTGTGGACCAGGAGCATACGCAGACCCCACAATTTTAATGAATCATCATTATGCCAGATCAAACATACTCATTCCTGTGTCTCGATACATCTTCTATCATTATATGTGATCAGTTTTCTATAATAGTCAACCATATAGGAGCTTATTCGTGATCAGACACACACACAGAGTTCAGCTTTATATTTTATATATATATATATATATATATATATAGATATAAAGTTTCTTACATATATATATATATAAAACTTAATGTATGTATCCTATGGGAAGTAAGATTAAAGAATTTGCATAAAATTTAAAAGTTTATTCTAATGTAAAATTTACTGGGAAATACAATGAAAGTGTTTCCAAATCTTAAAGTGTGCCCTTAAGGGAGCCATGAGAGTATAGCCTTATTTAAACTTCAGATATGTCCTATTTCTATAAAATATAAATCATGTGTATAAAATTTTCTAGTGAAGACAATAGAAGTAGTCTGGAATCTCTCTACATTACCCTCTATGTTTAATATCAATATGCCCCCCCCCCCTCTAAGTCATCCATTGAGACAGAACTTCCTTAAAACTTCAAACATGTATATCTTATATTAAAGAAATGTAAACCGTATGTATAAGACATTAATGCATAGTTTTTCAATATTTCAGCTTCTTCTATATTAGGGAGCAAAATAGGAGGAAAAGGGCAAAGGAAGTAATATGATGTTACGAGCAGCGTGAAAAAGTACATAGTGGTGATCTTCATTCAGTTCTAAACAATGTTGGTCTTTCTGCTAGTAAATGATGAAATGTATTTAACTTTAATGCCTTACTGCAGTTTCACAGTATTATCGATCATCATAAGTGTTTCAGAGTGGCATCAATCAATTAATACCAATTGTAGTCACTTCTGGTAAACAATGAGACCATATTCATTTAATTATATGAGTGTGTGTGTGCGCATGCTATTAACTCATTATATATGAATAAATGTGTACTTATACAAGCAAATAGAATATGTGAGATGCTGGAGAATTTTCCCTCTGAGGTTAAATTGATTTGAAATGAAGTGCGAGATAATTGTGCTGGTGGAGGCAAGGGAGGGGGAGATAGAAATTGACAAGAACATTGAATAAAGAAAAAAAAAGGACTAAAAATGTCCGAGAAATACGAGTTGGACCTCCAGAGTCTGAAATATTACCTATAGTCTATCTTTCCCCTCGTTGAGAAAGGAAGGATATGATAAAAGTGGACATAGGAGCGAGAGGGAAAAAGGCAAATGGGCAGGGCGGGATAGTAGTGCCTTTTTCCCCCAAAATGGCTATCTGGATGAACAGGTGCTGATTGTAAAAAATTGGCCTCGGGCGTTGGTACACAGAAAGCTAAAGTGCATCTCAATTTGTGTTTTTGCAAGTTTGTCCAGCCAGGTTTCAGGTGACTTCTGCTACACTATGCTGACCCTGGACATGGATACTTTTGTTGATGCTAAAATCTGTGTTTCTCACGAGAAAAATACTAGATAAAAGAAAGTCACAGACAATCTAGGAAGAAAGATGAACACACACAAATACACACATTTATTATTAAATAGCTATATACATAATATATATATATATATATATATATATTATATTGTATTATATTTATATATTATATCGTATTATATTTATATACACACCTAAATAGCATTTAAATTGAAAATCAAACTTTTATTCTGACTAGCCAATTTTTATTTGTTATTATTGTGCCATGTTATTGGTAATAAACTAACATACTTTGCTACAATTAAAAAAAAAAAAATACTTAATATGCTTTGGCAGTTCGCTAATATCGAAACATGTGATAAATGACCCAACTAGATAATATGTTTATATTTTGAATAAAATCGACAACTTTTTGCTATCAACCATCCCTTTAATTAATTGTTCAATTTTATTAGGATAAAGTTTTTACCAAAAGAAATAAACATTTTTTTAGTATAATTCCACTAAGAATTTCATAAAAAACAAACAAATATTGAAGAAAATCATTTTGTGAAAAGTTGTTTATTTCTTAGTTGATATTCCATTGAATTTTGAACATTATTGCAAGTAACAAATAAAATTTAATTTATTTCTCAAATTTTAAATGAAAAATTGAAAGTTATTTTTGAAATCTTATACAATTATTTAAAATTTGATATTTGAATGAGAAGTGACATTGTGAAATGTATTACATCTTATGTATTACATCTTTTGCAGGATTTTCTTTCATTCTGTTTTTTTTTTTTTTTTTTTTTGTTAAAAAGAAAAACTTCAAGTAGAGTTTGATTTATTTGATAAAAAAAATATTAGAAAATCTTTCTATATTTTCATTTAACCAAAGGAGGAAAAATTTCTTAATTTTTGCAAGATTTTCTTCCACTATTTTTTTCCACTAATTTTTCATATTGTGAACTTTAAAAAACAGCAGCTATTTCATTTTATAATTTATTCACCTTTTCTTGTTATGTTTTTATTTTATTTTTGCACAAATATTTGAAAGTAAAATAATTCCAATGTAATCATTTTAGATATGAATGCTCATAATTTATATAATTAAAAAACAGTCATTTTTTTTTTTTTTTTCTAATCAAATTGATCCATTTATTTCTTTTTTTAATTTATTAGTTAAAGAAATTTAACTCCAGGGTTAAAGTGCGAAAAATTATTTTCAAGAAATGAATAGAATAAATTTGGTTGGCGTTTTTCTGAAGATAAATTTTAGGAAAAAGAATTTAAGACGTTCTTTAAATCTTAAAAGAAAAGAAATAATTATCTTTGCACAATGATTGACAATTTATGATTTTCTTTCTACCAAACTGTCTGCTTAGCTGATGACTTTTACTTTGTTTACTTCAGAGAAAATCCTATTTTTAGAAAGAAGTTTGTTTGGTGGTATATTTGTCTGTTTGAATAGTGTTTTTTATCTTTTTCAAAATTTTTCCTTCCAGTATTTATTTCCAGAACTTCCATAGAACCTGTCCACATGATCCCCTCTCCCCATGATAAAATAAATGATATCTATTTACTTATATTAATTATTATTTATAAACGCGGAATATTTAGTGTAACTTAATCGCCATATATATTTTATAACTGACTATGTGGAAGACATATATATATAATTATAGCCAGTGGTGAACTAGGTTCAAGCTAGGTACGTTGATTGTATAAATACATACAGATGAATTATAAGATGAAACGTCTCTGTGGATTTAAAAATATTTATGTAAAAATAAATGATTACAAATGTTTGCTCCCTTAGAGGTCAGATGTATAAAGAGAAGGTTTTTGCCTAACAAGTATGAAAGATTTTCCCCTTGAAAACTGAATTACATAAAATAACTATGAAAAATTTCTTCTCCACTAATGAAATTGTCTCCCTGATCTAGGTAGCCAGGACGGTAGACCTTAATATCGGTGGAAACTTAAGTTCCATGTTTGAGATCAGCATACTGACTATATAGAGCCACACCGATTAGTCTTTCTAAGATGAAACATATCTATGGATATAAAATACTGATGTAAATATATATATATATATATATATATATATATATATATATATATATATATATATATACAGTATCATGTTTCTTTTTGTTCCCATTTTATTTCTTAACATCTGTTTAAAGAATGTTGCCATGTGAATAATAATGATAATAGTCTCTAATGTATTCGTAACAGTTCTGTTTTTTTTTTGTTTTTTTTTCATTTTCTCATTAGACCAGTTCTGAAGTATTATGATTTTAAGCATTTCACATCCAACCTATTTATTTAAAAAAAAAATGACAATAAAAAGGCCATATCTTTAAAATATATACAATGTATTAAAATAATAATAAAGCTAAGCCTATATACCTCCTCACGCCCCACACTGCTATCTCTGACAGACATTTATATTCGTGTTATGCGCCCACCTGTGAGTTCTCTTGCCAAAGTGGCTATAAAAAATATTAGTAAAAATGTTTGTCTTCATGCATTAAGAAAGTTGTCTTTTTGTGTTTGTATGTTGTTTTTTTTTACTTTATAATTCTATCACCCATCATCCATCCATACCCTCGCTATCTTCATCATCCTCATCCATGTTTCTCACTCTCTCTCTCTCTCTTTACATCATTTTCTATCCGCTCAAAAGACAAGGAAAACATTACATTTTTCATTCATATAACTTATTTTTATACTTAGTCTATTTTTATTTTTATTTTTAATTCATTTTTTTATGTCAAAATATATTTTACTTTTATATTTAGTTTTTAATTACCTTTTTATGTTTTTTAAATAATAATGATACACGCACTTTTGTTATGTTCTTTTAATATCATTTTTGTTGCTTTCTTTTATTTATTTTTTATTTATTTTTTATTTTGTTCAACTTCTATTACTCTCCTCCATTTTCAGTTTTGAAGTTAGCTGTGCTGTCATAAGCAAATAATGAAGCAGACCATTCCAGGTCAAGGTATAAGTTTGGTTATGCTTCCAGAAATAATATTAATAATAATAATTGTAATAACCATGAATAATTCTATTCCTGCTAACCATCTGCATGGTAACAAAACTAAATCTGATCTTCATCACTTCCAAAACTTACTGACATACTAACGCATTTGATTCCCAAATCTTTGTCGTTGAGCCAGCTCGTTTTAACCATACTTTTGCTATTGGAATGCCATTGAGAATTAATTAAAAAAAAAAAATGATGTGCATTTTGCCAACTGGAAGATAGCAAATATTTTGCTCCCTCTGCCTCTCCATACAACACTTTTTGCTTTTTAATTTAAATTTTTATTGGCTTATACGCACGATGCAACTGGCCTGAACATTTTAAGTCTACAAGCTGTCAAGCTTATTGATCTAAAGGAGATTAAGATATTTGTTTTCGTATGTTTTTTTGTGAATTTGATTTAATATCAAGAACCACAGCTACTATTTTTCTGAATCTGCCTTTTATTTCTGAAATACACTACTAACAATTTTGCTTTTATATTTTTTGTTTTTAGCATAAGTTTTCTAAGTCAGAAAAAAAAAATGTACCAAAAATTAGTCACTTTATTCTTTGAACCAAACGGCATTAATTCAAACAGACATTTTCTATGCTATAAGTTTTTAAATTAAGAAATTATTGTTTTTAATATTTATATTCAAACTATTGTTTGCATTTACTTGAAAAAAAAAAAAGGCTTTTTATTTTTTATGATATTTTCGTATAGAAACTATAGCCGTAATATCTTTTTAAAGTGTAAGGTGTCTGACGAGGTTTAACTTGAGATTCGTGATTTGAGTGTGTGATATGAAAACAAACATTTGATATGATTTATCTTGGATTGAGATATTTAAAGTGATCTAGTTAAAATGTGTTGCTCACGAAAATTTAGAGATGAGACTCATTTCATGTCATTTCCTCAGTATGAGATGTTCATACTCATGTGATGATGATGATGATGATGATTATAATAATAATAATAGAAGAAGAAGATCCAATAGATAAGTGCAATCAAGTTTTGATTGTCCATGCAAGAAGGCCAACAGACGTTGTCTACGCTTCCTGTTCAAGAGAAGAAGTATGCAAGCTACAGCGTCACTCCCAGACTTTAAAGGGGAACAACATTACGGAGAATGAAAGGAATGCTAGTCGAAGTGAAACAATAAAATCTAATCTTATATAGGCGAGGGGAGGTCACTAACTCTTATGAAAATGAGAGCTTCTAATTGTGCTTAGACTGAAGTATCATTCAATTAAAAGAAATCGGCCGACATGTTCGATTATAATGACCAACTATGCACGTAAACTGCTTCGGTAAGATTCTAATCAAGAATACAAGAATTAAAAACGCCACTACCAGTTTCTGTAAAAAAACCGTGATAATATTTGACATAAAAATATTTTTTTATGAAAACAATGATCCAAAACAACAAACAGGTTTGTTAAGTGAGCATTTTTGGATTCTAGCAAATTGAATTTACTTTTTACTTTGACAAAACTTTACAATTGAAGAGAATAAATTCGTTGAGTGAAAAATGAACTATGAATGTTCTCTTTTATATATTTCTCCAAAAAGAAAGAGTCTATTCTCTAGAAACTATTCTAAAGAATTCTATCCTTTAGAAATAAACCTTTACATTTAAAAAACAGGGGAAAATCTCTTAAATCATCAAAAAGATAAAGACATGATTGAATAAATTTACAGAAACAACCTTGATCTGACTTGATAAATTGATTAGTCAGTTCCAGTTTTGCAGGTTGTGTTTCTTAGAGTGTGGCACAAATTGAACATGTGTCTGAAGATGGTTGGAACGGTGTAAATATATTGGGGTAAAAAAAAGTGAAAATGATGAAACTAGTTTGAATATAAATAACACAAATATTATCCCCCCATTCAAAATCTGTTTGCATCATCAAATTGAAATGCTATAAACTATCCTAGTGATATGTTAATAGACAAAGTTTAGATTTTATCCTTTGGTTTTGGGAGTTGGGTATACTTTGTTATCGTCGCTATACAATTTAATGAGGGGAAAAAAAGTTATATATAATGAATTATGTTTTATTATCATGCAATTTTTATTTATTTTTCAATTATACTTATTTAAAAATATTTATATCTAATTAGGAAACATTTTAGGTACACATGTATAAACATTTAGAAATTTTATTTTTTTATATATATATATATATATATATATATATATATATATATATATATATATATATGTATATATTATGTATATAATGCAGCATTCTAAATTGCATGTATAATTTTAGTAACCACTCCACCTTTGAATAAGCCTATAATAGATAAAAACATTCTTACCTAAAGCTAAAGCTGCTTATATGAATTACTGTATGTAACTTTCAACTATAAACTCCTCTCACGTTCAGAATCAGTAAAATTCGAATAAGAAAAAAGTAAAATAAAATCAATATTTTTTTTCTATATTCAGTCACCAATTAGCTATGACAATAAGTTATTTTAATTGGATTATTAGAATATTATGTATAAGTATTGCATATATTAATAATACACTATTCTAATCAATATTATATTCTAGATTATATTATATCTAATATATAAAGTTATCCTGTCAGAGATTCAAAATCAGACCTAAATAGCATTTAAGCTGACAAATCAAACTGTTTCTGATTAGCCAATTTTCATTTGTTATTGTTATACAATAATGCACTTACCTACAATTTACTTTTAAAAAATGACTTAGTCCAGCCCAGACGACTGTTAATATGGAACATATTTATATAATAATCTAAAAGTAAAAATCAATAGAGTGATAACTCATTTTAAATTGAAGAATATAAGTTATCTACTTGAAGTTTTAAAATGTGCAAAGAAATAAAAATTAAAGACTAGAATGATTTTAGTGCATCTCAAGCAATACCTTGTAGAGAGAACTAGTACTTATATATTGTATAAAGCGTACATTTATAATATTAGCTAATCAGTCATAACTTTAATCTTAAGTGACATCCTCATTGAGTTTGTTTTTATATTTCATTTATAATTGTTAAATAGTACTTACTGTTAAGTATTATTATTATTATTATTATTATTGGTTCACCAACTTAGTCGGATTTGGACCTTAGAATTCACCCTCGTCCATTCGTTCCCAAAATTCTCAACTACTCATTACATTTTTCTGAAATTTTGCATGAAGTTACATTTCATCCCTGAGGTAGTTGTAACATTCTCGAATTTTCGATAAAAATTATGGTTGCGTCACAAGGGAGTCAAAAGGGGCAAAAATGACAAAAAATAGTACTTTTTGGGACAGAATTTTTTCCAACCATTAGATTTTCCTGAAAATTACCCAAAAGCAAAACCACATAGATATACATCTAAAAACGTAATATTTGACCCTTGGAAAATTCTGGCTGCATCCCCAGGGGTCAAAAGGGGTCAAAATGGCCAAAAATAGCACTTTTCAGGGATATGGAATCTTTTCCAACCATTTTGCTGAAAATTACCCAAAAACAAGACCACATGGATATATATCTGGAAACGTAATATTTGACCCTGTTGTAGAGTTGTTTCGCTGCTCCTAATTCGCCCCTAATCATCCGGCACCTACCTTTATAACCAATAATAAAAACAAAAACTATAAATACACCAAGTGTCAAAGGAAAAGAAAAAGAAAATAACAACAATAACAATCACTCCTGATTATAATCGGACGCACCGATAGAAAGCACTTAAGAAAAACATTGCTGAACAAACAAAATTTGAGCACCAGTTTATACAACATGCCAGGTGATATAAAAAAAAAAAAGAACGCTTGGCGAATGGAAAAGATATCCAGGAAAATCGGAAAAGAAAAACAACTCTCGTCTTCAATCAGACATGCTTGAATAATGAATTGCTGCCTATATATATATATATATATATATATATATATATACACATAAGTATTGGATACATGTTTGTTTCTGTTATAACTTTAGTTTATGTTCATCATTTTGCCTGATATTTGTTAAGTAATATCTCTTAAAGTTGTTTTACTTGTATGTGGAAGGAAAATTAAAAACTCATGGTTGAATCCATTTTTTCATCAACATTTAAAATTACCCTATGCAAAAGTATTGAATACAACAATTTAATATTTTGTTGCGTAGCCTCTGTTTTGTTCCACTGTTTCCAATTGCTTTCTGTTGTTGGCCACAAATTTTTCGCATTGATCTGTGGTTACTTTACCCCTTATTCTTCTTTGCATAATTCCTTTAATTGCTTGGTATTTTGTGAATTCCAATTATGAACTTTAACCTTCAAAGTATTTCACACAAGTTAGGAAACTAACTTGGTCAATTGAGGATACTAATGCCATTATTTTCAAACCATTGCTTTGCAGTATGTTTGGGATCATTATCATGTTGAAGAACGAAATTCCGACCATGTCCTAAACAAGTTGCAGATTTCTGAAGATTCTTCTCTCGAATCTTTCTGTAGATGCTACCATATATTCTAGCATGGATAACTTGTAACTCACCAGTGACCTTGAATGAAAAGCATTCCCATAACATAATGGAACAACAACAAAACTTAACTGTTGGAATGATAGTGTGATTGTTGAAGACAGTGCCATTTTATTCACCAAACACTTGCATTCCTTCCAAATAGTTTGACTTTTGTTTCATCTGACCAGATTGCTTTTTTCACAAAACTGCAAACCTTTTTTTTAATAAGTTTCAACAAACTTCAATAGGTCTCAACATGTTTGATTTTCAGTAAAGGCACATTTCTTGGTGATCTTCACTGAAGACCTGTACGATATAGACCTCTGCTAATGGTATCCTTACTTACATTAATTCCAGCACCTTCGATCAGTTTTAATTTCAAAACGAGTAATGAAGTATTTTTTTTTTTAACATTTCTGCCTATCCACCTTGAAATACTCTCATTTATTTTTCTTAGTCTTCCATTTCTTTGAAGGGTTGCTGTACCGTTGCCATACTCTGATGATATTTCCTACTACCTGGTGCTAAATTCATTTTTTTGCTGATTTTTCGTTAAAATTGTTTTCCTCTTTGATGTTTAATGATTCTATCTCGCATATCTCTGGATAATTCTTTAGATTTTATCATTTTTAATGCTTGAATTGTAGAATGCACATAAAATAGTTAAATAATTAATAAACAATTGTATATTTCTATGATCGGTTAGAGACAACATTCCAATACTATCGAAAATTTGAATATTTAAAGTCTTTGGAAATTCGAAAAAGTGTCATCTATCCAATACTTTTGTATAGATTAATTTGGAACTTTGTTAAAAGTAAATAGGTTCAATCATGAGTTTTTAATTTTCCTTCCACATGCAACTAAAACAACTTTATGAAGTATTACTTAACAAATATCAGGGAAAATAGTGAAAATAAATGAGGATAATAAGAGAAAATAACATGCATCCAATACTTATGCATATCACTTTATATATTTATATATAAAAGGCACTTTGTGTGTATATGAGTTCATTCCCTATGTACTCCAAAAGGGTTGGGCCAATTCTTTTGAAATTTCACACAGATGTACTTTATGTGTCTGGGATTGTTTTTACATAGGTTTGTATCAGTATCTGATTAGATAAGATAAGTATCTAAAAATCGATAATTGAAAAAATCTGATTAAAAAAGGAATAGTCTGATTTTGACCAATGTTAACACCCCTTGTACATCCTAATATCACACATGCATTTGAGAAGTTTTATCATTGCACAAGCAATAGGCTTGGCATATAAAATCACCAGTATGTTCTTTGATGAGACAGAGACACGTTTGAAATGAATGTTTCTGTTTCGAGCACGATTGAATTATTTTAAACTTTAATTCAAGCCATTATATATAAAATAATTTTACAAAATCAACAGTAGATTCTCTACTGTGCAATATAAACTACAATGTATTGTGGACTAGTGATTGTAGAGACATATGTGAAACTTCCTCCCAATGCACCACGCTGGGTCCCCAACTAGAGCAGATAATCAAGCAATTTCATTGAAAAATGGGTGATTTTTTTTTTTACGGTTTCAATGACAAAGTATTGAAAGTTTGGAACATTCGTTGATCCTCATTCAGTTCTGGGCAACGTCAGGTCCCCCTGCTAGTATATTATAGATTATTTAGCATATATCCGCATGATGTATAAGTTAAGCTTTAAATTGAATTAACCTAATTGATAAAATGTGTATTGAAATTCTCGTTTTTATATTTCATATCATCTAAATATTAATTTTTTAAAAACTATCTAATTATATAAATGCAAATTAAGTCAGTAATATTATATATATATATATATATATATATATATATATATATATATATATATATATATATATATATATATTTCGATTTAGTGCATATTTCCAAGTGTTCTATCTTTCTATTTTTGTTTACAAGTTTCTGTTCTTCAAAAGAACAAGCATGAAAAATCAAAAAAAAATAAAATAAAAACTAGCAATTCTTGAAATGCATGGCATCTTCCTTCCTCTTCTTCCCTCCTGCCGCTGATTTCTTATCCCTCCCCACATTCCCTGGGGGCTTCTGTCGTTCCTTAAGCGTTTTTCTCCTGGCAGGCCCTTAACGCAATTTCCGTCTTTCAACTCTTGATGCATTCAATTTTGTGCATGTAGCCATGAAAACAGCTTCAGAAAGACTATCCTGCTATTTCCCTAACAGCATGAGTGGGGTGGGTGGCATTGGTTGATAGTGTGTGGGTGGGTTGTTTGGTTGGAGTGGTAATTTACATGGGAATCATACACCCACCTGCCCTGTCTGTGTCATTGGTCTGCCTCTACCTGCCGATTTCTCTCCTAGGACCCAGTGGGCAGGAACTTTGCTTGTTATTCTTGTCTGCAGTGCAAGATGATTATGAAGAACAATAAAAAAAGATTGTCAGTCTGAAAATCATTGATCTGCTGTAGTTCATGTTGACTAGCTTACCATTTATGAGACCAGTGGTTCTTAACCATTTTTTTTTTTATATTACATCTATTAACTCTTGATTTATATTTTATCATCTGGTTTTTACAAAATCGTATTTTGCTTAATAATTAAACTACTTTATCTAATGTCAATATGTTTTATACACACACATGGGTATTCTATTGTGTAATAATAAATTAATTTCTAAAACAGAACAGTATTTCACCACTTTTATGTCTAAATGATTAAAATGATTAAAATGAAGATATATAAGATATCTACACTGATCAACTTTATGTCTAGAATCCTTATTCCTATTTTTATTAAAATCTATGAAATGAATTTGATTCTAGAAAAATGTCTAAAATCTGGGGCTAAAGCTTGAAAGGTTCTAAGAAGAAATTAAAACTCCAGGAATTTTGCTTAATTGGTGCATAATAACTATGGACCAAATTTCATTCAAATTTCAATTGAAATTTTAAAATGTAGACGTGTACTCATACTATGGCATCTTAAAATTCTTTAAAATACTTTAAATAAGGTGAAATTATAGGATATTTATTGATATTTAATAAATATTCTCATAATATCACTTTGGAGTATTTTAAAGGGCATTTTTGTATGTGTAGCTAATGCAGTCAACGTCAGCTTTGTGTCAATCTACCCTTAAATTTAATTCCAACAATGACAACCTCATATTTACCCTTTAGACTGGAATAGAAAATGTTTATTCCTAAAGAAATTAATGTCAACATTTTGTTTCAGATTTCACAAATGATATTTCGTTTTCTTTTTTTGCTATATCTTATAAATGAACCCTAGTATCCCCAAATGACTTTGAGGGCCAATTCTAAGAATTAGCTTCCTTATAAAATGTTATTGCTACTATATGGAGCCTTATAATTGATAGGCCAACAAACTCTTGATTTGATATATTGTGTGTGTGTGTGTGTGTGTGTGTGTGTGTGTGTGTATAAATAACTTGGATAGTTAGAAGAAGAGTTCAGTTCTATAAGAGGTGACTTATCGGGATAATTTCAAAGAAGGATTAGGCCTTGAAATACCTTCGTATAAAAAGTCCCCTTCATCTCCCAACTAAATGTATGTATACACTTATTAAATATAGAAATCATTCTATATTTACCAATATATAGTTTTTGTGAATTCATTTTCCACTCGTACTATCGGACATATATATATATATCAACCATGGATAACAACTGATTTCTTCATTTTTGTACTGTTTTCCAGATACTTGTATAAAAAAATGAGTTTCATTTAAGTTACTGTCACCATTTAACCCTAAGCGTTTAGTCTGCAATATAATTATTAATGTTGTATAATGCTTGATAAATATAATTAATAATCCTATCCGAATTCATTGATAAGGAAAGATATGTTGAGAAATTAATATTTTTGTATTTGACGATATTTCCAATATCATTTAAAAGTGTTGACGAAAAGATATTCTAGAGTGAATTCTGCCTAGGGATTGAATTGACATCTGTTGAGAAAAAACTTTACTGATACGAAATATTAAAAAAAAATTGTGAATGTGGAGTTAGAACAGTCAGAGTTCAGTTAGAAATTTGAAGAAGATTAACGACTGCAAATGAAGAACACATTAAGAAAGAGAGAAGAACATTGCAAATATAAAAATAACCATGATGAGAATAATACTCTGAAGCATTGTATAGGTTGATAATCACGTTAAGACACAGGTTCCCATAAAATCACCAAAGTTGAGTAACACCTGACCAGTGAAATCTTTTTGTAGATTTGGCAGAGGATAGCTTCACTCATCAATTCGAATATAACTGTTGCATTCTGAAAAATCTAATATGGATCCTGCTTTAATGGAATAAATGCAAATGATAAAATATTTGTGTAGATTAAATCGAGTTATATTTTTCCATCATATATATATATATATATATATATATATAGAGAGAGAGAGAAATAAAAAGGAACAAACCGTATTATGTGTTCATCAACGTTTCGTCTTTATTTCGAGACTTCCTCTGGACGAAATAAAGACGAAACGTTGATGAACACTTAATACAGTTTGTTCTTTTTTATTTCTCTATTTTGTCGGAATACTATTTCCATTATTTTCATCATATATATATATATATATATATATATATATATATATATATATATATATATTCTTTGATAAAGACTAATGTGTATTTATTTGTACATAAATCCGTCTTGTCGAACATTAGGGAGTGAGTAAAGAACATGCCTTTTATTAGCCATCAGATGAAACCACTTGAAGGTAAAAAAAGCAAATAGCAAGTCAGACTTTTTCCTTAAATTATCAAAAATGCTAATAATTTCTATAGGAGAAATTAAGCTACTGACATAATTCTACGATTTTAGATAAATATTTTCGATCGATGCTCTACACTAGTATCTATTTTATGTTTTTGAAAATGTTTTATAATAGCTTTACCTTGGTATATACATCCATCCTAGGGCAGAATTTAACTATTATTCTTGATTTATATTCGAATCATGCGAGATTCATCAGGCAAATAAAATATCAAGTTTGTTTAGTCAAAGCAAAACATCCATCGATGGACAAAGCGTTGTTGTAGGATTTTAATTTCCTTGTCATCATCTCCTTTTATGGATCATCACACATTTTATCGGCAATGTTCTACCCCCACCTCCCGTATTCTACTAGAGTCTTAGATTGTGTTTATATCCATCACAATTAAAGTATTGTAAATCAATTGATGCATATGTTAACCATATCGTTTAGCTTCAGATAGCCAGCTGGCCTCTCTTCCTATCTTTTTTTCCTCATTTTTTTTATATCCGAAGCTGTTGAAGTCCAAGCCGAGCTTCTTTCTTTATTTGTGATATTTATCACCCCTTGTCAGCCATTTATCTGCACAATAACTGACTTGGCTGGTAGCAAAGTGTTTCTTATTGCGTCTACGGTTACAGTGTCAAATCTGTGTTACCTAATGCTATTAGGATAGAGACAAGCGAGTCGAAGAGGTTTTCAAACCATCTTCTCTACCTGTTCGAATCATCTTCGACACAGAAGGCAAAGATGCCATGCACTGATGAAGAGTTCCAGAACTTTAAACTTCCTTGGTGTATAATATCGAAGACTAATGGTAAAAGCAGTGGTGAGGGGAGTTATGAGTATCTCTTTGATTCATTACCGTTCTTATTATTCATCTTTTGAGATTTGATCCTCTGCCACTGGCCTTTTACAAGTGATTGGTGTATGAAGACGTTCTTTCCGTTTTGCTTTTTCTTTTTGTTCCCACTTTCTGCTAATACAATACAGGCTTTTAAAAGTGCATCTTACCTTTTGATCTGATGCACATGGACTTTTATCATTTTTTTTCTTTCGTCATAATCCAACCATGTTCAAACCTTGAACACTAATGCGTTTAATGAAAATACTATTTTTAGTCATTTTAAAACCTTTACACTGCTAAATAAAAGTCATTTGAATTAAACTTTATAAGGTAACGGTTTATTTGTGCTTTTAAACTAAAGAAAAAAAAACATTGTGCCACTGTCGTACTAAAGAACCAAACTCATTTTTCTATCTTTATTTTTTTCTCCTCATTTTTCTTTTCATGTACTGTCGCTTCCATTCTCTCTCTCTCTCTCTCTCTCTCTCCTTATGTATTTTTATTCTGATAAATTTGTTCTCTGATTTAAAAAACAAAAATCAAGAAAATCTTAAAGAGTTATAAGATGAATAAACGAAATTATTATTATTTATTTATTTTTATTTTTTTGAGATCATTTTTTTTAGTATACCACCTTTATCTCATTTTCTCAACTCCTCATATAAAAATAGAAATCCTGGTTATAATGTCAGTTTATGAAATCGTTTCTTTTTTTTTTTTTTTTTTTTTTGCACTCCTTTCTCCTCCCAAAATTGTTATATTTTTTTATTATTTTTAAAATAGTTTGTAGTCTTATTCCCATGTTTTGTTTTAATCTTTCCTCTCACCCCCCCTTCCACCTTCCTTTTATCTCTCTCGAGCCATGAGAAAGGAGCAGAGTTTGTAATTGTATTCCAATGAAATGCTGGGTCAGTGACTTCTTCTTGATTTGATTGCTTGTTAACCTGGATTAAGTGAGGAGATCACCTTGCGAGCTGTATCAGCAAGTCATCATGGAGGGCAGCAGCCCTAACAATGCTAGCAGAAGTTTGAAACATTCATGGGTCATTGCTTCAATATGATGACGATGATAATGGTGATGATTAGTTAATGACAAGTGCTACTTAATTATGCAGGTCCCAGACAAATTACTCTAACTGCCTGCATAGATTCATACTTTCACTTCTCCCTCCCCTTCTGCCACACATGACACTATTTCTTAGGGTTGGGAACAAGAAACATACCTTTTTAAACATTTAGTACAAGCTATGCTATAATATAATAGATTGATCTCTTGAGGGCGGTGGGAAGGAAGAGGATAAGAAATTAGATGATGATGATGGTATCAGGAGTGCATTTGAGCATAAAAAATAGCAATTTCTTATTATTCACCTTGCAATAGATACTTCCACTAGTATAGAAACCATTAATATATATTGTTGGCCTCTTCTCAACTGACAATGGATATGCCCTGTAACACAGCCTGCATAGAGAATTTATAGTGAAGCAAATGTTGCAAAATCTCAACCACATATCTCTTGACCCGGTATTATCAGAATCCAATGACAAGGGAAAATCGAGAATGACTGGAAATAATGACTGAGTAAGAAGAGAAAACTGGTACTTCAGAACTTTCCTTCTAAATTAGTTGCACAACCAAGACGTTAGAGTATAGTTTATCCTACTGTTTAAGAGTTGGAGAGAGGATATATGGATTCATACTTCTCGCAAGGTTATTAGTGGAAGTGATGTAGTAGCTCTGAGAAAACTTGAATCCAGCACACTAAGTCCAGTCTGACCCTATAAACATGCCGCATTTATATATTTAGAAGAGAGAGAGAGAGAGAGAGAGACTAGTTGTAGTACTCTTCTATGCAGGAGTAAAGGTAAAGGTTGTGACTAAAATGTGATTCCAAACCAGGTTTTTGTCAGGGTTTACTCCCTTAGCCTTTGCCTTTGCCAAGGCAATGTAACTAGTTACCTATGTAACTGGTGCAAGTTTGAAATTATTTCCAATTTTGTTTAAAATAACTGAGATCCCATGATAGTTATGGTTGTATAAAAAAATACTTCATAACAATCAAAAGCACTGTCATGATGTGTGAAAAACAAGCTTACACAATTAAAATTATAAGCTTGAACTTTTGGAACTGAAGATCCTATTAGAGGATATTAAAAATCGTTGTATTTTGAGACTCTACTATTTTTTTTATATTTCTCTATGATTTAAATCTCGTTGAAATCAAAACTTTGAGTTGAGACGATCTGCATAAGTATGAAATATTTTTAACCAAATTTCATATTCCAATGTCTAATATCATAAAAGTTGTTGCCAGGCACACAAACACGGACAGACATATTTCTCTTAAATTTTATTTTAATATCTACATTTTCAAACTGTTAATGGATGTTATTCAAATAGATAAAAGATCAGTTACTAATTTTTACATTGTATATAATCCTGGCCAACAGAGAGTGTCCTTGCTGGATTTATTAAGCAACAAACAAATAATTTGTATATTACTTGAAGAATGAGAAGTCTGTAGTGTATGTTGAAACATGAAAAACGAACATCTAAATGACTAGTATTTGATATATCTTGTGAATGGTAGGAAATAAAGAGAAAAATGCCAATAAATTGTATAAGTAAATCAATTGTACTTAAGATTTTTGTATGTCAAATTTTTCTTAGAAGTAAAATACAATGTCTCCATCTTTATCATTGTACTTTTGGCATTTTTGCTTGAGAAATCAGTGATTAAGCTATTGAATTATTTCTTTTAATTGTTCATTAAAAATACATTTTAAACCCTTTCTACTTTTAACCCCCTATCACTTAATGAAAAATATTATCATACAACATTTGTGAAACTATTTCTGACCAATTGCCACCTCAAATAGTGTCTTGTTTTTATTTGCTTTATTTCTGCTTGTGTGCGTGTGCATATATGTATAGTGTTTGCCATTTTTTTTTCTTTTCCTTTTATCAGTTTTTCTATTCTTTCTCAGTTTCCTTCCTTCCCTAATTATACCATTGTTTTTTGTGTTTCAGTTCATTCTGTCCTATCATATCTCTCTTTACTCAATTTCTATTGTCATATCTTTTGCTCTTGCCATATGTTCCATTACATTTCCCGTCTTGGTAGCTTTCATCTTTTTCTTCCTATTTCCTCTCTTTCTTTCTCTCACACTACACACACACACACACACACACACACACACACACACACACACACTCTCTCATGTTTAAGTTCTATACTAATTAAGGCCACCTAATTTTTGAGTGATTAACTTTGAATATTGTCTTTCAAGTCGCATGACTCACAAGAAATGTATCTTTATTGACAGGAATTAGCCATGGAATGGATCTACAAGTAATAAATCCATGCCCATTAATCCAGTGTCTGCGATAGCTGATCCACTATATGCCTGTCTGCTGGGGAGGGGGTTAATATTTGTCCTTCTTCCTCTTTGCAGCAAAATCTTTCAAAGCTCTGATTCATATCAAATAAGTGCTTTCCACAATTGCTCCTCACACAATACAAACCATCACTCTCATAAATGTACCAACGTTGCTTCACCTTTCTTCAAAAATAGACTCTTTGCTGACTACAATCAGTAGGTACTACTCACCATACAACTGACACATCAACCCCAATTGTCAATAAATCACAAAGTTCATTACTTTTTCTTGGTTGTATTCCAGTTCTTATTTTGAAATTTTCCCATTTTCATTTCGACATTCAAAATGTGTTTTTTGCCAACCCAGCTTGAATACAATGATCATTTGTAAAGTTTTTATCGGGTTAACAAAAATGAGCGCAAAGTATCTTTTTTTTTTAAAGAAAAATTAAAACATTTTTTATCATCTTTGGTTTTCATTGGTTGTGCATTATTCATATGTGTTTTTCAGTTCTCCTGAACACACACACACACACACACACACACAAGTTATGTTGTTTAATAGTGCAAAGGATTCAAAATATTAGAATTACCTGATCCTTTCTCTGTGGAATTTATAATCTAAACACTGGTTATTGACATTTAGTCTTTTCTTATGATGATGATTACAACTTTCAAATTATAATTGTCTGATTTTAAAAATAAGTCCTGTTTTTATGGCCATTGCTATTCTCAGTATCTTCTTGACTGGTAATAAGAATAAAGATTTTTCATTACTGAATGTAATTTATCTGGTAAATATGTGCATAAAATTGAAATTAATTTCCCTCTCACAACACTTCCTCGCAGGTAATTTTAAATTTTGAAATGTATGGAGTTCTATGAGAAAGAGTGACTTACAAATTGGAGTTCTCACTACTCGTCTACGACCATAGTTTGTGCATACAACAGTTTATCTTCACCATATATTTGTTTGTTTCATGATATGTCAATCCATTTTTTTAATTTCGTATTCCACTTAATAAAAAGGGCATTTGTTGAATTTCTAGAGTTGTGTTCCTGCAAGGTATTGACAAATTGTATAATGGAAAAATAAGTTGTTGCGTTTACATTACAAACAATAGTAAGACTCAGTTCAGTTACTGCTGCTGATATTTGTTTGAATATATACTGAATTATCTCCCTGCATACATAGAGAGATTGAAACAAAAAAACACAATGCACATCTCCGAGAGACCAATAACCCTTATAGTTTTCATCATGTTTATTCTTTTTCTTTAAACTGAAGGTTTCGTATTTCTTCTATTTAACATTTGGAATTGTGCCAACACCAAACATACATTTTCTTTAAGAAAAAAAAAAGAAAAATAAGTTGGTGTATAAAAACTAAGAGAAAGTGAAAATAATATTAATAGACACACGCTCTGTGTGTGTGTGTGTGTATATATATATATATATATATATATATATATATATATATATATATATAATATTTTTTCTTGAATTGAACTTTCTTTTTTCAAGCAATCAATAGAAAAAGAATACATGGCTAATCCTTAAGTGCTCTTTATTTACAACATTTTCTTTGCATACTTTTCCATAGTTGTCAGTATGTGGTCATATATATATATATATATATATATATATATATATATATATAGTCAGATTTTGTGTGTTCTTCAGGCTGTCCTTGTTGTTATTCCAATTGATTTTTATCACTCAATTATCATATATATATATATATATATATATATATATATATATATATATATATATATATATATATATATAAGATAAAATTCTTTTAAAAAGATCATTTAGTTAATTCTGAAACCAAACCAAATAAAAACAGCAGACCTTTTATACATTTGTGGGTCTGAAAATCTTTTCAGATAGAACTTCATAACAATAATAAATAATTGAAGTATTAAAACAATTTATTTATTATCGATACATATATGTATATATGCTTCAAAATAATAAACATCATCATGATTAACAAAACTAGCTTTGCTGTTCGAAGCTTATGCATACTTGGTTATTTATGCACTAATATCACTGAGAACGACCTCAATCTACAAAACAGCAATTTGTGTTCAATTAATCATATATAATCGTTTATAATAGGTATTATGTTTAATATTAAACACCACAAAAGGATTGCTTGGCTGTAAAACAAAGAACATTTCAAAAATATTATCACAACTTGGATGTAAAAACTACTACTATTACTACCACCATTAAAAAACTAATACTAAAACTACTAATACTCCAAATATTAACAGAAACTATTAATACTAGTATGAGAAAACTTAATGAAATTAGTACCATCCTAAAAGCAACTAATACTAATATTTGAACTAGTACAACAAACTACTAATATCATGACTTTTACATGTTTTCTTTCAGAATTTGTTCCATCCATTGTGGCTGCATTTTTACATTAATTAACTATATCTCTTTTTCTGTAAGATTTAATCGTCTAGAATTTGTATTTACTTTAAAAGGAAATTGGTATTGCAATCATTCATTTGGTTGCAGGGGTGGGCGTAGAACCAAACCAGGTGAGCACTTGACAATAGCGCTAAAATCATGTTCATTAATAACGAAAAAAATGATGAAAAATATTTTTTTAATACTTTAACTGGTTATTTCCTCTTTTTTACTTTTTCATTTGAATAAGAAGAGTAAGGAAAAGAAATAAGACAAAGGAACATTGTACAAGACTCAACCCCCAACACTAACCCTAACCTTCATTATCACCTTGTTTATATTAACAAAGAATCGAACATGTAATGTAATTATTAACTGAGTTGTATGTTTTGTCATAGACTGCGATGCATACAACGGCGACTTGTTTCTATTTTTAGCATCTTATTAAATATTTCCTTTAGAATTTTTTCTATCAATTTCCATTCTTGATAATCTTTTAAATTAGGAATAACTAACTATACATACTTTCATTTTTTTTTTATTATGTCTTTGTTGATTTTTTACCAAATTTTTCTTTTTAAATATGATTTTGAAAATGATATGTAATAGTATCATTTGGTCATTATTAATCAAACCAAGTTTGTTGCGGTACTATTGTTTTAATCTATTTATAAAATTATTTGATGTAAATAATTGACCCTATAACTATAATTTTGGTCAATGAGACCTTTCTCGGGCCCTTGAAAAAAATGGAAAGGCAAGGTTTGTGTTTCGTGTTAGTTATTAATAAATGGGATTGTGCCATTGAAACATATTGTAAGGAAATCTACTGGCAGATGCAGCATCTAATATATATATATATAAGATAATTACATGGTGAAATTTGTAATACCAAATGATTTTTGTGCTTCACAGCATTTATTAAATCCTCAACTTTGTTTTCATACTGAGCATTAGAATAGCTTCAGTTTGAAAATAGGTGAGGAATTATTGGTAAATGCTGTAAAACATGAAACCGCTTCATATTATCTATTCCAACATGGAAATATCTTTTATTTATATATACATACATACTAGCAGACAGCCCAGCATTGCCTGGTCATAAAATATGCTTAAATATTATATTTTAATCGATGCAGATTTTGTATTTATTAATATAGAGCCAATTTTTTTCTATCAATTATTACATTATTCCTAATATAGCCGTGATGTCAAAAGTAAAAAATAGTAATAGACACACACTCTGTGTGTGTATGTGTCTGTATATATATATATATATATATATATATATATATATATATATAAAATATAATATTTTTTCTTGAACTGAACTTTCTTTTTTCAAGCAATCAATAGAAAAAGAATACATGGCTAATCCTTAAGTGCTCTTTATTTACAACATTTTCTTTGCATACTTTTCCATAGTTGTCAGTATGTGGTCATATATATATATATATATATATATATATATATATATATATATATATATATATATATATATATATAGTCAGATTTTGTGTGTTCTTCAGGCTGTCCTTGTTGTTATTCCAATTGATTTTTATCACCCAATTATCATATATATATATATATATATATATATATATATATATATATATAACATAAAATTCTTTTAAAAAGATCATTTAGTTAATTCTGAAACCAAACCAAATAAAAACAGCAGACCTTTTATACATTTGTGGGTCTGAAAATCTTTTCAGATAGAACTTCATAACAATAATAAATAATTGAAGTATTAAAACAATTTATTATCGATACATATATGTATATATGCTTCAAAATAATAAACACCATCATGATTAACAAAACCAGCTTTGCTGTTCGAAGCTTATGCATACTTGGTTATTTATGCACTAATATCACTGAGAACGACCTCAATCTACAAAACAGCATTTTGTGTTCAATTAATCATATATAATCGTTTATAATAGGTATTATGTTTAATATTAAACACCACAAAAGGATTGCCTTGTGTGCCGTCAGTTAGAATCGAAACCAAAACATAACTCTCCAGCCTTATTTGTTAGAGTATGAGCTAAATCCATACATATACAAAAACTGTAAAAAATAATCTTGTTTAAGTGATAACTTTAAATTAGTGCACGCACAAAAAGAAAAAAACAGGTACCCCCCCCCAATTTTGACTTCTTAGCAGCTATTTTTACCGGCTAAACCCAATATTGAAAGTGTACTACAGGTCCAAAAATTCTATATATCAAATTTCAACTCTTAAATTCTACATAATTATGCAGAATGCAGAAACTATACATGAATACAATTCAGTGTAATAGTGAAATGAGATCAATTATCTAATAAGAAACCATAAAAACTGAATAAGTAATTAATTAACCATCGTTTTAAAAGGAATATGCAAACCCTTCATGTAGTCATTCATATATCCATGACTGAATATATTTAGTTCGTTTTACTAACTTTTAAATAGAAAAAGTAGGCTTTTAATATCAATGTCAGAGCAAAAAAAAAAAAATTATATGTAATTTTTTTCTTATGATAGAGCACTCTGCTGGGATCCTTTTTTTTACAAAAAAAAAATAAATAAATAAGTATATATATATATAAACAATATTTTGACAGGAAAGTTAGTGTTCAATTACTGACGTAGGAAACACACATCACATCATATATATATATATATATATATATATATATATATATATATAATGTATGTTTGGTTAAAGATGAGAAAAATTTCCCATTTATTATTTTCTTAATCGTTGGCTCAACTCGATGAGCTAGAATCCCTGATGGTAATTCATGAAATGTGGATCCGAGAGTTCTTTTATGACCATGTCAAACGCGTCCAATCTTTTCTATTGTCTTCAAGAGTATTTTTTTTGGGGGGGGGATTCTTTGCTATTTTGTTGTTATGTAAGTTGTTTTATTATTTTGCTCTGTCGTTGAGAAAACGATTAAGAAATAATGAAAAGAGAAAATTCCATCGTCTTTAACTAGACATGTATCGATAAGTATTTGCAGACTATATGTGTGCATGTAAGCGAAATTCCATTCAGCATTTTATCTAGTATAACTTTTCTTACATTTTACTCTCTGGTATTGGTCCTTATTCCACTCCATCTTTATATTGCCTCTTTCCGTTCTCCATTTTTATCTTTCTTTTTACCTTCTCCAACTTTTCCTTTAAAAAAAAAATATTGGAATAATGAATATTTAAAAAGTTAGTTGAGACTAGTTTTGGCATCAAAAACATTTTAATAGAATTACTGCCCCCCACCCCAACTTCCTAATAAAGAAAAATATAAAATAAAAAAATAAGTGTGTGAAGAAAAAAGTTTGTTGCTATCGAACTGAAAAATTTTGTTAGAACCAGGAAAAAAAAATCATTTTTGGATTTTTTTTTTGTTCTTTTTAATTCCTTTTTTTTTTTTTTCGATTGATATTCTCACTAAATGTCATTTAATTTTTAAAATCATTTGCACGAGAATGTTCCACACATTTTTCTTTGTTGATTTGGGACACATTGCTCCTATGCACCACAGCAAGAAACCATTTCTGCAGTTTTAGCCGACTAAAATCTTCTTGAGATAAGATGAAGTCTAATGAACTTTACATGAAGAATTTTTTTTTTCAATTTCTTATTTTATCGCTATTTTTGCATTAAATTTTTTTGCATCAATTTTCACGATTACTTCTACCAATTATGCTACTGCTACAGCACTGACTACTTTGTACCGTACAAAACTTGTAGTTGGAGGCTGATGATACTGCTTAGATAGTTCATGTATTCAGGATATGGTTGCTTTTTTTTTTTTTTTTTCTGAAAATGTGTTGCATGGTCTACTTTATTTGTTGATGGAGTTGTTTTTGTTTTTTTTCATCCTATTCAGTGTGTAGCTTGCAGATATTAGCAACATAAGAATCTTATTTCTTTCATTTTGTATTTTTCCCTTCATAGGATGTAATAAAATGTATCTTATTCCTCATATCTGCAGTGTGAAATCTCTGTCCTAATTAGCTCAAACGCTCTAAATAGTTAAATATTTATTCCTTCAGACCGGACACATTTTTCAAGGTTTATTCTTTACATGTTGTAAGAGTTCAAATTAAAGTATCACAAATTCTACTTGTGTCAATTTGAAACATGAAATTTGCTATTTTCTCCATTTTATTACAAACACATGAAAAACAAACTTTTCTTTAAATAATATTAACAGGGCCACTTAGTTTTATCCAGGCTCATGGATAAAAAAATAGTAGAGTTATAAAAAGTGTGTGTAAAAATATCTTTCTCTGTGACTGCCTTATTCTCTCGCACATGCAACTGGTTTAATATAACAGAATAAAATCAAACTGACTACTAGTGACCTAATTGCAGTATTGCTTTATAAACAACTACTCGTAAGGATGTAAAATACAATGTATTTTTCTTATTTTCTCTCTACTTGCATTAATTTGGTTGAGTGACTACAAGCCTATATATGTTTTATTGCTATAATCAGCTTGGGTTATATTAAATCTGATAAGGTTTCTAATTCTATTATGTATAGCCCAAACACATTCAGATATAAAATTCTAACTTGTTTATTTTCTTTTTGAAGAATTCTTGTAACAACGTCTTGAAAGAAAAATAATTTTTCACATCATTCAGATCCACTTTTGTTTTTGATAAAAATAAACATACAATTTTTGGATGCACAATATACATGTTCATTATATATATATATATATATAGTCATCCACATACAGTACTGTTTCGCTGTTTCACAGCTCATCAGTGCGGCTAGACAGGCAACTACCTCAAGCCAGGATTGAAACCCGACCGTTTGTACGGCAGTCAAGGCTCCTAACCATTACGCTATTGGCGGCTGCTTGAACGAGTAGTGAGTTTAACGATGTTTTGATATCGTTCGAAATACCTCCGCTCGATTTGTTTACACAAAGAGCGTCGCTTATATGCTAATGGTAATTCGTGTTTCACTTCTCAATATGCTCAACTCAAGGTGAGGAGCACTATAGTCATCCACATACAGTACTGTTTTGCTGTTTCACAGCTCATCAGTGCAACTAGACAGGCAACTACCTCAAGCCAGGATTGAAACCCGACCGTTTGTACGGCAGTCAAGGCTCCTAACCATTACGCTATTGGCGGCTGCTTGAACGAGTAGTGAGTTTAACGATGTTTTGATATCGTTCGAAATACCTCCGCTCGATTTGTTTACACAAAGAGCGTCGCTTATATGCTAATGGTAATTCGTGTTTCACTTCTCAATATGCTCAACTCAAGGTGAGGAGCACTATAGTCATCCACATACAGTACTGTTTCGCTGTTTCACAGCTCATCAGTGCGGCTAGACAGGCAACTACCTCAAGCCAGGATTGAAACCCGACCGTTTGTACGGCAGTCAAGGCTCCTAACCATTACGCTATTGGCGGCTGCTTGAACGAGTAGTGAGTTTAACGATGTTTTGATATCGTTCGAAATACCTCCGCTCGATTTGTTTACACAAAGAGCGTCGCTTATATGCTAATGGTAATTCGTGTTTCACTTCTCAATATGCTCAACTCAAGGTGAGGAGCACTATAGTCATCCACATACAGTACTGTTTTGCTGTTTCACAGCTCATCAGTGCGGCTAGACAGGCAACTACCTCAAGCCAGGATTGAAACCCGACCGTTTGTACGGCAGTCAAGGCTCCTAACCATTACGCTATTGGCGGCTGCTTGAACGAGTAGTGAGTTTAACGATGTTTTGATATCGTTCGAAATACCTCCGCTCGATTTGTTTACACAAAGAGCGTCGCTTATATGCTAATGGTAATTCGTGTTTCACTTCTCAATATGCTCAACTCAAGGTGAGGAGCACTATAGTCATCCACATACAGTACTGTTATATATACTAGCACGCCACCCAGTGTTGCCGGTCATAAAATATGCTTAAATACATTTTAATTTATGCAAATTTTGTATTTATTATTATAGAGCGAGTTCTTTATTGATTATCATATTTATCCAATATATCGTAGTGATTTCAAAAGTTAAAAAAATATATATTACTTGAGTGCCATCAGCTAGAATCGAAACCAAAACATATAGCTCTCCAATATTATTTGTTACCATTTGAGCTAAGTCCATATGTGTATCAAAACATTTAAAATAACGTTAGCATATAAATGTATATTTGCGCATGTGAATAAAATACACATTTAGTCGACTCTACCTGCCAAGTTCCAATTTTGACCCCTTAGATAAGACAGAAAAGATCACTTTCACATATGTGTATGTATGTAGCGTGTATGGTTAGTCCCTTTATCGCAATGCTGACAATCCTAATTATCAAGCGACCTACATACATAAATTTGTTTTCAGTGTCTTAAGCCTTGTGGAGAACAGAAGCTACTCTTTACGCCACACAAGTCAGGATTGTACAGGTATGCAAGTTAATAGAAACTTACATATTCACAGGTGTTGATTTCAATTTTTTCTTCTCTTCCACTAATTGATGGACTAAGGTTTTAGAGTTATGTCTTCTCTACTATTTCATCATAATTGAATGAAAAAGAGCTTGATACCTTTTCTAAGAGTATTAGTGAAAATGATTCACTACCCCATGCACAACTTGAACCAAGCTTGCTTATTGTACAGACCATGCCAGTAACCATTGTATCACATGCATATTGCATAACAGGATAATTCAATCATAGGCAATTTTGTTGGAGTCGAGTTCTCACTTATTCTGTGGTATTTATCCACCAATTTTAAGTTGATTTTATTTTTGTCTGAATTGTTCTCATTTTTATTATAAGCCTATCTTGTATATTCATTGTTTACAAAATGGTATGAACTTGGACCGACCATCTATCATCCAGCCTGTAAATGATATGTGTGCTTTGAAAATTATTCTGTGTTTAGAACAGAATTCATTGGTAATTTGTGATAATATTCTCTCCAAATCTATTTTGTTAATCCTTATTTAAACATTTGGTGATTATTTCTTTTATTCTTGAAATAAATATGATGTTTTATAGATTATGTATATTTTTTTTCATTTTAATAGTTTTATTTTATAAATAGAATTCCTTATTTTTTTATAAAAATGATTCATATTTATCATGATCTATTCTTGATATACAGTATAAAATGCTCTTATAAATCAACTTTTATCATATTTTAAAAGTAAATACTTTATGTAATTTTAAAGAATTTCTTGGATAAAATGTTTTGATATGCATATATATATGTATGTATATATATATATATATATATATATATATATTAAATTAATTTTTTGTCCAACGTTTGCATGAATAATATATTTATATAAACACCATAAGGATTTGTTTGATTACATCATGTGGACATAAACATATCTGAATAATTATGTAGATACATTTATATATTTGTATATTATTTTAATGGTAATCAATATAAAAACCAATCACATTCACTTGTTTAAATGACATTTAATAATATATTTATATTTTTTTAATTATTCATTTAGAAAACGAATAATATATTTTATTTCATTAATATCTTTGTATTTTTCAGCTGTTTTTCCAAAATTTGGTAATAAAAAAACATTGTTTTTTACATTAAAATTGTTCCATTTACTAACAGATACATAGAAAGATTGTAAAAATATTTACTAACATATACATATTAAAAATTAACTGTTTTCGTGAGTTTACTAATCCATACTAATAAGCCAAAGTTAACCCTAACTTTTAAAAAAGACTGAAAATGTTAATTTATGAAATAAAATTAACATCCAGTTTCTGTTTTTCTTTTGAAAAAGAAAAATTATTTTTTCAATTGTACGAAATATGAACAAGCAAGTTTTATTTTTCTTTAAAAAAGATAAGTCTATTTAAAAATGTTTTGGCTTCATTATTATGTATGAATGAGAGTATTTATAATATCAATTCTGATTTATTGGGAAGACAAAATATTTTAGCATATTTTCATTATAAGGTACTCTTAGATGCATTTGTGCAGAATGGAAATTAATTGTGAGAGTCTTGACAATGTTAATTTAAGTGAAAGTCTCATCAGGGTCTTACTTAATATTCGATTAAGTTTTATCACATGAAAACGGTGATCTTAAAAACTATCTTATCAGACTAAAATTTTACATAGTGGTTAGTGTTTTTAAAGAGCATCAGATCCATACATCAAATCTGGAAATTCTCTCAAAATTTTGACTGAGATCAAACGTTTTAATATCACAATATCCTATAAGGTACAGAACTTCATTGACTACAATATGAACCAAGTAGTGAGTCTCTATGATGAACAGAATCAAACTTATCACTAAAAGTGTGATTTTCATATTGACCTTTGACCTAGATGTTTCAAAATTAAATAATTTCTGAGTTAGACTGTAACCGATATATTGATTAGATTGTTTGTTGCATTAAAGAAAGGCTTATTTACCTCAGTTTAAAACTTGGCAAGCTTCGTCTGCTGCCATCTGTTCGACTGCAATTCTTTCTGCATTAGAAGAACATGCTTGAATGCTGATGCATACCAATCGCTGTCATTTTTAACAAAAAAATAAAAAAAATAAACGGACATATGGAATTACACGTCTCACGTGCATCTATACTCTTTCCTGTCTATATAAAGTACTGTATAAATTTTATATTAAATACTTGTTTGCGATTAAGGTGAAACGGAACTGTGACATCTGTGGCTCTATGGATATATTCATAATATTCACATGAAATACATTATATATGGACAGAGTGCATGTGTATGTCTATATGTGTATGAAAGCAAATGTTAATAATTTAGAATTTTAACTGAATTATATGTATATATGTTTTAAAAAGTGTTTATTTTTCATAAATTACATGTATTTCATACATATGCAAAAATATATTTCAGATACATGCACATATAAGTGTTTGTATAATAAAAGACTTATAATCATAGACGGATGGGGTGGGGGGAGGCTGGCATTGCCCGGTCGTAACATACGCTTAAATATGATATTTTAATTTGTCTAGATTTCGTATATATTATTATAGAGTCGTGATTTCCAAAGTAAAAAAAAATATATATATATATTTGGGGGCCATTAGCTAGAAAATCGAAACCGAAAGCAAAACTGTAGCATTCAAAGCTGGTAACGTTACCACTGTACCAACGTGACACACATATCAACTGATTAAAAATACATTAAGATGAATGTATAAAATGTGCAACGATTTTTTCAATTTTGACCCTTTTTTGACCCCTTAAAAACTTTTTTAACCGGCTAAAGATCCATAAAAGGACGGCCCATAAAAATCCAATTATTTGAAGCCCCTAGCGCCACTTTGCGACTTTTAGTTTCAGAAGAGATAGAGTTTGAAAATATGGAGACAGACAGACATAGTGCCTTTTATATATTAGATTATTGATTTTATATGTATGTATGTACATTTGTATACAATAGGTTACAAGTATATATAAATGTATACATATGAAAAAGTGGGATGTATATGCGCATAAATGGTGTTTAGATTTGTAAGAGAATTAATCATAAGGGTGTGTGTGTACATACATATATATATATATATATATAATAAAATAAATAAAAATAATAAAAAAAGTATGATTGATAATATTTTAGATGAATAACGATTTAGATGTGTGCGAAAATTGTTTGAATTATTAAATATATATATATATATATATATATATATAAACAGAAAGAGGAGGATGATAATCTTAAATATGCTTATCTTTTAAAGATTATAATGCTAGGTTGTGTGAAGAAATATCTTGAAAAATGTCATCATGTGTACAAAGTGTTTTTCGAATATATTGTTTTGTGATGTCCCAAACAACAAGGTCAAATCTACCAAGTTCTTATATTTCTCTTTCCTTTTGTGATTGTTTTAATTTTTCCTATCTTTTGGATTCTGAGAATTAAGTCTCAAATCTTTAGTTGGAATAAAGGGATAAGCCGCTTTATTCTATCAGATCAGGAAACAAAAATTTCTCTATCCCAAAACTGCATTCTTGTTAATCTTGATAAGAATAATATTAACAATTTTGTCAAATTTTAGGCTTATTTTGACGTCTTTCTTTGATATTAGCATATATGTTATATTCTACACTGATATGTAGAATAACGTGAGACTTTATTATTTCTTGAAAAGAGGTTATTTTACCTTACATTTGCTTGGTTGTCTGTTGCAAAATTTACATAATAGCTGTAAGATCTTCATGAAAATTGTATGAACAGATCTATTTAGAGATAAGAAATTTCGATTGCATTTTCGAAATCATTTTCATTTGAATCCAGATCTAGTATTTGGTTTTTATATTGCCTGTTAGATAATAAAAATAAATTCGAAATGAAGAGTTGACACTGTTTAGAACTTCACACGATCATAGTTACAATGAGAAACTTTGTTGGTTTGGTCACATTAAAAGAATAGATGAAAGTTCTTGTGCTTTGTATGAGTAATAGTTAAGGTAGCAGGATCAGTTATCAGGACAAGGCCACAAGGAAAACATGTGAGGAAGTGAGAAGGATGGAGAGAAAGAAGGATAAATAAAGACTTGGTTAGTGATAAGTTATTTTGAATCCTATGCATAGAAATGTAAACATATATACATACCTAACTTTATATGTAAAATTGTATAGAACTACTTATAAAAAAAAAAAATTAAAACGAAATGAATTATATTTTCTTATATATCTTAATGTTTGATCTTTTAAATGAAACTATTTTTACACAGATTTTGTTAAAATCCAATTGTAATTAAAATAAACTTATAAACTTAATTTACGGGAAATATAAAACATTTATTATTATTATTATTATTAGGAAGGATATTATTATATAAACGTATTATTATAGGGTAGTATGCCTAATTTATCTGAAATATAAGAAAGAATTATATATGTCTGAGTCTACTATTATGCGGACTCTTATTCTTTCCACCAGAGCAACACCTAGTTTTCTATCAAACAATTATTTATCTTGTTTTATTATTTCATTATTCTTGTTTTTGTTGTTGTAAAATGTTAAAGAGTAAATAAAGAAGTAGAATTATCGAAAGCAAATATAATAATGACAAAGAATAAAGCTGCAAAATAGTTTATGGAATAAATAGAAACTATCAATGTCACATTTTTTTGTCATCTCTTACATCTTGTTAAAAATATAGATTCAAGAGCAAAAAAACTTAAAATAATTTTCTTTCTCATTCTTTAAAGAAATCAAACTTGTTTTGGCTAAGTAAATTTACACACACAATATTTATTTATACAAACATTACTGGCTACATATGTGCATACACGTTTCTTTTGCACCCCCCCCTTTTTACATGGAGGTCACCATTTATCAAGGCCCAGAAGCCACTCGGGGATAAGCATTTAGAGCAGCGGCATCTTAAGGCCAGATTTTTACAAATGTGTATATAAATATGCTGTCATTATGCTCTGCTTGTCATTAGGCACTTTTTGATAAACATTGGAGTTTCAGGGGTTTACATCTAAGAAACAACAACAATAATACAATCTTTCTCTCTCTCTCTCTCTCTCTATATATATATATATATATATATATATATGAATGAATGAAAACGATTTGTCATTGTCAGCCTATATCCAATTGACACAGATCAAAACAAATGGTTCAAGACTGTGGTTGTAGTTGCAGATTCGTAACTAGCCCTCAAATCGGATTTGCATAAAACACCTGATATACACGAATGGTAACTCATCTAAGTATTGACTCTGCTCAACGTTGCTTAACTTTGTTGATTTTATGGAAATGATGTATCAATGTAATTAACATGAAAATCAACTTTTCAAAATTGGAACTGAGACAAATCAAAACAGTAAGTCCTTTATAAACAAAAGATTCGATATTCCTTCAGATAGAGCTTTATAGCAATAAATTTGACTTTATTGAATTTTTGTGGATAATAATTGAACTAGATCAAAAATAAACTGCAGATTTAAAGAAAATATCCAACAGTTATTTTGCTGAGTTATTTTCAAAACCTGACTTGATGATAGATGGGACTTTAAAGATTAAGTAAATTTGAATAATCTGCACTCATGGGTATTCCAACTAGTATAAATATATATTATTTATGCACATTTTCTTTTACTGATTTTCTGTGCCTAATATTTTTTTTCTTTATAGTTAATTTCAAAAAGCATGAAAGATAATTATACTTTTTGTTTGAAAATATTAATATTATATTTTTTTGTAGTTTCTTGAATTCATTTTTGGGTGGAGACATTGAGTTTTGCTTCTGGTTCAAAATGAATATCAACTACATAGGAGAAGACTTCATTTTTTTTGTTTGATTCAAGTTCAAAACCTTTCATTTCTCGTGTTTTTTTAATTCATTAATTTCAATAACTAATCAGTGGACAAATAGTTTTTATTTTGTTATTTCTCTCATTTTCATTTGTTTTTTTGTTAACTTTCACTTTTTGGAAGAGTATTCTGCATTTTTAAAAAAATTTTAATCTTGTATATTTTTAAATAATATAGAAAAAAAAGGAAAATGAAAAACAGTTCAATGTTAACAGTTGCTCAAATTAGCAAAAAAAAAAAAATAAATAAATAAATAAATAAAAAAATAATTAAAACCAAAAAGCTCTCTCCTCCACCGAGAATCCCCTAACAAAAAACTATTTTATTACATTTACTTCCCTATACACTTTTTTTATATTTCATACTAAAAATACTCTTTGAAAATTTATTGTGTAAAAAAACAACAAAAAAAAAGATTAAAATGGATTGATGTCACTTTACTATCAAATCCTACTTATATTTTTTATCTTTAAATTATAAAAATTATTTGAGCACTTCTTGTGTGTGTCTCTCTTGCTTCTATGTGACTTACACATTTTTTTATCTATTATATAAAAGGCAAAATGTGTGTGTTTGTAGGTCTTGCAAAAACTCTATTCAGACGCATCGGACTGGATCGAGACAAGTACCATCTCAAAGAGTGATGTTCTTGGTCAAATATGGGAGAATTAGAAAAAATGGTCTATTATTTTGGATAGAAATAAATGTTTAAACCAAAGGAAGGTTGGAAAACTGTGCCTTTCTAAACGACTTCGAAAACTACACATGCACAGTGAAGCATTACTTTTTGAATTTGTTTAAATAAGAGAATTTCCAAAGTGATTTTACTCTCAGCATTGTGGATTAGGTGGTTGTGTCGAAACCTTTAGTTTCCACATTCAAGTACATGTGACAGTGGACTTTTTTCTTTTCTTTTTTTCAAACAGGGTTGTTTTGTAATTTTAAATAAAAAATTCCTTATTTTGATTTTTTATCACAGGTTTTAAAAGAAAGTTTTAACATTTTATCAAGGTTTAAAGATTTTTATTTGTCATAACATTTTTCTTATTTTGAGGCTTAGGTAATGTGAGTTTTCTTCTTTTAACTAATCATTTTTATAACGGTTATTTCACTTAAAACCAATTTTACTTTTTTAAAACTGAGTTATTTGTTTTTTTTAAACAAAGTTGTTTTATAATTTTAAAAACAATTTCTTTATTTTGATTTTTTTATCAGAGGTTTTAAAATCTTCTAACTAATCATTTTTATAACAGTTATTTCGCTTAAAACAACAAATTCTACTTTTTTAAAGCTGAATTATTTTCACTTAGTTTTTGTTTCAACATCTTTCTAGACCAAGTTCGCTCAAACTGGTTTTCACATACTTCTTTTTCTGCCCGATTACATTTTCCTGTTCTTATCCGTTCTTTTATTTTCGAGTTTGCAACTGTGTCCAAACCCAACTTTATCTCCACTCGAGCAACGCCGGGTATCCATGCTATTTTTTTTTATTACTGAAACAAAGAATACAATATAAAGTATGAAAAAAGTCCTATTTAAAAAGAGATATTAAATTCACCATAATGCATTTTGTTTTTCATAAATAAATCAGCTTTCGTTGATAGTTGAACAAAAATATGTATTACTCCATGATTCTTTGAAAGCTGAAAAGAAATTGAAAGCATTTAAACGGTTGGATACAAATTTATTTAAAATAGTATTAAATTTATCATCTCATAAAAGATTAAACATTTTGGAGACTGTTTCCATTCAATAATTTTATAAATAGAGATTAAATTAAGTTGGTAAAAAAATAATTTCATGACCAAACGGTATCATAATGTTTTAAACTCAGAATGCTGTTTATATATTTATTTCTTTTTAAATTTGATACTTCCTCAGTAAAAACCAGGAAACATCTTATATATAGAGGGATTTTTTCGCCCAATCGGTCAGAATTTTTTAAAAACACAATAAATACATTGCAAAATTTGTCTAATTTCGAAATTTCAGTGATCTTAACTACTTTTAGAAATGAAGAATCTAAGGTAGCGTGTGTATCATGTATTTTGTGTGTCACACTTACATCCGAGTTACTGTCGTTTAATAGTTATGAACTTCCATTTCTTGTAATAAATAATTTTACCAAGAGTTCTTCATAAGATTTGGTTTCGATTATAGCTGATGGCACTCCACGACCAGAAATCAAAACAAAAATATTTAGATCTTTTGTCCAAAGTTCTACCAACTGAGCCATTTCGACTTAACAATAGAGCTTAAAACATTATCTTAACAAAACAATAATAGCTAATGTCATTGATTTATGTTTGAATTATGTTTTAAAATATATAAATCATTAAAAAAAAAGGTAAAGAAATTGGTAAACATTATATTTTGATAGTCCCGAAACCAACTTATTTTGCTTGAACTACATATTGTATGCAGTTCATTCACAATTTTAGATAGTCCTCTCAGTTTATTTTTGTTAGCAGTTTTAAATAAAAGAAACAAGCAAAAATGAGTGAAAAGATTCTCGAAAAGTATAATTAGTTTCTTATAAAACATGGATTTAAAAATTTATATCTTGCTTAGTTTGCAGTTTTGATTAACAGAATTATATCTTTGCTTTATAACCACCTTTAAAGTTGTTTTGCTTCAAAGTTTTCGTTTGAGGTAAAAATAAATAAATTTATGCATTTATTTATAACTAGCGGGGGTACCGGGTGTTTGGAGGTGTGTGTGGTTTTGGGTAAATCAAAACTCCGGGGGGGGGGGGGTTTAAAATAAAATTAAAAAAAAAAGTTTTTGTAGGTGAGTATGAGGATCGAAACCGAACCCTTGAGGCAAAATTGGAAATTAAAGTGTGAAAAATAAATATGCGACGTTAACCACTGGGCCACTGCGACATACTACCGGAAACACATTCAAATTTATTTAATTACTTAGAATTGGCAGGTGCACGTTTTAATGACTTAATGAGGTCAACTTTGACTGCGGCATAGTATTTTATTTAATGCGGTAACGCTTTTTTTATTTTTATTTTCCCAAGATTTTTTTGGGGGGGGGGGGCAGCTCCCCTTGTCCAAATTGAATAGCAATTGTCTAATATAAGGAAAATATTTCCACGTTGATTAAAGCTGATTGCTTTCGGACATTTCCGGCGATCGCGACCGGAAAAATACCGTCAGAATTAGTGTTGCTTTTATTATATGAAAAATCCTAATCCACATGCGGCGAGCGAAAAATGTTGAATAGTTATCTTCCCAAAGTCAAGCAAATTAAATAGACAGCCGGCCTCTGTTGTTAACTCAGAGATATTATGATTTATATGTGATATAAAAAGTTTCAAGAAAGTGTGAGCCGACCGACCGCCTCTCGGAAAAAAAGCTTTTCTTGGACATACACAAAAAGCAAACATACGTACACACATTTTCGCTTTTATATATAGAAATATTTTTTCCCTAGATGAATAAAAATTATATATTGAGATTGTTAAACTACAAGAGACTTTGATTCTAGTACGTGTTAGTTTCATGGAAAACCAATTTTATGGCTAAAATAAATCAGTGGTTCAAAAATAAATGTTACCATATCCTTTTTACCAATTCATCATTTTCATTTGCTTTATTTCTTTGCTAACTTGAAATTGATATTGAAATCTTCCATTGCATAAATCAGCATTTAACAAGTTTGTTTGATTCCATTAAATACGATCCTCACTCGGTGACCTACATTAGTGCATGCATATGCAGAGACACATTCTTTCATGTGTACACGTACAGCATACGATTACATCTACATCATTATGAGTTTTATTACATGACTAGCTGGACGCCCGGCGTTGCCCGGTCGTAGAATACGCTTTTTAATTCATGCAAATTGCGTATGGATTATTATAGAATCAATCCTCTATTGATTATTATATATTATGAGGAATAATTTGCTCGGTGGATTAATTTGCAAAAATAAAATAAAATATATAATAATGATAATGTCCTTCATCAAATTCCGTCTGTGTTTGTTTACAATATTATGTCAGCTGATATTTAGGCTTGACGATGAATGCCATGGAAACTCACTTCTGATTAATGTTTAGTTTTAAAATATGCAAACAAAGAAATGATTTGTGGTAATTTTAAATGATACTTCTTTTATCATTAATTGAATTTATTAATAAGAAAAAAAAAATAAATAAATAAAATGGTGACGTACACCTGGGTTTGAACATGGAATCATTCGATCTGTATTCGAATAATCTACCACTGACCTATGTTTCCAGATGTCAACAAATCTGTTTTTTCTAAGAAAAAATTATTTGTTGAGATTTTATTATCTCCCTTGCCGGTGCAACCTACAATATTCCCCTATAAAAATTTTTTTTATCTATAAGAAAGAAAGATTAATTTTAGGATCAGATTTTTTCGATACTTATCAGACGAATTTCTTTCTAAAATATATCTAACAACACTGCCAGACATATAAATTAGCTTTGCATGAAATTTGCAAAAGGTAGATTCAGCTGTTTCGGAACCTATAAGGAAGGAACTCACTTACACAAAGTGACTTTTATATAATAGTAAAGATTTTAAAGATGGAACCTACTAAATCAATATTTTATTTATTCAAGTGCATTCTATCATTTTATGAATAGATTGGGGGGGTATATGAAAGCAGACTGAATTGGGCTTTGCTCGTTATCATCACCATCATTCACATTAATGACCATTTGTCATCTCGTTTTTTTTTGTTTTTTACTTTTTTATCTCCTAAATATTTAACATTTCTAATCTTTAATTTTATCTATTAATGTGTAAAGTTTTAATCATTTAAAAACGTAACCAACCACAATCACTGCAGTTTTATGTCCTACTCCACTCTTCATGGTGTTATTACAGAGTGTTCATTCTCCTGGGTAGTTGTCCTCCAAACTCTCAAGACCCTAGTATATGAAAATAAAGATGTCTCAATACCTTTCCCCTAAAGGTATTAGTACAAGAGACATAAGCCTCTGACAGAATTTGCCTATGTTGAACCTACAGACTGCACTAGGAAGCATTATATCACCCAACAGTTGAATAATTTGTAGATATTTAATTTGATTTCAATACTTAGTAAGAACTGTAAATAACTTTCTAATACTTTCAATCTTTTAATACATTAGGATTTACTAAAAAAGATTTAAAGCATAAAAATGAATTTTTATTTGACAGTTTAAATGTTTTCATTTTTTTTTTTGTCACGATAAAAATAGCCGATTTGTTACAAAGAAACCAAAATGCATTCTGGTAGATTCAATTTAATTATATTTTCAATTCAATTCTCAAAGGTGCGAGAAAACACACATTGTTTGAAATTTTTTCATAATTTTATTAATATACAGATTTGTAAGAATCAGCTGCTGAGTGGTCATTTGAAATCTATCTTTAGTAATAAGTTACTGGTTATTTTTTATTGGGATTTTGGTTTGCAGAAGTTGGGGCAATAATGCTGATTTTTGGAGAGAGATAGAGAGAATTTATTTTATCATGTGTTTATATCTTTCTTTTTAAATAAGTTCTTTAGAAATTTACAGAACTAAAATAAAGCAAAAGAAAAAAAATGTCTATTTCTTTTTTGTTTGTTTTAGCTTTAGACATCGAATGACGTGAATAAGATGGGTCTTAATTTATTTGCTTAAAAAAGGAAAATAACTATTGTTAGTTGCCGGCAGGACGACGCAGACATCTGGACCTGTTCGCTTGCAGTTTTTTTCTATCTATTGTGTGTGTCCAATAGAGAAATTTTTTAAGCTGGGTGGTGAGCCGGAGGGGGGGGGGCAAGTTGGGAAAGATAGTGGCAGGGTAGGGACTACGTTACCTTCCTCTCTTCTTACTTTCTTTTTTTTTTTAATGTTCCCTCCCATTTTCTTCTTACCCTCGCCCACCCCTTCCACGTATGGCATAAAGAGTAACAGGCTGTTAGTTCCAGTCAACTATAGTCTTTTAAGGCTTCCACAAGCTGTGACCCTCGACATACAATTGCAGCTTAAAATATTCCCACATAAAACAGGCGCATCTGGCCGTTGCTTAGTCAACCAATCGGCAGCCACAGCAACACCTGTCCCACCATCTTGCTTTTCATCTCTTGTTGTTTTGTCACATAATACAGGCGGATGGCTAGCTGAACCTTCTTTACACAAGCACACCCTCCATTTTATATATATATATATGTATGATTTTTTTTTTATGTGTGCGTGTGTACACACATAAAAAAATATGTCCACATATGCTTTTTATTTATAGTAGTGAAAATGATGAGCCAGTAATAAAAGCATACCTTTGAAAGCTGTTGTGACAACTTCTGGAATAAACGCGAGTGATTAAAAACTACGTGCTGTATGGTTCTGCGAGGAGGAAAATATTTGTGAACTATGGTAATAAGTTCCTTCTCTACTCCTAATAGGCATCATAGCTGGCAGTAAAAAAATAAATAAATAATAAACAAATACAACTCATGTAGATGTAGATCATTAAATCTTAAGAAAAAAGAAAAATTCTAACATACTTTATATATATATATATGTATATATAAAATATACTGAAACTCTGCTTTGTATGGTTTTCTTTGTCACTGCACACTGCATATGTACATGAATGTTTTTAGATGAGGGAACGAAAGACAAATGATGTGAATAATAAGAATGAAGGGAGGCCCTGATAAAATTGTCTCTGAGCTGGGTATATTTGCTGATGATACGACGCTCTATAACAGGCACGAGGTGAAAACAAATGAACACATAAGAAATGGCAGAAACATTAGAGGAAGACCTCCAATCTGTAGTGGAATGGGGACAAAAATGGATGGTCACATTCAATGCTGCCAAGACTAAACTTGTTTCTTTCAATAATTACAAGAAACCTTCTCTACCACCAATAGCAATGGCCAAAAACACATTACAGGAAAGTACTTCCTTTAAACTCATTGTTTACAGGGAACATTAGTTGGAACAGATACATTAAGAGCGTTGCCAAGGCTGCTGTGAGAAAGGTTGGCCCTCTCTGCCGTGCTAGAAAGCTACTTACACCTGAAAGTATCCTGTACCTCTATAAGGCCACCATTCGCCCATGTATGAAGTGCTGTTGTCACATTTGGGCTGGTGTATCTGCTACTAGTCTCTCCCTCCTGGACAGGGTTCAAAAGAGTCGCCAACATGATAGGTTCTGAACTGTCATCTAAGCTTCAACCTCTGTCCCATCAACGAAATGTTGCATCCCTCTGCCTATTTTACAAGTATTTTAATGGTGAATGCTCTGACGAAGAACAAGCAATTGTACTCCCTCGACGTAAATACCTCCAACAAACCCGACAAGCAGCCAAATCCCACCCCTAACAATAGAGATCTCTAGGTGTAAGAAAGCCTTCTACTCTAATAGTTTCTTCCCCCAGAACTGCTAGACTTTGGAACTCCCTTCCGGGATTCTGCGTTCCCAACTGTACTGACATGCAGAAGTTCAAGTGTAATGTGAACAGACATCTTGCTGCTCATCTACCTTCTAATATCCCTGCAACTTACATCCCTGATAGTAGCTCCCTACTTCAAAGTGGCATTGTGCCTTATTTGGGGTGAAAATTGAATAAAAAATTTTTTTAATTCCATGCATAATCCAAAGATGAAGAAAGGGCAGAGTGGATAAGAATCATATGATTATTAGCAAGAAATATATATGTACATAGTTATTAGAAAATATTCACAAAATTAACATTATTTTTAAAAAGTTGTCAAAAAATGACTATTCATCCATTTTTAATTAAATACTTATCTCTGCTATTATGTAAAAGTCAGTTTTTGTGTGTGTGTATGTGTGCGAGCTCTTTCCTCAAAGGTTCTGCAACGGTTGCGTCTATCTTTTGCAAATTTCACACAAAGCTAATTTATATGTCTGGTAGTGTTCTTAGATGTTTTATACGGAAATTTATCCAATAAGTATCAAAAATCGAAAAAATCTGATTGTAAAAATAGTTTTCTTTTTATCAATAAGATATTTTTTTATCGATAAAAAAAAATATTTTATCGATAAAAAAATTTTTTTATAGATGAAAAAAAAATTTTTACAGGGAGAATATTTTAAATTATGCCGACCAAGGGAAATAATAAAATCTCAGATTGTAATAATTTATTCTTAAAATAAACAGAATTATTGTCATCTGGAGATATATCTCAGTATTAGAGCATCCACTACAGATCGAATGATCCCCTGGTCAAGCTCGAGTGTACCTCACCATTTTATTATTTTTTATTTATTTTTTTTTTTTATTAATGAGTTCAATTTACGATAAAAGAAGAGGTATTGTTTAAAATCGCCGGAAATCATTTCTTTGATTGCATAAACATTAATCAGAAGTGACTTTTCCAGGGCATTCATCGTCAAGCCCAAATATCAGCTGATGTGATATTGTAAACAAACACAGACAGGTTTTGATGAATGACGTTATCATTAGTTTTTTTGTTTTGTTTTTCTGTTTTTTCAAATTTTGTATGCGAATTAGTCCACCAGGCAAATTATTCCTCGTAAAATATATAATAATCAATAGAAGATTGATTCTATAATAATACGTATGCAATCTGCATGAATTAAAATATCATGTTTAAGCATATTGTAAGACCGGGCAATGCCGGGCATCTAGCTAGTAAAACTATAATTGTCACTTGTTTCCTAATACTATATATAAATATTTGAAATTATAAAAAAATTGTACTTTAATCTTTTTACTTAAGTTGCTAGGGTAGCCAATGCAGTGGATATGCCAGTTTAAACTCTGTTAATTAGTTCTTCTCTCAGTATCAATAAGAAGTTATGCCACAATCACATCTAAGCAAAAATTGTTATTCTTTCATGCAAGTGTCTATTTATTGGTGAGAGGAATACTTTATGCCTAAAAGAAAAGGTTCCACATGGTTTCTGATTAAAATCAAATACATCCTTCGAAATTGGAAATTAAATAAGGTTTGAATTATGTTGATCTATGAAATCAATTTCATTCTCACCAATTTCAAAATAAGATTCCTAGGAATAAGATGCTGAGGACAAAAATTGCAGCAAAAAATGCTAAGATAGATTGTTACTTTGTTGACCAATGAAATTGTAAAGTTAAATATAAAATAAAAGTATATTATATATTTTTGTAACAGTCAACATTAGTTGTCGTATATTGGATTTAGATTCGAATGCTTTTAACATAATGCAATTTAATATTTAATGATACAATACAATAACCTAAATCTATATTTAATCCTCTTTAAAGATGCCTGTCTACTCACACAAATTTTCTTCTTGTGAATAAATCTCTAAAAACTAACGCAAAAACCAATCTTGGAACTACCCTCATTCCAAATATGTGACAGTAGTAAAACACCTATTTAAATCTATTTGCCAGAAAACTATGTACATGTATGGAAATTCATGCTATATATAAGAAAAACAGAATGAAACAAGAAATAAACAAAGACTAATATAAGACAAAAAATGAGAACAAACAAATTAGGTGGCAAGAATCGATATTTCACCTTTTGATTATTAGAAGATTATTTTTAACTGAAGATATGGTCTGGAAACGGAATGCATTTATACTGAGAATACATTTCTGCCCATCTTTCAGATCATGAAGAAGCTTCCAATAAACGAGAGGGGCAATATTGATTCTTCCCACATGTTGAGATTTTTCTCTTATTCTTTGTTCCATTTTGTTTTTCTTGAACATTCTGTCAAATTAGCATCTTATATATATATATATGACACACACATACACACAGGGTTTTCCTTAAAAATGTATGCACTTCATTCTTTTTTAAGTCTCAAGAGACTTAAATAATGGGAAATAATATAACTATAGCCATGTGTTGCTATGAACAAAGATTTATCCTGAAGTGTTAATAAAAGTTAGAAATTATAGTTGTATTGCAAAAAGAGTTTTGGAGAGTTTAAAACAGATCTATCTATATGAGTTATCATCATCCAAGTTAGAGATAAGTCTGGAACTGATCGAAGTGTTGAGAATATCAACCGGGAAGTTGAAAACTGCAGATCAACAAATCCCACAAAGTAAAAAGAATTCTAGAAACATATCAGGTGTTTGAAGCGCTTAAATAGTCTTTGCACTTTTCAATTTCAAATAAGCGCTCAAAGTGGACTTTTTTCGCCATCATTATTTTAAATGATTTAAATCAGTAAAATAATGAGTCTACATTAGTTCAAGACATTTTGTGTGTGTGGACTTTTATTTGACTTATCTACAGACACTTGTTTTGCCATATCACAACTCTTAAGTATCGCTAGTATTTGAAACCTGATCATTTGGTTAGTTGTTGAGATTTCTTACCTTCTCACTATTACGTTTACAATGATGTATTAGAAATTATGTTGCATTTGGTTGAAGGTTTACATTCACATTATCAACTGCCTAGAGAATCCCATTCTTTTGTAGAAAGCAATGCTTTAAATTAAGTGGCAGCTGTTGATTTCCTCACTAGAAAGCTACAATATAGATAAGCAGAGACAGAGCAGATCAGTTTTTACGCTTAAATTGTTTACTTTTTATTTTTCTTATTTCTATTTCATCCCAAAACATAAGAAAAAAGAAAAGAAAATACTTTACATATAAAAATCTGTTTCCTTCTAGTCTCATTTATATACAATTTTGATTAAATTTTTTTTTGTGAGAAAATAAAAACATAAAATTAAAAAGAAGGAAAAATGTTACTCAACTCTTTTTCTTTTTTATTTTCACTCTGAGGACAACGCAAAAAAAAAAATATGAATCTTACATCTTTTCTACTTCTTCAACGTTCATGTTTTACAGCTATATTTGAAATTCAAAAAAAAAAAATCCTGATCCATGTAAACACTTGTTTTTACATGTTTAAAACAAACCATCATCATGAGCAGCAGATTAGAAACAAATTACTAAGAAACGTTTGTTTCAGATTCATTAAATCATCTTTGTAGATGAAATAATTTTAAATTCATCATTCTGGACCAATTATCAGGTTATGGCCTTAATCACTACAGCCTCATCACAAATTGGCCAGTCAGAAAGTAAACCGTTTTAACGTTTTATACATGTATACAAATAATAATTTAAGAATGTGAAGTATGAATCTAATCAATGTTGACTAGCAGATTTATGATCAAGGTATGAAACTACCAGTCATTAAAAAAATTAGATTCAATGTCTGACCTGATTACATATACCATGTATAGAAAACACACAAACACATTATCTAGATACATCATAAATGATAATAAAGTGTATTTAGTTTAGCACTTTACTGCAATTTCACAGTATCACCAATCATTAAAAGTGCATCCAAATGAGAACAATCAAAAAGTAAACTAGAAGAATTAAATATCCAATTAGATACTGAGATCTTTATTTATCCTCTCTTAAGTCATTTCTCTTCTAATTCCAAAAATGTACAGCACATTGTGACTGCAGTTGCCGTGCATTCATCAGGCATTATCACCAGTATTGAGCACTTGCCTAATATAAATATACTAAGACAACACTGTATACATATGCACAACGTTTTGAATCTGATTTACTTGTAAATTTCAGCAGGAATATTAATTTTATGGATTGCTGATGTTAAAAACTTTTTAAATTTTATGACAAAAGAGAAAATTTACATAATTTAAAAAAGAAAAAAAATCTGTGCAGAAATAATGCCTACTTAATGATTATAATATTCTAAAACTAATGCAAAGTCTAAAATGTTTGTCAGAATAATGATTGATTTGAGTTGTGATTATAATTTCGTCTGCAATGTGAATCTGTCTAAAACAAAGAAAACCAAAATTTGATACTGACCATAACTCAGCAAACAAGAGGTTTTAAAAAAAAAAAAAATCAGTGAAAATATTTCAATTTTGCCCAAGGAATTTCGTCTTTTTAACAATAACTTAAAAAAAAAATAATGATTATTAAACAGGAAAAATTTTCTTGTTATGATTATAATCTGGAAAAAATAATCATAATGATCTGGATGAGTCTTTTTGGTTTGATTTTTTTTCCTCTAAAACTAAAACTATATATATTTTTTTAATGCAGCTCCCCAGGTTATTTCTATTTTCACTCTCAATCTGTTTTTACAATAAGCTTTCACTGCAGAAAAAAAAAGACCATTTAAAAAATATTGACGCTTGAAAAAGTCAATCATTTTCTTTTACTTTCAATAATCAATCACTTTTTTGTTCCCATGATTTCTTTCTTCAGACTTTTTTTTGCTAATCTGTATATTAGCAATGAAATGATTGCTTTATTTACAACTATATATGTGATTTGATTCAGATATAAGTACATTTTTGTAAAATGGTTAAAAATGACAAATATGGTTAATCCTAGGCTAAGTCTAGAATCGGATGATGGAGCCAATGAAAAGATTTACCTTTCAGTACAGTATTAGTTACTTATATTTCATCTACCATTCTCCTTTGACGTGCAGAAATTTAAATGTAATGTGAACAAACATCTTGCTGTACAACTTGTAGGATGCCCCTATAAATATTTTCCCCAATTCACAGTAGTCCTTTATGTTTCAGTGGCAAGTTGCTCCATTTGGAGTAAACATAAAAAATAAAGAAAAAGTTGAAATTGTAAAAAGTAATCTACATTACTGACATGTTTTTGCTGATAAGATTCTTTATAATAATAACTAAATGAAATAAAACGATGAACTATGTATACTTGCATTATATACAGAAAACCAATATTAATTAACAGATGATCCTCCCACCTCACCCTCCATTGTTTTTAAGACTAAACTTATAGTTACATATTAACCTTACATAAAATATGGAGTATCTCATCTTAATTGAACAAAACTTGTTTTTTTATCAAAGATGGGAGAGGGATTCACCTAGGATCAATCTGGAGGTGAATAAATATTAATAAAGCTGTAAACCAGCAATTTTACCAAAAAACTGAGTAAAATAATCATTTATGTAAATCGTTTATTGTACTTTGGCTTTAAAAAGCCCCCCCCCCCCAAAGCGTTGCTTGATATTTGCCTGATACATAACACTTTGCATACTAACAAATGTGCATGCTTATGCAAACAGAATCATGATTACTAATAGAGATGGCACCATGTCAAGTACTACCACTCCGGGTTAGGGTGGACATCAAAATAATGCTAATTAAAGGGGGTTAAAGTTCCTTAATTGTGACCTCACCACTGGATGTACGTTAAGGGTCAAAAAAAAAAGAAGAAAAAAAAATCTGGGAAGAAAAAATCGCCTACATGCACAAAGATGACTTAAAGAAAACTTTTAAAAAGTCCCGTTGTATCTGACTCAGAATCCTTAAGGATGGTAAGATGACATTTAAAGCTTCCAGAAGATTTGTAAGTTTTGTTGCATGCAAGGTATATGTTTCCCTAATAATATATATGTGTGTGTATGTGTGTAATTATAGACGTTTGTATGTAGATTGTTTAAAGATATCTGTTGTATCATGTTCTGTTGAATTGTGCTTGGCAAGCCTAACAGGTGAATTACTTGCTAATATAGAATGAGTTTGCTCTCTTTTTGTTTTCTTCATCATCTTGCAGGAGAACTATTGGCGGGTTTGTTATGGGGGGGGGTTAGAGCTTGGGTAGGGTTTGAGGGTAAGTCTTAATTAACTTGAATTGATGAATGCTATGCTAGCAAGAGTGAGGTGCATGGAGAGAGAGAGAAGCAGCGAGTGGGAAGGAATGTTGTGCATTGCTTTATTACAAAGTGTAATACAAGGATGAATTGAACTTCCTGCCAACTGTTCATACAATTATTCATCGAAATCACTTCTGCTTTTCATTCTCTAGTTTTCGCGACATCTTTTTTTTTATTATTTATTCTCCATTTTTCTTATACGCTTTCTCTCACTTATTTCAATAATATCTTTCTCTCTCTTAATTTCCTCTCTCTGAATTAGAACTCAGTTGATTGTATCTCCCTCCTACACACATGCGTGTATGTGTGTTATAGTCAAAATAAAAAATGATATATTTAAATATCTGGGGTAAGGGAGTCTCCAGTATTTATTTCTGTAATGTTCAATATGTTATTAGAACTTTTTTCTACTAATAAAATATGGTGAATAGCGATATAAATGCAATCACATTTCAATCATAGATCTCATCAGGCCTGATCAAAACATGATTGCATTTATGTATTCACCGTATTTTGCTTCGATGAGAGAAAGCGGGAAGGGGTGATTGTGTAAGGTCTTTTAAGAGCATGATAAATATGCTTATACACAATACTTGTTTTAAATAATTAATTGAACACAAACTGCTATTACTTCCATAGTTGGAATCAACCGATGATATTAGTGTGTAAGCAACATAAGACATCAGAACTGGACTTGGATTTAATCATTTGGATAACTTTATTTCTGCCTTTTGCCTTCTGATTATCTCGCGTTTCGCTTTCTCTCGTTCCATCATACTTTTTAGACTTTCTTTTTTCTACTCCACGTTTTCTTATCATCCCCCCCCCTCCATCACTTTCTGGTCTTTCTCATTGTCAGCTTTTGGCTTCCCTCTAATTGTGTTTCCAGTGCAGAATCTGGTTCATAAGAGGCAGCGATATCCGACAATTGATTAAAAAAAAAAGTCCAGAGCTGTGCAGCACTGGTCACTGACACGTGGCAGTGATCAGTGTTGGTTAGAGATTCTCATGATCGATTTGACTGATTTATCAAAAAAAGGTCAGCCATTCTACCTTAAGGACTTAAGAATTAGACTGTAAAACATCAATGCAGCATTCAGGTGTGTGTAGATAGAAGTGGGGAAAGGTTTCTCTTGTACACAGTCGGGTGTTATTATTTTTTTCTTTTAATAAATGCTGCTTCCATTTATGAAAAAGCTTACGTCTAAGATTTTCCACTGGATAACTATTTGGCTTCCATTACATATAGATAACACACCTAAAAATGTATAATCAAAGAACCGAAAAATGAAAACAGCCAATTCCAGACCCCATTTTTACCATTTTTAATCTAATTTCCTATGCCAGTCTGGTTTACTGACACAAAATGACATTGTTCTCTATTGTCTTTTTATACGTTTGTTGAAGACATTTCTTTGTTTCACTTGTTTTTATTTCCCAAATTTGTGTTTATTTTTTTGCATGCAGGCTTCTATCTTCAGAATCAGCTTATAAAGTTTTCATTTTTTTTCTTCTTTTACCTGTCTAGATTTTCTAAAAACACAATTAGTAGACGGGATAAAGGAGAAAGTAGTTATATACAAAGTTCTATTCTTGGTCTTTGGTAGCTTGATCACCTTTTGTAATTTCCTACCTGCTCCTCTTTTCCCGCCTTAATTTTATTTTCCCTTATCACATACTCATTTGCTTTTTCTCCAATTTTCCTTCACTTTATCCACTTTTTTTTATTATCTTTTATTTTATAGAGAAAGAAAGATTGATAAACTTTGATATCTAATTTTGTTCCTTCCATTACTGTTTTCTAGAACTTAATCCATCCTGGTGTTTACGCTATAATTGAATAACTGTTGGAAGAATAAGATTATAAGAATGTATGTCATCAGAAAGAGAGAATGAGAATATCACTTTTTTTCTTTTTTTTTTTTTTTTTTAAATATTTTCAAAAATTTTGTCAACCTTGGTGAAGATAGTGTTTAAGGTAAATAAAAGATAGAATGCAAATCTCTTTGGGTGGATGAAAAGATATCCATCCACCCAAAGAGATATTAACAAAAGATAGAAAGAAGTTTTTCTCTGCTTTTGTATTTCTTTACATCCTCTGAGAAAATTTGCCCAATATTTAAGTGAAGATCCTAATGTTTGGATGCTGCATGGACTTTGCTCCTGCAACTTGTTTCAGCCAGTTGATATAACTATGGTAACCATAGTGTTGTTCTTTGCAAAGAATTTGAAATTAAACAAGTCACAAAAACTCTGTTTAGTTTTTATATTTTTAATATGAGAAGCATCTTTGTTAGCCTTTCAAACAAACTTGTAGAAATCATTGTTGACAGAAATGGCCACATTTGCAAATCATTTCACACCATTTTAGTTGGCAAAGTATACATTGCAAGTTCACCAAAGATGTAATATTTGTTATTGTAGATTGAGCCATTAAAATATTAAATCACTTTCAAATATTGTACATCTACATTCTCTCCTCCTGTCAGGAAATGAATGAAAAATGAATAATAAAAAAGTTTTTTTTTTTAAATATATATATAACTAGCGTGGGTGCCCGGCATTGCCCAGGTGTTTGTAGGTGTGTGTTGGGGAGGTAGATGAAAACATATTCGGAAAAACAAAAAATACAGGGAACATGATGGGAAAAAAGTTTTGGTAGGTAAGTAGGATCGAACTAGAAGCCTTGAGGCGAAGGTGGAAAATAAAGTGTGAAAAAAAAACCTGACATGTTACTGCTCGGCCAGCAAGGGAAAGTAACAGAAAAACGTCTGAATTTATTTAAAGATTAAAAACTGAAATGACAGGTGTGTGAATTTATTGAGGTCAAATATCATGCCATAGAAATCCTACAAGCAGTTATTTTGGGTTTGTTTACCCAACTTTGGCTGGTTTTGTTTCTCCAAGATGGTGGAGCCAGCTCCCCATAAAAAGGGGATTGTCCAAATTGAATTGCAATTGTCTGATATAATGGGTTTGTTCCCCCTCCCCACAACCTGCCAAGCTTTGGTTGCCTTAATCTTATATATAGAAGTTAAAAAGTGTTATTTACTTGCATTGTGCACCACTTTGAATGTGGTGGCTTGTTTCTAATCGCAGAAAGGTGGGGGGTTAACTGGTTCAACTAGTATAATATTGAAAAGATATGAAATTAGCAGTCAAGCGTGTACATCACTAAGGACTAACCTCAAAGCACCTTCAAGATACATGTTTCAATCATAAAATGCCAATTCTCTTTTTTAATATGCTTTTTTTATTATATATAATTGCACAATGTAACATTTAATTATTTTCTATAAGAAAATATTTTTAGATTTTTTTTTTTAATTTAAAAAAATATTTTTTCTGTTCTTTCTTGTTTTTGGAATCTTCATCTTTTTTTTTTTTTTTCATTTCTTTTAAATTCTTTTTTCTTTGCTTTATTTTATTTCGCTCCCTGAAATATTTTCATCTCTAAATATATCCAGAAAAATGACTCCTTCTCTAATTATTTCACTTGAACAATTTAGCTATGTTTAAAAAAGAATTAGCAGTTTGGAGAAATGGATGGGCCGAACAGAAAATTAAAAAAAATAAAAATTAGTGTAGTCTTACAATTCTTAACCTACTACAAATTTTTTGGTTTGTTTAGAACTATCCACCCCAACTCTATTCGCTGTTGCTGCTGGCAGTTCTTTAACAAACATTTTGCGTGAGGGTAGAAGATTTTGCTTAGGGGTATGGTCTTTCAATATGCAAATTATTCCACCACTACTACTCTTTCTTCCAACCATGGACCGCCCCCCCCCCCCAAAAAAAAACAAGAAAAGTAGGATCCATTGAACAATTTATATTTTTCAGCTTGAAAAGAAAAAAATAAAGTTTTTCTTGTGTGTTTCTATTTTAAGAGATATCTAATACCTGTTCGAATGATTTTGAACGATTGTAATTTGATTGCATGTTTGAGGTTTGAAGAATGTCCATTCTCTGGTTACGCTGGATATGCTGTTGTGCAAATGTTATACTATGAAAACACCTCAGGCTAATAATTCCATTATTTTTTAAGTACTAATAGCTTGTCTAATTATTCACTCTCTTTGTTTTTAATGCAGAGTTCTTAAAGGGTCTCTCTCTCTCTCTCTCTCTCTCTCTCTCTCTCTCTCTCTCTCTCTCTCTCTCTCTCTCTCTCTCTCTCTCTGTTACTCTCATTCATAAAATTCATTGCTCCTTTTTTGTAAGATGCTATTGAAATGAAACATTACAAACCAAACTCTCCATCAATTGAAAGAAAATAAGAAAAATCTTCACAAAATTGGTTGTTTGAAATTTGTACATTTTTAGCCAATTTGATTTGATAACATAATCAACAAATGTCTGACAATTTGTTTACAACTGAAATTTGTTTTCGTTTTTATTCTTTAAAGAATTATCTTATGTGATTAATCAGTTTTAATTTTAAGTGAAACGTTTTTAATCGTTTGGAGTTGATGCAGACATGTTTTTTACAAGTCCATAAATTTGCAGAGAAAATGCAATACAAAATCAGACCATAGGTGAAATTGATCTCAACTTCACCTGTTTGAACGAACAATCATAAAGATCTTGTCTTGATTAATATTTACTAAGTTTAACAAGTTCTGATTGCGTTTTTTCTTTCCCTCTTTCTCTACATGTATTTTTATCTTCTGCGTCCTTTTATGTTTTTTTACTTGACTGCAATATATGTCTATCCTGTTTTATTCACCTTTTTTTTATATAATATCCAACTGTACCGATTTGGTCTTTTTACTTTCGGTTTTGTTTTATCTCTTCCCTTCCCCTTTGAACTATACAGTTTGAGGGCTTTTTTTTTAACCTAAATATTTTTTTTAGATAAAATTTTCAAAATTATTAAGGTATCGTTTGGTCATTATCTTATTAATTGAACCAAATTCTTATGCAACTATAATTACTGTTTTAATTTCTGTTTGTTGGGTGTAAATATCTTTCAAAACATTTAATACATGAGAATTTGATAATAATTTTAAAACCAGTTTAAATATTTTATGTGACAGTTTAAATGCTGCAAAGTTCTTAATTTTTAAAGGATCATGAAATAATTCATTCTTTTTATTCTAACTGTTAAAAGACTTCTTTTATGAAGAAATGCATTCTGATGAATTTAATTTTGTAATTAAGTTTGAAAAAATATTAGTATTTTACATCATTGCATTTTTTATTTTATTAAACAATTGATTAATAGTAAATAAAAAACATAGGTCATGTAGAGGTGAGAACCCCAAATAATTTAATATGAAAAACTGTTAGGCTCTTATTCTCTTCTTTATTTCCATTAGTGTGCTGTATACTTTTTCTTTTTTCTCTCTTGCTTCATTCTGTACTTTCTCTATTTGCTCTCTCTTATCAGACATCTTTTCTATCTCTTTTCATCTTTCTCTATAATCTATCCAAATTGAAGACAGTTGAACTAAGATGATCCTCTGCAACAACATTCCTTCAGAGAACCATAACCAAAAATGCCTTCATTGCTAAGGATACCATTGTACATTCCAACTCTCCACTTTCCCAACTTCCCAACTCCACATTGCCTACTCATTCCACTATGTCATCCGAAGATTATTCTTTTTAATTATTCACCCCAAAATAAAAATTCCTACAGGAACCAAACCACCTGGGAAATGTTTTCTTTGAATACAAAAGAATTTTAATTTTGTCGGATTTAAAATTGTTTCATTCAATGGTCAGCAACAAGATTTATTTTAATAGCTGAATAGAGACATAGCCGTTTCCACAGACTTCCAAACAAAGTTCATCATACTGATTAAGGCCAGACTTTAAAATGGTAAGCAAGAGTATTAGTTAATTGTAAATTTTTCTTTCAAAATAAACGGATGTATTCAGCATCAACTTGTCTTTATTTCATTTTTCTACTAACAAATTGAGTTGATCTTTAAACTAACATATGGATTCCTTGTATTTCCAATATTCTCTTAGAAAATTCTTGAGTTTTTCTTCAATTTATTGGTACAACAGCTTGACTTTGGAATTCCCTTCCTGCTACTTGCTTCCCTAACTGTACTGATATGAAGGAGATCAAATGTGATGTAAACCAACATTTTAATCTTTCTTGGGTATGGCCCCAATTAGTAGCCCCTTGGTGTGACAATATGTCTTGTTTGAGTGAAGATGAGTAATAAAAATCAACATGACTAAATTTGTAAGATATGTGTCGCGAGGATTGTTGGTGTTGGTCCAACATATGCACCTGCATGTAAAACAGATGTTGAACTCAATAGGATGACAATTATGGAGAAGATGAGGTTGAGGAACATTCTTTATTCAACTAATATCCAAAAAATCCATTGGTAAATTTAATCTTTTAAGATGGATCAGTAGAAGAAATAATACGTGTCGGAAGAGAATCCTTGTAAGACGGTATCACACATGGATTAAAGGTTTCACATGGTACTTCATGTTATATTTTAACTAATTTGCTTTTAGGTAAGTTTTGTATTAAACAAAGAAAATGAAAAATAAAATATGTTGCAGATGAATATGGGCATTGGTTTAGAACACAATGGTTTTTTTGTTTTTTTTTAATGTTATCAAAGCCCAAAGAGAAAATACAAAGTTGATCCGGATATGCAATGTGTGTCTGACAATATAGAAATATCAGAATCTAGCAATGACCAGTGACTCTTTATCTGAGAGTACATCTTTCAAACTGCTTGGCCTAACGTTCACAGGAAACATGAGTTGGAACAATTATATTGAAAACATTGCCTGGGCCGCTGCGAAAAAGGTAGGCTCTCTCTACCGTGCTAGAAAACTAATGACACCTGAAAGTATCCTGTACCTCTATAAGGCCACCATTCGCCCATGTATGAAGTGCTGTTGTCACATTTGGGCTGGTGTATCTGCTACTAGTCTCTCCCTCCTGGACAGGGTTCAAAAAAGAGTCGCCAATCTGATAGGCCCTGAACTGGCATCTAAGCTTCAGCCTCTGTCCCATCGACAAAACGTTGCATCCCTCTGCCTGTTCTACAAGTATTTTAATGGTGAATGCTTTGACGAACTGCAGACACTTATGCCCCCACGACGTAGACACCCTCGACAAACCCGACAGGCAGCTAAATCCCACCCCCACACAGTAGAGATCCCTAGATCTAGAAGATCTTTCTACTCCAGTAGTTTCTTCCCCAGAACCGCTAGACTCTGGAATTCCATTCCAGGTTCCTGCTTCCCTAACTGTACTGACATGCAGAAGTTCAAGTGCAACGTGAACTGACATCTTGTTGCCCAAATCCCAACATAGTACCCCAGTAGTTGCTGCCCCTGATAGTAGCCCCCTACACCAAAGTGGCAATGCGCCTTGTTTGGAGTGAAAATGTAATTTAAAAAAAAAAAAAAGTGTATTGTTTACTTTCTTAAATAATATTTTCATCTTTATTCTTTTAATGCAACATCATTAAAACTATTCTAGTTCTACTTATATGGTTAAATGCTTGCTTTATTAAAGATTGGTGCAATTTTTAGTATTTTATAATATAGTAATATTAGTGTTATGCTTAGGCTTATGAGTGAAGATAAAGGGTTTTGAATTCAATCCTTGGTAAAACTACTTAAAGAAAAATTAATAGATTAAATAAAGGTTTTAGTACGACATTTTAGGAAGGTTATGGCCAAAAGCACCTGAAGAAGGTAAGAATATTGTGAATAAAAAAAAAATAAAAATAAGAACCACAATCAGAAATACTTAAATATGATGTCAGAATGTGACTTAGAAGTTATTTTATTTTTATTGAGTAGATCCCAAATAATTATATTGGAATTATATCAAATATTTTATTTTTTTAATATAAACAAATTTACATGTTTGCGACACTGGACATGCTAATGTTTCGGACAGATGGTCGGTTAAAACCACAAATCCTCATCAGGCGACTTAATAAATGGTTGCTTTCCACAGAAGAAACCAGTCCTGTCCTGATAAGGACTTGAGATTTTAACCGACCATCTGTCCGATACATTAGCATGTCTAGTGTCGCGACTATGTACATTTGTTTATTTTAATAAAAATATATATTCCTCTTCTTTCATTGAGCACTCTTAATAACTTCGTGAAATTCATTAGTTATCACTCTTGTCTTGAATACCTATAACCTGGTGTGTGTATATATATATATATATATATAGAGAGAGAGAGAGAGAAAGACGTCCTTCAGTCTTGACAGACTATGTATACACACGGTAAGGGTGCCTGCGCATGAAATTTTTGTGGCAAGAGTTGCGCAATCTCCAACCACACCTCTCCTGAATCGACATTGTTAAATGCCAGTGGCAAGTGGAGGTTCAGGACAACTGGAAACAAAGCCGAGATAAGTGGAAAGCACATACAGAACCTAGCCTTCCCAAATGGTCACCAATCTGGTACTGGCCAGGCTCAATGTTGCTTAACTTCAGTGATCTGACAAGAACCGGTGTGTCAACGTGATTCTGCCGTATTATCTATCTTATATATATATATACATATATATATATATATATATATATATATATATATATATATATAATGCATTGATAGACTTTGTATTCTTTTCGTGCAAATTTCTACATTATAAATATTTAACTTACTCTAATCAATATAGCAAAGAGAATTGTAAAGTTTAAGGATATAATCTTGGGTAAAATTCAAAAAGGGAGACACTAGAGATGAAAGTAAGATGACATAATGGGTTCAAATTCTGAAAGAAACTGAACGCTTGCACCAGTGATTAGTTAATAATTCTTAATAGTTTATAGCTATTGGTAATAATTTAGGTAATGGTAACAATATTGATATAGACAGTTTTAGAAGTTGGTTTAAAAGTAGAAGGCAATGAATTTCTGAAATTCATATAAAGGCAAATAAAGGAAATTGTTTTTTGTTTTTTTTAATTTGTTTGAAATATAAAAATTATGTTAATATAATTCCGAATACGTATTGTTATATTTTAAATATCATTGAAAGGAATTTAAGCATTTCTTTTTTTCAAATTTAAAAGAAACAATATTTTATTCATTTTTACTTTTTAATCAAATTAGAAAAATAATCTTTTTTTTTCTCCCTAATTTATGCCTCTCATTAGACTACTATTTTCCTTTCCATTTTCTTTTTGTTTGTTTATATAAAAAGAAAACGTCGAAAGAGGAGGGCCTCTCCGTGCTCTGTCTCCCCCTTCCTCACCTAAAAAAAAAAAAAATGTACACATCCACAAGAGAATCTCTTGACAAGTGGATTACAATGTTGTTCAGAAATCAATATTCCTAATTGTTGCATTTGAAAAACATCAAAAGGCAAATTAGTTTTGAGATAAAAAAAAATCACCCAGAGAAAGTGTCTGCCCCATATTCTATGGAAGCACACTGTTGGGCTAAAGAAAAGATATTGCCAGTTGTGGTTCATCCTTCCCACACACAAGAAATTCTCTTTTTATTCACCTTTTAACTTTCAGAGATTTTTTTTAATAATCCTCCTACTCCTTGTCTTTACATAATAACCCTTTTCATCCTCACCCCCATTCTCCTGATCCTTGATTATTTAAATTTATTTTACAAGGATAATTAATTTCTGGTCAAACTAATCCCCCCCCCTCTCATAACCACATCCTTTGAGTTAATGATTTGATTTTTGAGTTTGCCATTCTTGTTTTATGCAAGTTTTTAAAGAAAATCTTTCATGTAGAATGCAGAAACTTGAAAGGTAGACATTAGCTCCATATTTGTTCTGCTTAAAAACAAAACAAAGAAAGCAATTAAAAAACAATGAAAGTTGAAATTTAATGGCATGAAATCCATCTTAAAGCTTTTTCCACGAATGATTGAAAACAAAAAAACAATTTGCTTGTTATGATGATTAGATGATGTTATAAATCGGTTATTGTTATCAATATTAGAAAGTTTTAAAATGTTCTATTAAAAATTCAATTAAAAATAATCTGTTTATCATAGTTATGGTAAGCTATAGTATCAAAAAGTTAATAAAAAAGCAACGATATTTTAGATGTATTTATCTCATTACTAAAATGAGATGCCCTCCCATCTCGTTCTCTCTTGTCGCTATCATCATACTGTCATGTTTGTATTACTGTAGTAGGTTAGAATACAACTAGTCTAGAAAAAGGAAAACTGGAATAACATCCGTTCTTTTCCGTTTATTCCGGGAGTGAGCTCTTTTAGATTCAATACCTGTAATTACAAAGTTTAGCATGAACAGCCAAATTTGGTAGGCCTAATATATATATATATATATATATATATATATATATATTAAGTAATGTGATTTATAATTTAAAAATTAAAAAAAAAATTTTTTAATTTAAAAATCAAATTTTAATTAAATTAAAAATCAGTTTCATAAGAAGGAACAACAACAAAATCAATTATCAGATAATTGGTTTTGTTGTTGTTCCTTCTTATGAAACTGATTTTTAATTTAATTAAAATTTGATTTTTAAATTTAAAACTTTTTTTTTTAATTTTTAAATTATAAATCACATTACTTAATATTGAATTAGCTCTAGGACATTTAACTATCGAGCTTATTATATATCTAAATTACAACGAGCACTTTCTATTTCCTGTATTTTAATTAAACTAGTAATTTCACTGTTACATTAAAATACACTTAGCTCTTTAGACTATTGTTCTAATCTCCTTTAAATTTATATATATATATATATATATATATATAATACACTAGCAGGGAGACCCGACATTGCCTGGGATTGAATGAGGATCAATGAATGTTTCACCCTTCCATATTTTATTGTCATCGAAATCGGTGAAATTGCCCATTTTTTCAATCAAATGGAGACCCACTGTGGTGCACCGGGAGAAAGCTGCACATGCCTCCCTTAAGTAACTTAGTTCACAATACATTGTAGTCTACATTGCACTGTAGAAAATCAGATTTTATAAAATTATTTTTTATATAATGGCTTGAATTAAAGTTTAAAATGCAAAATTCAAGTATCATGGTTCAATTGTGCTCTAAACAGAAACATTCATTTCGAACATACCCTTGTCATATCAAAGAACTTACTTGTTGAGTTTATATGCCTTGCCTTTCTGCATAATAATACTTCTCAAATGCACTTGAGGTTTGACTGTGTAAGGCATGAACTTGAGTCAAAATCACCAGTTCATTCTTTCATTAGAGTTTATCGATTATCAATACTTATCAAAAACATTCTGATACAAAACTTATCTAAGAACACTTCCATGCGCATAGGGTACATATGTGTGAAATTAAAAAAAGATCAACCCAGCCATTTCCAAGTCCATAAGAAATGAACTCGCACACAAAGTTCCTTATATTATATATAATTTCATATTACTAATATTCAAAAATAAAAACCAATGAATTCAACAAGGTTTATAATGATAGTGCTCAATAATAAATAGAGCAAAGTATACTTTTATTTATATTCAAATGCACATTATATTTATCTTGCTACACTCTCATGATTATGTTTCAGTTAATTAGTTATAAATAACTAAATGACCTCATCAGGCAACAAAAAAGAAAGAAGCTTCCTTTTAAAAAGGCAAATCTTCAAATGGAAAAAGATTTTTTCAATGATTGATTTTACGAGGGGCGTGCAATAAGTAATGCCCTTGACCCATTTTCAGTTGTCTGATCTAGCTGAAATTTCGCATGTGCAATGATTTATATCTCTACGGATTATGTGGCAAATTACAGTTCTGAACTAATTGTAGTTTCTGTTTTATAGATGTTTGAACTGAGTCAGGTGTGAAATGAAGCCTGTTGAATGTCGAGCAGTGATCCAGTTTTTGTATTTGAAAGGACGCACACCATAGGAGACTTTTGATGAAATGAAAGAAACTTATGGTGATAATGCCCCATCATATGACTTTGTAAAATGCTGGTATCGTGAATTCAAACATGGCCAGAAGTCTGTGGAAACAGCTCCCAGACTTGGTCGCCCTCCATCTGCCATTGATGAGGCATCTGTCCATCAAATTGAGGCTGCCATTTTGGAAGATCGGCGCATTACTATTTGCCAAATAGCCTAAGATATCAAGATTAGTACAGGGTCTTGGAAACTATCATTCATAACCATTTGCATATGCATAAGGTGTCTGCCAGATAGATTCCCAGGTTGCTCACACCATTCCAGAAGCGAGAACGCGTCGAGTGCTCAAGGATAAATTTGGAGATGTGCCAAGAAGATGAGTCAAAGTTTTTCAAAAGACTGATTATACAGGATGAAACCTGGGTCCATCACTATGATCAAGAGACCAAAGACCAGTCAATGCAGTGGAAGCACTTGGACTCACCACCTCTAAAGAAGGCAAGGGTGCAGCCTTCCGCTGGCAAGGTCATGCTCACAGTCTTCTGGGACCAGGACGGAGTAGTGATGACAGATTTCCTGGCAAAGGGTACCACAATTACAGGAGCCTATTATGCTTCACTTTTGAGGAAATTAAGGGAAGCTATCAAAAGGCGGGACAAGATCAGCAAAGGTACCCTCCTCCTGCAGGACAACACTCTAGTCCACAACTCGCATGTCGCCAGATCAGAAGCACAGGCGTGTGATTATGAAATCCTTCCCCATCCTCCCTACTCTTCTGATCTTGCACTCTCTGACTTTCACCTCTTCCCAGCCATGAAGTTGTTTTTGAAAGGGAAGTGTTTCCCAGATGATGCAGCCTTGATTTCTGAAGTCACATCGTGGTTGGAGGTCTCCAGAGCTGCATCAAACGATGGGAGAAATGCATAACTCTGGGTGGTTCTTATGTAGAGAAAGATTAATAACTGTGCCAAGTCGTTGCTCTACTGCTATGGGAAGTGGGTCAGTGGCATTACTTATTGCATGCCCCTCGTATATATATATATGTGTATGTGTGTGTTAAATATGTGTTGAATTAATCTATGAGAAAATTAAAAACAAAATACTGAAATTTACAACTACCTATTTTCTAGATTTGTCTTTTGGTTCTTTGCTGTCCATCAGTGAGTTATTGTTTATGATTTTCTCATACATTGAGCCTATGCATATTTTTTATACACTTAGCATATGTGGATACCTTGCTACAAAATATATGTAGATATAGATGCTTATCGATCATATTTTCATGGCATCTATACCTGAAACTTGTTACTCATGAGTTAACAATGATGCACAAATTATCCCTCAACTTGTTCATTTGATTAGCATGCACAAGGAGAATTTAATTACAGACATACACAAGAAGGACTGAACAACAAAAATAGAATCAGTAGCCTTAGCTGTCCTAAGCTATTCTATTCAATGTTCGCTGTTATACTTGACAAGCATATATATTTGAAAAGCATAAAAAGAGAGAAGAATATAGGAGAACTGTAATGAAAGGTAAGCACTTTTTGTATAACTGTTAGAGAACTAAAGCTTTAGCAAATCGTCAAAAATAGCATCAAGACATGCAAACTAATTATATTTTTCTTTGCTAAGTGTGGGGATAATATTTTTATTGCTGGATATTTTTTGGGTGATGTGTCTTAATGGTTTCATTTGAATACTCACATGTTCACCATATCAAGGCCGCCATGTTCTGTTCTGATTCATAGTTGGAATCTGCCTTCCATTGACCTGCTAGATATAAAAAATATTTAAAATATTTTCTTTTTAATTTATGAAGCATTCAACAGCTAGTCTCTTCTGTTATACATTCCTACGATATTTATCATTTCAATGTGGTCATGTTTTGTACTTTGTTTCATCAACTCCTTTATTTTTTATTATTTGAGAAATACACATCTGATTTATTCAAGCAATAGTTTCAACCATATTTCACGCTTTCATTTCTTAATCTTATATTTTAAGTGCAAGATTACACAAAAACTATTACAAAAAAATTAACTGGCGAGAATACATTTGATTGATTAACGTTAATGGAACTTGCTTATTGTTGGCGATTGTAAAATCCGTTATATGCTTTCCGTCTCTGGAAAAATGTCAACACTTTTTAATGAAACTTTTTTAACTTTTTTGTTTGTTTTGTCTTTGATATGATAAGTTCCAAGGTGAGATTCCCGACTGGTCTGAGTAAGTATGTGTCGTTGCAAAATATCTGAGAGGCTCATTAATGGTGCCAGTATCTGCAACATGTCTAAAGGTCTCTCGCACAACACCCATGACCCCACCCGTCCCCCGTGCACACATACTGTTTAGCCTAACCCCCATTCCCAACTCCCAATCTTTCTTTTGGCGATTGATTTCCTTGATGATGATGCCCCCTTCCTCCCACACACAGACACACACGTTTTTGGCTATAAATTCCTCGCAACATCTTCCTCTTTTATTGATCTCAGAGTTTCTGTTTGTTAGCAGGACAAAGGAACTAATTAAGAACTAAGGCGGCAGAGTGAGGTGCCGCAGATGAAACTTCAAAAATAACCGCCTAACAATGCACCAAAGAGAGCGAGGGGGAAGGCCAAGAACAAAGAGAAAGAGAGGGATAGAGTTATAAAGAAAGAGAGAGAGCCCAAAGAAGGCAAACACAGGAACCTTGCAAACTAATTATGCCTTGTGGACCCACCAAACATTGTATATGCATACATGTGTATGCGTGTGGGTGAATGAGTATCAGCTGAGTGTGGGGGAGGTGCATATCGCGGATGGTGACATTGTTTGATTTCTTGAATTTGACTTGTGCCACAATAATACAATAAAAGGAATGGTGGGGGTGGTGCCAACGATGAAACACTTTTAAACCCTTTTCATCAATAGATTAGTTTCCTGATAAACCTCCTCCCGTTAAAATGCCAGTTGCAATAAAAAAAAATCTAATTTTTTAATATTCATAAATCTCAAAAATGGTGTTAATCAACTTGGATTAATTGATTGATATTATATTTACAAATTTAAGTATTGGGTAAATTGGTCTAATGTATTATAACCATAATCTGACAAACTTTGAGATAACGCATGAATTAAACAAAAGAAAAAGAAAAGAAAGCACAATAATGAGAAGTTATGAAGAAAAAAAGTTTTCCTGTGTTTTTTCCATATAACATTCTTCAATGTTTCTTAAAGCTGATTACATTATTCCATAGAAAAGGTCTCATTTATTGATACAGTCTGTAATATGAACCATTAAAGAAAATGTAATTATTGATTTTTTTTTTTAATCATAAAATATATATATATATATATAATGTCAAGTAAGTTATAGAAACATGTGTTACATTCCTGGGAAAAATCTTCAGGCTAATTCCTAAATGATGATGTGTGTGTGAGTGTGTGTGTGTATATATATATATATATATATATATGTAATAATAATTATAATTCTGCTGATGTCTTGTTCAGGGATTAATCCAGTGAATCATTACTGTGCCTATACAATAATGCTCAATAAATATAGTTGTATATTTATTATAAATATTTTTGACTAAACATTTGCAGACATGCTTATGTACTAACTGTGAATCAATTGACCATGTTCAGGTAAAGTTCTAAGTATGAAGAACTTGGTTTGATAAGGTTCAGCTGATTCCCTATTAGAACTGAAACATGTATGCAAATGTGTAGTGAACAATGTTTTGATAAATAATCATTAATTTTTAATATATGTGAAATAGTGTAAGATAAAAAATAAGTTTCGTTTTAAAATTTTGTTTTCAATAAAATGAAACCATTATATATACGTGTGTGCACATGTATATACTTTATACAAAGTATCCATAAAATCTGGACATATAGATAAAAAAAAAATAAATCAATTGAATTTGCTTGCTTCCCACTGCACTAAAATGTAGTATAAGGCGTCAAGATGGGAATAAACAGCGCTTTCGAAGGGGCATTCTGGTTGGGTGCAAAAATAGCTGAGAACAGACCAATCAGTATTTCACTGTAGAAGCACCTCAGGCGATCATAAATTCTCTTTCTGAAGAAGATAATACCTGAGAGTATGCACATCCTAGAACTAGACCAAACTAGATTCTATTTCCTACAAAGAAAGGTCTGATGGTTTAAATTAACTCCTAGGTTGCTAAAATAATACTAAATCAAACCATGGTTACTTTGACAACTGGAAAATATTCAATTGTCCCATATCTACAGACTTTTCGGACATTATATATATATATACACTGTATGAATTTCTATATAGATTTCATAATTACATTTATGTTTAAATACTTGGGACCATGACACTTATGAAACTAAGTTTAAAGCTTCACAATACCTCTCATCTCTTAAAAATATTTTCTTTATGACTTTAAGCTGAGTAAGGACATTTTTTCATTATTATTATTCTCTTCGGTCCTGGATATGACCTTAAACTATATCCAGTGGTGAGGCCCCAGCTTGCGGGCTTTGAGGAGTGTGGAGCCACCATTTAATTGCCATTACTCCTAGGTCCACTCTGACCCGGAGTGGTAGTACTTGTTAGGGTCCCAACTATGGGTTAAATAGAAACTGACTTGAAAACAACAAATATATTCTATTAAAAACATTTTCTTCAACATCTTTGGATTCGGCATTAGATACATTGAAAAGGGTTGATATGCCGTAAAACAAAAACAATCATTCTCTTCATTCTTTTCTTTTGAAAAGGATAAAGCTTTAACATTTACTATTAAGTGTTAAGTGTTAAACTATTTCTCTACCCTCACGTTTTTTGCCCTTCTCTGATCTGTTTATATCAGTTTGCTGCAAATGTAATTTCTACATTCTGTTGCCAGGAGCCAAAGGTGGTTCCAATGGCATTCAATATATCGCAAAGTTCTTTTTTAAAAAAGCAAAAACCAATAACAAAAATAAATAACAAAAAAAAAAAAAAATGAAAGCGAAAACGATTGGCTGGAAGGGTCAAAATTGTATTTCTTTCCTTTCCACACTGTAAAATGAAAGTTTCAGTACCTTCAATATATAAATGGATAAACAGCCTGAAGGAAAATGTACATTTATAGAGGTTTGTTATGGGAGTTGGTCGCCGTGGATGGAAAGGGGGGGGGGCATCAGTGAAGACCACTTTCTCCATTACCTCCAACTTTACATAACCCTAACCACAGACATCCCAGTCTCTTATCTGCCACTACTTTAATGCTTCTGTTTTTGTTGACACTTTTGCAAGGGCATCTGATCAAATCTTAAGAAAAGTCATAATGTGGTTGGTAGTGGCAGATGGAAAGGACAAGGAGGAAACCAACTGTTATAAAGACCACATATTTTGAAAGGAATTGAAAAACGACCGTGCATCTTTTTTTTTTATCATCGCTGGGGTAAAGGTCAGATTCTCATGTGTGGTCTTGAGCCATGGGCGGCCATCAATGTTTTAAGCCACCTTATCTAGCGGTACTTATCTGTACATGGTTGAATGCTGAAAGAGGATTGGTAGCAGCCAGATCCATCAAGTTTTTCCTCACAAGACATCCGGCAGACTTCAGATCTTTTTGGCACACATTTTCCCTTGGGCTACCTTTCTTGATTACCTATTGCTAACCTCATGTGGACTCTTCCACCAAATATATCTATCCTTTACTTTCTCTCTCCCCCTCATACAAATGTTCTCTCTATACATTTCTAATCGTTTCAGCTCGTCCATTTCAATATACCTACATACACATGTTTTTATAAGTCACTCAGTGTTTTTTCATTTTGCTACTCAACACTTGAACCGGGGGGGGGGCTCAGTGCGCTTTTTTTTTCTTTTTTTTTTCCATAGAAATGGACGCTTACTCCAAACAGATTTTGCCATGTAGCGACATATGCGGCACATTGGAATCTTTCTACAAAAAGCACCCAATGAAAAGTAGGCTTTTAAAGATGGACACATTAAACACAATCCACCAACCCCAATCAAGTGCAGTGCCTTTCCTTTACCTATTTATCTGTTTTGCTGATGTGATGCACGGATGTGCACTGTTGTAAAATAAGCCTTATTTCTGTCATGCGTGTACTTTGCATAGAAGCCAGAAAGAGATAAAATGTACGGGGATTTCGATTATCTTTCCTGATTTTGCTTTTACTTTTGAAGAAGAATGGTCTATTCTTGTAAGAATTTTGTCAGTTTGTCAACATTGCTTCTCTTTGAAGAAGTTTATTCACCTTCTGAATCTATCATAATAGATTATAATAATTCTTGAATTTTAAGTTTATGTAGATTTAAATTGTATTTTGATTTTAATAAACAGTGTTACCTTTTTTTTTAAAAAAATATCTGTTGTTGACCACTTGCACCATACTTCTGGTTTCTGTTGTTACACTTCTGTCGGTATCATTTTGGATTTGTTAGACAAAAAGTAATAAATAAATTTAAAAAAATAAAAAAATTGCTGTTTTTGCCAAAAAGATTCCCCCCTCCCTGCAAAATATTGCTTTTTATTGAAATTCATATTTTATAATAGTTTGTTTATAGTTTAAAAAAAAAAAAAGTATAATCAATAGAAAAAGTTACAAATCAAGGTCTTGAAAATGTATTGATTTTAAGGTTTTACACAATATATACCTTTGATCAGTCTATTACAAAATATGTATACCTTAGAAAAAAAAAATCGATACTTTTACCGTGTGTTTAATTCATGATGAAAACTCAAATTAAGATAATAGCAAGTCGACCAAGCTCAATCAACAAAATATATAGTTTCCTGACAAAAATTATACTTTTGAGTTTAATTTAATTACTGCTTAAAATCGAAATAAAGCTACTAGAAAGTCAATAAAAGAAGTGGATGAGGAATTCTGATTTGGGGAATGTAGCGGGTTCAAGATTGAATCGTTTTGCCATTGGTGTCTTATTTTACTTCTGTCTGTTTTTTTTTATTTTTTTGCTATTAAAATAAACTTGCTTTTTCATCCTTATTTGAAATTAAGACATCAACTTGATTTATTTACATTTCTGTTGATATTGACCATTATGAGAAGAATGTAGGAAGCCGGTAGAGAATGGCCTAAATAGCTAAACATACAAAATTGAAGTGTGCCAGTCCCATGCGATTTCTTCAGTGTTTAAAGAGACATTGAACAAGTGGAGATTGTTTGAGTAGAAGCCATTTGCCTTTTTATAAGTGTGCCATATTGTAGAAGATAAAACATTGTACAATTAGTGTTTCCCAATCGTGCCACATACACACAATTAGATATGATAGAAAAAGAACATGAATAGAAATATATGTAATGGAGAGAAATATTGCCTATGTTAAACAAAACATTTATTAACTCTTACATTTATTCAAACATGTATTATTAATATATGTTATTATTTTATCCGCCTACATGAAATTTTCTGTATCTATTTTCAGTATTTACTTTGACAATGCTCAATCTGTAAATAGAGCTAGATAGTAAGTTTGGAAAATATATATGGCAATTAAGCTACACAGAATTTTTTGCATTTCATTCTTGTGAATATTATCAGGCCATTTATAATTCTGTTATATATATATATATATATATATATATATATATATATATATATACAGTGATTGTATTATCAGTTCTTAGATGTTAATCCAATGAAATTCCATTGCTTATAAGATAGTGCTCAATAACAAGTAAAGTTGTATTATAATATAAATTGTTTTATTTGTGCAAACATTATGTGCATACATGCTTCAACTTTCAATTGTAATCTCATTTGAGATCCAACTTTCCCATGCCTAGTCGATATCTAAGGAAGTTGGATCTCAAAAATGATCGCAACTGAAACATATATGCACATGTATAGCCAATAATGTTTCTATGAATAACAAAATTTATACTTTATATACACTCGCATACACACACAATGGGAATTATTCTGTGTGAAAACATTTCATATTAAGTTTTAAAAACTATTCTTAAAATGGCCAAATTTAAAATCACAACGTTTTTTGTCAGTTTCATTCTGAATATCAGGAATAAAGCATGAAAAAAAATATCATTTGAACTTTTTTTCGTGTATATTAGTTTATATAATCATGCATAGACTATTTTGCTGTATTAGTTTATATAATCATGTATAGACTATTTTGCTGTATTAGTTTATATAATCATGCATAGACTATTTTGCTGTATTAGTTTATATAATCATGCATAGACTATTTTGCTGTATTAGTTTATATAATCATGCATAGACTATTTTGCTGTATTAGTTTATATAATCATGCATAGACTATTTTGCTGTATTAGTTTATATAATCATGCATAGACTATTTTGCTGTATTAGTTTATATAATCATGTATAGACTATTTTGCTGTATTAGTTTATATAATCATGTATAGACTATTTTGCTGTATTAGTTTATATAATCATGCATAGACTATTTTGCTGTATTAGTTTATATAATCATGCATAGACTATTTTGCTGTATTAGTTTATATAATCATGCATAGACTATTTTGCTGTATTAGTTTATATAATCATGCATAGACTATTTTGCTGTATTAGTTTATATAATCATGCATAGACTATTTTGCTGTATTAGTTTATATAATCATGTATAGACTATTTTGCTGTATTAGTTTATATAATCATGCATAGACTATTTTGCTGTATTAGTTTATATAATCATGCATAGACTATTTTGCTGTATTAGTTTATATAATCATGCATAGACTATTTTGCTGTATTAGTTTATATAATCATGCATAGACTATTTTGCTGTATCACAGCTCTTTACTGTGTAGACACACAAGTGCTTCAAACTGAAATTGAAACCACAGATAAGCCAGAAGTCATGAAATCCAAACACTGTTAGGAGTGTCAGGACCCTAATGAGAGAGTCATTTCACAAAAGTAACATTTTTATAAAACAATGTTTTTCTGTGTGCGCCGTTTTATTTTCACAAAAGCAATATATATTGCTTATTTTTAAATATTTTAGAGCTCACCTGTTGCACTTATGTGAGAATCCAACTTATATATGAGAGAGTGTGAAAGAAAAAAGGATTTATTTGGAATATATTTTTTTAATTATACTAGGTTCATGCATGTTTCAGTTACATAAATATACTGTTTTACTAGTTATTGAGCATTATAGTAATATCCACATATCTCATTCTTATTAGTGTGTGTGTGTGTGTGTATATATATATACACATACATATATAAGAGAGAGAGATGCATCACTTTTCACCGTATTTAGATTTGGTGGTAAAATTTCATTTAATGTGTATAAAATAGAGATGTTTAGTTCTAACATAAAAATGTTTTTGTTTGATTTGCAAAGCCGAATCTTGATAAGCTGTGTCAACCAGATTTATTGAGTAGTTCTTTATTCCTAAGTGTTGATGCCTGTCATTCAATCAAACGTAATTGAGTGATAACACTGCCCTCCCCACAACCACAACACTGATAGTGGCCGATTTTTAGAATTGAAAAAGAAATGCGTGATCAACCATTTTTCTGCATTTTAGTATAAATATATTTTTTTATTTAATGTGTATGTAACCGACAAAAAAAACTTAATGCCTTATATTCATCCAACGATAACCAATTTGAGACAATAATGGTCAATATGATTTATTCATAAAGAATTTGCTAAAGTAAAAACACGGTGTATAATCTACAGTGGAGCAGTGTGTTCCGTGTTAGCAAACGTGTGGCAGGCTAAAGACAATTCACTGGAAGTGATTAGTTTAGTTTGAACTAAAAGTCAGGCTAGCACTGTCATGATTTCTAAGCTCTTACAGAAGTTTATCCACTACTGTGAACTGTTTGAACTGTTTTTAGCCCTTTGCAAATAAGTTTTAGAATTTTCATATCTGATGCCATTCAAATTAGTCACCGTTAGTTAGATGGTTATGCATGTTTGAGCTGAATGAACCATATTGACCTCTTCTCTTCTACATTGCATGACTAAAACCTTTATTATAATTATTGAGAAGTAATGAGAGAAAAAGCGTCTGTGCTAATACAGATATACACTGTATATAAAAACCGACACAAGTAAAAACAATATGACAGCCAACGTGAAAAGGGCGAGAGGACAGCTAAAACAAAGATAGTTGAATAACCTGCACCAAGATCTCAAGAGAGTAAGAATTCAACTTGAAGAAACATTGGATCTATGTATGATCAAGGGAGAAGTTCTGTGTAGCCCACACGGTGCCAAATAAATGCTGAAGAAAATTATGACTACTGTAAAATAAATGTTTGCTCTGATTGTATATTTTTGTTAGCATGGAAGATGACAAATGAATATATACTACACAACCCCCTACCAGGAGAAGGTAATGCCTGGAAAGATAGTCTTATTACAGTAGAATAGCTACTGCACTATACTTCCTTAATTAAACACTGACAGCTAGTACTATAAAAGTCATAATATAGTTTCAGATTCAGGCAGATATAAAATCTCCATTATAATCTTTGGGAGAAGACAGTTCTGATGAAAATGAACAGATTTAGCAAGTGACAAAGACATAGATGAATAAGTAAGATGGTTCATAAAAGCATGTTCATTTGAGAACGTTTCTTCTTTTCAACTAATATTTATCAAATAAGTTCCGTGAGGAGAAAATAAGTGAAATTAAACAAATCACAAAGATTTCATTGAACACAATATTTTACCGTTTTCATGTTCAATTTTCACTTACATTTTTTTTTAATGTTTTCCTAATAAAAACGTTCATATATTATTTAAAAGTCACTTTGTGTGTGTGTTCCTTGCTTTTGCAAATTTCACACAAAGGTATTTTATATGTCTGGCAATGTTCATAGATATGTTTTGTACAGAAATTCATTTGATAAATATCAAAAAGTAAAAAAAAAAAAATCCAATCTTAAACATAGTCTTTCTTCTCTTATAGATAAAAAAGAATTTTTACAGGGAAATATTTTACGTTACTCCAACCAAGGAAAATAATAAAATTATTTCCCTTTGCCGGTGTAATATATTCCCCCAGTAAAAATTCTTTTTTTTTATTATTTATAAGAGAAGAAAGACTGTTTAAGATCATCAAGCCCAAATATCAGTTGACGTGATAAACAAACACAGACGGAATTTGATGAACAACATTATTAGCATTATCATTTAAAAATTTTTTTTTGCAGAATTAGTCCCCTGGGCAATGCATTGCTCGTAATATATAATAATCAATACAGGATTGATTCTGTAATAATACATATGCAATCTGCATAAATTAAAATATGTTTAAGCGTATTGTACAACCAGGCAATGCCAGGCGACTAGCTGGTATGAAAACAAACAATGAAATTAGACATCTACAATACTGTGCAATTATTTATTAAAAACCAGCTTTTTGAAATTGTGTCATTTACACATCTCATTTAAGCTAATATTTTTTTTCTATATATCTGATATATAGAGCCAATTTTCTCTTGTATCTTTGCCAGCAATAGCTTTTTTAATACAATATACATAATTAAATCCATTTTATCAGTCATTTATGGCCAATATTAGTCTATTTTAAAATTATATATATTGATTTTATATTTAATCCTGATCGATATTTCATTTTGATTAGTCATAAATAATGGAACCGAGAACATTTTTACTGTCATAGCCCAGTCTACTTCCACTGTCACCAATAAACACCTGAAATAAATTTAATAAGACAAATGTTCCTGACAACAGTTAAAAAAAAGGGATTCTTAGAACTAATATTTAAAAAAAAGTTGACCTATGACTTCTCTATGTCAGCTTTTAGATAATTATATTTGTTTAAAATAAATATAACATTTATTTCTAAATTTATTTCTAGAGCATAAGTGTAGGTATATTAATTCAATTTTAAGCGGTTAATTAAAATGTTTTAATGAAGTGATGCAAGCGGTTGTGATGAATTCTCATGTTAATATATATTAATAACAATGCCATTTCAATTAAAATCTGTCTTAATGCTGTAGAAATAGTGACTGTATTATGAATACGAAACTATGAAGTTAACTGTATTATAAATACGAAACTATGAAGGTAACTGTATTATGAATACGAAACTATGAAGGTAACTGTATTATGAATACGAAACTATGAAGGTGACTGTATTATAAATACGAAACTATGAAGGTAACTGTATTATGAATACGAAACTTTGAAGGTAACTGTATTATGAATACGAAACTATGAAGGTAACTGTATTATGAATACGAAACTATGAAGGTAACTGTATTATAAATACGAAACTATGAAGGTAACTGTATTATGAATACGAAACTATGAAGGTAACTGTATTATAAATACGAAACTATGAAGGTGACTGTATTATGAATACGAAACTATGAAGGTAACTGTATTATGAATACGAAACTTTGAAGGTAACTGTATTATAAATACGAAACTATGAAGGTAACTGTATTATAAATACGAAACTATGAAGGTAACTGTATTATAAATACGAAACTATGAAGGTAACTGTATTATGAATACGAAACTATGAAGGTAACTGTATTATGAATACGAAACTTTGAAGGTAACTGTATTATAAATACGAAACTATGAAGGTAACTGTATTATGAATACGAAACTATGAAGGTAACTGTATTATAAATACGAAACTATGAAGGTAACTGTATTATAAATACGAAACTATGAAGGTGACTGTATTATGAATACGAAACTATGAAGGTAACTGTATTATGAATACGAAACTTTGAAGGTAACTGTATTATAAATACGAAACTATGAAGGTAACTGTATTATGAATACGAAACTATGAAGGTAACTGTATTATAAATACGAAACTATGAAGGTAACTGTATTATAAATACGAAACTATGAAGGTGACTGTATTATGAATACGAAACTATGAAGGTAACTGTATTATGAATACGAAACTTTGAAGGTAACTGTATTATGAATACGAAACTATGAAGGTAACTGTATTATGAATACGAAACTATGAAGGTAACTGTATTATGAATACGAAACTATGAAGGTAACTGTATTATAAATACGAAACTATGAAGTTAACTGTATTATAAATACGAAACTATGAAGGTGACTGTATTATGAATATGAATCTATGAAGGTGATTCTCAGTGTTTGAGAATTTGAAACGTCTTTGAAAAATTATTTACAGACAAAGTGTCCATTATAATAATCTGTAGGAATATAAGAATATAATATCTCACAGAAGAGATGTTGCGAGTTTGTCTCTGATGTATCGTTATTTTCATGGAAAGTGTTCGACTGAGCTTCAATCTATGGTCCCCCCCCCGCCAAACTTTCACAAGAAACACTCGTCTAGCTGTAAACACTATCAATAATTCCCCCCCACTCTTTATCTGTGCCTAAACCTAAACGTAGATTCCATGAACAAAGCTTCTTTCTTAGAACTGCACGCCTGTGGAATTGTCTTCCGTTTTCCCACTTTCCGGCTGACTACAATATGGTTGTCTTCAAGTCTAACGTAAATAAGTTCTTGATGAACCGTTCCATATAAGTTATCAAATTTACCAAATTTTCATTACTAATGATTATTATATTGTCCAATTTCTACTGTACACTCTTTAACCCTTATCCTTGAGTGGCCTCTTGGCCTTGATAATGTGGTGATGCCTATGTAAAAAAAAAAAAAAAATACAGGATTCTTCCTTTTGAATTCTTATAGAAAAGTTATTTTTAAATTGTTAATAAATTCATTTAAGATTTGATAGCAAAAGTAGGACATTCTCAAATCTTTTTGTTCATGCTAAAGTGGGGAAGGATATTTTCCTTCCTCTTTTTAAATTAAATGTCCATTAAGATTTCTGTGCATCCGTTTTTCAACATGCATACTTATTAATTTTTCTGCGAACAACTAATGATTATGATAATGATTCATTTGAAGGAGCGTACATGTCAAATGGAATCAGAAAAAAAAATGGGTGTCTTTGGTTTGATCTGAACGTTTACTACTGGTAAGTCCTCTGCAACTTTGAGGAAACCATTTCCGTAGACTTCAGTGGAACTGTTAGATGAGATTAAACTTGTTTTGTAAGGATGGGAATAATCTTTTTAATGAAATATAAGACGGAAATTAGCATTTCTAGTGTGCTGGACCGATTCCAGTGTTAATCTGGATTGAAAAACAAGGCTGATTACAACCTGGAAACTCTCAGAAGAATTTGCTTTTGCAGATTCCACAATCATCTGTAAGAATGCATTCCAAAGCCAAATGCATTGCTTTTTGCAAATGGCCAGGGGAAGAACGGTAGTTTTTAGCTTATTTCCTGCCTGGAGATTGTCAGTTAATGTCCCAAATCTTTAACTTAACTACTTATGTGTCCACATACATACACATGTATATACACACAACTGTTCTCTAACAAATGTATACATTCATAATCATCTGCCAATGTATAATAAAGATCAATATGTATGTATTTATGTCTATGTAAATATATGTACTTCTATTTTTATGGAAAAGGTAATAAATAAAAGATGTGCCTATTTCTAGGCCTCAGACAAAACCATTTCAAGTAGTGTGAGAAAGCGAATAGCAAGTCAGACAACCACCTTGCCATCTAAAATGGAAAGAAATTTGTCATTGTAAAAAATCAAATGTTTTTTTTAGTTCATCACAAATAAATATTGATATATGAATATTTTAATATCTAGATAAATATTATGATTACTGGCAAATCATTTTTTTTTTTTATATTTGGAGAGGGTGTATACGAGTGTGTGTCTGTGTAATAAATTTATTACTTTAACCAATGATGTAAAGACATGCTATGAAAAATTATTATGTGATTCTTTATATTTTTTTAGTCAGAGAATCATTTTGTTACACAATTCAGACTTTAAACAATTTATTGGAGAAAAGTTGCTATTTTACCTATAGTTGCAGTGTTGAGTGGAAATCTTGGGTTCATACTATTCCCAACAGTCTTAGTAAAAGCAAACAAAAGACCATCTCTGGCACTAATTGTTCCTCAGAACCCATGTATTGAAAAGTCTCTATTAATTTTACTACAATGTAATTATATACTAATTGCACTCTCCAAATAGCCTTTATCGTGTGATGCTTCTATTTAAAGATGAAAAGGTTTGATTCAGTTTCTAAACTTTTATGATATGTCATCACAATGGTTGCTAGATTGACAATGGCAAAATGGTTAATGAGGGGTTGGTTTATGGCATACCAAAACATTTCAGCTTATTTAAATGTTAAAACAGTATCTATTATAAACTATTCTTTGTATACAATTAATTAAACCTAAGTTTCTATTTTTATCTATAACCTGGGGTTGCAGGTTAATACCTTTCCCGGCAGTATTAATGTTTAAACAAAAATCAATAGAAACTTATTCGGATGTTTAAAGATGAGGATTGATATTTTCAAACTGAACTGTTTATAGACGACAGAATAAGACCACTATATACTTATGGAAGTAATAAAGAGGTCAGTTTAAAATTCCATTGTGATTACATGGTTTGACATAAAAACAAAGACGATTCCTAATTTTGAAAAAAATTAGGATTTGAAGATTGAAGGTTACATTGACCTAAATGAGATGAGAATAGTTTAAAAAATACGAATGGAAACTTTTGTTTTTTGCCACTTGTTTGGACATTGTCGTCTTGTTTATTTTCTGACGTTCTATCATTTGGTCTTTTGTGATTGCTAGAGCGTTTGGACAGATTGTGTTTAGACAGTGCCGCATTCCCATACAGAGTTTGTCTTTTAGGCTAATGTAGTGCTTTACACGCCAACTTTATTCAGCATACTGCCATTTTATGGAATAAGTTGCATATTCTTTGAAGACTGCATGTCTCAGTAGCATATTTTAATCACGCTACCTCAATGTTGGAATAGTGGAATGGCTTTAAAAGCAATTTTCTTAATTAAACTTGAAGAATTATAAAATTAAAGAAAGGCTTTACAAGCAACTGTCAATTCGTATTGTATACACACTCACATGCATACGCCTTTGCGAGTGAGCATACACAATTATTATCAAAATATAAAAGTACATAAGTTTAAATTTTAATATTTTGAGATACGTTTTTAAAGAAATTTAGGTAATGGAAATGAATACAAAGACAGTAATTTTGGAATGTGCTGTGGTAAACAGAAAGGCTGTCTTTGATGTATATTTTATTTGTTAGTTTAATTTTATTTATTACTATTTTACCATTGTTGTAGTTTGAAGATAGAATAGACGATTCCAGGCTGGAATTTAAAAGAGTTCTCTTGACTGTTATCCATGGTTAATTGGCAAAATATGGGAGTTTCTTATCATTTTCACATCATTTTAAAAAGTTTATGTTTCTTTTATCATTTTCCATCCATCCATGTGCATATCCAGAAAGCTTTGTCACATGCTTGAAAACAAAACTCTATGCAAGAGTTGATTTGTTATATTATCACATGTGGTTTATCAGATTATGCTAAAGTACTTGCTAAACATATCTTAAGAACCACATAACTATACAGCTCACCAAACTTGTACAGTTTACAGTTCTCTTGCTCACTTCGAATAGTGCACCTCCTATTAATCAATTTTTTTTTTTTTTTTACTATTATAACTAAGTATAATTGGTACATTTAATTTTGAGGTTCTATTTCTGAGTTTCAGTCACTAGTTCAGCAAAAATAACATTTCTCTGATGTCAGTGTAGAAAAGCATTATACCCTCCAAGGCACATAATAAAGTTTTTAGATTTATTGTAAGAATATTTTCACAAAAAAATGATGCCTGTAATCCAAAAATTATTTTAATTACTGCAAAAATTTGTTTTTGTTTTAGTCAATCATGAATCCCCATCCCAAAATGTGAGAAATAGTCTAATAAACTATACCCTTCATTTTTTACTCATTAGTTGTAAGGATGAGAAATATAATCATAGAATTATTATTATTACTAATGTATTTTTGTAACTCATTTTTTTTCTTTTTTAAACAATAAATTATATATATATTTTTATAGCGATATTTTGCTTTTTCAATGTTATATTTTAAAGAAAGTCCCTGATTGTGGGATATTTTTAAATTGTGTGTATTTTTTACTATTTTTTAAACATCCAGAATTTTTTTCTTTTTATAAGAATGTTTTTCTTTTCATAAGAATTTTTTTCTTTTTATAAGAATGTTAAAGTTTTCAGATGCTACCTCATGCCTAATTGTAGTCTGATATTCGACGTCTGGTATACTGTATGCTCACCCATATAAATACAACTTGTATATTTTACAACCTATACCTTCTGAAAAATAAAAAAAAGTGTATTACGTCCTTGTAGATAATATGACAGTATGTACATTTTGTTTGCAAAGGTGTACATATATAGTTCATTAAAATATTTGATTAAAGGAAATAAATGAACTGGATGTTTAGCCATTGTAGGTTTCTTCTTGTAATTTTAGTTTCAAAACTTATTTTAGTGCATTTGGGGTGGTACTATTTGAGAAGTGTAGCCTTCTGAAATTAGGTATGATTAAAAAAAATATGGTCCCAGCTAAAGTTGGATGAAGTAGATTGACAGATTGTTACTGGGGTAGTGTAAGGATATTTACATTAAAAGGCCATGAAAAATTTTTTAAGTATGCCAATCGGTATGTTAATATCAAAGATCAATATGTAAATATCGATCAGATATAAGATCCTATATGAAATCTTTATATATATAACATTTAAAAACAGTGACTTGAAAGTGAAAGAGGCACTTTAAAAAAAAGAATTAAAACCTTTCTTTTTCGCATCTAAGTGGCACTCTTAAACACATGTCTACCTGTCTAGGTTGAAACTAACAGCAGACAACAGGATAAAGAACAGATCAGTGAGACTCCAGCCCACCCCCATACAACTCCCATGAAGAATACTAAGTGTTCTGTTAAATCTAGTATTGAAATAATAGCCTTCTTTTTTTTCTTTTTTAATCTATCTCTCTGTATCTCTTACTCTGTGTCTTTAAGCTCTATAAAGCCGTGTACAATGCAGCGAAATTACGATAATGGTAAATGCCAGTGAAATGACGTTAAGGGAAGATAGAGATAATAAAAGAATGTCTCTTTTATTGAGGTGGCACCTCTTGCAAATCTCTACAAATGCTTGTCTGTGTTGTATATTTTTTTCAGTATGTATAAAAGGAAGAAAAACTATGATATGTTGCAAAAAAATAAAAAAGGTCGAGTTGTAGAAATGTTGACTTGCACCAGAGTTCTAGTAAAGAGTTTTCTTATGGTAAAAAAGAAGAAAGAATTTGTTCGTTTCAACAAAACAGACGTAAAAGAAAATCACATTTTCTTTTGTCAAACATTAATCTATCTGATGAGAAGGATCACTTTGTTTTTATATGTGTATTTCTCTGCATAACTAAGCTTAATAGTCTCTTTTGCTTTTTACATGTCTGTTTGGGTGGATATTTATCCATTCGTAAATAAGCATATATTATTATTATTACCTACGGACACTAGTGTTCCGTGCTTACACACTCCTTAATATCGGAAATTATTATTATTGCCGATTGAAAGATTTAAATTGAGTTGCAAAGTCACTTTCAACCTCTACACCCACAAATTAATATGAGAAAAAGAGAATTAAATTTTATATGTCAAATCAGCTGTACATATACTGCAAGTCATATGTTGAACAGCAGGCATTGTTTCCTAGTTTGATGGTTTATTATGAATTCTTATAGAGGCTCAATCTTTTTATTTTTACAGGGTGATAAAAATATCTTATATATATATATATTAATGTTGGGACGATTAATTGAAATCAGGAATGGGGGGGATGTTGGAACCAGAAAACTTTGAGCCTATTTTCCGACGTCAAAAACAATTGCTTTAAGTCTGTTTTTCATTTGATTGTGTTTAAAATAAAATCTTCCACTGCTGGTAGTAATAATAAAATAAACATTTATTGGTTTTAAACTAGCAGTGAAAGTAAAAGCTATAGATCACTCCCCCCTCCCCCCACACACAAGTGTGTTTTTATGTTTGAGAAAATATATGCATATTTAACATATGTTTTTATGCTAATTAAGAAGAAAATAACTTTATAGTTAAATATTTAGAGATTTATTAAAGAATCGAAATTGGTAATTTTATTAGAATTGGGAATTTAGTCTGAAATCAGTAATTGTATTGGAATCATCCCATATACATATAAGAAGGAAACTCCACTGATTAAGGACTATCCACTTATTTTATGCTTCCTTTTTAAAATTTAATATGTTTTTAACTCTTTTTCAAAGTGTTTTTGAACATGTTTTATTAACTACTTGTTCTTATATATATATATGTCCCTCTTAAGTCGAGCACTGTGGTGATATCGCCATCTGGCATTAGCAAAAATGCAAATCTGTGTAATCTCAAATGGAGCAATCTTTGGCAGTTGACAGTGACTGAGATTTTACTTATTGATGATCAAATGGTATGCAAAAATGACTTCAAAATAATTCAAAATAATTCCCTGCTATGAAAAAAACTGGCAACAATACTAACATATTCCGATGAAATGTTTTATTTTCTCAGACTTAATATCGAGCTATGAGATCTTCTAATGATTGAATTTTACTCAAATAGTGTGAATCTTAAAATTTATGTAATTTGGCTGTAATTTAAATTTCATTCAAGTTCACTTTAAAAACTATTTAGATGAAGAATTAAGAGTTGCCTAGGTATTTCTTTAAAAAACAGGTACCTATAATTTATCTTCTTGTGTTTATATGTATCAAATCTTTATGTCATAATAAAATAAATCCAGTAGTTTCAGATTTATATGTAAGCATATTTACATTTGGCTTTGTGGTGTTATATAAAGAAAAATAGGGACATCATTTCAAAGATTATAATTATAACCTTTCATGCATTTTGAAATTGATTTTGTAAACATTTATCACTCCTTCAAGCAGCTCTTCTTGAGAGAGAGAGAGAGAGAGAGAGAGAGAACAAAAAAAGAGAGGGGCTATGCTTTATAAAAGAAACTATAAATAAGTCCTTTCGTCCAAGTGATCCAAGCCAAGCCAAATCTGGACTCTTGAAATGGCTGTTGGTGGCTAAGTGCCCTTGTCACTGGCCAACGAGTTGTGACCTTGTATCACTGAAATACTTTATTTATCGATTCTTCTTTTATTTTTTCTCGTGTTTATTTTTGTTCTGTCTTTTGAGATGACTGTGCATCGTGTCGTCCAGTTGTGAAGCCGGCGGGGGGGCACCACTAAGCTGGATGAGTGCATGCATATCTGGAACGAATCCCATTTTATGATGTGCCCACGTCGTCAGTCTGCGGAAAGAAAAACAAATGAAAACACCTTGTAGAACAGGAGAGGAAGGGAGAAAGATAAAGCATGAAGTAGGCTGTGTCCAGGGTCTTGGTGAAGGCGATAGTCTGGGTGGTTATTGTCAAGATGTAAGAGGTTGGGAAATGGAATGGCACCGAAGCAGTGGTGAAGCAGTGATTGGTGAATATGTTTCTTTGTCTAAGAATAAGAAGGAAGAAAAAGGAATACGAAATGCACTTGGCATCTTTCCTTGGAAATGGGGCAGTTTGAAAAGGGGGGGGGGGACTGATTAACATCTCATAAAAACCGGCTTGATAAAAATTCAAACAACAGGATGAGGACAACAGAAAACACTACACACAAAAAAATAACTAACATTCCTGCTTGGAATGAAATGTGATGGATTAGTTGTTGAATTGCTATCCAGACTTGACATTTGGTTCAAAGTTTGTGGTTGGAAGTATTTAGAGCTTAGAGAGGAACAGGATCTGAGATTTTGGTTTCAAGTATATTTGCAGGACCTGACAGATGCTGTGCACAATGATTTTGGTTTTGTTTTCCAAACTTGTGCCATGTGACCCCCGTACATTCCTTCCCAGAATTTCTCCCATCCAAAACGCTCCTTCGTATATATATACTTGTCTACAAACCACTTATTCAGTTTTCACATTCTTTCAGTTGGCAATGTTCAGTTTGAGTTTTATTCACATGTTCATGCAGCTCTATGAGACGTGGTCCATCGCTTACGAGGTCGCCCACTCAAGCTTCAGTTTAAATAGGATGCCTTATTTTAGATGTACTTAAGCATTTTTATAAGGAACTCCATATATTCACATTTACTTGCCTCCTCACAAGAGTTGAGTTAGACACAAGGTCTGTTTCAGAATGTGAGGAAATCCAGCTCCCCAATAGAAAATTCTGGATTGGGACAAAAATTTTAAAATTTCAGTCCAGAAAGATTTCTCCTTCATTAATTGAGGACATAAAAGATGAAGTGTTTTATCAAAACAGATACTAGACTTTGCTCCTAGCCAAAACACCACGTCAGAAAAAGACTCAGTACGTTAATCAATAACATTGTAAAAGTGAAAATCGCATTTCTGTTAGTCTGCCACGTTCAGCAGTTTTCAATTCTAAATGCACAAACTGAATAGCCGCATCCCAAGAATATCTAATTATTTGATTTATTCGTTCTCTATTTTTTGGCTGTTTATATTTATTGTATTTTTTATACTTTAGTTTTGCATCTTTTTTGCTAAGGATGCTAAAGTTCTCAGAGATATAAACATCAAAAATGTTTAAAACAAACCATAAAATAAAAAGCAACCCAAGGCCTTAGTGTTTGACCATTTCTATCAATCATGGCTGACAGTCTCACTGCAACGTTTGTTTAATCACTTAAACAAAAATAAATAAGTCCATGTAGCGTAATATAAGATTATGCACACCAGAAAGAGGCTTTATATATATATATATATATATATATATATATATATATATATATATATATATATATATAATCAGTGGTTTTCTGGTGTGAATAATCTCGTGTGTGTGTGATAAGAATCTAAGAGTGTTTTAAACAAATCAATAATGAAAAGCAAGCATGGAGATGGACTTACATTCAGTCAATTTTGGGAGATAAAATATATTTGTCAGAAATAATAATTACTTAAAATCTTATTCGTTTTCACTGCTCTTTAAACTATCACAAATGTTATTCTCTAAAGGAGTCCTTTTCATTAAAATAGTAAAATATTTTTACTATGCTTCTTCATGTTATAGAATATATAGATATGAATATACAGATTTAAATCTTTATGTATCATTCTTAGTTTCATTTAGTGGAAAAAAATCCAACAAAGTGCTCAATTATTTAATAAGAAAAGCTGAATGTTTTATTATATTGCAGAACTTCGATCAGCATGCTTGAAACCTAAGGTACCATGTTGATCGGAACTTCTATTAACAAAAATTGTTGACATTGAATTTCAGTGTTCAATCATTTATTTTGTAAGAGAAAGCCCGGGTAGAAAGTGTCCTCTCTCTTTTGTACAATCCTTATTTATTGACGTAAGCTGAGAGCATCAAGAGTGCAATGGATACTGACAGATTATGGAATTTGCAAAGCCATTTTCAAATCCAACTTGATATATTGCATTCACCTATACCGTATTCAATTACTTGTATAAAAAGACTAATCTCCAATGAGCATTGTGCTTTTACATTAAGTATTCTAAAGGGTTGATATACCAGAAAACTGATGTGCTTAAACAAAACTACGAATGTAGTTATGTCAAAGGTTCTTACAGAATAAAGATGACTTTTAATATTGAGACTAGACCACCCGTGACCCGTTTGGTCAGTATTTGTTATATTTATAGATTATTCAATATCTGAAAATATCAAGTTACAGTTACCATAAACATACATGTTCACTGTTAATATTATAAAAATTATCAAGAGCCAGTAGTTATGGCTGTTGATAATTTAAAAAAAAAATACAAATATTTACAAGACTCTTGAGATGTCATAATAAACCTTCTGCCTCCCCCTCTTTCTCTCTTAATTATTCAAATCATTTAGCTTTTCCCACCACTACTCTCATCGTTTGCCGTTCCTTCCACCGTCTAAAACATTAATGTACAGATAAACAGTTTGCATGGTGACAAGCAGGCAAGACAGTATCAGAGTTTTAGTAGTATATAAATAGAATGTTAGTATCTACAGCCATCATACAATTAATAATTAAAAAAGTAATCTAGTCTCCTAAAAAGATGTGAAATTATTTTAGAATATATGCCCGTGTGTGTTCATGAACTTATACATTTATACGTGTTGGTTTATGTATATGTTTATGCAGCTTATTGTGCCATGTCATCTTCCCATGCAAATTCGTTTATAAACGAAGATATGCCTCATACATATCCCTTTATATATGTAGCTTATGTATGTGTGTGTGCGTGTGTGCATGCATGTGTGTGTGTGTGTGTGTGCACATTACATTTTATTATTAATTTACTTTATTTGTCTTTTTTTTCTTTTTGGAAGGCATTTTTTTAGTCCTTTCATCAGACAACAACATTTTTTAAAAACATGTCCATATCTTGTAATTTCGCTCAGATTTTTTTTCTCATGCTGCTCTCCCAGGATATTAGATTGCCTTGTGGTTGTTTTACTTTTTTTTTCTTATATTTGTAAATGACTTATTAACAAAACAAAATAGAAAAAATATACAAGAAAATAGAAATCAAGAGAGGCCTCGATGGAAAGAGACCTTACATTCAATTAACACACTTATATATACATACATATATATATATGTATAACTTTTTATTAAAGATTTATATTTTTCTTGTCATGAAAATTCCTTTTATCGTCTTGTAAAGCCTTGATGAAAATCTGCCGTAAAATCTTGCTGCAGATTGCTTCACCATTTTCCCTGTAGATGGCGCTTTGGTGCTTATACTGAACACACACTCTTTTCTTCCATTTTTTTTTTTATTAAGGTAAAAGAAAATTGTTGTTCTTTTTTCTACGAGTTACTTTTGCTACGTCTGTTCGTCTGTATGATGCTATTAGAGTCAACTTAGTTTTATTTTTATTCGTTTTCCTCTGTTGCAAATTTGTTTTCTTCAAGTCTTCCTCTCGATTGCGCAAGTTATCTTCCATCGTTAGATATGGGAACAGTTTTATATTTAAAATGTTCACAAATGCTTGTACCCTTATAAACCACAACATGCATTTATACACACACACACGTTAAAATTGGCATTGACAGCAGTTTATTGCATAGAAATATGCTTATTAGAAATAATGTAGCAATATTACAGTCATTACTGGAATAGAGTGTATGCATTAGTGTGCCATGTTATAGTTTCTGTCTGAGTGATTCCACTGCTTTCACTAATACAATTGGAAAATGAAGGAATTCATCCCTCCTCCTAAAGATATAGAAAAAATGGTAGAGTATACTCTCAAGCCTTGCTAGAGCAGCTAGTCTATATATATATAGCGTCAGGAGGCAATGAAAAAATCCAATAAAGTGCTCAATCGTGGATGTGAGAGCTGAAGATACAATATTTATTATGATACTATATATACATATTTCAAGGTTGTACCAGTGGTTTCATTGCACTGAATCAACCATAAGAGGTTGGAAAGAGTCAGCGCTGACTCTTTCCAACCTCTTATGGTTGATTCAGTGCAATGAAACCACTGGCACGACCTTGAAATATGTATATATAGTGTCGTAATAAATATTGTGTGTATATATATATATATATATATATATATATATATAAATAAATATATAAAACTGAGAATGTATGTGCGTGTGTGTATGTGAGGATTCAACAAATTTTTGAAGTACAGACTTGAAATTTAGTATATAGAGTATTTAGACACGTGGAAAGCATTTTAATCTGTTTTCACTCAGAAAAAAAGGGCTGCTAAGTGGTCAAAATTGAAAAATTGGTATGTGGGGTCATCGGATTTTTATCTATTTGTTAACTGTTATATGAATGTGCATGCATGTCTAAAAAACATGGCAGTTTTTTATGTTAAGAATAAGTATGTTTAGAAAATATTTTTAAGATTGTGTCAAGCTGGTCTAATGGTTATCGTACTTGACTCATCCTCTTTAGGTTTTGGTTTCAATCTCATCTCGAGTATTTTTTTTTACTTACAAGATGTGAACTGTTTAGAGAAAACAATACTCGTCTGCACATGTTCCAGTTTTTTTTTTTTTTTTTTTTTTTTTTTTTTTTAAAGGAATTTAATATTATGTTTAATACCTAATGGTATTTCTATTTATAATAAATAAGAATTCTGCATTAATTAGAATACAAATGTTTTTTCATATTTTTTGACCGGGCAACGCCGGATGGCCTGCTAGTATAAAATAAAACTCCAAATAATAAATTCTATCACAAATATTTGTTAAATTGTCTCAGACCAAAAAAAAAGACGACAAAATGTATATAATTTTTAACAAACCATGAATAAGTAAAGCACCCTTAATAATAACAGATAAGATTCATAAAACAATGATTACCGATGCCTGCAATATATCTGGCATGTAATCAACCAAGTAATGTAGATATTGAATCTTATTATTGATTTTGACAGAGTTAGGTCTATTTTCAATGTGGAGAAGATGCAGCTTCCTCCAAAAACGGTCACTGGACCGAGACAAAAATTCGAATTGCCTCAATCTGGAAGGATTTCTTCGTCACTAAGGGATGACAGAAAATATGAAATGTGGGATAAGAACAGATACTGCATTTTACTTCTAGCCAATATTGAACCTTCTCTTTATTTAGATGGGTGACTATTTGATGTTAGAAAATAATTTACTTTCTCTACTTCTGGAAATGGAATGAACTCATTTCTTTTAGCTAGGAGTACAATTTTAACTATACTTTGGAAAACTTTGTAGGGAATCTCTTTTTAATAGCTAATATGCCTATAGTTAATCACGTTGACACCCCTGTTCCCGTCAGATCACCAAAGTTAAGCAGCATTGAGCCTGGACTACTAAAATGGGTGACCACTCGGGAATTCTAAGTGCTTTATGTGCTTTCCGCTTATCTCGGCATTGTTTACAATCAGTATTGGGCCTCTCTTTGCCACTGAGTTCAAGCAGTGCCGATTCAGAGGAGTTGTGGTTGTGATTGCGCAACCTTTGCCTCGTAATTACATTCACAGCTACTCTTACAGAGGTGTCCATTATCTTTTGAGACTGAATAAAGACATTGCACATGCCTAAAGAACTTATCTTTTACAAAGCAGCTAAAATATGGCCAACTACTATCAGCAAAAAAAATTCCAAAATAACATGTTTTCTTCACTTATCCCAATGTTGCTTTTAGTCATCTTGAATTTTTCTCTGCCAATAGGTATGAGCAATTCTGAGTTTGGAATTATGTGTCATCTAAAGGTATTACTGAGGCAGTAGTAGACTGATATCTCTTTTGAAACAAGCGTTAATAATAAGCATAAATTTTGGTTTTGAACAGTCATATTTCCAAAGTGGATGCTAACTCTTCATAGTTAAATCTTCAATATTTTGTAATTCAAAGTTTTTTGGAGGGAAGAAGATATTGATCTGGTTATTAATATGGAGTTCCAAGAAATTCTTCTATGAGGAATATTAAATTAGTTTGCAGATTCAATTCCAAATTAAAGAATCCAGTAGGCCCTACTGTTTTAACCGGCATTGCATTAAAATAGTCTCCACAAGAATCCCAACTCAGTGTGCAAATTCTGTTGCTCATGTTTGCACACTAACTATGAAGACATGATAATGTTTCTTTTCAAGTTCTTCACATGAAAAAGAAAAAAAAAAAACAATTTAAACTTTTTTGTTGCTCCGGAAAATAATATTTATCATATACTTTTTTTTTAATCAAACTCTTCAAATTCCTGCCAGAATTTTACTCTGAATGGGAATCAACTTTTCTATTACTGTGACTATTGCAGCGGCCAATGTTCCTCATCTCCATTTATAAGATGTGGCCTTCATCTAGGAAATAACTCTTTGTAAATAAATTGTGTTTTTTTTTTGTAAATAAAATAATGTTTTTTTTTGAGAATTATTCAATTTTATATTATTCAAATTATTCAAACTACTACTATCCTAATTTTGAATAGTAGTTTGAATAATTTGGATAATACAAATCATTAATGCTTATCAAAAATATTCAAACATTATCCAATTTGTTGGCATTTATTCAAGAAATTATATTTCTTAAGCAATACTTTTTTTTTTTTTTTTGGAAGTTTGACAAAATTTCTGTTTCAGTCAGATCAAGACACATGCGTCATAATATTTTTGTTTTGTTAATTGTTGCTGCTAAAAACAACACCATATAATCTGATATTTTAAGTTAAGGGACATAACATAGAAATAAAAAGGCCTCCAGAGCACTGCAGAAATAAAGAAAAAAGTATACAAATGAGCAGTATGCTTCCTTTTGTGTTTAGTTATGAAAATACTTTTTATTTTTATTTTTAGATTTTTTCCACAGTTTCCATGCTAAGTAGAGTATGCGCTATTGACCACTGGACATGCACCCAACTGATAAGACGTTGCCTACTTTCTGCTCTCCGAAAAGCTGATCGTCGTTATCGTCATTGTCGGCTCTGTCTATCACACTTTGTAAGTGTATCGAACAAAACCCAAAGTTGTTCATTTCTAAGAGACGACTCACTGCTCGCATCGATGTATGATTGAGATATGGGAGCAAAATCAATGGAGCTGAATGAGTCCATCCTCTCCCATCGGAGCAACTCTCTTGCATTTTTTTTTTTTATCACTTATCGCCTATTTTCCTGCTAAGACGTTTCTTTTCAAAAGCAAGACCTTCTTCATCCTAAATGAATTTTTCAATGCGGCTACAGAGATGGGTGGAGGTTGGCCAGAGCTGTATTTTTTGTGTGCTCAAATCTTGCAGCAACCACTGAAGCTATGATTGGAGAACGGTCACAAAGCTGGTGGTTGGGAGTGGCGGCTGCAGAGGAAAGGCCCGCGTCTTCTTCCACTTCAGTTTAAATTGGTGTTGAATGTTATTAATGAAAATGAAGATAGAAGGCGTTAAGAAAATAACAGTGAGAGAGGGTTAGTTCTGGTTTTCTGTTGTCAGGTTTTTATGTTTTTTTTTTTCTTATCTGCTAGAAAGAATTCATTTATATAGATAAACTGTTCCGATATTAACAAAAAATATTTTTTGCATACTATTTTTGTTATTGTTTTTTTACTTGGAGATTTATGTATTCATATAAATACATATCCACATTACATAATATATACACATATACATGCACATATTTGTTTAATACTTGAAGTGTGTGGAGGACAGGCCATCATGCAATTATGATAGGTTGACTGAGATTTTTAATATTTTGATCCTACTCAGCAGAATATGAAAATATAAAGGCACAATACTGTAATAACTACGCAGCTTTATGCATACTCATAAGAATGACCCATTGATACATACAAACACATATATATATAAGTGTATATATATTTAAAATGGCATTTAAATCTGGTTTCAGAAGAAAGAATTCCTGTAGGCTGGTTTACATTCATTTTGAAGCATCCTTTATTATTTAAAAGACTGAAACAGTTAAAACCTGGAATGAAAGTTATCCATTTTATCATAGTCAGAGCTGAACAGAGTTGTTTTTCTTCAGAAAATTCAGGAAATTATCCATCTCTCTCTCTCTCTATATATATATATATATATATATGACTGTAAACATTAAATCAGCCTGTAGTAGCAGTATCGTATGGGTTCACCTCTTTACTGCTAATTTTTAGTTAGTCTGAGAAATTGTCCTTGGATAGATGGGCTGTCGCATAGTCTCCTTCCAGTTGGGTGACTGTATAGTGTAGGATCATATGGTCTATGTTTGGGAGGGGGGGGGTCCTTGCACTTTGGGCAGATTGAGGAATATGTTTGTTTATTGAGTCTACACTAATTTGTTCTTATATGCTAAGTGTACATCATTCAGGGCTGGCTATATGGCCAGATCGCTCAATTACGTATGTAAAAGCATTTTATTTTACAAAGAACACTATACATAATTTAATATCATCGGAATATCAACTGAAGAACGTTTACACTAGCAATACTTTACATACAATAAACTCAAATCAAGCATTATTTAAAAGAGCATAAAAAGCAAAGAAATATTGTCTTTAGGTTTTTAAAATCGGACTATTAGAACTGAAATTATGACTATTCAAAGTGTGAAAAAATGTGTGGTTCACTGGACATTTTGCCTCAAGTCAGTCCTATTCAAATGCATATAAACTTGTAACTGAAAATGGTAGGAAATTTGCACAATTTACAGACTAACCCATTTTTTAAAAAACTGTATCTTCAGATCTTTTAAGATATTATGATGAAATTTTGGACTATTATAACCTTGAAGGTTCAGATGGCTGTATTTATGACCATCTCATTTGGTAACTTACGGATTAATTAGCATACTAATTAGCAGATTTCAGTTCCATTTTAACGGCTTTAAGTAGAAACATCATAAAAACAGCTAAGAAAAATGGTAGTTAAGGCTTTATCATCATGAAGTCGGTTGATATCTTTAGCAATGTTACCCGAGTTTATAGTATTTCTCTGAAGTCAACGGTATTGATGGAATATTAAACTAATATATCTATGCATGAAGGGAGAGAGAGAGAGAGACTCGATCGTTGATTAGCATTGAATGTTCCTATCATTCTAAGCTAATGCTGATGATGTTTTCAAAAAAGTTTATTCGAGAAAAGGCATTGGTATTTTTTAGCAAACCGTGTACGTTCATATTAGTCATCTTTAAATATAGTCTTTTCGTATAAACCATTTATGCTTTCAAATATTTTTTGTTTTTCAAGAAAGTGTGAAAAATCTCCCAAAGATTAAATACTTTTTCTTTTTTATCAAGTAATCTCTAAAACTGGAGAAAGAAATTCAACATTTTCCTTGATTTCATTCTCACCCCTACAACCCCACGCCTCCTTAAACCATTCTTTCAGTTCTTGACACAATCTTTTCGGTATTTCTGAAGCAAAAAGGAAAGAAAAAGAAAAAAAATTCTCGCTTTATTTTTCTCTTAGTAATTCTGTAAAAAAGAAAAAAAGAATGTTATGTTCAACAAAAATTGATCCAGCTATTTTACAAGACTGAAAAACAAAATTTTCTTTCGCATTTTTTTAAAGTGAAGATTAAATTATATACGAAATATTAAACTTTGTTTTTGTTCATTGATTTTTTTTTTTTGACAACTCTTACTTTTAAATATTCAATCGCTTTCTCCCCCCCCTCCTCTTTCTCTTACGTATATATTATATGCATGCGTATGTGTGTGTGTTTGCTATTTTTAATATCGGATTTATGTTGGCAGTGAGGGTGATTGGATTGACCTAATGGCTACTACGGCAGTCTATGAGATGAGCCATGCAGAGTTCTAGTTTGTCATTTATACACTAATACAATTGGGAACAATGAAGCTGCAATTTCCTCTCCAGCTATGGGTAAAATAGTTACCCATGTTTAGTTGATTGTGTTCACAGAATTTTTTACGATAATTATTGTGGTCCAACATTACAAAGCACAAAAAGGATGAATTTATCATGATTTTATAGGTGTCTTTATATATTTCAGCTCATCTTCTTTATCACAGTGTAGTATCTGTTCTGATACTACACTTCACCTTTTATGTCCTCGGTCAGTGGAGGAGAAATTTTTATTTTTGTTCCTATCCAGAGTGCCCCTTTTTGGGGAGCTGGATTTTCCCCACATTAAAAACCGACCTTGTGTTTAACTCGACCTTCTTGAGGAGGCAAGTAAATAGAAACATTACAAAATGATGACGTCACCCATTAACAATATCATAAGATAATCTCCCTAATGACTTCCACCACTGTTTTAATGGGTGATGTAATTTAATGTGTACATAGACAATGTTTTAATGGGTGATGTAATTTAATGTGTACATAGACAAGCAAACAAGATCAACAGAATTTTACTAGTATACAGATATTTTGAATACCGTTTTTGTTCTTTGTTCTTGCTTCAACCAAATTCATTGTCTTTAATGTTGAAATTTTTTTTTTTTTTTTTACTACATTTTCACCCCAAACAGGCACATTGCCACTTTGGTGTAGGGGGCTACTATCAGGGGTAACAACTACTGGGGTACTATGTTGGAATTTGGGCAGCAAGATGTTGGTTCACGTTACACTTGAACTTCTGCATGTCAGTATAGTTGGGGAAGCAGGGACCTGGAATGGAATTCCAGAGTCTAACGGTTCTGGGGAAGAAACTACTGGAGTAGAAAGATCTTTTACATCTAGGGATCTCTACTGTGTGGGGGTGGGACTTAGCTGCCTGTCGGATTTGTTGAGGGTGTCTACATCGTGGGGGCATAAGTGTCTGCAGTTCGCCAGAGCATTCACCATTAAAATACTTGTAGAACAGACAGAGGGATGCAACATTTCGTCGATGGGACAGAGACTGAAGCTTAGATGCTAGTTCAGGGCCTATCAGATTGGCGACTCTCTTTTGAACCCTGTCAAGGAGCGAGATACTAGTAGCAGATACACCAGCCCAAATGTGACAGCAATACTCCATACATGGACGAATGGTGGCCTTATAGAAGTACAAGATAATTTCGGGTGTTAGTAGTTTTCTAGCACGGTAGAGAGAGCCTACCTTCTTCATAGCAGCCCTGGCAATGCTTTCAATGTAATTGTTCCAACTCATGTTTCCTGTGAACGTTAGGCCAAGCAGTTTGAAAGATGTACTCTCAGATAAAGAGTCACTGGCCATTGCTATTGGTGGCAGAGAAGGTTTCTTGTAATTATTGAAGGAAACCAGTTTAGTCATGGCAGCATTGAATGTGACCATCCATTTTTGTCCCCATTCCACTACAGATTGGAGGTCATCCTCTAGTGTTTTTGCCATTTTTTTTTTAGATATGTGTTCATTTGTTTTCCTGTCGTGCCTGTTATAGAGTGTGGTGTCATCAGCATATATACCCATCTCAGAGGCAATTTTGTCGGGGAGGTCATTAATGAATATTAGGAACAATAGAGGTCCAAGGATAGACCCCTGAGGCACTCCCGCATTTATATCATATTGTTTAGATGTACGACCGTCGAGGACAACCTGGATTTTTCTCTTATCTAAGAAGGATTTAATTATGTTAAGTATTCTACCAGTGACACCGTATGATCTAATTTTCCTGAGGAGACCCTCATGCCATACCCTGTCAAAAGCCTTAGATATATCTAGAGCTACCGCTCTACCCTCCCCCGCTTTGTCCAGTGAATGGTATATGCGTTCAGAGATTACAGTAAGGATGTCTGCTGTGGAACGGGCTTGTCTAAATCCATATTGTTTGTCAGTCAAAAGTTTAGCATCTTAACTCCTAACAAATGTATTTCATGTTGCCTTGTTTAAATTTGTTTTTCTTGTTTTATTTATGTATATTTTTCTGTCTCTACTTTTCCTGTCTTGCAAAACTTTTAAGATGAGATTCATCACCCCCTCCCCGACTACTATTCGAACAGGCAAAACATTGCTCACTCATGCTATATTCAAGTAAACTAGCGATAAAAAAACAAAAACTGGGAATCATTCTCTATTACATTAGATGAAGTTAGGACTTATTTACAAATAAAGAAAAAAAGAAATGAAAATAAAATTAACATATTTACACATTTGAACGTCACGACTTTTATTCTATAAACTAGCGGGGGGGGGCGTACCCGGCGTTGCCCGGGTGTTTGTAGGTGTGTGTATGGGGGGGATAAGTAATAACCCTGAAACGATGTTAAAAAAATCGGAAAAACCAAAAACAAAAAACAAAAAAAAACAGCGAAAAAAAAAAAAAACGCTGTGTGTATAGGGGGGGGAGTAAACTAAAGAATAAGCGAATAAAAAAAAAATAAAGAAACGTTGCCCGCGTATCTAAAGATGTAAAAGACAAAAAAAATAGTTTTGGTCGTGAGGCTGGATTGAACCCGGGACCCTTGATGCGGAGATGAAACAAACTCCAACCACTTAACTGTGTAAGCCAAGAGTAAGAGGAATGAATTATAGTGTTAAAATAAGGCTTATAAAGCGAGTGAAAGAGGTTTGATTGACAGATAGCCACTAAATGAGGTCATCGCGGGAGCGTTACGAGGACGTAGCAGTATTTCATTTTTTTTTTTGTTTTACTTCACATTAGCGTTTATTAAATTACGTATTTCCTTTCCTGTCTAGACATCTCTCTCTGTCTGTCTGTCTCTCTCTCTCTCTCTCTGTTTGCGTTTGTGTGTGTGTGTGTGTCTCTCTCTCTCTCTCTCTCTCTCTCTCTCTGTTTGCGTTTGTGTGTGTGTGTGTGTCTCTCTCTCTCTCTCTCTCTCTCTCTCTCTCTCTCTCCCTTCGTCTTCCTTACTCTAAAGACTGTTACTAAAAAAGAAAATGGCGTCTGGCTGTTTTTTTTTGTAAAAACTTCGATCCTTAATATTTTTTGTAAGCATATTTTTTTTTTTACTTCACATTTTTGGCTTGTTATTTTTCGTTTAACTATCGTATCTAACTATTTTTAATGTGCTAATAACTTTGGTAACATTGTCATAGCGTAGAAGTTCATAGTTTAGCTTGTGTGAGGGTTAAATTTTTTTTTACCGATAGCAACATGTTTTTTAAATTCAGACTGCCATTAGAGCTTGCTGACGTCAAGATCACGTGACATGACTCGGCAGGTTTTAAATACAAGTTGACCCAAAATAAACGGCCCCGTGTATACTTTATGTAGAAGAGTTGGCGCCCGTATTTTTTGGGGCAGTTATAAATCGATTTAAAAATATGTAGTGTTTAACATTAAAATGTCACTTTTTTTGGGCCCCCCCCCCTGCAGAAAATCGATCAGTTGACGCACTTCTGATGGTCCTTTTGAGCCAATTTTTCGATATTTGTCGTCTGGAGGGTGGGGCTTGATTATGATACTAAGTTTGTGAATTTTTGTTCCGTCGGTCAAAAGATTTTAGCAGACACACAAACATACATACATAATACATACATACATACATTTTTGCTTTTATATATATAGATAGATAGGCACGCATGCACAAGTTAATAGAATAGAAATCTTCTTCCGCTCTAGAAAGACACGGCAATATTCCAGTCTGCCAAAAAAAAAAAAAAAAAAAAAAAAAAACGGATGCCGAACCATGTTAGATTTGTGTCTTCTTTAATTCATTCTTTTGGTTACACACACACACACACAACCATTGATGTTATCCTAAGGATGATGTCATCATCCTAGTGATTGGAATGGGGCAGAGTGGGCAGGGTTTCAGTGTAAGATGGATAGTAACCAAGAACTACTACAGGATATCAGAATGCAGTTAGATTTTTTTTTTTCATCCACTCTCTCGCATTCTGTGTCCACAAGGTTTTGTTATTGTCACTGTCTCCTACCTGGTTCACCACTCTTTCTTATCTCACCCTGAGGCTCAACTTCCTGTCAGGGTAGCATGTCCATTAATAATGAGCCCAATGCAAGAAAAGAAGGGAATGTGAGCTGGTTTTATGTCTCATCAAAAGAAAATAGAACTTTGGCCAGTTCACTCAGCCTGTCATTGGTGTCATTCACATGTAACAACCAATTACACTCCCCCTCCTTTTCGGTAGCAGCAGTTTTAGATTTCTACTCCATCTCTTTTCCACAATACTCCCATCTCTCTCTAGTATACTTATGAAACTGTACATCTTGTTATCTTGCATTCATGTATACTCTGTGATAATTATCAAGAATGAAATACGTGTGTCATAATGAAAACACTATGTTGTTAAAACTAAAACCTTTTAAAGCGCATCCAATACTTCTGCCCAATTGTGCGTGTGTATATGTATGATGGTTGAAATATCTTAGCACATTGAATTTTCCAATTAGTATGAAGACCTATATAATTTAATTGCAATTCATTATTGGGATGAGTATTATTTCTTCATTTATTTATTGCCGACTATTATCCTCATCTTTTAGTCATTGCTTCACAACGTTTCGGACAACTATTCCTCTGGTCTTCGTCAGGTGGTAACCGTGACGAGATAGGAACTCCGAATCTCCGAACTGCATCCACAGCAATTACTGCCTCCCATAGTTGTTGTTGTCTCATCATGTTTTTGGCCAAGTAAGGCTTTGGGTAGGATTGAAACCGCTATCTTCAGACAATTCTCACCTGTAACCATAGAGATTCAACATCTCTATCCATTGTGCCACGGGCCCCTACGAGCGATCAAGGTTGAATTTTTTGGTTTTATAAATTCATGTTTATTTTTTATCTGATCTGCCATGGTTCAGTCCGTACTGAATGGTATATCTATATAATTTAATTGGAATTCAACTACGGAAGGCAGTAATTGCTGTGGATGCAGTTAAGAGATTCTGAGTTCCTATCTTATCGCGGTTACCTCCTGATGAAGGCCAGAGGAATAGTTGGCCGAAATATTGTGAAACAACAACTAAGAAAGATGAGGATAATAGTCTGCAAAAAATAAAAGTAATAATATAGAGACATTTTTATTTTCAGTTAAAATAAAAGTGATAGCTCCTCACATCATGTTGTTTTGGAATTTCAACTTCTTATCGCCCATCTTGATTTAGTTTGTTGCTGGATTCCATCATTTTCAACCGAGAAAGGGACTTAGCTGTGGTGCAAAGCTAGATGTCTATATTAACCATCTCAGTACAGATATTTCTTCAGACAATGACACTGTGATGATGGAAAAGTTGTGGTGTGTGTGTGTGTGTGTGTGTGTGTGTGTGTGTGTGTGTGTGTGTGTGTGTGTGTGTGTGTGTGTGACAGTTATTCATATGTGCGCGGCCAACATTAGCTTTATTATCCTAGCATCGCTTTTTTGAATAGCAGTCATTATATTTTGACTTGAAAATAGATGACTTTATAAAGGATGAAAGTAGTTGTCAAAAACATGTTTGTTTGAAAGCAGCAACAGTTATAACATGTATGTTTATATGCTCATCATATAAGACAGAGACATGAAATAATTACAGGCAAATTCAGAAATTAAATTCTAACCAATCTTCAGACTTAGCTATTTGTTCTTTAGTCCTCACATTCCATGAGCGGTGTTTCTGACAAAAGAGGAAGAATTGCTGTTTTGTGAGTCAGAATCTACCCATCTAACACTTATTCTTGTTTTTGGCTTTAAAGTATTATTTTTTTTTTTTTAGTTGATTATATCAAGTGGTTTCATGCCTTCTTTAAAAAGCCATTTCCTTAAAAAAAAATCTTCAGGTGTTGAGGTACACAAACTTTCTTGTTTATATATCTATGCCATCTACTTAGAGCAGCAAGAAGCAGATGATGAAAAAGTTGAAAGGAATTATATTTTGATGAGATATTAACATGTGTTGGCACCTGCCATTTCGCAAGAATAAACTTCTACAGTTGACAACGAAAAAAAAAAACGAAAACAGACAAGTGAATTCATAGATACAAAAGTAATAGCTATACTTCAGTTATTCTTCAAAATTTTGAAGAGAAAATAGCAAATTGAAAACTGATTCTTTTGACTATCAAAATGATGCATTTTCACTTCTTTATTTTGATTATTTCAACTTTGTCGATAGAAAATCTGCATGTGACGAGATTTTGACTCATTGTTTATACAATTTTTGTGTTGATATTCGCAGATATAAAAGTTAATACCTTTACAGACATTCAGGCTACATACACATTATATGTCTTAAAGCTTCCTTTCAGTCTCCAAAGACAATGGATACCCCCTGCAAGTCTATAGTAAAAAAAACATGGCACAATACCCAACATCTCTCCTGACATTGTTAAAGTATAGTTGCAAGGAGAAATCCAGAATGATTATAAAAAAAAAAAAGCATTTTAATAACCGGGAAAAAGACTTATTTGTAAATGTTCCTGCTAGATTAGTTACACAATGAAACCTTAAGAGTTGGGTCTATTTAATCCAAAGCTTGATGGAGGGTATATGAATTCATACCTTTTCTGATGGTATTAATGAATATCAAAGATAGAGCAAGATTTGAGATCAGTTTGCCATTTCCATAGTGAACATAAAAAGATATTAGGCTGCACATATCTGCTCTCCTTCCTCAGTTTGAGAAAGGAAGGTGTGAGTGACCTAATGGATGGCAGTGAACAATGCAAGGTCAAATCCGGTAAGATTTATTGCAGTCATTTATTCATTAATACTGTGTTAATATGAATCTGAAATTTTACTCATGTTAAAGGCAAAATAGCAACTAGTGTTTACTTAATTGTATACACCAAATCGTTTGGAATAAGTTGAATTTTATGGTATGCAGAAGTAATAGGTTTTCTATGTGATTCATTTGATTTGTAGACAAATTTTTTTGGGGGGGAAAGTTGTGATTGATAAATTCTATTAAACCCATAAACAGCAACTACCATTTCCAATCAAAGTGGATCTCTGAATAGTAATTAAAAAGTAATTCCATATTGCCAAAAGCTTTCAAATTGGGAACTCACCGTCGTGAATACACTTTAACATTATACCTTTGACCTTTCGAATAGGTTCTGTGACTCAGAATTAGATAATCCATAAAAGCATTGATTTACAATTAAACACATAAACCAAAGCAATTCGGTAAAAGACGATGAAGTCAAAAATCAAACAAGAAAAGGACAATAATAACACTGGCCGTCTCAGGATTTGAACTAATAAATAACAGTCAGAAATTTAATGAACAAAATTATTTACCGAATACAAAAACAAAAATTGTACAATCTCCCCGTCAAACCAAAAAAAAGAAAAAACACAAAAACAATGAAGCAACTGTGTTCTTCATTATACCTTGTTCGTTTGATCTGGTGTCTACAGTTGAGTTTCTTCATTCTTCTAATTAATTAGCCAAAACATTGTTTGCTCGTTATTTTGTTGCTTTTTTGCTAATCATTATCCTCTGTGAAAGTATGGGTGAGTTGAGCTCCATTTTCTGCACATAAATCCTGTTTGTCTCATGCAACCTTCGTCTGTGCCTCAAATCTGGGACAAACAAGGTGCTTGCATCGTTTCCTATGGCAACTAGAAAAAACAATCTTGTTTTATTATCACATGTGATGAAATGTGTAGTCTGGTTGAATACACACAGGTTTGTATGTAAAGAGAGGTCGAAACATGTAGAGAGCCAGAGAAAGTAAACACGCAACTACATACCCATCTTTGTTTTATTGTTTGACGTAGTAAAGCCGAATTCTTCAATGGAACATTCAATGGACCAAAACATCTTATCACACATAAGAGTCAATATTCATGTTCAGTATTATGTTCATGTACTACTTTCTACAAAGATATTAATGCTTAAATCATTTGATATACAGCCATGTATATTAATGCATATAAGCAGATGTGTGTGCATATTTTATATACGCACACCGGTTCTTGTTAGATCGCTGGAGTTAAGCAACAATGAGACTGGCCAGTATCAGATGGGTAACCATTTGGGAATACTAGGTACTGTATGCATTATGTCGGGATATAGAATTTCCCAGGTTAGTATCTGAGAGTGCATTTAAAACTAGTTTTCAGTTAAGATATGCATCTAGAAGGAAAACTCGTGTAAAACTTCAGGTCTAGTGTCTGCTCTATATTGTGGCATTTTATTGTACCGACTGAGATTAGCAGTTGTTCCAGAAAATGTGGATGATTCTATATAAGCCTTCACCGTTATAAAAACAATTAATCTGTTTGGATGTCGGACAGTTTAGTTATTGTGTGAACCTTATATATTGATGAGAGATTCTATTATATATGAAGGTTATATTTTTGTTTTTTACAAGGGAGTCACCACTTATCAAGGTCCAAAGGCCATTCAAGGATAAAGGTTAATAAATGTAAGGTGGTAGTGTAGTAATCGTTAAGGGTGTAGATTAGGTAGAATTTTGATTATTTAAGAGGACAGCTCAACAAGAACTTGTTTACATTGAACTTGAAGGCTACCATATGTCAATCAACTGAGAAGCAGACTACTGGAACAGTGTTCTACATGCAGACAGTTCTAGCAAAGAAGCTTTGTATATGGGATCTGTGTTTAGATTTAGGCACAGATAGAGAGTGGGGGAAATTGTTGATAGTGGTTGTAGCTAGTCGACTGTTTTTTGTGAAAGTTTAGCAAGGGGAGATCATAGATTGGAGTTCAGTCGAACACTTGATATGAAAATAACTTCTCAACTAACCTATCTCTCTATCAAATTCATCTTTATCATTTTCATGTTTTTGTTTTGGCTTTTCTCTGCTAACTGACCTTGCTACATCAACCGTTCTATATCTACTAACCCAAGAATTTTTAGTAATTCTTTCACATAACCAAACCAACAAAATCGCCTGTTCTGCACACATCTCCTTATACTATCCAGATTTAATCTTTCTTTGAGAAAACAGAATTATGGTGGCCTCGAACGGCTCTGTTGAAACCATCCTTTGGCTTTTGTTCCCATCAAGAATGCTTTTTGATTTAAGGGAGCTGGATTTCCCCTAGACTAAAACTAGGCCTTGTGTCGGACTTTGCTTTTGGGAGGAAGCAAGTAAATAGGCATCTAGTTCTGTTCATTCTGTTAAAAAAAAAAAAAATCCAATTCAAATCAACAACTTTGAGAAGAAACCAATTGAGTGATTGTGTTGACAGTGTCTATTTTATTTATCTCTCTTAAATCGAGTGGGGACAAATACTTTCAAATTACGACTTTTATGGTCATTTAATTAGAAGTGTTTAACCAAAACCTTTTTATTCTCTCCATTTTTTTTTTTTTTTTTTTTTGCATTAAACTTTAAGCAAATCATGCGCATTATCTGACTGGTAAAGATGTCATTTTCAAACGTCTTTAGTGTGATGTTAACAATAAGTACAGGTTCTTTTTCTGTAGAAACTTAGCAAATCTACATAATTTCTCTCATTACCCGTTGACTTAACCATCATTACACGCTGACTGATGCTTTAATCATCTACGATGACAACTTCTGTCAACGATTTTGACTGAACAGACGTTTTTTTTTTGTTTTGTTTTTTCTGTATTTTCCAAGAAAAAAAATACACTTTTTATTTTAGCGCAAGTTTAAAATGTCTTAGATATTTTTATATTCATTTTTTATTTTTAAAATTTTAGGTTGTTAGAAAAAGGTGTAACATTTCAGTTTCTTGGGACTTCAAAAAGTTTTTTTTTCTTTTTAAGAAAAAAAGTTAAAAGTGAAATCCATTTTCACCAAGATAAAAAATTAAATTAAAAAAAAAAATGCTTGCTGTGTTTTGAAAAATAAAATTATTAAAAAATGATCTCACCTCTAAAAATCTCAAATCCTTAATATTCTTTTTGAAAAAAAATAAACAAATAAAACACACTCAAACATTAAGAGATTTTATCTCTTAAAATTAATTCCTCTCTCGATATTCCATGAATGATGACCCAAATAGAAGTCTAAACAGGCTCAGATTTTCCAAAATCTGAATAAACTAAAGCTCATCTTTAAGAACTCGTCTTATTGAAAACATGTATTAAAAAGAAAAAATCCTTTTTCAAAATGCTAGTAAACAAATTCTTTAATAGACATCTATACTAAGAATAGTTACATTTCTTTCTGCTGTCTATTTACTTGCCTCCTCACAAGAGCAAAATTAGGCACACGGTCTAGCTTTAGCATGAGGAAAATCCAGCCCCTTCCCCCTAAAAAAAAGAGCATTCTCGATGGTAACCAAACTACTTGTATAGTACCGTTAAAACACTCTCACAAATAAGCGGTCTTCAAAAGACAATCGATAAACTCATCACTTCTTGAAAAAGAGGGGGTAATTCCTGGAATTTCAAGGATTGAACAAATACTACTCTTTAATCATGGTGAAGGCCAGATCTGTTTACCTCTACTACCTATCTATATAGGATCTTCACATTTGGCAGAAGTGAGCACTTAACTATGCTGATTGTCTTTAGGGAAGTTGTAACCTTATAAAGGATTCGCTTAAAGATCATGAAATCTCTGCAGAAATCATTTTTCTCCTCGGATGTTAAGAGATTGAAATCATTTTTAAAAAGCATAAAATTATGCTGCTTTTTTTTTTTTTTTTTTTAATTATTTTAGCAAATGTCGATTATTTCCAATCTTGCTATGTCTTATTTAAGCTCATATATCGACTATTTCGTATTTGTATTAAAAAGTTGCAAAAATTTGTAAAATAATAATTTTAAACCCTATTAAAAATTAACTACAGCAATGAATGGTAAAATAAAGGGTTTAATTATAAATTCTCAGAAGATTAATTATACCTGAAGAAGGCTAGTTGGTTATAATGGTTGAAACATTATTATTATGAAAAGAAAAAAGGGAAAATTAGTTTGTGAATTAAAAAAAAAAAAGAACCTAGAAACGTGCAAGGTCTACTTTATGCTTTTTCCTCCAAAATTATTTAATCTTAATTTTTTTTTTCTAAACCTAATCTATTTCTCATAGTTTATTGGTTGATGAGTATCTCAACTCAAATCGAGTGTGGTGCTTTGTTTCTATGAAATTAAATATCTACACTCCTATGAATTAAAAAATAAAAATTTTTTGTGTATTGATATTCATATTAAAATCCCTTTTTTCTATTTATTTAACAAGAAAATACAACATTCTTATATATGAACCGTGGAATTGGATTCATCTACAAAAGATCTAGCTAATTTGCATATTCTTTTAAACATTCATTTTAATTAGTTCTTTATTAGTTTTTTTCTGTTTTCTCATGGGATGATCATCTTTAGTTAACTATTACGTGTAATTATATTCATGCAGATATTCTACATGATTTATACTTGTGTAATATTTGTGCAAAAAGGTTATAGTTAACACAAACCTTTTTCTATATATGTTTATGTATGGACATATATTTGTTTGATAAATGTTGCCTACCAAACTCCTGTCAGTTTTAGGTCTACAGACATGAAACTTAATATATAGGATATTCGAACCTATGCAAAAATTTATATTTAGATTTTAGCCAGAGAAAATCAGTACAAAAGTGTGAAAATTAAAAAAATGGACAATGACAGGTGACAAACGACAGCAATATAAATATGCATGTATAACGTAATAGCTATTGATCAATGTTTTAATTTTTAGCCTTGCAGTAAACATGTCCTCATAGCTCAAGCATAAATGCCAAAGGAAAAAGTAAATCATAAACTAAACTTTTTGGTTTTGATTCTCAGTAGTGGCGCACAAGTTTTTTTTAATTTTTTCTTTTGACTTTTTAAATCTTACTATATATTGGATCCAATATAATATAATAAATACAAAATCTACATTAATCAAAATATCACATTTAAGCATATTTTATGACTGGGCAATGCCGGGCAGCCTGCCAATAAACATGAAAAATAGATAAACTTTATAAGGTTTAATTTTATTTTTCTGTTTTAACGGTGTATCAATCTTTTTTGTGGATTGAATGCAAGCAAGAATTTTGAGGTTGAAGAACTAGTGTTATTTATATTGTTTCTTTTTAGACTATTGTCATCATCCATGTTGATATTTTTGTATATCAAAATTCATGCAGATAATAGTCTAAAGAGAAACAAATAAATGGCAGTAATACGTATTGTACATTATACTTTTATGAATAACTTATGAACGATTCATTGTAAAACTATTTCATGGCTGAAAGAACCAATGATTTAGCTCTATATAAGAACATAGCTGATGTGACTTGAACACTTGACTTTTCAATTCTACAGTTTGTATCAATAACCATTATGCTAACTGCACCATCATAACATGTATTTTGTGAAACACAAGACGACTATGTTTGAGTGACCGGGGAAACATCATGGATTATCTTATAGTATTAAATAACCGTAAAAAGGGTTGATGTGTTATAAAATAGAACAAAACCTTATGGCCAGTGCTTTTAAACATTTTTATCAAAATTATATTCAACTTTTACAGAGCATGATGGAAAAAGTTTAACGCACCGTTTTTTGTTTGTTTTTTTAATTTTTAACCAAGAATATGAGGTCTATGAAGAACAAAATCATTTCTTTTGCTTCTGCTTTTGTCATTCTAATATTTGCTATAAACTAAACGAGAGAAGTTGAAGAGAAAAGGGTCTGACTGGCTGTCACTTTTGTTCCCATCGTTTTAGTCATTTTTCTAGTTCAAAGCTCTAGCTGATAATCAGTTTTGAACTATCAAGTAATTTGCAGTTTATTTGAAAATATTGATGGAAAGTTGTTCAGTTTGTCAACAGATTATTGAAAATATGGAGGAATAGTTACTTTTTAGAAGGCTAAAGTGACTTTAAAAAAAAGAAAAGAAAAAGAGGGTGCAAAGTAGCAACTCTAATTTTGGGTGCAAAAGCGAGAGCAGAAATTCGTTCAAAATTTGTGGATCTCTGATAATATACTCTCAGCAGACATATGAATCCATCAGCCACACCTCATCAAGTCATTGCATAATAGATTGAATTCTATTGCAACCTGTTAACCTTGAAAAGAAAAATTGTTTTCATTTTATCTATTCAAATTTTATTCAACCATGATTCTTTTTTATATGGTATATTTAGGAAACATATTAATGAGTTCTTTCTCCAACAGAAAAAATAATCAAGTAGACTGGACTCTAAGTAAGTAACTTGTTAATAAAAAAGGAAACGACAATGCAATACCTACAGTCACATTTATATTATGGTTTTATTTTTTTATCCTGAAAAATCTAGTTTTCATTGAGAAAGTATGTGTGTGTGTGTGTGTGAGAGAGAGAGAGAGAGAGAGAGAGAGAGAGAGAGAGAGAGAGAGAGAGAGAGAGAGAGAGAGAGAGAGAGAGCTCTAACCCTATTCGGGTTTAACTGGCTTTTTCAGAAGGAAGAAGTTTCATGGGAATATGAAATTCACAAACGGTCCGTAGTCGCATGTATAATATTTATGCAAATCTGTATCTGGTAATATGTAATCTACTGCATGGGTGTGTCACATCTCAGGAACTACTGAAGTTATCTTTAAACTAAGCGTAACCAAAATATATATTGGGCCATATTTTCGAAAAGCTGTGTTAAGAAAAATTGAAAAAGGAGGGAAAAACTCATAAAACTACCCTTACATTATTATTTAATATTGTGAACTGTATGCGATATGAGACGTATATGTCTTTATAAAAATTATGCTATGCGTGTATAGTAGATTAGGTGAGCCATTTTTCTGATTGTTTTTTTTTGGCTTTTTTTACATATATTTTCTTATGTTAGTTATTTAATGTAAAATAAGAAAGTATCCGTTTAATACATTCATCAGATTTAAGTCAAGTTGATATGTTCTCCTTTGGGAGATGAAGAAAAATGATTTATAATTATTTTTATTTATTTTTTTTTTGTGGAGGCGTTCTTTATTTCTTTTTTTTTTTTATTTCTAAGTTTATGTGCTCCAGCAGAAACGTATTGAAAGGAAATGTTGCTATGTAAGGGGGAAAAAAATTGTCCAAAAGGGATTTTGTTTGACGTGTGTGTGTGTGTGTGTGTGTGTGTGTGTGTGTGTGTGTGTGTGTGTGTGTGTGTGCATTTATATAATATAAGCGCATGCACCCAAAGCTAAGCATAAATATCTCGCTATTATAATCTTAAAATGAGTGTATGAATCTTTGATGTATATAAAGAAACCAAATGATGTAAGCATTTACACAGGATCTGTGTCACTTTTTTCTTTCTATCTTTCTTCATGTGTGAATGAAGATATGTGCAAGTAGGAGTATGTATTGACCCATGTTCTCATATCACTGACATGTGTGTATGAATATTTGCTTTGTTTGTTCTTTGTGCCCATGTGTACATATTCTAATCTATCTTCAACTATGGTACGGATATTCTAATACCTATGTTATAACTATATGTAAAGGTAAGCAATATAGCTGCATATATATATATATATATATATATATATATATATATATATATATATATAGGCCTCCTTTTAATTCTTGGGAGACAATGCATAGTCCCTGTACAGGTGATTGCATGAGAAGTCTGCAATGAAGAAAGGATTGTGAATTTTAAATAGCATCACTTCTTGCTTAAGTTCAAAGCAACTGGAAATAATACCATGATGAGCAGAGAAAAACTGATTTTAACTTTTTTCTTCCCATTGATAAGATGCAGAACCAATGCTTTAGTTTACATCATTATTTAATTCATAACTGAGGAGAAGATATATGAGTTTTTACCTTTAAAATGGTAATTGTTTAAGTAATAAAGTAGCCCTTATAACTCTCAAACCTGGAAAATAAGATCCACAGTCAGCACTTGTAACGACTACACGATACTACTCCTATGGGCATACATATTAAAACTGACTTTCTTATATGTGCATATGATTATTTGTATAGTATGTATTGTTTGTAAGTAGAAATTTAAATTTTTAACTATGTTGGCAAATGTATACATTAATGCTATCTTTAAAAGAATATGCAAATTATATAAGCACGTTTATCTTTCTCGCTGTATATATTACGTATAGTAACCTAAAGACGTTCTTAATTCAAAGCAGCACAAATGTTTCTGTGTAGCTTACTTGCCATATATTTGTGCACTACTACTATGCTCTACTAATTTATTGAGTACTATTAAGTGAATACTGAACCAAAATATATTATTTACTAATATACTGGCAAGGTTACTTAACATTGTCTCGTGCCACTAAAAATACAGTCGAAGGCATTAAAAATGTAATATTCTATCTCTTTGCCTCTATCTGACCTATATTTCTCTCTTCCCCTGTTTTGCTCCTCTGGTTTTTCTTCGTTCATATAGAATGAATAAATAAAACTGAGGAGTCCTCTATATCACTACTGAAATCACTCAAATAAAATTAAGGAGGTCTCCAGGGCACTACTGAAATTACCCTTTTCGAATTTCTTGCCACTTCTTACTTGCTTTGAAAAAATATATTTCAATGAGAATCTTGAAAAAAAAAAAAAAAAAAAAAAAAAAAACAATAAATTTTCGGTGTTAGTATATAAGTTAGCATGTTCTTTTCCAAAAATAAATAAATAAATACAATTGAAATGCCTGAAAAATCGAACCTCCCCACTGACGAAGCCTGACCCTCTAAGAATTTTTTTATTTTACATATTTATCAGAGATATCACTGTTGAAGAATATACCAACATTGTGAATGTTTCTTTTGTTGTTTTTTACTTTTAGCTAGACATGCACACAGACAATTTTCTTTTATATTATAGAAGAAGAAGCAGAGTATGTATATTTATGAAGGTAATTAGATATATAAATATACATGCATACAGAGCGTGTTTGTGCAAATTAATATGCCCATGTTTATTCTAGATTAATTTCTTTTGGAACTTGTCTATATAAAGAGAGAGAGAGAGAGAAAAAAAAGCAGTGATTTCTTCTTATATAATCTTAAAAACTAACATCATTCATATCAGAAATAACCTATTCTTATTGTGGCTAATGGGTTGAACCTCTCACCCGAAGCATCTACACATATGGAATATTAAAGAAAAGAGAAAAAATATCCAAGGTAAATGATTCTTGTATTACAAAGCAGACAGCGTGGTCCTTACTTTTTTTGTGTGTGTGCTTTCTTTTCTCCCTTCAAAACATCGTCGTTGCATAAGAAAAGAATCTGCCTCCATTTACACCTTACCTGTCAATTAGCTTTCAAATAAATCATGTAAAATCAACTTTGATGGTTTATTGTCATATATTTTAGCGTTCTCCAGTCTGTGCCGCCATCATCATCAATGTAGGTGGGGGGGTAGTGTTAGATGTTGAATGAGCTTTGAATGCAGAACGTATTTCAGTCATCAAAACAAACAAAAGCAACTATTCTTAAGACGTGTTGATTGAATTGATGTGTTTAGTGATAAAAGTTGTAGTTGAAATTTCAAACTTGACAGACTAAGAAAAATGCTTCTTAGCTGGTTCAGCAATGTACAACAACTCTCTATAAGTTGTTTGAATATCCTGGCCATCGTAGACTAAAAAAGCTGTAAAAAGCGGTATAATTGCATGCAACCAATTTGAAAAAAAACAAAACAAATTTCTTTTGATCTTGTTCACCCCCAAACAAGCCATATTGCCATGTGGACGTAAAGGGCTTTTATTTGGGACCATGTTTACAGAATACAATGTTAGGAAATGAGAGATATATCTATTCATATTACATTTAAACTTTAGCAAATAAGTACCGTCAGAGGAATAAGAACCAAGTAGGAAATTCCAAAGTCTAACAGTCCAAAGAAAGAAGCTATTAGAGTAAAAGTTCAACAGTGAAGAGGGGGAATTTTGCTGCTAGACAGGTTTGTTGGGTGTATGCATATATGTATTGGGTTGGCAACTAATAACTTGCCGTTTTTTAAATATATTCTTTTGCAAATTTATTTGTTATATTTTAGTTTTCGAGTCAAAATCCAATAATTTCTACCGAAAAAAGTATTGAAAATCTTGTTGAACGTTGGGAAAAAGCTGTGGACACGAATGGAGAATACATCATTGATTATTTTACTTTTTTAAAAATGTAAATTAAAAAAAAAAAAAAACGGCAAGAACTAAGTTACCAACTTAATATGTCAAGAGGATACACGTATAAAAAGTTAGAGCAAATTCCATTAAAGAATTTGTATATCAAGATTTTGGACCAAACTGCATAGATAGATGCGAGATGTTGAACAATCCAAGATTCAGAACACTTGCCGCACCCTAAATATCGAAAGTAGATGAAGAAGGAGAAAGTTATGCATGACAGCACAAAGAAAAGGCTTTTTCAAACTGAAGTCTATCTTTGGTATGATACAAAACTATTCAATAGTGAGGTTGCAATTTGAAAACTTTGGGGAGTTTGATGCTACCTCTTAGTGACTACTACTCCTAGATCCACTCTTATCTGAAGTGTGGTACCTGTCAAGGTTAAATAGAATTTATTATTTATAGTCTATATGTTTGCAAAATATACATCTACGAAACAAATGCAATACAAAACTTTCATAGCTTCCACATAAAATGACTAGACGGTGGTTGACATACCGTAAAATTTATCAAATAAACAAAAGTTGAACAGACGGAGCGACTTTACTAAACCAGAAAATGTTTCATCATATGTAAAAGATGTATGTAAAAATAATTCTATTTTTGCTATACAAAAATACCTTCAGATTGAGACAATAGTTCTTGTTAGTATTTTTTTTCTATTGACAGTGTGTCGGTATGCGAGTCAAATTATCAAGCATTTGAATATAACTGCACACTTGTGACAATGCGACAAAGTAAACAAAAACGAAAATTGTGTGTTCGAATGTACGTTTTAAATGACAAAAACATGTGCACTTTCATTTTGATTCTTTCTCGTTTACTTTTTTTTTGCTTTTTTAACTCTTTCATTCTATAATTTCTTTTTCTTCTCTTTCTCAAAATTATCCTCTCTTGTTCTTTTTGTTTGCTTTTCTTTTCACTTGTATATTTTTTTGCTTTTATGATACATGTCTTTGTTTTCGTTAAAAAAAATATTTCCCCTTTTGGTTTTTCTATCTTGCCATTTGCTCCTTCCCCATCATTTCTTTCTTGCACCTTTCTTCATCTTTAATTTTTATCTCTTTTCTTCAACTTTATTAATCATTATCATCTTTTCACAGTTCATCTTACTTTCTTTCTTCATACTCTCATTCAACCCCAATTTAGGAATGAGTTCTTTGTTATTAATTCCAGAATGTTGTAACTACCAGATTCTATGGCTTGAATAAAATTTGTCCCCATGCTTAACACTGAACTAGCACCCTTGGCATGATCCTCTACCCCATCCACCACTCTAAAATCTACTTAGCTTTCTTAGCCCATTCTACTTTTTTTCTACCTATACTACCCAAGTACTCCACCTCTACCCTTAACTATCTTAGACATGATGCAAAACTGAATCCAGTGGTAAAGCACCAAATTGCGAGGTTTGTTACCACTTCAAGAACAATTCTGATCTGGAGAAAGTGCCTGCCAGGGTCTCATTTATGTGTTAAATAGAAACTGTCTTTTGCAGATTATTTGTTAACAAAAATATATATGCTTAGAAAGCAAATTAATGTAAAAACTTACCAGGTACAAAACACATATACACTTTCAACATAAAATGACTAAACTATGATTGAGATATGTTATAAAACTCCTTCAAACTCTATTTTCCTTTTCTTTTTACTCTTTCTTTAAATTAACATATTTTCTTCTTATTTGAGTTTTCTTTTCGTTTCTTTCTTTTTTCATTTTCTTTTCGTTTCTTTCTTTTTTCATTTTCTTTTCGTTTCTTTCTTTTTTCATTTTCTTTTCGTTTCTTTCTTTTTTCATTTTCCATGTTTTCCCTGTAAAATGCTCGATGAACTTATCACTCAGGATTTTTCTTTGGCCAAAACGATTTGTGTTGTTAGATGTTGAGATGAAGCGACGTGAATGTAATTGAATGTATCATATGAAGTCTGGAGATGTTGTTGCTGGTCGAAAAAGAAGCAGATACTAATGATGTTCCATTGCAAATTTCACTCATCATCCCAGTGCATTCCGGCACCATCATATCTGTGCCATCTCCATAACACCACAACTGAAATAGGGCAGCAAGGAGATGTGACAAACAGATGAAAAAGAGGGAGGGGTCAAAAGAAAGAATAGTAACACAACCATATGAATCTCTTTAAATAAGAAAAAAAAACACGAAACAAATGATAGTGAATTCTTCATTCAGATACCCACCTCCTCTGCACCTATATGTGGACTATTCTTTCTGTGAATGCTGGGAAGTGGAGCTCCTTGGGTTCGGAAGTTAAGAAAATACTAGATACAAGGATTCACTGATTTGGAAGGGAATGTTTCCTCAGGGCACGAAAGCACAAGAGATCAAGAGGGAGAGGGTGGACGTTTGGCAAGAGAAAAATTGAGCCATTCAAAAGCGTTATGATGAAGACGAGGAGAGGGGGCACCTTTCAAAAGTAAACCTTTGATATATTCTTGCTGTTGGGATATGTTCCAGTCGACTGCTCATGTTGTTATTCATTTCATAAACCAAAAATAAAAAAATCTATCTTGAATTGCAGAGATTTGGTCTGTGACCGATTCCACCAGAGGGAACTACTAACTACACCAAAAAGCAAAACTAGTTCTAGTTTTCTTATGAGAGTTGCTGCTTAATAAACCTTTATTAAACCTTCTCATAAATAGTGAATATACTTGCCTGCCTAATGTATACAAGGCTGATGACATAGGAAGAATATATTGGGAGAAAGTCTGTGTTTTCTTTCTTGACAATTTCCGTTTGCTTTTCTTTAGAGTTGTTCTTTTTTTGTTTTTTTTAAGATGTGTCCTCGCATCTCTAAGAGAGGCTCTGTCTATCATTGTTTCTTCTTAAGTTTCAAATCACATTTTTACTGTTCGATGTGCAGATTTAATGGACACATCTCAAGAATATTGTATCTTGTTTTCTTTATCTTTGAAGTCTTATCCTCATTATTTTCTGATTCTTCTATATTTCCTTTATTTTGCATTTTGTAGGTAAGTAGTTTAAAAATGTTGTGTAACCTTTCTTTTCAACCCTCTCTCTCTCTCTCTCTCTCTCTCTCTCTCTCTCTCTCTCTCTCTCTCTCTCATACACTTCTGCCTTCGATGGTCCCCTTTCTCTACCTCTCTGGCAACTAGTTTAATATAATGAAAAGAAAAAGAAAGCTGGTTGACTGTTTGACATAGGTTTAATATTTTATTATTATTTTTTTTAATACTCACTGTTAAGATTGAATGAACCCCTCCAGTGCACTAATTTCGTTTCTAATGATTAATAAAAACTGAATATTGCAATTTTTTAAAAAAATATTGTTACTATCAACAGGTTGGAATTACACTGAATTCAATGGTGTAAAGTTTGTAAGTGTATCTCGTGTAGTTTCTGAGTTTTAGCCAGACACACACACACACACACACACACACACACAACTTTCCTTTTATATAATAGTTTATTTTTGTTTCTTTGTTTTATCTCATATCCTCTTTTGGGTTTTTTAATGTGAAGAAATAATATTGTAAACGTTTCATTGCAAACACTTCTGTTAAGTCTGATTGTTATTTTATCCATAGCTTAAAGAAATGTTCAGTCTTTTTGAATGATACTGGGGGAGTAGGTAGGGGGAGGGGGAAGAGAGATATTTTATTATAAATATAACAAATACTGACCCAACGGGTCGCAGGTATTCTAGTTTCTATTAATTCTCTTATCTTTACTTTCTTTCCTTCCTTCCTTCCTTTACCTCACTCATGTTCCCCTTCTTCGTTTTTTTCTTCTACTTCTGTTCTTCCATTTGCCTCCTCCCTTTTATTTCCTCTTCTTTTACACCTTCCCTCTGGTTTTTATTCTTTCCCTGCTGCAAAATTTTTTGAACCTTCCAATTTTCTGAGGCGGAATTCAGCAGACAATGTCAAGAAAAACATACCTACTGCTTTAATAAGAGAGCTAATTGAAAATCAATATCCCCAGCGACGAGTGATAATGGTTGGCAGTGTGGTATTTAGGATTTCTTCTGATTCAAGCTCACTCGTCATCAACCATTTGAATTAAGTGAGGACAAACAAAACTTAACAAAATTAGACAGATTAACAAAACGAGAGAATAATGAATAAAATTAATAGCAAATAAAAACGAAACAGTTTACAAAAACATGTTTTAAAAAAAACAAAGAATTCTTATCAATTTGATTGGAAGATGGAGATTTGTGTCTCATTTGAACCATTTTTACAATTACTGTCATTTGCTTCTGCAAAACAAAAGTCTGTAATTTCTCGATGGGACTTGAAAGTTTGGTCAACTAATTATCAAATTAGCAATGGAAATATTTTGCGACTTCTTTTCTTAATCGCGAGTCGATGCAATGTTTCGTTTGGGGTTTTAAGGAAATAATGAATAGATTTATCATTTGAGATTGAGTTATGATCAAATTAAGCTGTCCGGGGGGGGGGGAGAAAACGATGCTTCTTTGGAATCCCATCCCCCAAAAAGTTACTTTTTATTTGGAAGGAGGGTGGTGATTATTCCAATGGTTAGATATCCTTAGAAATTCAATGTATTTCGATAATTTTTATGCTTTTAATTATTATTTAATACAATTGGTGTCATCATGTTTGTGCCTCTGTTAAACTACAGCAACACACAAAACTTTTTGTGTTCAGGTGCACACAACATTAAAAATAATACTTAACATGCAAACGTCAAAATAGTGCGCATTTATCCTCACTTAACTTTAAATACATATAATCCTCAGTAGTAACATGATTTATACAAGAAAGGAGACTTTGTTAGTTTGGTCACATTGAAAGAAAGGATGAGGTTGCTTGGATTAATAAATGTAGGATAGTTGAGATACCAGGGTGAGTTGGAAGGAGTAAGCCAAGAAAGACATGGGATGAAGTGATAAGGATGAACTTAGAGAAAATATGGATAAATAAAGAGTTGGTTTGAAATTGGTTTGGAAGTCAACATCTTGAGAAGCCATCCAACACATGTCAGTATGTTTAACCGCTTGTTATTGCTATTGTTGGTCCCCCCCCCCCCGACAAAGAAGGGATTGCACCTAGTAATTCGTTTGTTTGCACTTTTCTCAATAACCACGCCTTGAATTTTTTGAAAATTTTGCACAAACATTAGTTCTGGTGAAAGTAAATATTTGCCAGAACAGATTTTCCGGGATAACTCTGGTTGTCCCTCAGGGTCCATTATAAGGGCAAAATTGTCCCCAAATCATTCATACATTCATTTGTTTGCACTTTTCTTAATAAACATGCCTTGGATTTTTTGAAAATTTTGCACAAACATTAGCCATGGTGAAAGTAAATTTTTCACTCATGGAGGGGGACCCTGCATGATCGGCTTATTGACTGTGCAAAAATAATCTCATCAAAATCCAAAAGATTTCATTGTAAATATTAAAATATTCTTATCGAAATATTTGATTTTAGATTTTATTTCATTTCAGATTTGTAGAATTTTTAAATAAAAAATGGCAAACAATGATTGAAAATGTGATTTGTTACATGAATTTTATTGCTTAAATTTATTTAGATTGATATTTTTGTTCTTATTAGTTATCGTCTTTCTCCCAAAGCAATCTTAAAATCTCTTTGGGGATCCAGTCAATAGTTTTTAGTTTTTTGTAGGGATCCAGCTGCTGAATTATTTGGTATTTTTAAGAACCTAGACAATATATTATTTGTTGGTTCTTTTAGAGACCAACCTAAACATTGTTTAGTCGTTTCGAGGGATGTATTCTCTATGGATTTTTTTTTTTTTTTTTTTTATGGGGGTGGGGTAAATCAATGCATTCTCTTCTTTGTGTGTGTGTTTTTTCAGGAAGGGGAGGGACTTGCAATAAATACTTTCATCTTTCTTAGCTATCTCTTAGCCTATAATTAATCAGATGGCATTTAAAAAGGGGGGAATGGCCCTACTACTCATAGTTTGGAAATTGGTATTACATATTTTTTTGAAGGAAGCTCTGATAAAGAAATAATAGAAAAGACTCTTCCTATGCATTTTTGTTTGTAGTTTTTGTTCATTTCTATATTTAATGCATACTTTGAATTATAAAGTCCCTTAAAGAGAAGAGAAAAATGAAGTTGAAGGTGAAGAAAGTGGATATTAAGGGGAGGTAACCATGAATAATTTAAGTGGTTTACCAAACATAGCCAATCACGTTTTTATCTTTTAGTCTTTACATCTGAAAATAAATTGCATGAAACGTGGGTGGTTACCCTGCCAATCATTGAAAAAGATTGCCACCAGTATAGTCACAAAAGATGATAGGATGAGGTTCAAGAATTTTTCTTTTTCTAATACTAAAATGGTTTTGTTTGCCAAAGCCAGAAAGGTATTTAGTTCTTTTCCACTGCAAGAACTTAGACACCATGGTCAGAAAGTGAAATTGAGAAGTCAGTGCCCCAGAGTAGAAGCACTCTGATCTGCAAAAAGTGCCTGGGCAGTCCCGTCTCCATTTACTGGTGAGGGCGCCTCAGTCAATTAGCAATTAACTAATCCCTTCTCAAAGAGAAAGCAAAGCCTGGAAGAGTGGACCTCCTAGAACAGCACAGAACTAAACTCTCACCACAAAATCAACAGGGATCATATCATTACAGGAATGCTCTAATCTCTGTTGATTTTGGGGGTCCAGAATAGAAATCCCTGGCCTGATTGCCAAAGCCAGAAAACCGAATTTGCTCTGGCATTTTACTCATAGATGAATGGGGAAGAGATGGTTGGCATGCAGTTATGAGATGCTGATTCATAAAATTTGAAGATGATATTCCGATTGTCAAGAGTTAATTAGAATTGTTTTTCTTCTTAACATCACCCACTTCCATGAAGTCAATCGTATTTCCGTGTATAAACAAGGAAGTGTTTATGTGATCGGAGTTGTATGTGAGTTGAACTTTGACCATTAATGGTTTGTCAAAGTTCCTCTGCTGATTCTGACCAGAAGAGAAAGTTCATTCGTTTGAGTTACAAATCAAGTAAATCTGTTTAATTGACATAAAACACAGGGTGACTTCCCCTTGGCCAGCAGCAATATTTCAGCTCTCTTCTGCTAGGCAAGGTCACTAATCATGATGAATGGGGTGAGGCAGCTGGGAATTTGTCTTTCACAGTCTCACACCTTTATTTACATGAGATGACCATCATGAGTAGACTTGCAATCCCTAAACTTGACAGACAGCACCAATCACAGCCAATGCTTCCAGATTTCTTTGCAGATCGCAACTTCTTATGAAACTTTAAGAAAATATTTCTAAAGTTAATTTCAATATAAAAGAACTTGTTTTATTTAGCTTGAATGTTTTTAGCATTTAAATAACAACAAAAAACATGGATCCATGAGAAAACGTAGGTTAAATGCTTAAAGTAAAAACCTCAAAATCTACTTACCACTCTATTGCTTCTAGCCATCTTGCATCTATCTTTGCCACTGCATTATAATAATGCCGTGTAAGGGGATTATGCAACCGTTGCTTCACTATAAGCTCTTCATAATGCAGGTGGATATTCATTGTTGCCAGATACAAAGTGAGCCATATATTCATGATTTCATAGTTTTTACTAAAAAATTTATTTTTTTATTTATTGCTCGCTGACAAAGGAGGGATTGAACCTAGTAATTCACTCCTGTTCATCTGTTCGCACATTTCTCAATAACCCACATCTTGGATTTTTTGGAAATTTTGCACAAACATTAGTCATGGTGAAAGTAAATTTTTGCTATAACGGATTTCCGGGATAACTCTGTCCCCCATCCCACCCCACAGGGCGCATTATAGAGATAAAATTGCCCTAAAATCGTTCACTAGTGGAAGGGTACCCCGCATGCATGGCTAGTTTTTTTCTGAGAATTGAAATTTAGTAAAATCTATTCGTATGTTGTATAAAAACTCTTTTACATAGAAAATAGTTGCTTTTTATAAGTTATACTAAAATAGCAACTGGTGTTCAAGTATTCATATGGAGTAAATCATTTATGATGGCTATTGCACTTTAGCAAAGAGGGTGGAGTTAACAACAAATGATGGAAGAACAAAATGTTTATTGCCGCTATATAGAACAAATATACAATGATGGAATTTTAAAGATCATTTAAAATTGTTGTTAACATGAACAAGCATTTTAGAAAGTCATTTAATAATAATTTAATTGTAGAGATTTATTCAAATGTTTTTTGTTTAATAATATATGTTGAATTCTCATATGTCTGAAATTAAATCTTTCTAAATATTCAGCTATATAGCCATCTTGAATTATCAAATACAGAAATCTATTTATGAAATCATCTTGAATAATAGTGATGATGTCCAAATAAAAAAAGGTATATTATAAAATTGCTATAGATTTTTCCAACTGCGACTCTCTTGTGTTCCAGTAATTAGCTCATCATGTTCGTATTCTTGTGGTTTTCACTGCTAGAAGCTGATACTTATTTACTTTTGTTAGATGGCTCCATCCTTTCATGTTTCATGGAGTGTGCTCCATTGGGGGTGAGAGGGTGGTCTTCTTTTTCTTTTTTTCTTTTTTAACAGCCTTCATCTTTATCTCTCCAGCAGTGAAAAATTCAACTCTTTGTATATTTCTTTAAAGATAACAAAAAATAAATTAAGATGAAGAAAAATAGAATCCATTCTTGTTTTCATCTTTTTATGTACATCAGCATTTTTTTTTTTTTTTTGTCGTGCCGTTGTTCTCTTTGGGTATATTTCAATATTAAAATAAAACCGTTCAATTTTTCTTTTCTCGATTTCTTTACCAATTCTATTTGTACTAATCTACCCTTTTGTGGTGCAGGTTAAATAGAATCATTATCTATTATTTCCCTTTTAGCATATTCTCTATGTGTGCATTGTTTTGCATAGAAAGTGCACTGCAAAATACGACTGTATGCATATAAAATCCAGTAAATAAGCCGAGTATCCAAATTAATTCCATAATATCTCTCCTCCTCCTCCTCCTCCTCTCAGTGTCCATCATCATAAAAGAAAGTTCTATTCATTGTTAGCCATTATTATGGGCTATGCATCGCACACATGCCACCATATTTTTTTTTTTTTTTTTTTACCGTTTCTTTTTTCTCCGCTTATCCTTATTCTTTTGTTACGGGTGCTCAAAATAATAAATCCAATTTTAATCTTATATTTCTTCATTAGGTAATATTCCTTTCCAAAGGGGGAAAATAAAAACGAGAACCGATATTCTTGAGATGTGGCCACTCAAGTTGCATGTTTAACACTGAAATTCATATTTCAAACTTAAGAGTGACGGATAAACGTAAATGCGTTTTCAAACTTAAGTATGATGAACGAACGTAAATGTAATTCCAAATTTAAACATGACAGACCAACGTAAATGCTATTTTAAGTTTAAGCAATTCAGACCAAAGAAAAATACAAGTTAAGCATGAAAGGCCGACGAAAATTCCGTTTCAAACTTAAGTGTGGTAAACCAAGAAAAATGTCATTTCAAATTTAAGTATGGCAGATCAAGCAAAATACCACTTCAAAGTTAAGCATGACAGATGCTATTTTGAACTTAAGCATGACAAACTGGCCAAGGACACAAACTTGTAGAGATGTTGGAAAAGATCATAAGATGCGATGATTAAATCTGCACATTTATCAATAGAAATGTTCTTTGAAACAGCAGTGTGACAGAATGGCCAACAGACAGAGTCACACATAGAGATGTGAGGACAATACATCGAAAGAAATAGATTTATCTTTTTACTTTCTATTCAGTCTTAAGCTCTAAAATTCTGAAATGGATATTTTGGGATTTGTCCAATGCAAAAAGCCATAAATTAAAACCTTCATTTTCCAGAGTTGCCTTCTTTTGAAAATAATCACTCAACAACAACAAATCTTAAAACGTTTTCACCAACAATATTTTAATTTCATCAAAGTTTTTATAGCATCCAAGTCAGCATTTTGTTGGTTTTTTTTTTTTTTTTTTGAATGCTGTTTTAGTTATCTAACTAATAAGGATTAGATATTTTGCTTTTTTAAACCTAGAAAAGGTATCCATTGCTTGCAACTATTTTCATCGTCTTAGTGAGTGTCATGTAGAAACATTTTTACCATTCTCACTACTCTTCTTTAGGTGCTGTTTGTCAGGGTTCATACCGATATTTATAATATTTATTAAAAAAAAAAAAAAAAAGGAGATATGAATATTTCGAGAGAAAGTAATTTTCAACTAGCTGAACTACCCGTTCCAAGATGGATTTATAATAAACTAGCCTGGGTGCCCGGCGTTACCTGGGTGTTTGGAGATGTGTGTTGAGCAAAAAAAAAAAAAAGAATAGTGGTAATTAGCAGGCAGGCCTGAACCCATATCGCAAAGGTGGAAAAGAATGTGAAAAAAAAAAAGTGACGTCTTTGCCGTTGTGTCCATCACAAAACTGGAAGTGGCGGAGGTTTAAATTAAGGCTACTCAATCGAAAAGAAGGGATGACTTTCGAAATTATCGTCAAAAAAAGCGACTCCTCATTGTTGAAAAGTGCTCAGTTGAGGGTGAAGGAATTAATGTTTTTGGCCAATTTTTCGCTATTTGTCGTCCGAAGGATTGAGCTTCAAAAGGATACTAATCTTCTGAAAATCCGTCGCCTGTGTTGAAAGTTTTAGGCAGACATACATAAATACATTAAACAGACAGGTGAGATTAATACTATAGAAGATGAGACACATTTTGAACGTTTGATGAATTGAAGAGACCAATTCTCCCATGGCCAAATACTTCAAAGCAATCAAAAGCATTGATTGCAATGACAGAAAAGTGCGTGAAAACAGAGATTAGACAATTGAAGTTTTCAACTTGAACAAGTCTTAATTTGATCGAGTTTAGCACTAGTCAAAGTGTTTAATGGTCGAAATTTGGTAAATCAATAGCATTGTCAGTGACTTATAGTTTAATATTATTAAAATAGGAACTAGGAAAAAATTAATAGGAGAGTCATTATACTCCTTTAAAGGCTAGTTAAAAAGTTAAATCATGGTTGTAGTTTTTATGTAAAAATGTTTGGTGGAGTAATTTGTTCTGTGTCATATGTATGTAATTCAGATGTTTCTGGAGCCTTCTATCAAAAACCAAAATTTGTTGCGTTGTTAGTTTGATATTTTGTATTATTTTTTTTTTTTATAATGATGATGATGATGATGATGATGACTTGAACAAATGATGCTTCTTTTACTAGTGGGAGGAGGTGGGCTGCTTAGATATACTTTAATTCATGCAAATTTCGTATTTATTATTACAGAGCCAATTCTCTATTGAATATTATATTGTACGTAATATATGGTACTGATTTCAAAAGTTTAAGGAAAAAAAATGACTTGGGTGTTATCAGCTAGAATTGAAACTAAAAACTACAGTCGCGTTCCTTACAATTTGAGCTATTGAGAGATAGATAAGCAAGATCTAAAATTAAACCACTTCAAGTTATGAATGAATTTGCACATGTGCAAAAGTAATAGAAATATGTCGGCAAGTTTAAATGAAAATTTTGCATTTCAACTTGCTGACATATTTCTCTACACGTTATTTATGCAAACAAAGATTTTACTCGTTATAAATCATCTTTGGTGTATGATTACGATTTTCTGTTAATTTCAGTGTCACGTGATCAGTATTTTAAGAGTTTATCGGTTAAATATTTTCACACATACATTTGTTTTATTTGCACAGATGAGTATGAAATATGTGTAATGAATACGGCCATAAAGTAACGAATTGACGATGTCAAGTTCAAATCCTACTGAATCAATGGTGATCAAATTGTGCTCTAATACCTTTGGGAAGAGTATAATTCCACAATGTCCATTTGCTTTGGATAAAATAGCAACTATTGCACGATTCATTGTACACCATTAAGTAAACACAATAGATGTCCATTTCGACATTATCATTTCGACATTATCATTTTCTTTTGCATTTATTCTACACAGTGAGGGCCACGTTGGATTTCCCCTCCCACCAGGAACAATTCAAAATTAAATGGAAAATGGTTGAAGTAAACCAAATCTATGTTACATGTTCTTTGCACTTGCAACCGAATTGGTCAAAAGAAAAACTGACCATTATTATCGCCTATAATTTACTGTGCTGCCAACAAGCTTTGCTGAATTCATTTAATTAAAATAAAACAGTTTTAAGACTAAAACTTTAGAGATAAAACACTTCCTTTTCCTTATGCTTTTTTTTTGTTTCATTTAATTAAAAAAAAATATTGATTTTCATTTTGACAAGCTTTGCGTTTTCTTTACCTTTAATTCTTTAAGTTTCAGTTCCTTTCTTGTAGTACCAATTATATTACCAGGAAGAAATGAAAGTGCACGTCGCTTTCGGAATTGTAATGAAGCACATTGGAAAGCATCTCCATAATAAAACAAAATCTATTACAGGTTACTTTCCTTTCTTATCCTTTTTCTCAAAGATTCGGTTTATCAGTACTTGTAGATTTTTTTTCTTTCCTCTATTTTTATTTCTTTCTCCCTCTATCAAATCTGTTCTTTTTTCTTTTAATTTCTATTCGAATTAACTTACTATGTATTATTTGTACATATGTAAGCAAATATGTGTCATTCTATAAAAAGTTAAAGACTATCAAAGAACTTTTTAACATTTTTCAGTACGTTTTTATGTCTTCTTACATGTACTGACATTTTTTTAAACCAATAACATGAAGAAAATTTGTACTGAGTTTTGATGCTTTTATTTCCATTAATTTTTGAAATATTGGGTATTTCACAAATTTTTATCAAAGAATTTTATGCTAATATTTAATAATAATTGTATTGCCGCGTGGAAAGCAACACACTATACAGTTTTATTCCGTTAGGTATGCTAATAGCAGTCCGTGTCAGGTAACAACAACTGATAAATGAGCTGACAAGTAAACCACTAAGTGTTTACATTATCCTCCTTAAATATACATGAATAGTAGTCATATGTTTGAATCATATCACAATAATATCAGTTGATATCACACAAAATGATTATGAAGGGTCTAGGAAGATAAAAAGAAACGTGAATGGAGAGCACCACCAAGATCTCTACTAGAAGGGTGTTGGGGATACTAGAATCCTGAGGAGGCTTCTTGTCACTCAAATTTCAGAGAAAACTAATTGTCATTCTCAGTGAAAACAATGGTAAATGGTTGTTGTGAGAACACAAAATGATTTACAGTGGTGATTAGAGAACACTACTTGAAATTTTGTCACTCAGATTCTAGGGAACACCGGATGTTTTTATCAGTGAGCAATTACTTGTAAAGATTTTCAGAAGAACTTCTAGTGAGTGTTCTTGTGAAATTAATTTACTAAAAAATACAGCTAATGCATTATAATTCGTTGGATTTATGGCAAAATTTTCAAAATATACATAAAATGACTAGAGAAAAGATTTGAGTGAAATGAGAAAAGCTTGTTTAAAAAGTAGGCAGTATTATAACTATATGTTTGTAGAAGGAAGCAAATAAAAAATAGATATAAATATATAAAAAAAATTAAAAAATAAATAAAATAGCCAATAAACCACATTTTGTTTATTGCATTTTTTTTTGCTAGTAAACATAATGACCAGTATTTGTCAATGTGATATATTCCAAAGTTTGGTTACAAACTATTATTATAAAGGTCAGCCTTTTTATCAGTCTTATAGATTGACTCATCTTTCTCTTTTCTTAATCGACTTTGCATTCTCTACTGCCAACCTATCAATCTCTTTTTTTTCTTTATCAACCCTCAAACTCAGAGGCAAATAACCCAGTAATCTAAATGCAGTTGATTTTTCCTGATTGGTTTGCGTTCTAATTCCTATTACAAGACTCCACCTCCCCTTCATTTTCTTTCTGCTCTTTTTTTCTTTCTTTTCATTCAGCATTCCTCAGCATTTTCTTCTGGATATCACTATTAGACACAAGGCGGCAGCATGCTTGCTAGAATTTCACTCTTCCGATTCTCAGAAATAAGAATTCATTACAAGAGACTTGTATTCTGATACCATTGCATGGCCTCATCTGCTTTAGCTCACGGCTACAATTACAGACTCTAACCACAGTTTTATGTGCATTTTTTTTGTCTTTCCTATATAAATATTTATATACATGCCTCATATATATATATATATATATATATATATATATATATATATATATATATATATAGGTATGTTAATTGCTATATTATAACAATGTAACGAACACCAACGAGATTAGTTAACAGTCACCATCTGTTGTTGCTTTTATGTTTACATTCTTCAAACTCAAATCTACATATGCTCTATCACCAATATTGTGCACTCTCCACCTAATAAATCATATAACTACACTACAAGATGTTTTGTGTAGAAATGTTTATAGTCATCCACAGACAGATGTTTAGAGTATCATAACTCTTCAGTGTGGTTAGATGTGGTAAGTGTTCTCACGGTAAGATAAAAAAACCTGACATCAGTCAAATATTTTATCCCTACGCTATGCTATTATGTTTACCCATTCAATAAGGTTGTGTTTTTTGGGAGGAGGGCGTTACATTCATACTACCAGTTACTGCTTGTATATATATACACTTACTATTTTAAATGACATATATGCATATATATATATATATATATATATATATATATATATTTTTAATACCTACAGACACTAATGTTTCATCCTTTCGAGCATCACTAGTGCAGGTTGTCACGATTAACCCCGGTCAGGAGATTCGGACCCAGCCATGAAGCATCTCTGACTCCATTAGCAAGGAACGAACCGTTCGGCCAATATTAATCATAATGCTAATATTGAGATGATTAATCAGAAATTGGAAAAATATTTAGCCTATTTTCCGATTCCAAAAACGATTCTTGTAATATTTTTTAAACTTGAATTTCTATTGCTAGTACTAATGATAAATTTGTTTTTAAACTATTAGTAAAACTAAAATCTGAGGATCATAATAACATCAAAACAGGATATAAATTTATTTTACTTGAGTAAAAAAAAAATTAAAAAAAGAAAAATTGATACTTTGCATAAATCAGTTAGGTAACCTTTTAGAAATGGATGCACTTGATTTATAAGGTTCTGAAAAACGCTTAAAAATAACACATTTTTGTCAAGAAAAAATACGGTAAAACAATATTTAATTTAAAAATAAAATACAAAAGGTGTTTTTAATCTTTTTAATTCATTTATTTTATGTTCTTCAGCGTTTTTCGTTCTTTTTATGTGATGGGCTTCTGCACTGACAAATCTTTTGAAAAGCTAAAAACAAAAAAACTTGAGAAATTTTACAAGACAGAATTAGGTATAAATCATTTTTGAATTTTTAAGTCTCTGTGGCAGAAAAACCTTTGGCATCAGTTCTTTGATCTTGATGTTCCATGTCCATATTACTTACCAAGACTTAGAAATTCCCCCCATGACAGGCAGTCAAAATGATCCATCGTTTTCTTTCTTTAGCAAGACCCCCCCCTGTCCCCATGACTATATATTGATTGTAAAACAATTTTTATAAACATATAAAACATTGCTTGGGATGAAGATAGAAGGCAATAAAATCCCGGGGTGATAAAAATTATTTTTTATATCATACATATATTAGGAATTATACTTTTTTAGGCAATAATGCATACTTTTACTGTCTTTTCAATCCAGATATAGAATTAGTGGTAAAAATAATTAATGTACTTCCCTGAAACGTTAGAATAGCCCGGTAATGGTGATCATTTTACTTTAAGTGTATCTATGAAAATTATCTCTCACTCTAAATTCTAAAACAAATTTTTTCATGTGTTCACACATACTTACCTAAAAAAGTAGAATAGCCTTTTATGAATGCTTTAGCTGAGAGTGTTGATATACAAATTTGCTATTATTATTATTATTATTATTAGTAGTAGTAGTAGTAGTAGTAGTAGTAGTCTTACTATTATTACTAACTGTACTTTGTTTTTTCTTCCTTTTTACAGTAAAGCAGGTCAATCTACTACATATATTAACAGTAACATAACCAATCAAATCTTTATAATCAGTCTAATTAGGGGATATTCTTTGATAGAAGGAATGTACAGAATTGCTAACTATGCACACTTGGCTCATTCTTGTCATGTTAAGAATGGTATTCTAAATGATAACTATATTATTTAAAAACTTGTTCTTAACATGTGAAGAAAATGTGAAGGAGGCTTTATGAACTATTCTGTTCCTGCATAATCTTTTTAATTTGCAGGCCAATTATTTACAAATTGCATTTTGTCAATTCATGATAAACTAATGCCAATTTCAATCAATTACGAGGAAAACATTTAAGAAAAATATTTAGAAAGATCTACTCATTTAGTATATGCTCCGTTAAGTGTATCAGTTATATTTGCGAAAATATATGCAAACATTGCATGAAGTTTTTACAGTAATTCGAAAAGAAAAAAGCTATAAATCTCTATTTTGAAATTCAGAAAGAATTGGAATCTGTAATTTTGTTGGAATTTGGAATTTAGAAGAGATTCAGCAATCAGAAAAAAGTTGGAATCGTCCCATCACTAATATATGCAATTTATCCATTTATATATTCTTACTCCATATCTTATATATATATATATATATATATATATATATATATAGTTCACTGCACCAGCGAAGTTTAATAAAATAAATTGGTGCCTCACCATTCATCAAGTAAGAGTCAATTAGAAGTTCCATCCATCGCAAGGACCGTAAACGAAAAGAATGAAATAAAATGATTTAATAAAAAGAACGAGAGCAAAACCGAAATTTAAAGCAACCAAAACTAATAAAGAAATACAAATTAAAAAAAAAAAAAAAAAACAGAAAAGGCCAACCATTCTCGATAGACGCAAGTGCAGCGTAAACTACAAGTGAACGTATTCCGTTTCATGAAGCTTCTTGTAATTTCTTACATTCAACAAAATAAATGGCGGCCTTTATCACATGACTAAAATGACAGCAAATTAAATTTCCCTATGATTGATCACCCCCTCCCCAATATGTCTTTCTCTGTGTTTCTCTCTTGCAATCAATCCAAAGTTTGTCTAGTGGCCATCTGCTTCATCATAGATCTGAACTCTCTTAAGTGAAGCTCAGCTTTTATAACTCGTCTGTGGAGTAGAGGCAGAACGAAAAAAAAAAATCTATCAAATTCTTTTTAGAAAAAATGCTCATTAGAAGTGTCAGTGCATTCTATAAGAGGCTTCGTTTATCAGCCCGTCACATTTGCATTGTCAAAATGCATCTTCAATATATTCATTTGTATTATGTGTGCATATATATATATATATATATATATATATATATATATATATATATATATATATATATATATATATATATATATGCTAAGAGTTGAATCATATGCAAATGATATTGAAGCCTGGTTTCAAAAGAAAAAAATTAACACAAAACATGATTTTTATGAATATTTCCACAAAAAAAAACATTTTTTTATTCAATTAGTCGACAAAAGAAAAACATGTTTTGTTTGAACATTTTACTTTTGAAACCTGGCTTAAACACTATTACAATCTTTGAACTTGTATTCTTATAGCTCTATTATTCTGTGTAACAAATATCGAGCTGGAAAACGCTTTATGCCAGATTTACTCATATAAATGTGATTTAATTTATTCATTATTTCTATTTTTATATAACATATAAAGCTAACCTGTCAGATTTTCAAAGTCAAATCCAACATATAAGCACAGAAAGCAAACTTTGTTTCTGAGGAGTCAATATTCATTTTTTATTGTTCTACCATGATTATTGGCAATCTAATACAATATTTACTTAGTTACAGTATATTTTTAAAAAAAATGACTTAGTCTGGCTAAGAGGACTGTTAATACAAAATATTTTAAAATAACTGCCTTAAAAATTAAATCAGCGAGAAAACTTCAAAGTGTAATGTAGTTAAATTTTTCATCCAAAACTAATATCCAAAATAACACCTGTGACAGGCTAAATGTTAGTTCTAGAATTCAGACATCTATTAAAAATAATGGTCAGCTTTATCTATAATATAAAGCTGAATGTATGTGTGTGTGTCTGGTCATGAATAGGTTCCTATATGGTTGACTATTTTAAAAAATTGATTGCATATAATGATAGAAGATGTATCGAGACATAGGAATGGGTATGTTTGATCTGGCAGAACGGTGGTTCATTAAAATTGTGGGGTCTGCGTTTGCGCCTGGTCCACAAAGTATGGAAATAAAAAATTAAAAAAAAAAACGTTTACAAGTGTTTTTGATATAGATGTACATAATAATACTTTGATAAGTATGTTTTAACTTAAATAGGGATGGTATAATAAAATTGTAGGGTCTGCGTTCGCGCCTGGCCTCCATAGGCACAAACTTTCATAAAGACTTTTCATATCTATCTGCGTAAGTATACTTTGATAATTATGTTTCAGTTTGAAGAAATATGGTATAATAAAATTATGGGGTGTTCGTTCGCGCCTAACCTCCATAGAATGGAAATATGTCACAAAGTTTAACAAGGTTTTTTTAATATAGATCCACAGAATATTGTGATAAGTGTTTCAGTGTGAACAGGTATGGTATAATAAATTATGGGGTTTATCTATTTTATTTTTACTTTCATCATATTTTGATTTGGTTTTGATACCCCCAAATTCGAAGCTATCTCTTTACAACCCTTCCTTTTCATAACCTATCATACTTTCATAATTCAGAGTCCATTTTCTGTAGGCTGTTTTTGAACCCAGTCAACGACGGGTACTTTTGCTAATATATATATATATATATATATATATATATATATATATATATATATATATATATAACGTTGACAACCATGGTTTTTACAAGAACGTGTTGACTCAACATCATAAAAGATGAGTGATAGCTTTTGTTAACTTTTGAAAAAACATACCTCACTATGTGATGTCATCTATTTTCAAGTAAATATGTTTTCTAATTCACTCGTTTCCTCCTCCTCTTTAAAAAAAAGTAACCATCTTTTAACACGTTTTATATACATATATGCACCTCCCACACACACGATATATATATATATATGTATATACATACATATATATATATATATATATATATATATATATATATATATATATATATATATATATATATATATATATCAACAGGTTTATATAAACTTGCTTATTCATGCATATGTGCATATGTGCTCTGTACCCACTAAGAAAGTGTGTGCGCACACACATAGACTTTAAAAGCCGGTACACACACTTACTAGCTATTGTGTGTAAGCATGCTAATGGTTATTCAATGTAGTAGTCTGGCTTTCTGTCGGCCACTCAATGTCAGCTAAACCAGTGTGATCAGTGGCAGCTGTTACCAAAGACAGGTCTCTTGACTGGATTAGAACAGAGTTTTCTCACACAGAATCAAGAGAGAAAAGCAATTCTTTTACTAAAAGGAAAAATATGGAAATATCCTATTTTGTATGCCTCTCTCTCTCTCTCTCTCTCTCTCTCTCTCTCTCTAGAAAGCATTTCATACTGAGAGGTAGAGTAGTTGGGCTCAAGGGTTAGGAAAGGGACATCTATGTGGGTAGGTAGGGGAATTATAAATGAAGGCTTGGTTGAAACTAACTTCCAACCTGACACCTTTCAAAGTGACCCCCACCACCTCTCATACCGGTACCCTGCTACATCAGACAGGCTACAAATCAAGGCATTTTATGGAGAACTTGCTTATAATTAGAGGAGAGTAAAAAAAAAAAAAAGGGACAGTGGTTAACTTTTTTTTATCATTATACTTTTTTTTGGGGGGGGGTATTTCGCTTTTGATCTGGTTCAATAAACAAAATCAATATCTAATCAAACCCTGATTTGCTGACTTACAGCATTATAAAAGAAAGAGTTTCGATACAGGTAGACTTGACTCATCTTTAATATCGATCTCGTGTGTGGGTATATGTGTTAAATGTAATAGTATTATTTCTTTTGGGTTATGGTAGTGTACTGTTTTGGTTTCTTTTTAATCCTTAACAGAACCTGAGGCCAATTTTATTATAGTAAATGTTTAATTGTGACAAAAATACAGATTTTTTCAAGACTTTTTTATCATCATATTTTTGTTGTTATATTTATTTTATTTTTGTTATCATATTTGAAAATTTTAACGTTTATACATTTAGAATATAGTTGATAATCTAAAATTCAAATCATTATCTCTTTCATTATATATATATATATATATATGTGAGAGAGAGAAAGGCAAAAGGGAAAAAATTGAATTGCAATTTTTTTCCCTTTCTTTAATATTTTTTTTTGCATCTTAACATATTCTAAAAACAGTTTTGTCTGTTTATTCAAAGTTTTTACATTTTTAATGGTGCTTCCAAGAGCTTTTATATATATATATATATATATATATATATATATATATATATATATATATATATATATATATATACTAGCAAAAGTACCCGTCGTTGACTGGGTTCAAAAACAGCCTACAGAAAATGGACTATGACTTATGAAAGTATGATAGGTTATGAAAAGGAAGGGTTGTAAAAAGATAGCTTCGAATTTGGGGGTATCAAAATCAAAGCAAAATATGATGAAAGTAAAAATAAAATAGATAAACCCCATAATTTATTATACTATACCTGTTCACACTGAAACACTTATCACAATATTCCGTGGATCTATATTAAAAAACCTTGTTAAACTTTGTGACATATTTCAATTCTATGGAGGTTAGGCACGAACGAACACCCCATAATTTTATTATACCATATTTCTTCAAACTGAAACATAATTATCAAAGTATACTTACGCAGATAGATATGAAAAGTCTTTATTAAAGTTTGTGCCTATTTCCATTCTATGGAGGCCAGGGGCGAATGTAGACTCCACAGTTTTATTATACCATCCCTATTTAAGTTAAAACATACTTATCAAAGTATTATTATGTACATCTATACCAAAAACACTTGTAAACGTTTTTTTTTAATTTTTTATTTCCATACTTTGTGGACCAGGCGCATACGCAGACCCAACAATTTTAATGAATCATCATTATGCCAGATCAAACATACCCATTCCTGTGTCTCGATACATCATTATATGTAATCAGTTTTCTATAATAGTCAACCATATAGGAGCCTATTCGTGACCAGACACACACACACACAGACATTCAGCTTTATATTATATATATATATATATATATATATATATATATATATATATATGATTTTGCTCGATTCCAAAGTTCTAGATTTTATCATATCGATCACCCTTTTTTTTATTTTTTATTCAAAACAAAAACTTTGACACTTTGTTTCATTTACGAGAGAAAAATTATTATTTATCTGTCAATAATGAATATTTCCTCCATGGACTCATCAGGAAAACCAGAAATTTCTGTATAGCAATGTAACAGAGAAAATAAAAGACACATTGAATTAATATCCATTTTGATAAGAGTGAGTGATTGTTACTTGTTCTTGGTGGCCACTTTGTCTTTTCAAACACTAACGAAACCGATCTGTAAAATGTGCTAAAGTTTTTGTTTAAATAAAAACAAAATAAAAAAACAAATTATTGGTAAGATGAAAATCTTGGACTTGGAATTTAGCAAAATGATTATATATATATATATATATATATATATATATATATATATATACACACACACACACACACTAAAAACACATTACAAAAGTTGTTTTATGCTTTAAGCGAGACTAATTAAAATAGATTGTTTAATTATAAATTACATCACTGGTTTTTATTGAATTTCTCTTGTGAAGCTACCAATTACATTTGTTTTCAAATTTTTATTTGAAAAGATTTAAAAATTGATTCATACCATTCTGCAGCAGAATAATAATATACCTCAAAGAAAATCACACTGATCAAAAAAAAAAAACACACCTTTAATCATTTAACTTTTTTGGTTTTGTGAAAACTTGTATTCTTTATAGAATGGAAAATTTATTAAAATTGGATAATTCTCAATTTTTTTTTTTTTTTTTTTTGTGATTACAAAGTAGTCTCCCTAATGAAGGTGAGAGCGAATCTTGTCTGCCAAATTTTTAGTCTCGGGTACTGATTTCATGGACAACAAATCAGTTGTTCATATTAAAAGACTTTGACTCCATATTTTAACTTTTTAGATACTATCTTCTTACCTATCAATTTCTTTGACATTTTTTGTTCTTACAAGCACATTTACTCTCTATTTTTGTCTACCGTTTTAAATTTCAACAACCTGCTCTTTTTTCTTCTTCTTAAGCCTGTCATCTATTTTTATAACATTGTCATTGGTGATGCCATCAAGTCTATACAAGGTCACTGTAATATGTGAGTTAATGTAAGAAGAAGGCTTCAGCAAGACTTAAATGATTGACAGCCATGTCACTTATCCACCCACTCAACTAGCAATGCTCCCCAACCAACTACCGAATTATACTCCCCACTCATACCCCACTACTCTTTTCATACTGCCACACCTGATTGTTGTAATTTAACATTTAAGAACAGGACTAGCATCTGAATGGTGTGGTTAGAATAGTGTATATATATATATTACTTTGTGTGTGTGTGTGTGTGTGTGTTTCCTCCTTATAGGTTCCGAAACGGCTGAACTTATCTTTTGCAAATTTCACACAAAGGTAATTTATAAGTCTGGCAGTGTTCTTAGATATATTTCTTCAGAAATTCATTCGTTAAGTACTGAAGATCGAAAAAATTCGATCTTAAAAATAGTCTTTCTCCTCTTACAGATAAAAAAGAATGTTTACAGTGGAATATTTTATGTTACACTGTTACAGCTGACGTGATATTGTAAACAAACATAGATGGAATTTGATGAATGACATAATCATTATTATTTTTTTTTGTTTTTGCGAATAAGTCCACCAGAAAAATTATTCCTCGTAATATATAATATTCAGTACCGCATTGATTCTATGTATTATTCAATTGGAATTCATTATTGAGATGAGTATTATTTATTTATTTTATTGCGGACTATTATCCTCATCTTTTTTGTTGTTGTCTCACGACGTTTTGGCCAACTATGTATTCTTTTGGGGCCCGTGGCACACGGGATAGAGATGTTGAATCTCTATGGTTCCAGGTGAGCATTGTCTGGAGATAGCAATTTCAATCCTACCCAAAACCGGCCAGAGGCTTACTTGGCCAAAACGTAGTGAGACGACAACTATGGAAGGCAGTAATTGCTGAGAATGCAGTTAGGAGATTCGGAGTTTCTATCCTGTTGCGGTTATGACCTGACGAAGGCCAGAGGAATAGTTGGCCGAAATGTCATGAAACAACAACTAAAAACATGAGGATAATAGTCCACAATAAAATAAATTAATATGATTGATATTCTATAATAATACATATGCAATCTGCATAAATTAAAATATCATGTTTAAGCGTATTGTACGACCGTGCAACACTGGGCATCCAGCTAATATATATATATATATGTAAAAATAGGAATTCTGAATTAAATTATGTAGAATTACTACACAATTTATTGTTTGATAAAGGAGTGCAAATAATTTTTAAAGTTTTTTCCTTAATCCATGGATTTTCAACGAATGGCTCATCTCATCGGAGGAAATGTTATTAGCAAAATAGATGTGGGTAATTAGAAATTTGTTTATTAGCAAATAAAATTGAAAATTAAATTTGAAATGATAATATAAAAAGGATATTCCATAGTTGAATGAATGAGGATACACGGATGATTGTAAAATCCAATGAATACTGGTATATTCCAGAATGAATTGCAGGGTTTTTTTAAAGCATATTCCAAGCTATAATCATATCTACTTTGCTAATAACATTTCCTCCGGTGAGATAAGCCATTCAGTGAAAATTCATGGATTAAGGAAAAAAAAGTTTAAAAATTTATTTGTACTCCTTTGTCAAACATTAAATTTTGTTGTAATCTATATATATATATAAAAGCGAAAATGTATGTATGTGTGTATGTTTGGATGTCTGCTAAAAACTTTTGACAGACGCAACAAAAATTCACAAACTCTGTATCACATCGAAGCGCCATCCTTTGCTCGAAAAATATCGAAAAATTGGCCAAAAACGTTGACTTTTTCACCCCGAAATCGACAATTTTCGACAGGGGGGGGGGTTAACAAAAACGGTCCTCTCGTGACAATGACTCATTCTACGCATGCGTCAGATGACGTTGTGACCTGATTTACTTTAAATAGTTGAAAAACCGAACAAATTTCATGAACGTCTCCTTAGTTCAGTTGGTTAAGGCCTTGGTTCATTATCTAGACGTTTTGGGTTCGAATCGTGGTGTGAGATGGTTTTTTTCTTTTTTTTTTTTGATTTTTTAAATTTTAATATCGAAACAGGCTTATTTAAGCCATTTTTCACACGTTCGTTTTTCTGTTTTCATCGTTCGTTTGCCTTACGTTAGTTTTTTTTGTTTTTATTTTCCCGCTTATGTGTTAACGTTGTTTTCTTTTTTTACTTCGCTTATAACAAACAAACCTTTGTCGTCGTCGTCGTAATGCTCGGCGACTTCCGGGCGCCTCAGGGCTTCTGGTTTGGCTGACTGAAACATGCTCATGAATGTGTAAAGACATATAGATGCTTATGTAAAATAAAAAGTCTTGTCCTACTTTGGTATTGAGCACTCTTGCATTAATCTTGTTAGAACTTCATTGGTTGCTTGACCTCTGGAAAATATTAACCTGGTGTGTGTATGTGTGTGTATATATATATATATATATATATATATATATATATATATATATATATATACATACATATATATATATATTATACCTTCATAAAATTGATAGAAAGAAATACAACAGAGTGCTTGATTATTAAAATACAATTTTTCAAAAAATTTAATTTGAAAATAAAAGCATAATATTTATTTGTACATTGCGCAATAGAAGATCAAATCAAAATACCATGATACTGTCGGGTTACAAGTCAGTTAGTGTTCAAATTTTAATGACTATTCTCAGTTGTAGTTGAGAAGTCCTGTTTGAAAAAATGATATAAATGCATACATTATCGCTGCTTTATTATTATTATTATTATTATTATTATTATTACCTCATTTTTATAAGAAATTTTACTTTAATTTGTAAATTTTATAACTTTCTTAAAAGCATACTGAATTAATGTCTAAAATAAATAAACATAATATGTATGTTTATCACGGTGAGCGATCTTCCAATAGGACTTCTCAACTATGACCACTCATGGACTTGAAACTGACGCTATTATGTTTTGACTTGATCTTCTGCAACAGCATATATATATATATATATATATATATATATATATATATATATATATATATATATATATATATATATATATGGTATTCCTTTGTGTTTCAGTGGAAATATCTATCCATTTAGATATCTACATAAGCATTTACACACACATGTATTTTGTTGGGTATATCTTCACTGAGCTCCCAAACATGTTAGATTTGGGTCCGTGGGTAAACCCAACACATCTTCTGGTCATTTGATTGGTTGTCAAGAGAGTTATATAATTCTTGGTCTACTTACACAGAGCGACATTTCTTCCTCGAACGTCTCATTTTCTTTTAGGCTTGACTGGACAACCATATCAACAGCAGACAGATGCTCGTCATTCGCTTACCACAAACAACAACCCTATGCAAACTCAAGAGGTGTCTATATGTGTAACTGGAAGTGCCACTGTGTTCAGCAGAGGCTTTATCTGCATAGTTGTAGTTGTTGGCATATTTTCAAATAGGTCTTACACATTCAAACAAATGATAACATGACTAATATATATATGTAACAAAGGCTTTTACTAAATTATACACTCAAACTAACTTCTGAATGTCAGTGATACTATGAAACTGCATTTTAGTATCACTGACATAACTCATATGATATAGAACTCTCCATTTGTGCCTTGCATCAATTCTGTCATTTAAGAGGTTTGTCATTTTATGTGTGTGTGTGTGTGTGTGTGTAAGTGGAAAAACTCCAATTTAATGTATGTAATAAGGTATTTAAAGTATAATGAGCATTTGTGTTCATTATTTCTTGAAATGATGAATATTAAATTCTCACTGCATATTGTATTCATCATTAAAAAAGACGCCTCCATAGAATGATCCGTAATACCATCATACATTTTCGGATGTATATATATATATATATTATGCATCAATTTTCAAGATTTACTACAACATCGCTTAATATGCAAGTAGAACTAGTAAGCTATGAAAAAAAAAAAAATATATATATATATATATATATATATATATATATATAGCAGTATAGCTATACTGAATTTTCCGTGTTTCATTCCCATAGAGACTCACTAGGCTAAAATGCATTTTAATCCGACGAGTCTTTATGGGAATAAAATTCGAGAAAATTTTGTGTAGCTTAATTACCATATATATTTTCATGAGTGATTAAAGATAGATCTAGATATATATTTTCAGAACCAAATAGTAAGTTATAAAACTATATATAGCAGTTAAGCTCCACAGACTTTTCCATGCTTCCTCCTCATGAGGATGAAACAGAAAATTCAGCCTAGCTTAGTGCCATATATATTTTCATAACCTACTATATTTATAATATGAAAATATATTGATTACAGAAAAATATCTACTGTTGCATATAGATTTATTCATCAATTTAAAATAATGAAATACAATGAAGGGCGTAGGGGGTTATCAAAACTTTTTATGCCAGGAATTTCGAAGCCTAATGCTTCTTATCAGAAGAGAATGGGAGGTGCTAGGCAACAAAGTATGAATGGTACGGCGAGCAATATGTATTTTAGGGAATCTTGTTTAGAGGGTATATATTAGAGAGTTGTGCGAGGGGTATTGGGGGAATTGTTACAGTCAATGAGTGACCTTCAATAGGGGAGACTATGATTTTATCTGAAGTGGGCGGTAGATGTGTGGAATATGTTTTGAGGGTAGGTATTATATGTTACAAGGAAATTAAGATCCAATGAATGCGAAATATGATCAGGCATACAATTAAAATAAAGAATAAAAAATACGAATAAAGAATAAAAAATAAAATTTTAAATTAAAAATGATTAAAAGATAAATCAATTTTTTTAAGAAATAAAAAATATAAATTAAATATAAAAAAATATGAAGTAGGTGCATTCCACAGTTGGACTTCATTCACTTGGTTTGTGTTAATCAATGGAATTTCTTATATGTGGTGTAGTGGTGGGATGCAAGTGATTCAGATTTAGGATACTGAGTTCAGAAATGCTCTACTGATGAGCCAAAATGAGGGCAAAACTCGTCTAGAACTTCCAGTCTGCAGCTTTCATAGTTTGTATGAGCCGTGGCATTGTTTGATTGTGAAAATAATTATATATCTCATCCAACAATCTTATATACGATATGATGAACTCCCATCGATTTTGATGTATGAGCTCTGCCACAACAACTAACTTGTTTGGAAATCCATACAAATGATTTGCTTATAGTGGTGAAGGCTTTGTGCAGAACCAACCACCTTTTTGATACAACTGCTAATCTCAGTCAGTGAAATGTGAGCCACAAGAAAGAGCAGACAGTAGACCTCATGATTTTACATCAGAGTTTTCCTTCTCCTAGATGCACGTTTTATGAAGACTGTTCGCATCTCTTCGAGTGGATTAAACCTGCCCCCAGATATCAACCTACAAATTTTTACGTCTGGCGTTGTACATACAGCATCTAGCATTCTCAAATGGTCACCCATGTGGTACTGATCAGGCTAACCGTTGTTCAACTTTAGTGATGTGGCAAGAACCAGTGTTATATTGTGTGTGTGTGCACACATGCATGTGTCTATACTTACCAGTTCTCTGCTATGACACTACCTTTTTTTGTTTGTTTGTTATTTCAACATATCTGTGCATGCGAATAGTATACACACACGCATGCACAAATATGTTTTGACGAAGTGTAAGTGAATGATAGCCTCAATTAATTTACATTTAAGCGATGTTTGCCTTTGGCAAAGTAAACAGTGGATGAAAAGAAAAAAAATGAGATTAACGAGCCAAACTGGCAAACCAGATGACAATATGAGTATAATCCAGCCACACGGAGAGTAGCATAGGCGAACAATGAATTCAAGTTTTAATCTCCTAAATCTATTCTTATTTCTATTATGTGAGAAAATATGTTGAGACTGTGAAGACTGAAAGGAGATGAAAAGCTAGGACTTGTTTTTGTTTATGTGTTTTATCCTGACGAGTCCTTATGCGGATGAAATGCAGAAGATTCCGTATAGCTTAATTGCAATTCAACCTGATTTTACAGAGATCATTGTGTAGGAGAAATATACATATTATATATATATATATATATATATATATATATATATATATATATATATATAATAAGAACAGAGCTGTAAAGTAGAAATTTACAAAAAGTTTTTATTATTCGGCAGAATACTCCAGTATATATATATCAATGTCATCGACAGAGAGTTGTTCCGTCATATAACTTTTCAGTGCAACTAGACGTATTGTTTTCACACTGATCGCCAGATTAGCAGTCCAGCATTTTATCTTTACACTACTGCACTTAACTCAACCTTAAAGGAATTAGTGATTTTTTTGTTTATATTCTCGCTACCAGATAGCAAGATAGATCTATTTCAAGTATAAAAAGTAATACTTTATGGCACATATAATGCGCTTAAATATGATATTTTAATTCATGCAGATTTCCTAATTATTAGTATTATAGAACCAATTCTCTATTGATTATTATATTGTGCCCCAAATTATAATAGTATTTTCAAAAGTAACAAAATATATAACTAGAATCAAAACATTCAGTACTCCAACCTTCGTCATTACTGTTTAAGTTATCGTCAGATGGATAAAAATATAATTAAAAATTAACAGACTTTACGTCCACCAAGTTGTCATTTTTTTCAATTTTGACCCTCCTTAGCAGTTATTTTTACCAATTAAAGGCCAAATCCAATTTTTCCTGCAGATCCAAATTTCTATATATCAAGATTCAAATCTAAAGCAAAAATTGAGAGAGGAGCTTGGTAGAGACCGTTCCTAAGACAGACAGGGTCACTTTTGTGTGTGTGTAAGAGATAATTTCCCACCTGTCAGATTAGTGCATCAATAATAAAATTTGTGTCTATATGTAACAAAAACGCAGGTTATTATACAAAATGAACATGCTGTTAAATAACATTTATACTTTATTTAACAATGTATTCTGTTTAAATCGTATTTCAAGTTGAATGTGACCAATTTGATAATTTGCGGAAGATAATTTTAACGGTTTGTAAAAAAGATACTTTCACGATATGTAATGATGCAAAGACGAAATCTTCTGTTACATTTGGTGAGAAAGAGATTTTAGATTTTTAAATATTTTGTTGTTTCCATTTTGTTTTCCATTCAACAGGCTGTGTTCCATCATGTAATTAACAGATTGTCCCATCCAGTGGAAGAAGTATTTTTTGGGGGGTTTTTTTATTGACGGAAAGGCATTTTTTTTCTTCCGCGCTCCTTACTATTTTGCCAGTTTCGACTGTATCCCTCCAGAGAAATTTATGCATTTAATTCCGTCTGGATTATGTTAGAGATCTGCTTATAGAAATCCGGAAACTAAAAGAACTTGCCTATAATTCCTGCTTATTTTAGTGATCTGTGTGTGCGTGCGTGTGTGTGTGTATATATGTATATATATATTATTCAACCCATTTCAAATCCCTTGTTAAGACGTGGATATGGAATAATCATGTTGACACACCAGTTCTCGCCAGATCACAGAAATTAAGCAATGTTGGACTTGATTAGTACCAGATGGGTGACCATTTAGGAATTCTAAGCGTGGTATGTGCTCTCTGCTTATCTCGGCATTGTTTTCAGTCACCCTGAACCTCCATTTGCCTCTGGAATTTAACTATGCTGACTCAGGAGACGTGTGGTTGGAAATTGTGCAAGTCTAGCCACAAAAGCTCCATGCACAAGCACCCTTGCCGTAGGTATCCATAGTCTGTCAAGACTGAAGGAATCCACCTTATATATATATATATATATATATATATATATATATATATATATATATATATATTTATGTGGAAATATGATTCTTCAATTATATTTTACCTTTTATTTATATCCAATACTTCAATTTATGAAGCTCAATGTAATTACAGAGCATAAAACAAATAAATGGAAAAAGCTATATTGACCATCTCACCATTTATTCTTTTAAGTATGTTTGCCATGCACAATTCTTGACAGCATCTATTTCATAGTGTAAAATCATTCATTTAATTATTATATTAATTAATTAATTTATTTTACCCTTAACTCATCCTTTTCCTTTTATTATGCAATCTGAGAAGGATAGAATTTGACAGAATATATACAAAGAAAGTGGGCAAACCAGAAACTATGCAAGACAAAAATAACATCAGAAAATCTTCAGAATTAAACCTTTAGACTTGAAAAAGGTTTGGTTTGCCCGAAATGATATGGTAGAGGTTGTTACCATAAAATTTTATATATATTCATAAATGTCATATTATATATACACACACACACACACACATTCAAATTTATCCTGAAAAAAATGCTCAATATTCGAAATAGAGCATCAACACATAAAGGAAGACACATATTCCTGCCCAATCAATTTGGAGTACATCCACTCTAAAAATTGAATACAAGATAATAAAAATTATACAAAGGTTATACGGTTTTCTGGGCTGTAACCCAAAAGAGTTTTTTAATCATTTCTGCGCAATGTCAATATTTATATAGGTATATATGTGTCAGCGAGTTCTCTTGGTCTTTTATACATGCAAAGGATTCTTATGCAATGACTCATGAATATTTAGCTTCATTTAATACTCACTATCTACAAATTAAAAATATTTATACACAGCCTTCAATAGATTTCTTCATAAGCTGTGCATATGTAAAAGCAGTTGTGATGCATTTACACACACACACAGCAAATATCTTGTAATATGAAATGTAATTTTATTAACAATTTTTAGCTTTCGGTTCTTTTTTATTGCCATTCTCGGTTTTAAATATTTTATTGGCAAAATTACAACTGACATGACTATTTTGCATTTGCTTAATTAGTTTAGAACAAGAATATATATATATATATATATATATATATATATATATATATATATATTATAGATACATACACACACCAAAAATGGAGGTAATGTTGCAATAGGATAAAAATCAAGTTTAAAATGCAGACATTCATACACATACACGATCAGCTGAAAAATTAAAAATATAGAATATTTGTCAATTGCTACATATACATGCACACACAGTATCAATACTCATCTATTGATGTATATATGATTAACCTTTACATATACAGATATATAACTTTAATTATATCTATCTATATTCCTATAAATTTGGGGGTTTTGTGTATTGATATATTAAAACCCCTTTTTTCTATTCATTTAAAAAGAAAATACAACTTTGTTATATATGGGTTATGGAATTGCATTTATCTGCAAAAGATCTAGCTAATTTGCATATTCTTTTAAACATTCATTTTAATTAATTCCCTATTAAATTTTTCGTTTTTCTTATGGGATGATCATTTTTAGTTTACTATTATGTGTAATTATATTCATGCAGAAATTCTACATGATTTATATTTGCATAATAAGGTTACAGTAAACACAAACCTCTTTCTATATATATTTATGTATGCTTATATTTGTTTAAAAAATTTTGCCTACCAAACTCCTGTCAAATTTTGGTCTACAGACATGAAACTTCAAATATAGAGTATTTGAACCCATGCAAAACTTTATATTTGGGGTTTAACCAGGGAAAATCAGTGCAAAAGTGTGAAAAGTAAAAAAACGGAATTTACCAGGTGAAGGTCGAATAACAGCATTACGAATATGCATGCATAACGTAATAGCTATTGGTTCATGTTTTAATTTTTAGCCTTGCAGCAAACATGTCTTCATAGCTCAGGTATCAACATCAAAGGAAAAAGTAAATTGTAAGCTAACTGTTTTGGTTTCGATACTCAGTGGTGGCGCACCAGTTTTTTTTTTGTTTTTTTGTTTTTAATTTTTAAATCATTACTATATATTAGGTCCAATATAATATAATAATAAATACGAAATCTGCATTAATCAAAATATCATATTTAAGTGTATTTTACAACTGAGCAATGCCGGGCAACCTGCTAGCGTATATATATATATATATATATATATATATATATATATATATATATATATATATATTACACACTAGCAAATATATGCTCCTTCAGATCGCATATTTTTGCTAGGCTGAGAGGCTGATATAATAATATACTGCATACATTGCCCCCCTCCCTCGCCTCACCCCTCCAAATGGAGGAGGTAGTATGTGAGAGGATGATATCAAGAACAAACCTTATCCACCTTTTCTCATTCTTCTATCCCAACAAAAAAGAAGAAGATAATCCAGGGAGGATGGTATTGTAAGCAACAAACATATTATACAAAAGATGTAATGTCTGGGAGGAATGTATTACGATGAGAGAAAAGATACTATACTATACTATACACCCAGCTTCCAAAAAATACATGGTAATTCTTATGGCAACAGATACTACATAACACTATTCCTCAAAGGAGGATGTAATACCTGGAATGGTCATATAACAACAAAACCGATACGATGAGCCTACTGAGCTATTGTTTGACTGTTAACAGTTTTCAAGTAAAAGTTTTATTAAATAGGGAAATACTTTGCACAAGACAATTCCCACTCTCTATGCGACTGCCACACTGATCCTAACAAGAGCAAGTTTACATCATCAGAAACAATTGTTGCTTTTAAACATTTATTGATCAAAATAAACACCATTAGAATCAACATATTTTCGCCAATGCAAAGCAAGTGTATTTATGCCAGTAATGTAAAAATCTTGCATTCTGGTAGTGATGAAGTCGCTGAAAACGTTTTTGATATCGCTTAGGTTTTTGAAGCATTTCTCATGTAGAAAGTTGTCGAGATGCTTGAAAAAATGGTAGTCGATAGGTGAGAGGTCTGGAGAGTATGGCAGAGTTTTGTAGCCTAATTCGTTCAACTTCTTCAGGGTCAGTTTAACAATGTGCTGTTGGGCATTGTTGTGGAGGAGAATTGGACCTTTTCTGTTGACTAATGCTGGGTGTTGTCAAAGTTTCTGATGCATTTCATCTATTTGTTGACAGTATTTTTCCACTGTAATGGTTTCAGCTGCATTCAAAAGCTGTAATGGAGGAGACAGGTCACAGATCACCAAACAGTCAGCATGACCTTCTTTTGGTGCAACTCTGGCTTTGGGAAGTGTCATAGAGCTTCCACTTTTCATTGCAAGTCATAACCCGGTCGAGAAAAGGTCGTTCTTGTTGCGTAAAAGAAAGGAAGATGACACTTCATAATGGCGTTTCTTTTGGTTGTCATTCAATTTGTGAAGCACTCATTTATCAAGCTTTTTTTTTGTCTTTCCAATCTATTTAAAGTGGTTGGAAATCATTGTATATGTTACGTCTAATTCAGAAGCAAGTTATCGAATAGTTGTGCATGGATTGGCTTTGACTAAGGCTCTTAATTGGTCGTTGTTAACATCTAATGGCCAACCACTATGCTCATCATCGTCAAGACTCTTGTCGCCGCCACAAAATTTCTTAAACCGTCATTGTGCTGTGTGTTTAGTAATGGTTCCTGGGCCAAACACTTCGTTACTATCACAAGTTGTTTCAGCAGCTTTTTTGCCTAGCTTAAATTGAAATAAGAATATTGTATGAATTTTTTTTGCTTTTTTTTTCCATTCAACGTTCTAAAAAGAAGACAATTGTTTTAAAGCAATTGTAATTTTAACGATTAGAGCGAAAAATGCTTTTTAAAATTGTGTATGAAGTAAAGGTATTATAACGAAAACTCATTTGAAATCAAAATTATAAATTCTGCAAAAACTCTCATCAACTTAATAGCAGTTGGGTCCTAGCTTTGGTGCTATAATGAAGAGCTCTGTGGCTTCTGTCGTCATAACTACCTATAAGAAGATTTTTTATTGAAGATTCCTAGGGTTCTATTTTATAACTAATTGTTCTGCTGAAAAAAATTAAACATTGGAAATCTTCAACATGTCCATTTTATTTTCTATTCCATGAACCATTTTCTCACATATAAGGAATGAATGCCAAGACTACGGTTCAGTTACGAGTGGAGCCAGAAGTAACCACTAGATGTTCACAGAGGAGTATCTAGCATTTTGCTATATTCGGAAAGAAATTGATTGCCAAAAATATTTTGATAATAATGTTGGATCCGTTAATATGCAAATATTTTCAGGCAGCAGACCCAAAATGAGAACAAAAAATTGTCAAGTAGCCAAAAATTTTTGCGCAACCATTTTGGGAGGTGGTCTTTAATCTTCCTCCTCTCATTCAGGATAATTAGGATTAGAGCCGACTCCAAGATGTATGTAATAAAAAAAAACATAATGTGATAGAAAATTTTTATTTCTATTCTGTTAATCTGCAGAAATCTACAGTAATTTCAAAATTTTACACTGGCCTACATACGGAGACGCAACTTATAAAATAAACTTGAAATTTCCCTCGTTTCTTTGGCAGAAATAAATTTTTTAATATTATCTGTTCGCAAACGGAAAGGGAGAGGAAGCAAACTGATGAGAAACTTTGTTATTGAACACACTTTCCGAGAGACACGAGTGAGAAATAAGAGCCAGAGAAATTCTGTTGTTTGGCCTAACCTTTTTGGCATCTTGATTTTGTCACCATAAATCATTTACAATACTATATTTATATATACTATATACATTTTTTTTTATTTAAAGAAAATAAAAAAGATGTCCAGCTATATATAATCAACACGATGCCTCCGTACAGTCTCGAGAAACAATGGATATCCCTTGTAAGGATAGCTGCACATTTAATTGTGAGACAAAGATTGTGTGATTCCCAAACACACCTCTCCTGAATCGCCATTGCTTGAGTATAGTGGCAAGGAGAAGTGCTAGACAACTGGAAACAATGCCAGGATAAGCAGAGAGCACGTACAGCACGTGCAATTCCCAAATTGTCACCCATTTTAGTACTGACCAGGCTCAATGTTGCTTAACTTCGGTGATCTGACGGGAACTGATGTGTCAACATGAATTATACCGCATATATATATATATGCACTCATTTCCACTGCCAATCTTCAAGATGTGTACTCTTTAAAGTACTAAATTTAAATAATCTAACCTACTACATTGTTGAAAGGAAGACTAATCACCCTCCACACATTAACAAAGATTGTCAAAATAATATCCAAAATGAATCATCACTATCTTTAAGCATATTTTTGATTTGATGTATAGGTAGATGTGTGTAGAACAGGAGATTTACTGCCATGTTTATAGAATGAGTGAAAATTGTTGGGTTAGTAGATGTAGAGCAGTTGAGGTAGCAGGGAAGGACGAAGGCAAACGTATGAGGAAGTAATAGAAATAGACTTGAGAGGAGGAGAAATAAACACCTGGTCAGAAATGGGTTTCGCTTGGAAGTCAATTGTTAAAAGCCGTCCAATACATGCCAGCATATAAAGCAGACATTAAACTGATGATAATGAATTCTGCTCTATACTTTTGGATACGATAAATGCTTGCTATTAGTAATATTATTATAGTGTGTAGTAGCATAACTGAATTGCTATATATTTGTCAATATACTATAAGCTGCGAAAATATATTGTATGACTGCGAATAAAGCTCAAAATATCACCAGTAGAGCGATTCACTTTGTTAAAGAAGGAAATATTTCCAAATCTTTATGTAGAAATAGGTAGAGATCGTCATTGTTTGATGGCTGCATGGACTGGCATGTTGCATTCGACTTAGAATGCCGGCTCGTATTCCCAACTGAAATAACGTTAACGGATCAGCATCCGGATATCGTCATTTGATCCGTTAATTTGAAAAAAGTTTTTTCTCGTCGAATTAACGGTTCTATTTGATGAAAATCTTGATTGGGCACATCAGCGTAAGTTGGAAAGATATGAAGATCTGTGAAAAGAAGAATGTATCAGAAATGGCTGGAAAACCATTGTATTTTCTATCGAAGTCGGATACCGAGGTTTTATTGTAAACTCAACCTCCACGTTCTTTAATAATCTTGGTCTTTCTCTGTCAGACAAGAAAAAATAGATAAAATACAAGACAAGGCTTTATCTGCATCATCGTGGATATGGCAATCCCACAGATTGACAACAATCCAACAAAGTCTGGTGGTATAGTGAGATACTGTTGGGCCGCTCTGGGCTAGTGGTAATCATGCTTCAGCTCTGAAACCATGCCTGAACTCAGAGTCATCATCTTTGGAAGTAATGTTGCTGTAAAAGCATCAGTTATTGTATTAGCATGTTTTGTTTCAATATACGAGTCTGCACACACACACACACACACACATATATGCGTGCACAGTTGTATATTTGAATACATCAATCAGTATGTATTTCTTTGTTTAATATTCCTAATATAAAATGCAAATCTTTCACTATTCTCAGTATAAACGGTGTTGAATCATTTATGTTTGTCTGCATTCATTGTTGTGTCTGTCAATTTATTGCCAAATTTTGTCCTCAGTCTTATTGTCTTCCGTTTGCACTTTTTGTTCTTCAAAAAAGAAAATAAAAAAGAAAAAAAGAAAACGGTTGCACAAATACTTTATTGCAGTTTCCATTAAAATCCCCTTAAATATGCCATCTAATAATAATCTGTAGCAAATAAGTTTTGTCTCATTTAGCATACCATCTATCCAAATAAGTTTTGTCTCATTCCAGCATACCATCTATCCATACTAAAGCTCAGTTAACAATTGTTTCCCCAAGACTGTTTTTCCTGTATATTTTAATCGCAAAAAGTCACTGGTTAAATATTATTTAGTATTAGGATTGAGCTGTTAAAAAAAAATGTTATTTGTTCTAATTCATCATAATTTGCAATTTACTCGTTAAATTATCCACTCTCTGTTTATTAAGAGTAAAGCCAACCCAGCGGCATTCATCCTAAGCAGGTTGAACTGGCTTCCCTTGAAGGAGAAAGTGTCTAGGGAATATCAAATTCATAAGCAGTCCCCAGTTGCATGTATAAGATTAAATAAAACTAACTAAAAACAGAAGATTTGAATAATTCATTATAAACAATGTCACCACAAATGGTGGTGGGGAGATATATGGCGATCCAGTAAGTCACAGTTCAACAGATCGCAACGGACGTGAAGGAGAGTCTATAAGGATAATCACATGCTGTTCCTCCTTGTTGGATTTGAAACCGACAGTACTGATGTTGTTCCGAACTTCTGTAGATACTGCAAAGTCGGTTATCAATGATGAACTCGTTTCAGTGAAGATTTATTTCTTATTTTCACATTTCAATATTTTATTCTCTTTAATTGTTTCTACAACGATATCCAAAACCCATCAAAGTCTTTAAAATCCAATCCTTCGCGAATAGAACTTTAAAATTACTAACCTTTCAGCCCGGCGTTGCCCGGATGTTTGGAGGTGTATGTTGAGCAAAAAAAAAAAAAGTGGTAGTAGGAAGGCAGGCTCGAACCTGTACCATGAAGGAGGAAAAGAATGGGAAAAACGTGACGTCTTTGCTGTTACGACCACCGCCAAACTGGAAGTGACGTAGGTTTAAATTAAGGATAGACAATTGAAAAGAGGGAATGACTTTCGAAAATATCGGTGAAAAAAAGCGACCTCTCCCTGTAGAAAAGTGCCTAGTTGAGGGTGAAGAAATTAATGTTTTTAGCCATTTTTTCGGTATTTGTCGTCTGAAGGGTTCAAAACGATACTGATCTTGTGAAAATTCGTCGCCTCTGTCAAAAGTTTAGGCAGACATGCAAACATACATACATAAATACATTTATATATTAGTAGTTCAAATTTTCGACCCAAACTGATTAAAAAGCTTGCCCTATCTCTGAATACCCTTTATGTAAAGTTTCAAATGTTTAGACCAAAAATTGTCTTTAGTAATTTCATAGAGACTGCAGAGGTCAAATTTTTTTTAAACTTTGACCCCTATTATGACCCCTTAACATTTATTGTTTTGGGTTCAAATCAAGTTAAGGAACTTATATCTAAAATTTCAATTGTTTATACTCAAAATTGTCGGAAGAGTTTGGTAGAGTTCTCAAAGGTCAAATCGTTCTTAACAGCCAAATTCTGGTCAAAAACGGATTACAAAGATTTTCCCAAATCTCACTACCATAAATTATAAATTATATATCAAATTTCGAGTCTGTAGACTAAAAATTGACAGAGTTATTGTGTATGAAATGTACACAGACAGAAGACACTTTCACTTTTATAGATATATAGATTATTAAGATCTAGCAGAGCCACCTTATGGTCATAAGTAGACAACCAAAATAAAACAATTTTTTCCGCAATATTTGCTTTGGTTTCAAATTCCGTAGCCTCATATTGTATCATTTTGATGCTTAGACCTTGAACCTTTCCGATTTTTTGTCCTTGTGTTCAGTTGGGCATTTCTGTACTTGTATGATTATGGGCACAACTTTCTTTTAAATCTACTATTATTTCTAGTAACCTTATGCAAATATGCTAGTATTTAATTTGCCATCTTATCTTTTCATGAACGTAATCCTCTCCTCCTTCATCCCGAGGTGGCCATTTTATATTTTGTCGATTTGCATTTTTCTACGAGATAACAGTGACACTTAATGGCACAGATTGATTGACAGCATATCCACTTGTATAATCAATGTCTTCACACACCTTAGCGCTTGTCATCTGGATTGTCTCCATTTTGATACTTATATATTTGGCATCATTTCATATATATATATATATATATATATATATATATATATATATATATATATATATATATATATATATATATATATATATATATATATATATATAACTAATAAGCACGAGTAACTTATCTACCAAATAATATGCTGATGACTATCAGCTCCACATATTGAATATTATGGGCGCAAATGTTAGTTTTGTACAATCCTTAACAAAAAGAAAATTATGCATGAATGTTATGTTATTTGTAGTTAGACTGGTTTTTGGGTTCTTGTTGTATTGTCGTTTGATTAAAGATCCCTAGAGTGTTGTTGATTTTTAAAGGCTTAACCATATTGTGAACGGAACACGGCAGCAATAAGAATAAAAACAATGACATTAGTCTGGCATTAACTAATATAACTATTCAGAGAACGGAGATTTAAAAAATGTTTTGTTTTTAGATTTCAAGCTAGCTTTTAGTTTTAGTTTTCTATGTATTAGATGCGGCTTTTTCAGTCAGTCTGTCAAACTTGAGTTTGAATTCGCATATTCAGATGCATCCATGCATCTTCATAAGAGTTTATGTTCAGCTTGTTGGAGGAAGAGGGGGGAAGAGAAAGGATCTAGTGTGATATCCCAATGTACTCTGAAATGCTTTGATTTTGTGAAAATTCGATGTGTTAAATAGTGTTTTATGTATTGATTATGCTGTAGTTGTGTATAACATTGATTATGTTTAATCTGTCAAACATTTTATTTATCCAATGCATCATAGTTAACCTAATGAGTTACAGGTCGTCTAGCTATAACTTTTTAGTGTACATTGTTAAAAAAATATATATGCTTAATCAATGTTTGCATTAATATACTTATCATAAAATTATGGCAGTAATTTTTCATACATGCATTATAATTTCTGATGACAAAAAAAAAAAAAAAAAAAAAAAAAAAACACCCACGATTCACTTTTTATTTAACGTAGACGATTTCTTTCCTGATTTATTTCATTTTCGATACGGGGCGGGGCGGGGCGAGGCGGGAGGTCAGTCTTGCTACTTGCTTTCTCATTTCCCTTTACCATTTGAATGTTTCGTTTGAGGGCTACAAAAAGCCGCACGTTTTGCTTGTTAACTTTTTGCGTGACGGGATGGATTTATATTTATTTATATACAAATACATGTGATCTTTATTATAGAATGATGAAGGATTATTACCATCTGTGATAAAACTGGGTTTAGACTCTAATAAGTTTATAAGTAAAAATTTAAAAAAAGTTTTAAAAAAAAAAAAAGGAAAGAAAGAAAGAATGGATCAGCTGAAAGTGTCAACTTCTTAAAACCAAACGAACAATTTTTTTGTTGTTTCTTTATCCTCTTTTTCTTTCATTTCCACCAGCAAACACTGTTCATCTGTAATCACCTCACAATTTCTTGGAATATATTCAGTGACAGGATAGAAAAAAAAAAAAAAAAAGATTTGTTTTTATAACTGATAACTAGATATTAATCGTTTTCTTCTTTAGTCGCCCACTCCCGTCTTTTTTTCTTTGTTCTTACTATGTGTGCAGAATAAGCTATCTTTTTTTATTATTATTATACAACTATCTGTTTGCATATGCATTTACATGTGAGTAATGGGTCTATCTATTTGGTTCCTTGTGGGTATGATAGCAATAATGATAAAAACACATATGTGTATGAATTAGAAATCCCGTTTTTTGTTTTTTTATGCGAGTGTGTGTGTGTCGCATGTAAGATGTGGCCGACCGATTCAGTCTGGAAATGAATGGTTGATATATTGAATGTCAGATCTTCCACAGCTGCTACACTGTACCAACGAGAAAATCCCTATTTTCTCTCTCTCTCTCTCTCTCTCTCTCTCTCTCTCTCTCTCTCTCTCTCTCTCTCTCTCTCTCTCTCTCAACTGATTTACATTAACCGTTCACAAATTCACTCTCTGCTTGTTTGTAAAACGTCGACTCTCCCTCTCCTTAAAGGGCTGTATCTTTGCACTGTATTCTCGCTATAGTCACTAGCAAGAGATATATTGATCAGTTCTTTGCTATTTCATCCCAGGTCTGGGTTACGACTAATTTCAAAAAGAACAGTGCACGCATATATATATTTTTTTAATTATGTCTAATCTGAGCAATAACCTTTAATTACTTTTAATCATAAATCAATATTTATGATTAAAAATTAATATCTTTTTTTTTCGTCCACTCATTTGGTTTGCTGAGAAATCTGTAAAATAATCAGCAATTGTATAAAGAATTATTATGATTATTTTAATAAGTAATACAGGAAAAGGAAGAAGAAAAATCCCCTATAAATTATAGATTGTTGCAAACTGAGCAGGTGCTATCAACCTTTGACCTAACACCCACTGAAGCAGACTAAAACCTGTTACTTCCCCCTCCAGCTTTCAATGGATGGTTTCAGCAGCCCTCTTACTTTATATGTCTTTTTAAACTAATTACTTTTCATTTTTTCACCCCACCCCCAAATTAAAATTATCCAATTTGAACTTATTCTTTCTTTAAAAAAAATGTATTTTATAAATATATTTTGTTTGCAAGAAGTTTTCAAATTTAACACTAAATAGTCACTTTTCAAAATGATTTGATGTAATTAAAATTTGGATAAATGCGAATAACTTTTTTTTAAAATCATTATTTAATTTTGTTATTCTCAAATTCGACTGCATATATATATAACACATGCTGAAAATTCTGTTGAAATTGAATAATTATAATTTAAAAGAGGAGGGGGAGTGAAAAAATTAACACATTGATTTTTTTTTTTTCGATTCTAGCATGTGTGGGGGAGGAGTATAAGTCGCGAACTTACAATATCGCTGTAACAAACATTCTATAGGGCCTTTTGCCTTAAGTTATTGTATGAATATAGGACGTTCCTTGCAACTTAGCTGTGTAAGGGAGGTAACTCTGATAGTCTTTCTTTTCTTAATTTTGTTGTCGAAAGTTTTTTTTTATTATTATTATTCTGCTGCTTTTAAAAATAAAAGTAAAAACAGATGGTAAACGAAGTCATTTGAAGAGACTATTTTTTTTTATTGATGTAAAATTTGAAAATTGCTGATATTTTGCCAAGAAATAATATTCCATTGAAAGTGGAGAGAAAAAAAAACAGGAAGGAAAAAATCATGAGATTTTTATCTACAAAGTTCGAACTAGTTATGTGCGCATTTATCTTGAATGATTAAATAAGATAAAATAAAAGAAGCGTTTACACAAAAACACACGCACCTCATGTATGTATTTAGTTAGGTTTTAAAAAAATAAATGTGTACATGTGTGATATGGAAATGCGTTTAGTGAGAAAGACACAAAACAAAGTGGAGAACATCAGCAGAATGCACAGACGGGTCCGTCTTAGTAAAAAGAGTAGTTTTATCATTAATATTAATAATTTAATAATTAATAATGATTAATGATATTTAATATTAATATTATTAATAATTAATATTAATATTTAAACATAGAAAGAGGTTACTCTCTGTATTGTTTTTTCGAAGTATCTATGAAATGATATACATGCATTATTGATAAGCTTGTCTTGCTTGCCTCCTTGTTACGGTGCACATTTTTCATCCGTACATTCTAGTTTTAAATGGGGGTGGTGCAATAGAATAGATAAAGGGTGACTACGCAAATTGTTGAGAGGAATGGAATGATGTAAATAATCCAGAGAGAGAGAGAGAGAGAAAGAAGTGGAGAGTGAAAGAAGAGTCTTATAAAAATACAATGATGATTATAGACCAATTATATATATATATATATATATACATATATATATATATATATATATATATATATATATATACTAGCAAAAGTACCCGTTGTTGACTGGGTTCAAAAACAGCCTACAGAAAATGGACTCTGATTTATGAAAGTATGATAGATTATGAAAAGGAAGGGTTGTAAAGAGATAGCTTCGAATTTGGGGGTATCAAAACCAAAGTAAAAATAAAATAGATAAACCCCATAATTTATTATACCATACCTGTTCACACTGAAACACTTATCACAATATTCTGTGGATCTATATTAAAAAACCTTGTTAAACTTTGTGACATATTTCCATTCTATGGAGGTCAGGCGCGAACGAACACCCCATAATTTTATTATACCATATTTCTTCAAACTTAAACATAATTATCAAAGTATACTTACGCAGATAGATATGAAAAGTCTTTATTAAAGTTTGTGCCTATTTCCATTCTATGGAGGCCAGGCGCAAATGCAAATCCCACAATTTTATTATACCATCCCTATTTAAGTTAAAACATGCTTATCAAATATTCTTATGTGCATCTATATCAAAAACACTTGTAAACATTTTTTTTTAATTTTTTATTTCCATACTTTGTGGATCAGGCGCGAACGCAGACCCCACAATTTTAATGAACCCCCTTTCTGCCAGATCAAATATACCCATTCCTGTGTCTCGATACATCATTACATGTAATCAGTTTTTTAAAATAGTCAACCATATAGGAGCCTATTCATGACCAAACACACACACGCAGCTTTATATTATATATATATATATATATGTGTGTGTGTGTGTATGATGAGAATAATGGAAATAGTATTCCGACAAAATGGAGAAATAAAAAGGAACAAACCGAGTTATGCGTTCATCTGTTCTAGAGGAAGTTTCAAAATAAAGACGAAATGTTGATGAACACATAACTCGGTTTGTTCCTTTATATATATATATATATATATATATATATATATATATATATATATATATATATATATATATATATACACTAGCATTTCAGCCCAGTGTTGCCCGGGTCTTTGGATGTGTATGTTGAGCAAAAAAAAAAAAAAAGTGATAGTCGGAAGGCAGGCTCGAACCTGTACTGCAAAGGAGGAACAGAACGGGAAAAACAACTGACGTCTATGCTATTACGACCACCGCCAAACCGGAAATGACATTTTTTTAAAATGTAGGCTAGACAATCGAAAGGAGAGGGTGACTTTAAAAAATACCGGCGAAGAAAGCGAACCCCCTGTAAAAAGTGCCCAGTTTAAGGTGAAGATATTAGTGTTTTTAGCCAACTTTTCGATATTTGCCATCTGAAAGGTCGAACTTAAAAACGATACTGATCTTGAGAAAATCCGTCGCCTCTGTCGAAAGTGTTGGGCAGACATGCAAACATACATACATACATTTATATATTGGTAACTAAAAATTTGCAACCCAAACCAATGAAAAAGCTTGCCCTATCTCTGAATACCCTTTATGTAAAATTTCAAATGTTTAGACCAGAAATTGCCTGAGTAATTTGGTAGAGACCGCAGATGTCAATTTTTTTTAAACTTTGACCCGTATTATGACTCCTTAAAATTTATTGTTTTGGGCTCAAATCCAGTTATTAAGTTAGATCCATGTCAAAGGAACCTATATCTAAAATTTCAACTGTTTGGACCCAAAATTGTCGGAGGAGTTTGGTAGAGTTCTCAAAGGTCAAATCGTTGAACTTTAATCCCTTAACAGCCAAATTTCCGGCCGAAAACCGATCACATAGATTTTCCCAAATCTCAGTATTCTGTATATCAAATTTCGAGTCTGTAGACTTCAAATTGACAGAGTTATTGCGTAGGGAAATGTACACAGACACGCACACAGACAGACACTTTCACAAATATATGGATAGACTAATAGATTAAACAAAAATATATAAGTATACATAAATATATATGGAAACAATTTTTAGTTTACTGTAAAGATTTTCCGCAAATATTATGCAAGTATAAATCATCTGCATGAATATAATTACACGTAATAGTTAACTCTAGATAATCATCTCATAAGAAAACCGAAAAAACTAATAGGGAATTAATTAAAATGAATGTTTAAAAGAATATGCAAATTAGCTAGATCTTTTGCTAGTGAATGCATTTCCACAACCCATATATAAGAAGATTGTATTTTCTTTTTATTTTAAATAAATAGAAAAGAGGGGTTTTAATATGAATATCAATACACACGAAAGAAAAACGAATTCATAGGTGTGTGTATATATATATGTATATATATATAACAAATACTGACTTGATGACTGACTAGTCTTCTAGTAAATTTGATTTAAATACAGTTTTAGTTCTTGTTTATTCATGAACTCCTGCAATTTTTTTAGATAGTTCGGCATAACTATGATATATGTATATATATATATATATTTAGAAACTATGTTACTAAGGGTATTTGGATAAGTATATTTCATTCTGATCAGAAACAATTCGTCATCATCGAGTTTGAGTTTGTGCTTGATATCCATGCAGCATTTTTCTTTTATTTATAATTTGAAAATTATAGAAATTCAAAAATAATAGAAATCTTATGTGGTTTAAGACTTAGGAGCAGTAATGTACAAGGCTCATCATTGATTTAAATGCCTCTTGGCAAAAAAAACTAAAAATTTAAGCCCATTCTACATAATCAATGGGTATGCACCCTTCAGGCTCACCATAAATATTGAATTTTATAAAATATGAAAAATAGTAATAAAAAATATGATGTTAACAGCTGAGTGGAAAATTATATAGGATTCCTTATTCAGTTCCAGCCAATGGCAGGTCTTCTGTTAATAAATTATATATACAATTACTTTATTATATAAAAGGAACTCTGTGTGTGTGCACACGCGAGTTTGTTCCTTATGGACATCTAAACGGATTGTCTGATTTGTTTAAAAATCTCACAGATTTACTTTATGTGCCTGATAGTGTTCTTAGATAGATTTTGTATCGGTATGTCTTCGCTCAGTATCGATAATCAAAAAATATTCCAAGAATGAAGGAACAGGTGATTTTGAATAAGGTTAACGCCTTATACAGTCTAACATTACGAGTGCATTTAAGAAGTTTTCTTACCACACAAGCAGAAAGGTAAGGCATATAAAATCAACAGTAAGTTCTTTGATATGACAGGGGTGCATTCGAAATGAATGTTTCTGTTTAGAGCACAATTGAACCATGAAACTTGACTTTTAAATTCAAGCCATTATATATAAAAAAAAATGATTTTATGAAATCAATAGGAGGTTCTCTACTGTGCAATGTAAACTAAAAATGTAAATTATGGATGAAGTCACTGCGAGGAGGCATATGAAGCTTTCTCCTGGTGTACCACGGTGAGTCCCCCTCTAAAGCAAGCAATCAATTGATTTGATTGAAAAATGGGTAATTTCACTGATTTAAACATGGAAGGGTGAAACATTCGTTGAACCTTAATCAATCTCTGGCAACATCGAGTCTCCCTGCTAGTATGTACTATTTGAAAACATTTCTCATACACACACATACACACATCCATGCACTGATTACAATTTTAATATAATCTTCTTAGTTTCATAAAACGAACCATATATCAAAATCTTTCGTCTTGCTCCTTCTCTCTCTCTCTCTCTCTCTCTATATATATATATATATAGAGAGAGAGAGAGAGCAAGATGAAAGATTTTAATATATATATATATATATATATATATATATATATATATATATATATATTATTATTATTATTATTATTATTATTAAAACGAAGAAATGTGGCCAATACCTAAGAATCCAATAATTTCTATCACGATTTGCTCTCAGATGATTATCCCTAAAATATTAATTCCACTTTTCACTTTGTATTGATTAAACATGAAAATCCACTTGCCAATTAATTTGAAAGGTTTTCTTAGACACAGAGACATGCATTAAAAGGCCTCAGATATCAACTGGCTCCAGATATTTCTTATGTCAAAGCATTTTAGAAAAATAAAGGCTTTAATCTTCTAAATAAATAAAACTAGAATTGCACTCAGAAGAGAGCATACTTCCACCAACGCTACAGTGAACATTTAAATTGCTAAATGAAAGAAATAATATTAAGAAAGAAAAATATCAGAAATAATATTAGAAAGAAAAATAGTTATTACGTAGGATGAAACCTAAGGTTATTTAAATTCAATAATCAGTTTTTCAAATTACTGGCCACACAAACTGCTTGACATAAAAAGAAGAAACAATTGAGGAATAAGATATTTGCATTTATTTATTTTTTTTTTTTTTCTGGAAAAAAAATGCATTAACTATTTTCATTTGCTTTAAAACCTCAGGTTTATTTTACAATAGACCAAGATATAAAAAAAAAAAATGGCAAAAAAAACAAAACAAATATATAACAAATAAATGTTGCCAAAGGGAAGACAAGTTACTATTCTACATACCTGGATAATTTTATTTATTTTTTTTTTTTTACTGATTTTAAAGTTTTTTTTATGTGTGAAACTCAAGTAGTGCTGAGCACTTAAGTTAAAGCAGAAAACAAAGATGGCACCATAATGCTCTCTCTCCTTTGGAGTTCAGAGAATTGGCAAAAACTTTGAAAAAATAAAAATGAATAAATAATGACAGAAATACAACAAATAAATATCCCTGCCACATTGAACCAACTTTAACATACAAACATATATTTGCACATGTGTACAAGAGCACTTTAAGTCAACTTACGCCTGCCTTGTTCCAATTTTTTTCAATTTTGACCCCTTAATATCTATTTTTACCAGTTAAAATCCCATAAAAGAATGGCCCACAAAAAATGCAATTATTTGGCCTACCTCGCACCACTCTATGACCTTGCGTTTTGGAAGAGATACATTTTGAAAAAAAAAAAAAAAAATGGAGACAGACAGACATAGTGAATTTTATAAATCAGATTGATCACCATTTAGTCAGGCTGAAAGCAAAATCAAGCATAAGGGTTTGATTTTGTATTCAGTTTTTATTTAAAATTGGTAAATAAATCGATTAAAAATGATACCAGATTCATTTCAGATTTCATAAAAAAATCAAATATATTAGAAATTTCTGCATCATTTATCCGAATCTTCATTAGGATTTAATTTTTTACTGTGGCTTATATGCTATATTTTCACCAGATTCTTGTGAAATAAATATCCATTAAAACTAACAAACGAACATGTGTAAAAGAACACACCTGCAATTTGGCAGTGTTAACAATTCTTAATTGTTGTTGAGACATTTATAGCTAAAAACAAAATTTTAATAATTAATCCAATTTAAAAAATTTTTACTGTATAAACCATAACTATAAACTATACACGCGACTGAGGACCACTTGTGAACTTAATATTCCCAAGAAACTTTCTCCTCCGAGGGAAGCTTATCAAACCTGCTCTTTGATTTTTTTTTTATTAACTACTACTTGTATCTACCGTTAATGAACTAATATATGTATATATATATATAAAATTCCATGTTAATATTTTTCAGAGGCAAAGCAACTAATAAAGTTTTAACAAGATTAATGCAAGAGTGCTCAATACTGAAATAGGGCAAGATATAAATTTTTTTTTTAGCAGTGATATGTTGCGACATGTTAATGTTTATGTAATATATATATATATATATATATATATATATATAGACTATGAATTATCCACTCCTATCCACATTTATTATTTACAGCATCTCTAAAACAAATTTATCACACAGCTAAAATACAATCAATGGTACACAGTTAACTTCAAAATATTAGCCTACGTTGATATGCAATCCTGGTAACATCCTCAAGAAATCTCTACCCCTTCATCTTCGTTTTCTCTTTTTAGAATTGCTCTCTTGGACCATTCCATTTTACAGGGATAATCTCACTGTCAAATATAAACAATATTGAAACACCAGTTCATTTCCCTTAAAAAAATAAAATTGGGATATTTTAAAAACTTTTTCTCTTTCTAAATTAAATTTTATTTCATAGAATTATGCTGAACCAGAGAGAAAAAATAAATCGATCAGAATGTTATGAAAAAAATTAATATAGATTCAACAAGTTTAATGTTCATAAAATTAGTAATCCAAAAATTCAAAATTTAGTAAAGACGAGATTTTCAGGGAATGGACAAAAAATATATATAAAATAATAAAAATAGCATCAACAATTTTACTTTAAATAAATTGCCGTTTTAGAAAATCCTCCAGGACGTTACTAATTGCTGGCAATATTGTATGAATATAGTTTCAAGTTTTGCTTATTTGAAAATGTTTTTTGTATTTAAAAATAGATAAATTAAATGTTTCAGTTCAATCAAGTACAGGACAGTCTAACATATACATGTACTGTTTGAAGGAATGTGTACATTAGATCTTTTCAGCCCTTTCTTCATATCTCTGTCTCTATTATGATATAAAAAGAACTTTGTGTCAGAGAGAGAGAGTTTGTTCTTTATGGACTTGAAAAATAGCTGGTCCTATTTTTATGAAACTTCACATGAAAGTACTTCATGTGCTGGCAGTGTTCTTAGGTTTTGTATTGGAATGTCTTTGATAGTATTGATAATCGAAATAATCTGATGAAAGAGGGAACAGGCGATTTGGATCAGAGTTAACACCTTACACTGCCTAACATCACAAGTGCATTTGAGAAGTTTTATTACCACATAAGTCGAAAGAACCGGCATATAAAATCAACAGTAGGTTCTTTTATATGACAGGGGCGTGTTCAAAATGAATGTTTCTGTCTAGAGAACAATTGAACCATGATACTTCTCTACAGTGCAATTTAAACTACAATATATTGTGAACTAAGTTACTGAGGGGAGATATGTGAAGCTTCCTCCCAATTCACCGTGGTGAGTTCCCAACTAGAGTAGGCAATTCATCGATTTGATTGAAAAGTGGATTATTTCACAAATTTTTATGATAATAAACTGTAGAGATGTGAAACGTTTGTTAATCCTCATTCAATCCCGGGCAACGTCAGGTCTCCTTGCTAGTATCGATAAAAATTGTCATTACTATTGTCAGACGTCTTTATTTTGAAATATTCAATTTACAACTGACATTTATATATTAACTAGATGTTATTGGTGACACGTTGGGTCACAAGAATTACCACTAGTTTTCAAATTTTGATTTCAGTAAAATATTTATAAACTGTGACAAATTTGTCATCACAGTATTTTTACATAACTTAAAACGTATTGTTACTTCTGTATCATTATTATTTAAAAGTAAAGATAAGCTTATTTTACAATCTAATTTACATTTGTGTTTATGGTATGTACAGGCACAGGTATCTTAATTAGATTGCCATGCTGATAAAAGAGTCACTTTTTTTAAAATTCTCATATAGACATTAAGAAATATTAGAGAGTGGTTGAATCAACATAGAATGAGAGCTGGTGAGAGAAATACATAGCTGAGTTATTGATGGATGACTTGTTCAGTTTATTATAAATTATGGCTAATTAAAACTTTTTTTTTTCAAACGTAACTCAATCCCAGAACTAAAGTATATTTTATTATGTAATGCATGATTAAAATGTATAGGAAAAAAACTTAGGGAAGCAAATGTTTCCAAATTTAGTATAAGCTGGTGGTAAGTGCAAGTTTCTCTATCAATCTAATAAGCTACTTAATTGCCTGCAAGTCTGTTTACCTGTCCGTTTTTCTATCAGGTGTACGTGGTTTCTTTTGTACCTACAGTTCCACTACACAACGCGTTTTCTTATATTTTGTTTGATTATTGGCTCTCCTCGGGGACAGAGTTGGATACAAAATCAGTTCCTAATGTGAAGAAAATCCAGCGCTTCAAAAAATGGGAAATTGGATTGAAACAAAAAAAAAAAAGTGCCTCAATCTGGAAAGATTTCTTCTTCGTGGGCCAAGTACAGAAAAGCTGCAGTGTAATATCAGAACAGACACTACACTTTGCTCCTATTCAAGAGACCAAATTACTTTAATTCATGGTAGTTATTTCTAATTAAGTTCTAAAGCTAAACTTTAATTGCATTTTACTATATTAAAATATAAAACCAATAAAAATGTTACGTTTATTAATATAAATTATTTAAATTAATAAGAAAATGGTTGAAATCCCTCATTGGTGCGCATTATGTATTCATGAGATATTTCTTAATTTATTTTAATGAATAAGAAAATTAATACTAAAATACATTTTCCTTAAATAACTCCAATTTCCAGAATTGCTATTTATTATTGCGCTTTATTTCGATCATATTACTTTTACAACATGTATCAATGTATCAAGTAATATATCAATGTATCAAGTAATATATCAAGACAAAGACGGAAGAAGTAAGTGAATATGCCTGGTGATCACCTCGTACTTAAGCCGTAGTGGCCTTGGTTTAAAAAAAAGGAAAGAGGAGAAAACTCCTATCTTTCACATGACGTCACTGAAGAGTTGTATAATCATAATCATTGTATTTTAACATATTCCATCTAATATTATTCATCATCAAATATCATTGTTATTTCTTATCCAAGTTAATATCGCATTGTTTATCAGGTTTTTTTTCTTCATTTCATTTTATTTTATATTCTCATCTTACCCCACCCCCACCCTCTCTTCTTTCACCTACCTGTTTTTTTGTTGATTTATATTTTTATTTCATATATTTTTTGGTTGGGGGTGGGTGGAAGGCGGTTGGTTTCGTCTTGTCAGTCTTCCATTCAATTAGGCCACATTAAACCGATCTCAAAGTTGTATTTAGAAATGATAGAAGGGTGGACACTTTTATTTAAATGTATCAAAATAAACTCAAATCAAAATAAATTGATAACATGCTGGCTAAAACAAAAGAGGAAACTATAAGCCCCCCCCCTCCCGCAACAAATGAAAAAGTGGGAAAAAAATTTTTTTTCAGCCGTTCTTTAACAATAGAAACATCTTGATTCTACTTGTGTGCTTGTGGCAATCGTCTCTTACAAATGCATTTAGGCACATGTACGCGTTTTCATCTCTTTCTCTGCAATTTACTTTAGTGTGTATACGAAGTGTAACCATTTATGTATATGTTATTCTTAAAAAGTTTTTAAATCGACCATACATCTTTTTACAACAAATCATTTTGACCACAATTGTTTAGACATTAACTCTTAAGATTTATTAGGCTTTTTTATAATCTCTTCTAGACCTTGAGCCTCTGTCTTTAATCATTTGACCCCAATTTATATATATGATGATTGGAACGTCTTGTCAGACGAGCGCCACTCCATGAGCCCAAAAATAACTTCCATCGCCACATGACCATTTTTATAGACAAATGCCTGAGGGAGTATCTATACACAGATGATGTTACAGAGGCTTAGCTTTGTACGACAGCTAAGTCTCTCTCTCGGTTCAAAATGTTGAGATCTAGCAACAAGTTAAACTGCAGACCAGCTTAATGTGGGTACTGGTCTCCCACTTTATGGTTTTTTAATTTAGAGATTTGCTTCTCCTAGAAAGGTTGCCTTCACCCCGGCTTACGGGAACCCTCTCCACCCCAGCACACACAAACACACACGGTGCTAGTTGGCCGTTGACCCCAAAAAAGGGTTCATTCGTCCTTTGTAAGGTCTTGTTCTTAATCCTTCAGGAAGACTAGCCACCCTCCTCACCAAACAAGTCTGGTGGGGGAATCAGTTTAGTCGCCGGTGACTCGACCATGAGGCAGGTAGTACTGGGTTACATGGTATCAGTAGCATATGACATGACCTGACTATTATATATATATATATATATATATATATATATATATATATATATATATATATATAGCCACAAAGGGGTTGCAATTGCAGAATCTGCAAACATCAGGAAAAAATGTGCTATTCGAAAAGGCAGAACAGTCAGCACCTTTGTTACAGAATCATCCCACAAATGCCCTATATACAGGAGATATACTTCAAAGCTCAGATCAGACTAATGAGTCACTTGGAATCACAAAACTGCATGATCCTGGTTATCTTCGCAAACGATAGACGAACATATATGTATAGATATGTGTGTGTGTGTATATATATATGCATGTACACATGTGTATGCATATATATGTGTGTGTATGCATGTGCATGTGTTGGGATGATTATCGGAATCGAAAAAAATTTGAGCCTATTTTCCGATGGCAAGGCCGATTCCTTAAATTATCATTTTTTATTTCATATTGGTTTAAGAAACATCTTCCACTGCTTGTAGTAATAATAAAAGAATAAATTTAAACTTCCAGTAAGACTAAAATCTCTAGATCACCCCCTCTTGCAAGTGTGTTTTTAATTCGAGCAAATATAGGCACATTTAATATGTGTTATTACAGTAATCAGGACAAAACACTTTTATAGTTAAATATTCAGAGTTTTTTTTTAAAGAATTGGAATCGGTAATTGTATCAGAATCGTGAATTTAGTACGGAATCAGTAATTGTATCGGAATTGGGAAAAATATTGGAATCGTCCCATCACTAATATATATATATATATATATATATATATATATATATATATATATATATATATATATATATATATATATATATATATATATATATTTCTTCATATCTGAATAAAATTCGCACTTTGGAGTTGAACCAAGTTTTCTGTGCATAGTTTTTCATCTGTAATTTAGGACATTAAATTAGCATTTACAATCCCCCCCCCACAGCCCTGCCAATTTTCTTATTCTGCGCAATGTGCACCTTTTGTGCCCTACTATGAAGCTCAGACCAGTGTAAACAACTTGAATTACAGCAACTCAAAAATGTGACGGTAACTAACTACGCTTCCAAACAGTAAATTGCAAATCCTTTTTGTCTTTTTCTCCTGATTTCGTTTACAAAGTTTGCTCCAAAAATTCAGTGTCTAGCAAGGTTTGGTTGAGTAACTTGCGTCCATAGAGCTAGGGGGTGGTTTGGACGCTCTTGGCGGAAGATAAAAAAAATGGGCATACAAAAAGAGAAAGTGTTGCACTTTGATTTTCTACGCATTCAGAAAATGAACAAAAGAATTTCATTTTTAGGGGAAAAAATGTTGCTTGATTGTAAATTCAATAAAGAAGGCCTTTCAGAAAATATAAGTTTGATTTTGTCAGGTATTTATGAAGGGATAACAACTCGCCTACTATTTGCTATGTGTAAAGAAATTAGGTTTAAGGCTATAAATTGGTCAACTTCATTAGATCAGTTAAGCAGAGGTCAATTTTCTTGGGGGTGAAAAAATGTAGTACATTTAGGCGTTGTATTGCCTCAGGACACATCGGCCAATTATTTTTTATGCTTCATTTGTCTGTCACAAATTATATATATATATATTTTTTTTTTTGGCATTAGTTCTTGCCATAATAAAATCTTTACCTCAGACTTTTTTCTTTAGATTTATACAAAAAAAAAAAAAAAAAACTCTTGACAATTTTTTTATTCAAAGAAAAATGGTCCTGCCAATTCTTTAGAAAAAAAAAAAAAATATATATATATATATATAGAGAGAGAGAGAGAGAGAAAGAGAAAGAGAAAAGTGAACGTGTCTGTCTGTGTACATTTCCCTACGCAATAACTGTCAATTTTTAGTCTACAAACTCGAAATTTGATATACAGGGTACTGAGATTTGGGAAAATCTATGTGATCGGGTTTCGGCCAGAAACCTGGCTGTTAAGGGGTCAAAGTTTAACGATTTGACCTTTGAGAACTCTACCGAACTCCTCCGACAATTTTGGGTCTAAACACTTGAAATTTTAGATATAGGTTCCTTGGACATGGATCTAACTTAATAACTTGATTTGAGCCCAAAACAATAAATGTTAAAGGGTCATAATACGGGTCAAATTAAAAAAAAATTGACCGTATTTTTGTTGTTGTTTTTTTTGCTCAGCATACACCTCCAAACACCCGGGCAACGCCGGGCATCCATGCTAGTATATATATATATATATATATATATATATATATATATATATATATATAATAAACTATGTTTTTATAGTGCTGATATGAATTTGTGACGCTTGACAATCCTTTTTCTCAAGAAGCTTTCATGCATTAACATCAATCCATTGGTCTGTCACACTTCTGAAATAACATTTTCCTCACTGAATGTACAAATTTAGTGGATACATTTTGAGATTTAATCCGTTCTTGTTAGTTTTTTTTCCTTTTTTACTATTTTTAACGCATAGAAAAATAGTTTTAAACTAGCTAACAAAAGTAAATAAATCTATTTTTATGTATACTATATTCGAACCACACTCCTGACGAATGGTAAGGCAAGATACACTTTGGTTGGTGGTTGGTTTCATATAGTCATTTTGTGCTGTAAATCCCTTAAAATTATGAAAAGTAGACAGTCAGCTTTAACAATATATATATATATATATATATATATATATATATATATATATATATATATATACTAGACTTCTTTGTTATTAAAAACGAGCAAAAGTTATAGCCGATTGACTTAAAATGAGTGCATTATGCCAAATTGATGGTTGAATATGATTAAATTCGTGCTCGTTCTTGCATTAAATACCAATCCCTTATTAATCCCTATCTGGGCAAAATTTAATTCACTGGACCTTATCATAAAAGTCTATACAAAATTTCAGCCAGCTCGGCTTAGTTATTTCAAAGAAAAACAAACAGGCAGATAAAGATAAATATAATTTAGAAGATATATACAAAGCTATAGAGTAACTTCCTCTAGCAAATCTAAGATGTGACAGAGAAAGTTAACCTGTAGCCTGCAGGAGAATTTATTTTTTTAATTTATAACCATTTTTGTTTTAACCCCTGCTCTGAAGAGATTCGGCCATTTTGGCTCTAGTTTCAATATGTTTGCATTTATGTACCTATTTACAATGCCTCCCCACGGGACAGAGTTAGACACCAGGGTCGTTTTTTAACGTGGAGAAAAGGTACAAAAATAAAAAATTGTCTCAGTCGTGAAGGACTGCTCCTTCACCGAAAGAGAACAGGATATGGAAGTGCAGCATCTGAAGAACAGATACTACACTTTGATCTTGACACCAAAAGGCCAAGAACATGTCTGCATTTATGTAGCGATACATGTTTGTACGAATAAAAATTTATACTAAATAAACAAGCGGCGTTAGTCGTTATTCAGCATTATTATAAACACCGTAAGATTGATAGGATTGTTTTTATGCTTAGAATACATATATACTTGTATATAAAGATTAGAAAGGTGTCCCATCTCCAGTAAGTTTCAGTTGTTAAAGATTTCTTTTTCTCTCTATTAACAAACACTGGTTTTAGGGTTGAATGTGGAAATTTATTTTATCAATTAACTGCTAGTTAGTTCAACCAGCTGGTACCTTTTGCCTTGATTTATGTCAAAGCTAATAATTAGTTTGCAGGGAAAACCTGAATTGTGAAATCTACGAAGACTAAATATGCTGTTTAAAAAAAAGAAAAGAAAAATGATAAAACAACTGATGTCTGTTCATCCATTATGTATTTTGCATGTGGAGGTGGATGTCAACTGATATCATAAACAATGCGATTCCATACCAAAATACCTTTTCTACCACTCCCTTCAGAGGAGGAGGAGGAGGAGGAGGGGTGACCTTTAACCAGCCTGAACTCGTGTCATATTCCTGCCATTATCCTTTTAATTCCTTTTCTAGTTTGCCTGGTTCTTGGCAATCCTTTTCTACTAATCCATCTTTAAAGGATTTTTTAATGTTCAGCTCTGTTAGTTGAGAATTGGATAATCTTCATTGGTATTTGTTCTAATATGGGCAGGCCACCAACTCTAAAGTTCTTTAGCAGCCACCAACTCTAAAGTTCTTGGCAGCAGCAGCATATGAATTCCACCAATAAAAGTTGTCCGAAACTAATACATTTCTTATGATAAATTATATCACTGGCAATTTATGATTAATAATAAAAGATCTGTATCCTTTTTAATAACCCTAGAGTCTGCACATTAGGGACTCATGCCCTCCCTCCTCCCCACATTCGATAGGGTATCACAATAAAGAGAATACGCTTTTTAAAGGAATTAAGATGTCCATTTGATTTTTTTTAAACCAAATTAGAATGTTATTCCATGTGTCCTATCTCATATTTTTGAAAGCTCATTGCACGCTTTGTCCACCTGGAGAAATGTTCTAACATTTATTGTTTGCTAATCTATATGATAATAATACACAAAGGTAATTCCATGTTCATTATGTACGTTATCACCTTCCATCCCTTTTTTCAAAGCTGACATCACTCAATCGCCAAAGATGCAGTGCAAGAAAGGTAATTTTAAAATTTTTATCTAATGTGGTTGTTGTGTCAAACATGAGCAAAATTAACTAAAATAGACTTTCTTGCCCTTAAAGTTATGATTAAAGAGTAATATCTGTTCTGTCTAAAGAGTACAATAATATCGTTGGGGTCTGCATTCACGCCGGACATCCAAAGAATGGAAATATGTTACAAGTTTATACAAGGGTTTTGGAGATAGACCTCTACAATGGGATACATGCTGAAATTATAATAACCAAAATATGTTTCAATTTGAATAAAGGTGGTGCAATAATATTGTGAAGTCTACCTACACATTGGACATCCAAAACACAACAGCAATATACAACAGATGAAAGATACAACTATAGAATTCCCATGGGTTCCATTAATATTATTATCATTGTTCAATTTAAAAAAATATTGAATAGTATATTTTTTTATAAAAAGAAAAAGATTCTCATGTACGACTTTATATATCTCAGAAAATACCCAAATAGCTCTCTAAAGTAAGCAGTTTTAAATCTCCGCTGAGTGTATTATTAATCTTGTAAGAAAATAAAAGTTAGTTAACATGTTTATTAATTAGACTATCCAACAAGATCTTGTGTGTCTGTGTTTCTCGCATATACATAACTTTCTTAATACACATTGAACTGTGTCTCCTCAACATAATGTACATACTCCTGATTGACCCAACAAGCAGCAAAATTCCACCCCTTCACTGTTGGGGTCCCTAAGTGCTGGAAAGCCTTCTACTGTTTTAGTTTCTTCTTTCAGAATTGGGAATTCCTTCCCTGTTTCTGTGACTATACTAATCTGCAAAAATTTAAATGTAAATAGACATCTTGCTGCTCAACTTCCTTCAGTTTCCAGCTATGCACAATCCTAAATAGTAGCTCCATACAGTCAAAATGGCAACATGCTTTGTTTTTTATGGGAAAAAATTATTTTGTTATTAATGGAATGTTTATTGAAATAAAAAAAATAAAACAAATGTTCACAAAATCCTAGTTCAAAAGAAACTTTGTAAACATGAGAACTATATTTGGAATGGTTTTTCTTGCAGCCCTCCATCCGGTGGCGGCAATATGTCTCTATCCAAGAAACGCCGGGTAAATCCAACTAGTTCTCAGTAAATCAAAGTTTGTTAGTTAATTTACCATAAAGCACGTTTTTTGGTTGTCTTGGTTGATTGAAAAATCTCAAGAGACCATTTCACGATACAGATGACAGATTGTGTGGTTTCACATTATTTTGCAATCTTTACAGGTAAAAAAAAAAGTATTTTTATAACGTTTTCTTTAAAAACCTATTACTTCTTAGCCTTTCATAATGTTAATTATGGCTTAAAAGTGATTCAGATGAGGCTGGGGGGGGGAAGGGGACATAGGTGCAAAGAATAAATAATAAACAAAAAAAATATCTTGCTTTTTTTTATCAGCTTGATATGGAAATGGGAACATCAAGAATTTCTTGGATTTTTTTTTTTTTTTACTTGTGTATGCCTAAGTGTCTGTTTCACTGTCTGCAATGCACAAATGTGTGAATATGTGTTGCATCGCACATAAGGTTGAGATATATATATATATATATATATATATATATATATATAAAATTCTTCAAAAGGTTATTTAATCTTTTCCATCACTTAACAATTTTGAGTAATTTTGCTTTACTCTTTTATGCACTGATGGAATGTCTGCAAATGCTTTTGCATTTTTATTTTAAGGTTATCTTACATTGTATATATGTATATATATATATATATATATATGTGTGTGTGTGTGTGTGTGTGTGTTTTACTAAATTGTTAGAAAACATGAAAAACGTTTCGATATAGTGAGAAAAGGGGCATGTGTTGCTGCAGATGTATATGCAGAATTGAAAATGCACAAGTAATCTTAATTATGCATTCAAATGTATTTACATACATTATAGTGAAGACTTTCTGCATATACAACATGTAAAAATACATAATAAATAAAAATATATATTTAAATATGGGACATCCATAATCCATATTAACATATATATATATATATATATATATATATATATATATATATATATATATATATATATCTAAGCAAAATAAATAAGGTACTTTTCTCATCGTTTCAAATTTCATTGATTGGATGTTGTTGACTGGTGCATATACTTTAAGCCCTAAATCATCAATATATGCATTGCTTTGAATATGAAAAGTATTGTGATCAATATTGTTGCCGCCAACTTAAAACATGGTACAATATTGGCACCTTTAAAGTTACTTTGAGATCATTTATTACATTGATCAAATTTGATTGAATTAAAAACGCCCATCCGATATTGGAAGAACTTCGGCCCAAAAGTCTGGATTCATTGAAAGAGGGAATTATTTTAGAAACTCTCCTTGTTCTTTTTGCAACATAATTCGACTGATTAAATTAGCAAGTTGCACAAGGAAATAAAAGTAAATAAAAATAATCAATTATTATCAATTGTCTGATACCCACTAATTGTGTGTGTGTATATATATATATACATATGGGGTGGCTCTTATGAACATTTGTGACTCATTCTTTGTGTGCTGAATCACAGTCATCCTTAAGAAAAAAGAAATGAATTGATTCTATATATATATATATATATATATATATATATATATATATATATAACTCTTCATATATTCATTGAAAAAAATATTAAATCTTGGCACATTGCCAGTCGAGAGTATAAAAAAACGTGTGTACGCTTATATATTTTTGTTTCGTATGTATTTGTGAAAACAGAACTGTAGAAGAATTGTATGTGCATATAATTTTATTTAACATAGATTGTGTGTGTGTGTGTGTGTGTGTGTGTGTGTGTGTGTGAAAACAAACATTGTTTACTTTATATAGCACAATGAATATCAAATGCGTATATGACTATTAAATTTGTACTTTATGAACAACTAGTGGATTCTGTATCTTGATGTTGCCTGGGAAAATTGAAGAAGAAAAAAAAACAAGAAACTCCTGCTTCCACCCCTGAACCCCATATTCTGAATTTTCATTAATGCGAAACAGCATTAAACTGTGGCGGATTTGTGACACCAGGTCACGAACATAGATATATCAGCATTAATGATATGCAGTGAGTGTTAACGTAACACTCACTTTAGTCTATAAATAACTAGCCGACTCATGTCCTGCCGTTGCCCAGGAAAATAGATTAACTCAAGAAATTCCAATTTCCAACCATTAATTTTTATTTATTATTTTTTTGTTTTTTGCTGTTTGTGCTTGTGCAGCACAAACACGGACCCCACAATGTTAATATAAAATAATTGATAGGGTAAGATGTTTGCTATCAAACTTATGAGGAAAGTTTTATTGCTGCCCTGAAACAGATAATTGGAAGTCAATTTCCTTAGAAATATAAGGCAATCACTGAAAGAAAAAAAAATGACTATTTGCTTTTTTAAATCAAACACTAACCCAAAGTCTTTGTTAGCAAAAATAATCTCACCGGGCGATATAGCTTTACAAAAAAAAATACCATTATTACAACGTATATATATTTTTGTATGTATAGCTAAATTATTATGCCTGTCACGATATTATGTAAACAGCAGAAAACTAAAAGTGAAACAAAAATGAACTGATGCAATTGTGTTTATTATTATATTTGTTTGCTGATGAATCTGAGTGAAGTGAAAGGATTTGAAGGATAGTGAATAAATTATCAACAACCTCTGAATCTCATCAAAAAGAGAAAAATTGATCAGGGCTAAATATTAAAATCTGAGAAAGCGATCAAAAATTTGTTTTCTAATAAAAAAGACTAAACTGTGTAAGAAATCACTAACTGAACAGATTTATTAACAAAGCTATTGTACTTATAAGAGTAAAATTGATTTATATACAAAATATAGTTTTACAATGCTTTCTTTTATAACAATATAGTGCAATAATTTATTAATGTTATAATAATGAATTGTATTATAATAACTACTAAAATAAAAGTATGCAGATGTACTGATTTCAGAAAAAGATGGCATGCATTGTAAACCTCTGCCAAATATTGTTTCGCATTAAATTGTAAAAATATAAAGAAAAAATGGAAAATAATGAAGATTTCATAATCATTTTTATTTTTCAACTTGTTTTTGCAAATGTATTTGCAGATATCAAATTTTTCTTTAAATCTTTATTTACTCACGTTCACCCCAAACAAGCCATATCGCCACTTGGATGTAAAGGCCTACTAATTGGCACCAGGCCTAAGAATGATTAACAAGATGATGGTTTATGTTACATTTGAACTTCTGCATATCAGTACGGTCAGGGAAGCAGGTAACAGGAAGGGAATTCCAAAATCTAGCTGTTCGAGGGAAGAAGCTATTAGAGTAGAAGGCTTTCTGGCATTTAGGGAAAGCAACAGTGAAGGGGTGTGATCTTGTTGCTAAGCGGCTTTGTCAGGGATATGTACGTCGATGGGGGTGGCATGTGCAGTTAGTTCATCAGAGCATATTCCATTAAAATAGTTGCAACAATGGGACAGGGGTTGGAGCCTAGTTGACAAATTGGGACCTATTTGATTGGAGGCTCTTTTTTGGACCCTATCCAAGAGGGAGAGACTAGTAGTAAATTCACCAGCCCAGATGTGGCAACAATACTCTATGCATAGGTGAATGGTGGCTTTGTAGAGGTACAGAATACTCTCAGGTGTGAGTAGTTTTCTTGCACGATAGAGAGAGCCCACTTCCCTTGCAGTAACCTTTGCAATGTCCTCAATGTATTTGTTCCAGTTCCTATTACATTTCATTTACAATCGATATAGTAATCTGAAATTTATTTTTCAAATAATCCAATAACAAAAATATTTAGCGTCTAATGAAGCAATCTTTGGAAAATATCAACTTGTTGGCAGGGTGGAAGAATTGTTATTTTACGTTTAACTTACCTAGCAAACTAGACCGGCTACTAAAAATTTAACAATCAGTTTTTATACAAGTTTTTAGGATTTAAAAAGTACTTAACAATAGTAGGTATTTACTTCCTCCCCACTGCAAGAAGATGTGGCACAAGGTTGGAAGGTCAAGAGAGTCAAGCCAGTGCTCCTAAAGGAGAAGCACTGGCCTTTTAATAATGCTTGGGCGCCTCAGACAGTAAGCAATAAACTTACACCACCTGAAAGATTGCTTAATAATAATATTCCAAATAATTTTAATAGTTGGTAACGAATATGTTTAAACGAGTGATGGTGGGGACAACAGTCCATCTTCTATTATTTAATTGATTGTACTCAGAAAAATTTAAAAAAATAATTTACTAATAATGTGATGTAGATAATAATGGTGTTTCGCTTACAGACATACAATCTGCATTATAATAAGATAAGTGTAATGATATTTGAATTCTTGCAGAAGCCCATAAATAAAAATAAGTATTTAAATGTGTATCATGAAATAAGTGTGGGTGAATCTTCCACTGCCATTGTATTTTCAATCGCTCACAGGTTTGATTTTTTTAGGGTCCCCCCTTTCCTCCATTTATTTTGAACAAAACCGAGCTGAAGATAGAAATAGGAACAGAGAAAATAAAAGTAGAAAAAAAAATGTTCATCCTTTTCAATTTAATGAGTAAATAATTGATTGAGATTTGCAACAGAATCTCTCTCTTATATATATAACAAGAAAACTAACTTCTCAATCTAAATAGATCCAAATCACTATCGCAGATTGTTAACAAATATTCTATCTGATAAAACTATATTAATAATATTTAACTCTACTTTGCTTAACACATTACGGAATTTTATAGCATCACTGACTATCCAACTGGCCTCAATCCTCTTTCTCATACACACATTGTGTGTGTGTGTGTGTGTGTGTGTGTGTGTGTATGTATATATATATATATATATATATATATATATATATATATATATATATATATATATATATATACACACAACTGAGATATACAAGCGACTGCGAACTGTTTGTGAATTTCATATTCCCGTGACACCTCTACCTTTATGAAAGATGGTTCAACCCAGATAGGGTAAGGGCCACTGCTTTTTTTTTTTTTTAATCCATATATACACATGGTTTATACTATATTAGTGTATTGCATTTTTTGTCTGTCATCAATCCCCATGCATGCACAAGCACACGCATACATATATTTTAATATACAACCCGCAGACTGAATCATAAAAAAGTGGCACTGATTATATGTATATCATGCTCAATAAAAAGAAATTGAGCTCCTGCATTTTTCTTGCTTTTATTGTAGCTTCAGAGCAAAATATATTCTAATTTAGTGAGTGTTGAAAATGAAAAATAAAAATACAAATTTTCTGAACAATGAAGTGAGTAAAAGTAGATTTGGTTTGCAAAAGAATTGTCTACCACGTCCGACCAATTTTGTTGTGGTTTGGCGGCGTGTAGTGGTGTGGCGATAGAAGAGGAGGTGCTATGGTCGGTGGGCCAGAGAGCTGAGTTTTGGCCAAATACCAATGAAGACTCAAAGTGGCCAACAACAAAAGCGAATAGCAACTCATAGAAATTAATAGGAATAATCATTTCATAAACGCACAAGACATTTTTTAACCTTTTTCACGACAATCATGTTAAATAAAGAAAAATACAAGTTCTCATCGGACCACCAAAGTTATGCAACATCATGCCTGGTCAGCACTTGGATGGGTGACCACTTTAATACCGTCTTTCATGTTATGTAGTATTTGTATTTTGTTATTCAATATTGTCAAAGTTTTGCCAAGATATTCTTGTATCCGATTCCACTTCTACAGGATGGAACGATAATTTTGTCACCCTAAAGAAAACAACACTACAACTTTATATTAAAACTTTTATTGAAAGAAATCATTTTAGGTAACTTAATTATGTAGTAGAGCTAACATTTATTCAATGCAGCTGCCTTCATACAAGTCTGGAACTGGGAGCATGTCTTTTCCACAAGCGCTGGCAGGAGCTTGGCAAATACTTGGCAAATGGCAGTGATCAGGCTGGTTTTGGTGTTGTGGGAGGTTATGTTGGTGATGTTTTCGACATATGACCAAACAAAGTAGTCCAGCGGGTTAAGGTCAGGGGAGATGGGGCAACCAGTGAGAGAATGGTACAAAGTCATAGCACGTCTTCTGAAGCCAAGCCCAGGTCTCTTTGTACTTGAGGGCTAGTACCGAGTTCTGCTGCCAGCGGCCACCTGAATGCATCAGGGGATCACCACACTCTTCAGCATATCTAGGTACACTTTGGTGTTGACTTTCAAGCCAACTAAATAAGTGTATGTTATTAACATTCATTTATGAAAATTAAGATTTCTTTTTTATTTATTGAAGGAATAATTTTTATGATAAAATTATGACAATTTCTCGTGTGTACATGTGTTTCTTGTGGCAAAATTACTTTGAAAATTTGAATTTTTTTTACTGTTATGGAAAGTTTATTGAAATCAAAAATATAAACTAATCTTTTCCGATTTAATTTCCAAATCAAATCTATCAGAATGCATTTTTGGTTCTTTGTAAACAACTCCATCATTTTAATATTCCTTACTAGTTAAAGAAAAGAAAATGAACTACTTTGTAATTATTTAAAATTTGAAAGAGATTTGAAAGCATTTAAACTGCCAAACAGAAATTATTTCTAGCTTTAAAATTCTTTACCAAATCCTTAAGTTGTAAAAGATTGAAACTTAAAAATTATTTGCAAATAGTATTACCTTAAAGACAAAGTTGGTTATAGTTTTGTAGTTTGATTCAATTAATAAATTCATTGTCAAATTATACCATAATTGTCAAAATTCTATTAAAAAACGTAATTTGATAAAAAAAAAAAAAATACAAAACAAAGACTCTCAGACAATGCTGTGTTGGTAGAGCTAATAAAATATCATTCATGTTTCTACAGCATTCTAGCTTACTTGCCCTTTCTAACATAACTAAACAAACTGTGAGAATCATCATATTTGGTTTGATGTCCAGTTTTAAATGCTGGCATGTGTTGGACGGCTTTTAGAAATTGACTTCTAAATAAACCTGTGTCTGGCCAGTTCTTTATTTATCCTTCTTTCTCTCAAATCAATTTTTATCACTTCCTTCCAGGTTGTGTTTTGTCTTCCTTTGCAAACTGGCACTGCTACCCCAATTATTCTACTTGTACTAAGCCAAACATTCTTATTTTAAATGTGACCAAACCAATGCAGTTTCCTGTTCTGCACACGTCTCCCTATACTGTCCAGATTTAATTTTCCTTTGAAGTCATCAGATTTTAGTGAATCGTTAAAACTCACATTCATCATATTATTCTTATAACATTGCGTTCCATGCAATGCATGTCCTCAATAAGTAGGTTTCAATTCTATACATCACATTGTGTATATACATGTATACTCGTCACCTTATGCTCTAGATTTTTGCAGCCATTTTTTTTTTTTTTTTTCTCTTCGTTCTTTCTTCTGTTTAATTCTTCAACACTCACTATATTTTCCACAACTTTTCTATCTAATGAATTTCCGGGTTTCTGTCTTAGCATGGATTTATTTAAATGAATTTATTTAAACTATTTTTAGTGATTTTACTAAACACTATTACTAAACTAGGCTAGTATTCAAAAGTGATGGAGAAAAATTATTTTATTTAGGTCATCCATAACTATAAAGATCGGACTTTCACGAAGAAACATATGTGATGCTGATTTTATACTGTCTTTTGATTGTCATAATAACGCGTGGTTCTCTTTGTAGTTGGTGATCTAAGGAAGATACGAGTTTCAAGAAGCAAGGTCCATTTAAGTTGATGTAGGCCACGACAAATTAATCAATGTTAATGCAAAAAGGTTTTATGTTTGCTTATGGTTTTCTTTACTTATTATTATATCGAGTAATTCAATTACTCTTTGGTAGCTGCCAAAAAAAAATTTTTTTTAGAAAAATGAAAATTAAGAAAAGAATGTCAAATTAAAGAAGTTCTTTTGCAAGCTAAGCCTTCGAAGAGCATGATAAAAATATTGATTAGACGGTCAATCTAATTTCCCTTGGCTCAAAAATAAAAATAAAACATGGCATTTTTAGTGATTGGCACTTTTGTAGACTCAGGAGTCAAAAATTATAAACAATCATTCTGTTAGAATTGAAATGAATAATTCTAATTTATATTAGATTTGGGCTGGTGTCTTCAGTTTTCACAGTTATTGTAACATTTTGACCTTTGTACTTTCCAGCCGTCTTCAGCTGCTTGTGGTACTGATGACTGTCAAACCTAATACTGTCTGGATTTTCCCGCACAGCAACAATGGTCTTTGCCATCAAAAACCATCAGAGTTGAGCTTGTATCATCGTGCTGAACTCTTTTCTGTCTTGTTTAAGTCTTTGTGCTTTTGTTCTATAGGAATCATTTGTTTGTGGTCTTCATCTTTGGATCTCTGTATCACGGTTCTGTGACATTGACAAACACCATTTTTGTCTCTGTTACATTTTCTGTTCTACAGGTATTGTCCGATATAGCAGAGATATTGTTTAACAATAATACAAATTTCCGTAGACCACCATTGCTATTCACAAAGTCATAATCTACATCTCCTTTGGATGTTCATCGTTTGACACATTTTTTTTTTTACTATGTATCTCAAACTTGAAGATTTCTTTTGTGTTGTCATCTGTATGCTTGAGTTCCCTCCTTCGATATAAATACTTTCGACTAACTTAAAAAACAAAAAAATCCCACCTCTTCACTGTGTAGATCCCTAGATGCTTGAAAGCCTTTTACTTAAACAATTTCTTTCCTCGGACTGCTAGACTTTGGAATTTCCTCCCAGTTTCCTGCTTCCCTGGCTGTACTGATACACAGAAATTTAATTGTAATGTGAACACTACTCAACTCTACATAGTGTCCATGTAAATATGGTCCCAAGTAGTAGCCCCTGACATCCAAGTGGCAATATGCCTTGTTTGGTGGTGAATTAAAAAAAAAACAATAAAAAACATATGCAGCACACCAATATGTCTGCATATTGCTAAGCACTCTCAAGCTGTTTAAATGTTATTCTTGCGCATTTTATACGCTTTTATGTGCAACAATGAAATCATTGGAAATATGATAAATCCTAAGAAGGTTAAATTGCAAACATTTTCAATGGTTCAGTGCCAATTTTTATCAGTAATTTATATGAAGTCAGATGACATTGCTAGTCTCTTTCTATTCTACTGTTATTTCCATGGAAGGTGCTCGACTGAGCTCCAATCTCTGGTTTCTCCTTTAAGACACAGCAAGAACTCAGCTTCCCAACACAACAGAAAAAGACTTTCCTTTTTTCCTCCATGTGTCTGGCATCAAGCTTAATTACCATGGGTTGGGATTCTTTGTAGATGAAATAAACAGTACTTAAAGAATATACAGGATTCAAATGGTTCTTAAATGAACAACGTTGTGCTTGTTGGACTCTTTGGTGTTTTTACTTATTAAGTGATTCCATCCACCTGGGTATTATAAGTTCTATCCTTGATTTGATTGAGACTTAAATACAAAATATATTTACAAAATAAAATATATTTACAAAACATAAAATATATTTAAACAGAGGGAGACACAAAAGGAACCAATTCTTGTAATTAAAAAAACAAAACCAAAAAAAAAACTTATTTGGTAACTGAGAACATAGCCTCAAGTTCTTAATCTTACGCTTTTCTGTCTTTGGTAGTATTACAGAAAAGATGTAATTTAGGAGTTTTTCTTTCTTTTTTAAGAATTGCTCTACCAAGGCTTAATGTTTTAGTCTACTATTTTACCCATGATTAAGTGGAAAGTAACGGATTCATGCCTTTCTCAGTATTAGTGAAAGTAATTTTACAACCACAACTTGAAGATAACTAACACATAATCTGTAGTGGTAACTTTCACATTACGTTTTATTTTCTATTATATTTATAAAAGTGAAAATATGCGTGTGAGGACACTTCTCAACCTATATCCTCAATGGATTTTTGATCTACAGACTTGAAATTTTGTATATAGAATATTCAGACGTGTGGAAAACTTTTTAATCGGTTTTAATCCGGAAAAACAGGCTGCTAATAATAATTAAAAAATTGATACGTTAGAGTTATCGGATTTTTTTCTATTTGCTAACTGTTCCATGAATGCGCATGCGTGAATGGTTCACATGAGAGATTCATTATATTAAAAATAAAGTACAATTTGAAAACTATTTAAACATTGTGTCAAGCTGGCCTAATGGTTATCATACTTGACTCACTGTCTTTAAGTTTTGGTTTTGATCTCAGTCCGAGTATCTTTTTTTACTTACAAGAAGTGAACTGTTTAGAAAAAAAAAACAAAGCTCGCATGCACATGCCTTAGTTTCTGCATTAATTAAAATATAATATTTATACATATTTTACGACTGAACAATGCCGGGCAGCCTGCTAGTTTATCTATAAACTCCAGGAATTTTTGATCTACAGACCTGAAATTTGGTATATAATGTAGTCTGAAATGTGGAAACCTTTTTAATTGGTTTTTATATGGAAAAAACGGGCTAAAAAACGGTTAAGGGGGTCGAAATTGAAAATTTGTATGTATTGAGGTCATCGGATTTTTATGTTTGTCAACTGTTCCATGAATGCACATGCATAAATCGTTCATGTGACAGATTCCTTATATTAAGAATAAGTAGGTTTGAAAACACTTTTTAAAAATCGTATCAAGCTGTCCTAGGTTATCGTACTTGACTCACTGTTTTTAGGTTTTGGTTTTGATTTCAGCTTGGGTATTTCTTTTTTTTTTTTTACTTACAAGAAGTGAACTATTTAGAAAAAAAACATAATACTCACATACACATGTTTCAGTGTATAAATTAAAATATGATATTTATGCATATTTTATGACCGAGCAACACCAGGCGGCCTGCTAGTTAAATATAAAAAGAAGAACTTCTTTGTACTTTATCAACGTTTCTGTAAGCTTTATTCTTGTCTGACATAAGCTCACAAGATTGGAACACCCAGTAAGGATAAAACTCAGGAGTAATGGTTGGATAGCCAAGCTTGTTACTCATGACATCATATGAAGCAGAAGCATATTTAAATTTAATTCTTTCGGTTTCGTCTCTGCTGTCATCACTCTAAACTACCAAGAATTCTGTGGCAATATTATAAAAAAATATTTAAAATAGAATTACAAATTGAAATGAAAAAAAAAAAACGTTATTTCTTTAACTGTCAATTTATAACAATCTAAACTCTTTTTAATAAACTCAGATTTATTATTTTTTGTCTCTTGGAATTAATTTTTTATTTATTTCGACTGGCTTTTATTGCATGCACATATCCATTCCCAGATTCTTTTTGTCGATTCTGGCTTTAGTGTTTGTAGGCTTTCCACCACGAATGACAATACATTTAATTAACACCAAAGTTATGTTCAAGAAACAACATTGTTGGGGTCAAAGTAAAAAATTTTTTTAAAGCATTCATTTTTTTTTTTTTTTCTGATCGTTCGTTTCGTTACACCCCATCAACTCCACTAGTCCTCAGAGTTATCGTAACACATGTGCTGAGGGTTTGTCTATTTCTTGACATCTGCCCTATCACTTTTGACCCTCCATTCATCATTTCTGTCTATGGTGCATTCGCTTGAAGTGAGTTTATGTCAGTATGAGATGAGGAGAGGGGGGGTTAAGCGGTATGGGGGATCAGGTAGGTGGAAGGGTTAAGCCATTTTTCTGTAATTTTTTTGTATTTAAACAGTTCTTAAGTTTTTTTTCTCAATCCCAATCCGCCCAACCGCACCAGCAACCGTTTTCATTGACATCAATTCTTTATCCATCGCTAACTTATTTCCAGATCTAATCTTCATTCGCTTCCACTCACAGTTCTTCCTATCTGATCCACTTCTCCTCCAGCACAACCACAGACGAAAATGCCTCGTTATTAAGTTTACTTTTTTCTACTATCCCTTCTCCTCACACTTCCTCATAGAAGTGAAGCCTTTCTTGTTTTTATTCCCTCTCTTGCTTCTCCTCATGGGACCCTCGCCTCACATCTACTTATGAAGGGAAGCCTTTTTTGTCTTTTACTATCTCTCTTTCGCATCTACTCATGGGAAAGGAGTCTTTTTGCCTTTATTCTTTATCTCTCCCCTCTCAAGGGAGAAACGCCTTATTGTCATCATCTCTATTTTTCGCATCGTTTCTTCATACACCCTCCCTTCTTACTTCAGAATTCTCCTTCATATTGTTGTTGTCCTTCTTATCTTGCCTTCTATTATTTTTTTGGATGTGTGGGAGGGAGGGGGTCTTAGCAATAATAATTCCATTCACTTCCTCCACTCACCGTTTGCCGTTCTCAATCGTTTTGAATCACCCTCAGTGAAATGTAATTATTTTTCCAAGAGGACCAAACACACAAAGCCAATTGACACACGCTTTGCAAAGATGGTGGAATTTGGACACCTGGGTTTGTTGGCGTACATATCCACTCATCACCCCCATCGCTACCATTTTAAGAAGTAGAGAGAAAAGTAATATCAATAGGTTGAATATTCTTAGGAAAAGAATGTGAAAGAGAGAAAAAAAAAAGAATTTGTGAAGAAAAATATGTATCAATTCAAAAGAGTTGTTTAATGAAGCATATATATATATATATATATATATATATATATATATATATATATATATATATATATATATATATATATATATATATATATAATAGGGAAAAACTACAAGTACAATATATAATGAGAGAGAAAGAGTTCTGAAAGAAACATGTCCATTAATTGAAAGAGTAGATTAAATCAAACAAAAAGGTGGAAATGAAGAAAAAGATGTATAAAAGGTACATTAAAGTGTGTCTGAGAGAGAAACAATGAAAATAACATACATATCAGTGCCGGCGATCATGAGAGAGAGAGAGAGAGCAAGAGTGAGCGAGAAAAGGAGAATGAGCAAGAACGAGAGAGAGAGCAAGAATGAGTGAGAAAAAGAGAATGAGCAAGAAAGAGGTAGAAGGGGGGGACAAAAGAGTGAAAGCAGAAGACTGGGAAAAGAGGATTTCATTCAGCTGGCTAAATGTTTCTGTCTGGTGTTGGCAAGAAGGCCAACTATCCAAGCCATGCTTCATCAAACAACACTGACAGACTGTGCCTCATCAGTGATTAAACGGCAATGAGCCCCCCCCCCCCACTTCTCCCTCTCTCCTATATCTTCCATTCTTTTCTGCAAAGCTTACCCATTGATTCGCACAATCGCCAAAGTCTCAACGAAACGTGCTTTAGGACAAGGAAATCCATAAATCCATGAAGCAGAGAAAAGACGCAAACCAATCCGAATGCTTGTGGGAGTGAAGGAATAGTTGAACGTGGGGAGGTGAGGGATAATGTCATTGTTTCAGTCTTGAGACCTGATCAGCTGTTAATTTGCTTGGAGAGTTCCATGAAAGGCTTTAATAAATTCTGCTTTTCAGAAAAAAAAAAACAACAAAAAGTTTTTTTAGATGTATTAATGGAGACTATGACGTGAAGAATAAAACACACACAATAAAAGAAACATTGTTATTGCGATTGGCAAGTGAATAACATCAAGTGTTGCTTTAACTTAAAAATACTTTTGAAAAGTAATTCTAAACACAGTTGCTTTGTTTCCTGTATGAGGATACAGAAAGTTCTGGTAATGATTCTTTATCACCATGATGTCTTCTTCTTGCAACCTCTTTCTCACAGAAGAGACATTGCTAGTCTGCGTCTGTTCTATGGTAAATTTCATGACAAGTGTTCATCTGAGCTTCAATCTATCGTCCCCTCTCTGCAAAACATTCACAACAAACACTCGCCTAGCTACAACTGTCAACAATTTCCCCCATTCCCTGTGCCTAAATCTAAATGCAAATTTTATGAACAGTTTCTTTCCTAGAACTGTTTGCCTGTGGAACTCTGTAGTGTGAGAGTGCTTTTTATCTGACTACAACATGGTCGTTTTCAAGTCTAATATAAACAAATTATTGCTGAACACCCCTCTTAAATCAAATTCTACTCGATTTCCATCACTACCGATCACTACGCTATTGGTTTACTGACCACTGTACACTCATTAACCCTTATCCTCGAGTAGCATTCGGGCTTTGATAAATGGCGACTCACGTGTAAAAAAAAAATGTTAACATCCTAACCAAAAACCACTCTTCTCTGGTTTTATACATAACATTAACATTTGATAGTGATTATAATGATCTTTCATGAGTTACACATTTTACTGAATATTTAAAACACTCATTATTTTTATTTTTTATTATTTAGCATATGTTTATTTAATAAATACAAAAATAAATTAGAAAAAACTGTTGTTGAAACATTTGTCTCTCTAACATGGATAGAAGAGTATGTTAGGGCGTGAAAGAGTCTGTGGAATGGGGGCAGTAGTAGGAGTCTTGTGAAAAGCTAATTCTTGTAGATAGAAGTTAATCATCAGTTATGAACTGGTTTCACTGTGAGTTTTGGATTTAAAATCCACAGACTTCTTCCACTACCAACCTAATAATTTCTCCAAAAGAAATACTTCTTTCTCAAAGAACTTAAAAATTATACTTAATGTATAATCGAAAGTATTTTTCATTCATTAGAAAATTCCTGTATTCTTAAGTATATGTTAAGAACTGTTAACCAAAATGTACAAAAGCATTCTCTTTACTTGTTTAAAATATAGTTACTGTCTGGAGTCAGTGTGGTAATTATTGAAAAAAAAAAAAAACGATATGAGGGACCAACAAATAAAACTAAGAAATAAATGTGTACAACTCTAAATTGTGCTACAGGACCAAATATCCCATATATCAAATTCCAACTCTATTGACCAAATATTCAGAGGGAGTCTTATGGAAACTTTTCACATGTACACACACACACACACACCAACAAGGTAACTTTTATATTATATATTTCCATGTGCTTAAACATTTTCATCTAAAATTCTACACAATTATGCAGAATGTAGAAACTATGCATAAATAGTGGAATGAAACCAATCATCTAATAAGAAACTATAAAAATGAATAAGTAATTAATGCTCGTTTTTCAAATAAATATGCAAATTATGACTGAGTATATCAAAAAGTTAGTTTTAATAATTTTTTTAAATAGAAAAAGTTGGCTTTTAATATTAATGTCAGAGCGAGAAAAGAAAACTAAAGGAGTTGCAGCAAAAACATGCATGCATATATGTAGTCAATAATGTTTGTATAAATATATATACTATAATTATGCTCTGCTTGTCATTGGGCAGTGAATTTACATCTAGGAAACAACAACGCTGCAATCATTATATATTCCAGGATAATATTTACCAGAGGTAGTGTAACCAATGAAGCTCTAACGGGATTAATACAAGAATGCCCAATACCGAAGTAGGGCAAGATATACTTTTTATTTGTTTTACATAAGCAGTAATGTATCGCTACACATTCATGAGCATGTTTCAGTCAGTCAGTTATTAGAGACCTCTCCAGGCGATATTGCTTATACAAAAGATTAGTCTATAATGAAACGTTTCATTATGCAGATTTCTAAGTTTTTGTATAAGCAATATCGCCTGAAGAGATCTCTAGTTACTAGTAACTGGCTGACTGAAACATGCTCATGAATGTGTAGCGATATTAATGCTTCCGTAAAACAAATAAAAAGTATATATCTCATATATCATATTTCTTCTTTTTTTTTATTTTGCTGATCCTCCCGTCCATCACCGTGATATTGCTTTGTTAAATTATTAGGTATACTTAACAGATTATTGAAAATCTTTGCTTAAACGTTCCATCAAAATGCATTGACCTTTATGCTACATAACTGGATCATGTGGCACATCGCAGACATATTATGACTTTTCGCTTGAATCAAAAAGCAATTCATCTTACACGTAGTTTTACAATTCATGGCTTCCGTTAACAAATAAAACTCGTCTGTTTATTATTGATGATTTTTGTCATCGTTTTCTGTTTCTTTCTATTACTATTCTGACTGGAATTTATATATTTATTTATTGTACCTCTCTTGCACTCTTATTTTGAATCTAATATATACGACAGAACATATAATAGATTACATATTCTTTAATATTTCAAACTCTAAAAAAAGTCCTTCAACATTCAGTCTTTTAGTACTATTATTTCCGTATTCAATTCATTTTTTTTTTTTTACCTGCATACTTGTGCTGTTTTGGACTGGATTTTGGGTAATTTGTTCTAAAAACATTTGAGTGATGGATAAGTCCCTTAACCCTCCAGAGTCGTGGGAGATGCTGCATTATTTCATGCCGTATGTCTTGGTCAAGAATAGCCTGACGGTGCCCATCCCTCTTCAGGCTTCGAGTACATACAGCACCTGGTATTACCAAGTGGTCACCCGTATTTGCCAGACACAACATCGCTTAACTTCAGTGGCCTAATGGGAACCAGTGTATCAACATGATTAAGCAGCATACACCATAAAAAATATATATTACGTTATTAAAGTGGTAGATTAATCTTTTTTGTTTTTAATAATTTTATTTCAAGCATTTTTTCAGTGCTAGAAGACGTTAAAACTGTTCATGTAGAAATCATATGGCCGTGAAAGTCTAAATTATATTCTCTCTAATTTTTCTCTAGCAAAGTAGTTAAACTCAAGGATTCTAATCAATTTGTTTAGTTGAGACATTTTATTCTATTAGTTTAATCACTTTTCATTGTGATATGTCTTTTAATATTATATTCCTGTTTGAACGTTTATTATCGCAAAATGCTACCACCAAGTAGTGTCATATTCTAGCTGAGGTTTTATGGAAGTTACATATTTTTAAATTAGCATTTACTTCTCTTCTAAGCATCCAAATTTGAAACAGCAAAAGGTGTTAGCTTGAATGAAAGCTGCCAATATTCATTTTTTTTTTTTTGTCTATAACTTGTTGCTGTTTAATGCAGGTCTGATTTGCACAAGTTCATAAGATCTTAAATACCTTCGAAGTATTCTCTCTCGTTGTTAAGCACAAACGTAAGAATTCTAAACCATTTTCATAAAAAATTGGGGTTTTTTTTTGTCTATTGGTCATCTTGTTTGTTATCTCGAAAGAATAAAAAAAAACGTCCTTTATTAATCCAATAATTTTACAAAAAATAAAGCTTACAAACATAATGGTTTTATAATTTAGTTCAGATTATGGTTCCTTTCTTTTTCTTAATTAAAAAAAATATATATATATATTATATATCATTATCAATATAGCCGCACTGATGAGCTGTGAAACTGCGAAACTACTCTATGTGGATGACTATAATGCTCCTCATTTATATATTGAGAAGTGATACACGAATTACCATTAACGTATAAGCGACGCTCTTTATGTAAACAAATCGAGCGGAGGTATTTCGGACGATGTCATAACATCGTTAAACTCACTACTCGCTCAGCAGCCGCCAATAGCGTAATGGTTATGAGCCTTGACTGTCATACAGACGGTCAGGTTTCAATCCTGGCTTGAGGTAGTTGCCTGTCTAGCCGTACTGATGAGCTGTGAAACAGTACTGTATGTGGATGACTATATATCACTGTTATTTATTAGATTTTATTTGTTGCTTTAATACTAATGAAATATTGTTTTTTTATTTTGTTTTTGTTTTTAGATTATTTAATAAGAAAATAGTTTTCTTCAATCATCATGTAGAGTTGGATCAATACTTGAATGAATAAAGAAAAGAAAAAACAGATCTTTATATACCCCCCCCCCCGGCCTATAAATTTAATTCCTCCAACTTTCTTATACATTTTGTGTAAGTTTAAAAATTCTACTCATTTTCTGGCACTTGGATGATAAAAGTTTGGCAACTGAATCCTCCTGTCTTTATTAAAGGGTTTATTTGGCTCCAGTTTATTTGGATTAGACTTCTTGTTGCTATTTATCTGCTGTCATAGATTTCTCTTGTGAAGGAGAGAAAGGGGGTGTAGACTTGTTATTGTTGGCAAATTCTTTTATGTCTTCTGTTTTTTTTTTTATATATTGTTTTGTAATTCATTGTTCTCTTTTCTGGTTTTATTTGTCATGTCATAGCCATAAGAAAAAACAAGCAAAGTTTACATGTTCTTTTATTGCCAAAAGGGTTTCGATATTTTGTTTTATTGCTGTTTATAAGTCGCAATCTATTTATAGTTTGATGCATTCATTTATCCAGTCTTCTTTCATCTTTTTCGTCTTCCTCTGATTTCTTTGTCTTCCTGAGGTCTTTGGCACTTTCTTATAAATTAACTTATTTTGAGTTTTGATGCATACTTGCTGTCGTCTGGTATATTAACCTTATGTTAATGAAGAATTTGAATTGCCAAATTATTGACTTGATTGAATATGAGAATGGTAACATTTCGTTTACAACTGAGATAGAAATTGAAGGGGTGGAATTCTTGAAAGAGAATCTATTTTTTTCATTCATAAAAATTTGAAGAAAAACATTTTTTTTTTCAAAAACAATTTTGGCAATGTTTATGGAGAGAAAAATTTTCTTCTGCATAAATTTTAAAACAAAATATACAAAAAGAATTTAATTGGAACCTTTAATTTAAATTCCAAACCATTTTATGACCCTATTACAGATATAATAGGAGATTTTGATTTACCTAAAGTAAATTTGGATACTTTTTTGGAGACAATTCAAGGCAAATTTCCTCCTCTTTTTTTTAAAGTCGTTCCTACTTTTCAAAATAAAATATGTTAATCTTTAAAAAAAGATTCTATGATTCCAGTTCCATTACAACTGAAATGTTACAAGTTTATGTATGGGAAGTTGGTTCCAGACTGTACACCATTTACCGTTTCTCAAATGTTTTGTTCACAAAATCTATAAAATTTCAGATTTGAATCGCTACAAAATCAGGAATATAAATGAATATACCAATGATAGTAAGACTTTGCAGCAAAAGGATTGATATGTCATGAATACAAAATGGAAGTATACATACAAAAAAGGGGCTCGTGCAAGTGGGTATATGTGTGAAAGGGAGCGAGAAATTGGAAGAATATTAAATAATTTCATTTAGCTCAAAATATTTTTATAAAATGAAGAGGCTCTCTTCTTAATCAGCGGTATGTCCTCTTTTCAAGTATCAAATGTTGACAAGAATGTTTGATTTTGCACGTAATTTGGCCTAATTTCTACACATTTAAAATCTTTGTATAAAGTCATTTTGTAGCTTTTTTAATCAACATTTTTAATACATAATAAACTTTGGAATTCAGAATCCTTCCAACGTGAAAATATCAATCCTTTATGTTTTTTTTTTTCCATCTTGCTGAATATGCTGATGAAAAATGTGTACAGTCAGAATCAACTACCAAAATACTTACATTCTGCTGATTCCTCCCAAATATTAAAAAAAAAAAAAAATTATATGGATAATGATTAGAAATGAACGTTTCTTGCTTATACATATTTGATGATAGAAATTCTGAAGTTCCCATAATTTAAAAAAAAAAAAAAAAAAAAAAAAAGGTTATTAATTAATGCACTAATTTCCGACTCTCAGGTCTGAGTGAGATCGAATTCAGTGATCTTTGATGATTGCTTGCTGACATCCAAAGAAATAACCATTGGAGATTTTTGTACAGAAGGTAGGAAACGTGTATTTTCGAGAAGTCCATATTAATTTTACACGCTTTGTCTGTTTCTTAAGAAATATCTGCTTGATGTCATTATTTACCGAACAGAACTCGTGTTGTGTGATCGCGTTCCTCTCCATATTCTTCATATTTTTACCTTAACAAGCGGACATGTGTCATGATGATGATGTTGACCAATATCAAAATTTTACAGCTTGCAAAAACACTTTCAGGATTTAAATAAAAAAAGAACTTAACAATGAAATTTATTGTACACATTTTATGACAAAAATTAATTTAAGATTTATAAAAAAAAAATCAAAATTTATTGATTTTTTTTTTTTTTTTTTCAAAAACTTGTGAGTATAAAAAAATTATTTTTTTATTTCGGAATATTTGAGGTGACAATCGATGATTTAGATTGTTTAATTGATTCAGATGACCATTTTCATCTTAGTTATTATATTCATAACGTTTTGGCCGATGTAACCTCCAATCTTCATGTGTGTCTATCGGAGTTGGGAATTTTCTACTAAAGTAACAGGTGTTAACGCTTCTACAAGATCATAGATGATGGAATTTGAACTATTTGGTGATACAAGGGAGATAACCGATTGTCACAATGTACAAAGGCAGATAATTTTTAGAGGGGGGTGCACCTTGCTTTTCATATATATTATATCTGTGAAATCTATTCAGAGTTCTCAGATCACAGAAAAGAAAGCACAAAGCTTGGATTTTTTTCTAGCATAAACACTTTTAAAACATTGAATATCTGTATTTCATCTCTCTTAACAAGGAACAATGTTTTAATGTATGAAATTCTTAATTTTCATCATAATTACTTCAGTTCAGTTCAAAACTCAATGCAGATTTCAGAGTTTGATAGGGACATAAATAGATGATCACATTTAATGCGACTAAGACAAAGCTCATTTTCTTTCTTTAAGAAACCTTTGCAACTGCCAATTGCTATAGCTGATAGCAATCTGAGAATCTAACATTCAACTTCTCAACCTAACATTCACAGTTAACATAAATTGGAACAAACACATAGATACTACCAAGGCTGCTGCAAAGAAAGTGGGCTCTTTCTATTATGCTAGAAAACGTCTCACATCTGCCAGTGTCCTATTTCTGTACAAAGCCATCATTTGTCATAGAGTATTGTTGTCACATCTGGGCTAGTGCATCAGCTACTAGTCTCTTCTCTTTGGCATGGTTAAAAAAAAAAGGATCTCATATCTAATGGGTCCCACACTGTCTATTAAGTTCCAGTTTCTGTCGCATCACCAGTGTTGTATCTTTCTGCTGGTTTTATAGGTACTTCCATGAAATTTGCGCTAATGAAATTGCTGCTCTGGTGCCTTTTTGATGTACTTACCCATGACCAAGCTGACAATTAGCTACCCCCCCTCATTCACTGTTGAGATCCCCAGATACAGGAGGGCATTTTATTTTTTTATTTAAATTTTTTTTATAGCTTCTTTCCCCGAACTGTTAGCATTTGGAATGTTTCCCTGATTGTGTCAACATACAAAAATTTAAATGTAACATAAACAAATGTCTCACTGCACAACTTCCCACTTAGAATGCCCCTTTAAGTATGATGTCTAATTCACAGTAGCTCCTTATATCTCAGAGCAATGTGCCTTGTTCGGTGTAAATTAAAAAATTAAAAACAAAAAAAAAAAAAAAAAAAAAACAATTAAATCAAAAGTTTCATCAGCCGAGACGTTGTGAATATAACAACCAAGATGAGAATAGTAGAATAATCCAAGTACCATAAAGTCATTCGTTTTTGCTAAAAGTGTAAATAATATATTCTGGAAGTTTTAAGTGCAAATAAACAGCTATGTATGCTAGTGGACCATGGTGTGATTGTTTTGCTGTTTAGTAATGACTTTCCAGCTTACATAGGTTTAGATATTTTTTTATTGTTTTCTTTAATATGTAAAATTACCTGGAACAGCCATTCTAGCAAAGATTCATAACATTGCCACATGCTAGACCCTTAAGTACAAAAGGATGAAAGCTGTCTATACAACACAGAGATTACGTGACTGAAGTTATGGTCTTAGAAAAGTTTTAATTTTATATTGTTAAGCATTACCACACCTCATCATTTTTAGGCAAAAATAATGATTATGACAAAACATAAATACATAAAAATTCCTGTAAAATCCCATTACAAAAATTTCCCTTTTATTTCATTATATCTTTTAATGTGTTTATTTTATTAAGAAACAAATGTTACAATAAACTATTTTTTTAATGTCAGATTATCATATAAACAGTATCCCTGTAGTTATTCTACATTTTAGGCTGAACAAGCACGCAGCAAATTTGTATCAGTATTCATCTGTAGGTTTCTATCAATATAATTGTATCGCTTAAAACGATGAGTTGCTTTTAATATACTCTAACCATAGTTTAATGCACTTCAGCGATCATCAGACAAGTTAAATTCCGAATTTGTCAGAGATTGATAACAGGTCGTGAATTTGACAGCAAATTCAGAAATTACGCCCTCTGATGATTATGCAGAAGCATGTGGTACCATTATTATCTAATCTTTTTAAGTAATTTTATTAAGTTCTGTCTGAGAAAGCAAATCAAAATTGAATTGTGAAAAAATGTATTCCTGCAACTATCAGTATAATTGTATACAAATATTTGCATTAGTAACTGTATATACGTTTACACACGGTATGTAGAAAGGTGTGCGCATATATATATATACTAGTCAGTTGCTATATACATAAATATGTATTTGAATTATACATATATTAATATGTATGAAAAATGATACACACACACACATATATAAATATATATATATATATATATATATATATATATATATATATATATATATATATATATATTTATATATGTATACACCATTGTTTAATGATCAATTATCTTAATTGGTAAAGTATGGAAACGATTGTAATTGGAGACAAAAGTGGAAATTAATTCGCTTTGGACTAATAATAGGGACACCACTAATTGACCATTAACTGGATATAAAATCAATTTGTGAAATATCCAATTTGATTACAACAGTCTTTTGAGGGTCTCACCCTATGCTGGACAGTTTGGGACCTGTACGGCTCAACCAGTTACAATATCGTGAAAACGTCTGATTTTGATTTGTCTCAACAAGAAATCCTCTTAGTGCTTCTGCCTCAATTTCTAAAATGTGAAGTTCATTTCCACTGCAAAGATTGGAAGAGTCTGCTAGCCGGCCAATATCCGTTGGTGTTAATGAGCTAAATTGAATTGTAAAATCTATTTTCAATTTTAAATTATATTGAACCATTTGTTATATTGTGTAAGCAACTGAACAGATTCGTTGCTACATTATTAATTGAAATTGAAAGTAAAACGAAATTGTTTATTACACATGATGGTCGAATTGAAAGTATTATTTAATGAGTAGCACATCATTAATAATGCTAACCTAGCTTTTCTTTCTGTAATGCCATTTAGTGTGTAAAATGGTTTAATATATTAAAAAATATATTTATTCAGCCAACATTTGACAAAATATAGTCATTAGGTCCAATTACAGACATGCTAACAAGTTAATATGTACGGCATGATCTCATCGACACTGAGGTTCTCTTTAAATCACCAAAGTTAAGCAATGTTGAACCTGGTTAGTACCAGGTGGGTGACCATTTGGGAATTCCAGGTGCTGCATGTAGGAGAACATCAACACCTCTCTGGAAGAACTGTGAAAGCCTAACATCATCATCTTTTCTGGTGGGGATATACATGCAACTCAAGGACTGATATTCCTTAAAAACTTCCTTCCTTGAAGGAAGCCAGTTCAACCTACCTAGGGTGTAGTCCACTGACGTAAGTTTATTTAAACATTTTGTTGCCGTCCTATTTTAAATCTTTTTCAAACACCAAGATTTTGTAGATTTATCTGGAACATAAAGTTTTATTAGATATTCTGCTGGCTTGGTAAGCGGAGAGCAGGCTTGATACGTTTCCTTGAATAATGGTCATGATAATAGACCTTTATTTGACCATAAATATGGTTAAAATGGTGAAGTTTATCTGTTGATCCATCAGAAATAGTCGTTAATATCTAATATGAATGTCTTCACGTCATCTCATCTAAATGAACTTGCGTCTAAAATCTATTAAAAGTGTTAAACTAGATCACTTATGGCCTTCTGTAGTAAATATAGTTTATTGCATAATTGTCTTCTTCAATCAATGCGGACTTTAAAATAGCTTAAATAAAGAAATTCATATAAATACTAATGCTCATCCCAAGATGGGTTCATAACAACGGAACACACTTCGGTTGGTTGATTCCTGGAAAAAAGTCCTTGTTGTCAGTACCCCTCCCCCAACCAATAAAATAAAAAGAAACAAGTAGCAAATAAACATGTCTTCTAAGAATATCTGAGCTTCACTCATCAGATTTACTATCATTCGAATAGAATTGACTTAAATCTTGTTTATTCGCATCTATTTCAAGTCGATGAGTGATATTATCAAAGCTTACACACACATTTTCCAATTCATTCACTCTTTTTATTTTGTTCATTCATAAAATCTTGGGCTTTTTATCAGTCTATGCCTCACTCATTTTAAACATTAGTAACCAATTTAATACTCAAATCTCCATGCCGACCCATCCTTTAAACTGATTAGCTCGCCTTAATTGCTGTTATGTCATTGTTGTAATTCAGCCGATTGCCCTGAGCCTGGATCAACTTACCTGCCACACTTTCTGTTGTTATTTTGCTGTCGCTTCAAAACCAGAATGTCCTCATTAACAATTAGCAAGTCAGGCACTATTCAAGTTTTTTTTTAGTTTTTTTTTTTATTTATCGGCCAACCAATAAAAAGTAAAAATCATCAGCTCACTCTGATCTCCTTTTTAGTGATGCTGCATTGTGGGTGGCGAAGGGATTGCACACAATAGGATAAGGAAATGGATTAATTAAGAAGCATACAAAATACTGAAGAAGAGGCTAAACTGACATTTAAGTGCCTTTAAAAGCTTCTTTAGATTTGAACTTGCTTGTTTATTGTCAGGAAAAGTGATTTTGCTGACCAAAGCAATTCAGTGACATTAACATTTCTTGTACTAGCTGTACCATCAAAGAAAGTTTCGTTTGGCCTGTCTGTTTTACAGCATATCAGCCAACATCATCATCATAGGCATCTAAAGATTCTATTGTTGGCATTGGTTTCCCTGATATTTTTCTAGTCAGAATTCTTTAAAAAAAAAACAAAAAACATTGGGGATTTACAGGTGTGACCATTTGAAGGTTGCCAACATCCCAAGTGAAAGGGATTTTTGTGAAATGAACTGGATTTGAACTTGAACATCCAGGTCGTTAGTTTGTGTCGTTAGTCACTTAACCACCATCATCTGTTTCTGTGTTATTTAATAGTGAAACATTAATTGCAAAATACATTTTTTAGATGTATTAAGAGTGGTCTTCAGTGATGCACTGTCCTCATTTTTGATTTCAGGTTCGGCATCATATCGGCTCAGACAGCAACCCTGAACTGACTCAGGAAGTTTCAGCCCTCCCCCTTCTTTATTCCTGACTGTACTGATGTGCATCGACATTGCAAAATTTCAAAATGATACAAGCTTTGATCATTCTTATTGAGACACTATTAGCCAATGAGAAAGTTCTTACTCCTCCTGCTCCTCCTCGCTTTTATATCATGGTTTCCTTTACTTTCTCCTGTTTTGACTGGGTGGTCATCCCCTGAAGTTCCATTAGGGTAAGCTGGTCTCTTCTATAGAGCTCCCAAATAAATGTAGTGATAAACATAATACTTATTGTAAAATTATTCACTCTAGGCAAGTTACCATTTTACGCATTAAAATGGTGAATTCATATTTTTCCCTAATACTTTCTTTTTTTGTCAAACAAATATTAGAGGTTTCTTAATTCAAAGCAAAAGAAAATTTTAAAATATTTTAATTTTTTGTTTCTCCTTTGATTATAAACTAAATTTCAAATAATCTAATATTAGAAAATATTTTTTTGATAGGATAAAAATTGTTCAGCTCTTTTTTTATATATACCAATTATGATTTATTATCCAGTAAACAAGAGTGTCTTTTTAAAAAAGTTTTTTGTATGAATTGAGTCAGAAATCAAGAAAATCTAAACATTCATGAAATCTCTCTAAAGATGTAAACATAATATAGGTTTATCATCAAGGGGATATAATTATCAAGTTAATCATTTCAAGGGGAGGTAATTTCATCCAGTTTAACTGAAAAGTTTTAATTTGTATGAAGTTAAGTTCCGCCTTATTTTGTTTACATTAAAAAAAAAAGTTTTTTCTTTTGGTGTTCAGCTGTTTTTTTTCTGAAATAATTAAAAGAAATAGATAAGTAACTTATTAGTAATTTTTTCTTTAAAGCTATCATCCAACATATCTAAAAGAAACTCTCTAGTGAAAACATTGTTGTACAAAGAGGAAGATCCCCCCCTCCCCCATCATTAGAAGTACAAAAAAAAAATAGCAATAAAATAATCTTCGTAAATTTTGATATTTTTTGAAAGAAAAGTATTCAACTTAATAAGTAATTAATTCCATGAAATTATATATATATATATATATATATATATATATATTATATGAACATATTTGGTTGTAAATTACTCATGTCTCTCAATGTTCTTTAAGTTCATAATTAAAAAAATATTTAAAGATATGCAGGCACTTATTCATCAGTCTGTTCATTTGTCCTTTTGTTTTCCTCCCCCCCTGTTCCTTCCTTTATTTTCTTTTCCCATTTCTTTCTTTATTTTCTTGTCTTTTATTATTTTTTTAATTTATTGCAGCTGTTTTTATGAATCAATATGTCTGTGCTGTTCTTAAACACTGTCATTTTTTTATGTGAAATTTTATTAAAATATATTTTTACAGCATGTACATGTGAGTTGCATGCATTTGAATAATTTTTAAAAAAGATGGCTGTTCACCAATGACAAACTCATTACTAAGCATGATATCCTAATTTATCTCCCCTTTGATTCCTTACACCATAAAAATGAATGCAATGCTATTCCTGTTCTCAGCACTTTACTACCTTTTATAATACAAAAGGATTTTTATTGTTTTGTTTGTTCATATATCTTTACATATTCTTTCATATTTGTCAAAATTGTTTTATATTTGCAGCCTCGTTACTTTTAACTCTTCATTACTTTAGTAGCTTTTTTTTTAAATTTCAGCAGTTTAGAATATTTTAAAATATTAGTAGAATACCCATCCCAGGACGGATAAAATTACTTTCTCATAAAGAACTTTTGCATCACTTAGATTTTCTTTATGAAAATTAAAATTAAGGTATAATTGTACTAAAGCTTATGTCCAGAATCCTTATTTTTATTCTAGAAAATGTCTCAACTTACAGATTTAAGCATAAGGGGCCTAATAATATTGAAATTCATGGAATCTTGCTTAATTTGTGTCCAATGACTATGGATAACATTTAATGCAAATCTGAAATATTAGAATTTTAAAATGTGAGGTTGTAGCCATATTATGCCTACTAAAAACCCTTAAAATTCTTCAAAGAACTGAAATTTGAAGAATATTTATTAAGTGGTATCTAATACCTATTGTTAAAAATTCACAAAAATCGGAAATATCTGAATATTCATGAAGGACACCACTCCCTCTCTGTCCTCTATACATAAAATCAAAATTAAACTGAATATATCCGACTTTACCCACCCTTATGTAGTGATTAGTAGATTCCAATGAGCAAAATTCAGTCGTTAATCATAATATCTATTTTGCAATAACAGAATAGTCAATGGTTTTACAATTGTTTCATAACCTACAATATGTTATAATCAGAAACAATTACACACTGCTCATCAGAAATCTCAAGAAAACATAATGTTAGATCATGCAAAATGTTAAAAAATAAAACGGAAACAATCAACACTTATGCAATTATATATATCATGAGCATAAATAAAAATAATAAACCGGAAATTTACATATAAAGATTTATTTTCTGACAGAATACGTCCAATAGAAATAGGCTATATATATATATATATATATATATATATATATATAAATGAAAGATTGAGGAATAAAAGTTGTATATAATTTTATTATATCAATAATAATAAGGAAAAGTTAAGGGGAAAATTAAGAAGAAATTCTTTTTGGACCCTGGCGTTTTAAAACTAAATGTTCATCAGAAGAGGAGAAAGGCCAGAATTATACAAGATACAAATTTAGAAAAAACTGGCCTAATGACATTAAAAATGAAATGAGAATGAAGGAATAGGATAAAATGGTAAATAATAGCAAGTAGGTACAACATGTAAGGGTGAATCAAAAGAGTAGTATATGTGTAAGCAATATTTTTAAAAATATAGGCCACTATGAAATCATTGGGAGCATTAAAGAAAAGCCAATAATAAAAGAAGAAAGGAAAAACTAGGGAGGATAGAAAAGAAAGTGGGAAGAGATGGGGAGGAGATAAAAACAGTAGAGATACGAAAATAAATAGATAAAAAAAATTTTGTTCCCCTTCATAGTGTTGAGCTTTTATCTTGATAAATTTGCTTTGTTGAAGATTTACTCTTTGATAACATTATATATATATATATATATATATATATATATATATATATATATATATATATATATATATATATGCTAGCAAAAGTACCCGTCGTTGACTGGGTTCAAAAACAGCCTACAGAAAGTGGACTTTGATTTATGAAAGTATGGTAGGTTATGAAAAGGAATGGTTGTAAAGAGATAGCTTCGAATTCAGGGGTATCAAAACCAAAGCAAAATATGATGAAAGTAAAAATAAAATAGATAAACCCCATAATTTATTATACCATACCTGTTCACACTGAAACACTTATCACAATATTCTGTGGATCTATATTAAAAAAAAAACCTTGTTAAACTTTGTGACATATTTCCATTCTATGGAGGTCAGGCACGAACGAACACCACATAATTTTATTATACCATATTTCTTCAAACTGAAACATAATTATCAAAGTATACTTACGCAGATAGATATGAAAAGTCTTTATTAAAGTTTGTGCCTATTTCCATTCTATGGAGGCCAGGCGCGAACGCAACCCCCACAATTTTATTATACCATCCCTATTTAAGTTAAAACATACTTATCAAAGTATTATTATGTACATCTATATCAAAAACACTTGTAAACGTTTTTTTTTTTAATTTTTAAATTTTTTATTTCCATACTTTGTGGACCAAGTGCGAACGCAGACCCCACAATTTTAATGAACCACCGTTCTTCCAGATCAAAATACCCATTCCTGTGTCTCGATACATCTTCTATCATTATATGTAATCAGTTTTTTAAAATAGTCAACCATATAGGAGCCTATTCGTGACCAGAAACACACACACAGACACTCAGCTTTGTATTATGTATATATACATATATATATATATATATATATATATACACACACACACGATTCCAAAATAACATAAATCTAGTAAGGGTTGAAATCTGCTCACAATCAAGTAACCTTTTCATGTTCCTATAAAAATACATTTTACTAATAATTTTATTGGATGCCACCGAAAATTGGTCAACCATTATTCCGCATCATTACCGTCATTCTTATCTTCATACAAGAGAGATTAACAAAATTTAAGTAATTCTGGTCCCATATATGGAAATACTTTTTTTATGTAGTAAAAGTTTAGATAGGAATTGATCTGTTAAAGACTAGATCCATTGTTAAGTTGCATCTATTCAATCTGTGTGGTTAGCGATGAAAGTGTTGTTTCAAACTTAAGTGTTACCAACTGTTAATTTTGGTCATACTAATTTTAACCATTCCCTCCACCCTTTTTTTTTTTAACTCATCCTACCAAATCCTAACTTTTGTAAAATCAATACAAATTATCTTTGACAATTATTTCAGTATTAAACAATTTAATTTAGATTACTCACACCACATTTTTTCTTTTTATTTATACTAGTGTTGAGACGATTAATCGGAATTGGGAATCAGAAAATTCGAACTTTTGCAGGAGTATCAGAATCAGAAAAATTGTCCCTGTTTTCTGATGCCCAAATCGGTTCTTTTAATGGTCTTTTTTTATTTGATTTTGTTTAAAGCAAAATCTTCCATTGCTGATAGTAATGATGAAACTGAATATTTATTGATTTAAAATTACGAGTAAAACTAAAATCTATGTTTGAGAAAATATGTGGACATTTAGTATGTGTTTTTATCATAATCAGGGGAAAAATCACAACTCTATAGTTAAATATTTAGAGATTTATAAAAATCGGAATTGGAATCAGTGATTGTATCAGAATCTGGAAAAATATTGGAATCGTCCCATTACTAATTTATACCCTTTTTGCAGTTCATGAGCTAAATATGGTTGGATTGGAGAAAGGATTGTAAATTTTATTAACGATTGGTGTCATTTTTTGGAGGGGAGATGTGAGGTAACCTTGTGGTAATAGCTTAAAATGTCTGCCTTTTATACTATTCAGAATAAATAAACATTCATTTTAATCTAAAAAAAAAAAAAAAAAGAAAAAAAAGGATTTTGTTACATTGTGCTGTTTTTTATTCTTTCCTTTGTTTTTCAGGTGCATATTGTTAAAGATATTCATAAGTAGTTGCTGTTATTAAAAGTTATTTCATAGTTTTTATGTCCAACCATAATTTATGTTGAATGTTATTATTGAGTACAGATTCATCACAACTACATGGACAAATACAATAACGATTTCAATTTGTACACTTAGTTTTCATTAGTCAAATCGTATACCAGTGATCATGATACGATAATGGATGGTCGGTTGTCTTGTTAATTCTTATGACTGTCCACTGTCCTTTCCAATTTTGCCAGCTGGAATTACCTCCAAACTGACCACCTGCTCTTCACTCTGACTCAAACCAACCGACTCTTTCAAAATTCCCCTAACATAACACATGATCTTGTTGCACCAATCACAGCCTTTCATACTTTGCAGACCTTCTTTATTATTAAACATATACAATATTAATCAAATATAAACTAAACTAAATATAAAACCTAAAGCGTGTAGGCATGGTGGGGTGGAATTATGTAAATTTGGTTCTTGTCAGATTGAACAAGTAGAGGAATTATACAGTAGTTTATATTAGTAGACTATCATCATCATCATTGTCTCTGTTCATCTCAAGAGACAATAGATTCCACCCATAAGGATGTCCGGACGTGTAATTTTGAGGCAAGAGATGTACAATCCCAACCACACCTCCTCTCAGTGGCAAGAAGAAATCCAGAACAACTGGAACAATACTGAGATAAGTAAAGAGTATAGATAGCACCTGTGATTCCCAAATAGTCACCCATTTTATAACTGACTAGGCTCAATGTCACTTAATTTCATTGATTTAACAGGAACCGACGTGTCAATGTGATTATACTGTACATACTAGGCTATCAACTCAATTATGTATTAACGTTTTATATTGAATTATCACTTATTTCAATGATCAAAGTTTGGCTCTGTTTTGGTTTTAAACATCCCAGATTAGAACCATACAAATGTGTATTTATTTTATTTATGGCATATCAACACACTAGTTGATTTGATTTTGAAACAATACATGTTGAAAAAGGTGTCATTGTATACACATCATTGAGTACATGTTTTATTCATAGCTAGTAAAAAAATCGTTTCATAACATTTTTTCATATTGGTAAATTTAAAAAAAAAAAATAACATTTTCCATAATCTGTGACAGTATCCATTAGGTCAGTCAGAAACATAGAATTTTAAGAAGGATAATAACTGAATTATGCTTACAAAATCTTTGACTGGTTACTCATCTAAGGAGGGATGAACCTCAAATCCGATATTTGCCGTTTCTTAAACGTTCAGAATGGAAAGAGTTGTATTATGCACTTAATCATTATTTCTAAAAGATGCCGTTCAAGTTTCGAACCATGGTATGGGTAGTTGTAAAAAAGCTGCTGAAATTAACATTTAATTATTTTTAAATTACACTTTTTTTTATTATTTCCATCTATTTATTTGCACCATTATTTGAAGAATTTGAATTTAAAAATAACCTTTTTCATTGTAAAACGTGAATTAAACAAAACTAATGTCCGAAACTTTTTCTTTACTATTTTTCAGCGTGCAAGCGGAAAGAACAAGATCCCCAGAATGCGCCCGAGGAAAACCGGCCTCCGAAAAAACCCAGACTTGTATTCACCGATATCCAAAGGCGCACTCTCCATGCAATCTTCAAGGAAACAAAACGTCCGTCGAAAGAAATGCAAGCCACTATTGCACAGCAACTTGGCCTTGAGGTTAGCACGGTGGCTAACTTTTTTATGAATGCCCGACGACGTTCCCTGGATAAATGGAGAGATGATAATGGTAATAGTACACGTGATAGCGGTTCAACGTGCACCAAAAGTTGAGCAATGCTGCCTCAACAGTCCTACTCTTCTTTATATATATAAAATATAAATATATATAAACTATCTATGCATATATGTATATATGCACACCTACATACACACATATATATATATGCATACATACCTACATACAAATATACATATAGTATTGCCAGTTGAACCAATCACTATATTACATCTGATTATCATTTTTTGATCATTTCTTTCTGTTAATCACACGATCCCCAGCCACAGGACCGCCCCCCCTTTTTTTTCAAACCAATATCGGATCTCTCTCACTATTTCTTTCCTTACTAATCTGAATGTAAAAGATGAAGAAAAAAATGTATATTTACAAAAGAACAGCCAGGAATCAGTTTATTATTCTATTTCAACTGAACTGTTGAGTTTTTATTTTAAAAAAAAAAAAAAAAGAAAAAAGAAAATAGTTTTAAGTTATTCAGCTTTTTATTTAATTTAAAACTGAAATCGTTATTTCAAAAATTAACGCAACACAGAAGGGAAGAAAATCTTGACAGAGATTAAGACTATTTAATGTGGTATGCAACATGTCCACTGGTTTTTATGCAATAGATCTTTTTTTTAACATAATTTTCACAAAGAAACGAAAACAAAACTGGTTTGATCTAGTCCAATCGACTCATTTCCAGTCCTTTTTATTTTGTTTGTTTTTCTCGTTATTTTTTCCCCCTCTCTTCACATATAATGGCCCTTTTCATTAACTGGTTACCGGGAACTTTTGGAAAATAAATATAGAAAGTCATGAAAAAAATAAATAAATTGAAAGTTTAAAATTAACTACAAATTTGTAAAGAAGTTATGAAAAACAGAAAGAAACCTTTTTCTGAATTGAAAAACAAAACTGATAAAATATCCATTTTGGAAAAAGAAAAATAATAAAATGCATGAATTTAATAAAAACAACAAAATTTCTTTAAACTTATGCACAAAGAATAAGAAAGGAAAAAATACCCTCTTTAAATAATAAACAAAGAATATTGTGAAAATATGTTTGGAAGAATTTTGAAAAGATTTGAAAATGGCTGACAAGTTTGTTTGATGGAATTGGTCCATTTTTGTTCATGACGTCAGTTTTGTTTTTGGTAACAACAGATTAAGTACGGTTTCTCACTTCTGGAACAAATTTTACGAATTAAAAAAAAAAAGAACGATACAAAAAGCAACCAGAGATCCATTAAGTTGGACGGAACAGAAAACAATGTTTCGTTTTTTAAAACCGAAATGAAAAGGAGAAAATAGTGAAAGAGGTTGTTAAAAAAAAACATCTAGAAAAGAAAATAAATGGAGTTCAGAGAAAGAAGAAAAAAAAAAAAAGGCAAGTTGACATGTAACATATATTCAATGGCTCCCGGTGCCAGTTGGCTCCATCTATGTTTTACATTTTTATAGCATTTCTACCCCATGTGACATATCATTTTCTCATCTCTTAACACATTACCATGCAAAGAGGACTCGTATCCGGAAAAAAAGATAAATTAAAAAAAGAATTTCACATTTTGTTTGTAGAAATTTCTAGTCACTCATAGCCATAAAAGTTTTAAAAAGAAAAAAAAATGCAACAAAAAAAAAAAAAGAAAAGACTGAATGTAGGTGGAAGCAGAAGAGAAAGAAAAGTAATTGCGAATGGACTTGTACTATAGATACTAATGTTTATAGACCTTTTTGGGGGGAAATTGATCCTGTATAAAAATTCAGAAGAAAAAAAGACAAAACAAAATTGTTGATCCATAAAGATAAAAGAAAATCTTGAATCTGGATAAAATTACATTGTGGAAAGAAAGAAGGAAAGAAAACATCTCTTTATGCTACACATAGTTTGCATCTGGCAAAAAACAAAACAGATGTAAATAAAAAAGAATTACACTCTTATCTGGCAACAAAAAAAAAAAAATGATGTAAATGAAAAAAAAAAAACATTTTTACTTGTGCAATACCATTTTAGCATATTGTGGTGGTTGTTCCATTTTGGTGATTGTGTAAGCCCACTCATGCATTTAGGGTTGGGTCTACCTGTAGCCTTAGATTATAATCAGTATTCCTTTATATTGTATCAAACGTGGTTAGCTATGAAAAGAAACAAGGGAAAAAGAACAAATAAACTGCCTTATTCTCAAAACAATATTCAACAACTCAATATGGAGGCATGACTATCAAAAAAACAGAACCCACTCCAAAGACTGAAAATTTAGAATTCAGATTTACAAGAATCGGGGAAATACATTCCAGAATCTCTGAAGCAGAATTTAAAAACAAAGAAATGAAAATGTTATTACATTTGATTATTCATTCAAGACTTAAAAACAAAACATAAATTACCTTCAAAGATCAACTTCATTGCTAAAATTTTTTTTGAAACAAAATTTTTAAAAAAGTACTTAGTATTATAATTAGATTTTACCTATATTTCCATATAAATTATAGGACGAAATATTAACATTGATAGTTTTTAAGCTTGATTAGAATTATTACAAAAGTTATAAAAATGTCCTATAACAATCATTCAACTCAATATATATATATATATATATATAATGCCAATAATTCCATTATTACAAATCTAATATTGATCTCAGTATCAAACATCATTTTATCAGCTTTTCCTATTACTCAAATTATTATTTAAACAGTTTTCCTATTACTCAAGTTAAAACGACGGTGAGAAAAATGTTTATAAAGATTTGAATCCAATACATTCCATTGTCTTTAATGCTAACCAAATATTGATCTCAGTATAAATGTTTCTAATCAGCTTTGAGGCATTATTGCAATTAAGTTAAAGACATTTTTAGTTTTATAGAATTTGTTTTCACTTCTAGTTTGAAACATTCCAAGGTTATAATCTGTCAAGATTTCTTTGCTAAACATTCCATTATTTATAAACTGTCAGCCTTCTATGTGTTAAAAAAAAGCCGCCAAAAAAAATACCTACCTTGTAGACATGCATGCAATACAACTAACAATTATGAATATTTATTACCGTATTTATCTTTACCTTCACAAGTAATTGCAGCTGTGAGATTTAACAAAAGAATTTTTTTTTAGTCAAAAGATACACATAGCAACATGGTATTTATAAAGCTCAAAAATAAGACAGGAAATAATATTGAATGTAAAAAACATTTTGTAAAATTAAAAAAAATGTTTATGAATTAGAGAACAATCTTATTATTTTTTCTCTTTTGAAAGAAGCATTATAAAATTCACTAAAGATTTTTAAATACACCAAACATCTTATTAAAACATATTTAATAATTGAAATGAAAGATAATTGTATGATTTTAAGTATGCTTTTTTGAAATAATAGGATAGTTATAAGAATAAATTCAATAAGCCTTATGAAAACTTAGTGTTAAGATGTTTCAAAAACTTCTAAAAAAAACTTTTTCTGTTATTTATATATATAGATTAATAAAAAAAATCTCATACAAAAATGGAAAAGGTAATTCTAAATGCATAGCATGCGCTTCTAGATATGCAGTCTGTTATATAGAAAAGATCATATGCACATTTCGATGTGCATATGATATAATTTTAATCATTAGTTATAGGCAAATAATAAAATAAAAGCAGATCCAAAAGACAACACTATGAAGTGAGTGTGTGGGTCTGAATGACAAACTGCAGGCAGACCCCGGAGAGGGGAGCATCAGGATCTGAATTATCCGAGTAAAGAGGGCCACTGCTTAACGTGTGTAGACTGAGTGGTCAGTTTATGCACCAATCATCTACATTAGACAGGTGATTGTTGGCCATTACAGGGGTCAAGGTTAAGCATAATTCTGGACAGAAAGGATAGTCATCTTTGGAGTGATTAAGTGTTCTCTTTTTTTAGTATTGTTATAGTCAGTTTTTTTTTTTTATCCCCAAAAGAGAGAACAAGGAAAAAAATTAAAAGCTTACTCTGCTTTCACTTTGAAATAAATTTGTAAATAAATTTCTTTAAAAAAATTTTAAAATAATAAAAAAAATATTGCTCACTCAAATTAAGTGCACATGGCAAACCACACATAGTTGTCATGAAAACTACATTTTTTTTCCAGGAGAAACATTTTTTTAAAAGAAAAATAATTTTTAAAAAAAACCCAGCTTTTTTAACTCAAGAAAGAAAATATGAGAATTTTTTTCCCCCCCCACATTTTTGTGTATATGTGGGAGAAATATGTGTGCAAAGGTCAAAATGGGTGGTGAAAATGTGAGTAACTGTTTTTGTTTTGCTTTGTTTTTTTTTTTTGTTTTTTTTTTTTTTTACATTTTTTGGGGGTTAAATGTAGAGGTTCCTGACTTTTTTTTCACATTTTCCAGCCATATTTGTAGCAGGGAATAAAAATAAAAAAATTAAAAAGAGGTTTCTTTAAATTACAAAAGTGATTCTGAATATGCAATTATTTCTTTAAAAAAAGTAAGAAAAACAGAAAATAACCTCCTCCATCTCCCAAACCATTGCTTTCATGTCCCCACCCCCTCAGTTAAACACCCTGCCCACATCTATTATTTGATTATATAAAAGAAAAAAAGAAATTATCGTCCAAATTCAAACCATTTTGGTGGCTTAAATGCATTGCAAACAATGCGAGGGGCTGCCCAAAAGTTTGTGGAAATCAAAAGGACAGATTAGCTTTGTTAAAAAAAGAAAAAAATCTAGGAAAAGATATGTGGTTCTTTTATTTACTTTTGGAGTGATTTCAAGAGATTTTGCATCTGATGAGGCACGGTAAAGTTACACGGCAAGTTTGATAAGCAAATTGAGCAATCTCTTCAAATTCTCCAAACTTTTGGGTTGCACCTCACACACGCATACCTATGTACCCACACAATATACATACATACATGCATATACATATGCAAACACACACACACACCTATACATACATATATACATCTATACTTGAATGAATAAATGAGCATGTCACAGTGTAGGTCATGCAGAAAGAGGAAAATCTCTCTCTCTCTTTTTATATACATATATATATATATATATATATATATATATATATATATATAGGGGTGTTTTATTTTCGTATTGAAAAGCAATGCTTTTATAAGCACAGATTATCCTTTTAACTTTCTTTGATAAAAATGCTTCATGCAAAATTGGATATGTTAACAGGTTGCACACTTATTTGCATATATGCATATGGAAACATTAACATATGATGCAAAAGTGTGCAACCTGCTAAATGGTCATATTTTGCATGAAGCACTATTTATAGGAAACATTCAAAGGCAAATATGTGTTTATAAAAAATTATTACACTTAAGAAAAATATGAAACTATATATATATATATATATATATATATATATATATATATATATATATATGGTTCCTGTAAGATTTACATTGTAAAAGACATATTTAAGTATTCAAATATATATGTCTGTGTGTGTGTGTTTTACCAAGTCCTTTTTGGCCACCAAATGTTCCTTATATAAAACATTCATATGCATAAAACAATTGAACAAAATATGAAGTAACCCCTCTTTCACCTACTCCAAAAAAAAAAAAAAAAAGATTGATGTCCTGGTAACATTTGAAAACTCATGTTGCGAGAAATGGTTCTTTTCTGTTTCGAAATTTAATAGAAATATTTAAAGGAAAAAAAAAGTTTCCCTGACTAAAGCAGCTCCATAACATTTGTTTCCTTAATGAACAAGGGCAGATAACTGTTGGGCACTTTTTGGATAACTCTAAATGTGCTTAAGAATACAAAAAAAAAAAATAAAAAGATACCATAAATAATAATTAAAAAAACTAAAAAACATGGCAAGTGATTAAACTTTGTGTCATGAGAAAGGACTTTACTAATTTAGTTAGTCCTTTATATTCTAAAGATGAAATGATTCTATGAACCAACAAATAAAATTTCTTTACTGCAATATGAACAGTAAAACTACACATTTCATAGCTATGGATGAGAGGAGTATTCAACTAATTAATAAAAATTTGAAGAATTGTGAGACAAGATATAAACAGAAAAAAACGATTACACAAAACAAAGATAAAAGCCTAAAGTTATTCTGACTCCTATAAAATAGCCTGAGGTCCCCATTGTTCATATTACAGAGGAAAAAACTACAAACACAGGGGAAAAATGCTTTTATTATTATTATTTTTAAAAAATGATAATAATTACCAGTGTGCAGATCTTTCAAGTTCAACAAATACTTCAAGTCAGTACCTTATAGTAATGACATCTATCAAAAAGAGACAATTTATAGAGTATATATTTAAAGAATATCTTACACGTAATCCAAACATTGTTTTATGTTGTAATAATTGACACATAGGTTTCACAGCATAATGCATTCAAGAAAAAAAAATTAATTTAGATTTAGTGCAAAGTGTTTTTCATTATTTTTTTTTTTTTTTTTTTTAGAAATACTTTTTTCTTTCAAAGTCTTAATTTCTTTATTTTGTTTTTAGTAAAAGTTAAACAAAAAAAAATGGGGGGGGGGAGATCAGGTTGGAAACAAAAGTATACAAGATGGAAACGAAATAAAGTTGAAAAGGGCTGATGAGTGGAAAATAAAAAAAATACAAAAAAAAAACAAATGAAAAGAAACAAGAATAAAAAACAAACTTTTGACAACATTTGAAATTAAGAGAGAGCACACTTGTTTATTTTAAAGAACTATTTTTTATTTATTATTTATTTACTATTTATTTAAATGTTTATTTATTATCAGGAGGGGGAGGGGGCATGTGGAACAGACAAGATAGATCCTACCCAATGGAATTTAGTAGATAATCCACACACAGACTGATAGAGGGTGCTTTCAGTAGAGTAAAAAGAAAACAGGTTTTTAAAGTTATTGCAGGTAAATACAAGTAATGAATCCTCACTATGCCACACTTTTAGAACAAATAAACTTCTCGTCAGTAATACAAGGAGTATATATTTCTGAAAAGAAGCAACCTTTATCTATATAATGGCATAGGTAATTCTAAATTATTTAATTCTTTGTTTTTTGTTTTGCATCAGCTATTTAATAAATATTCTTTCAAAAGATGCATAAAAACAATTTATAGGCATTTTTATTTGTTAAACTATTTAGATGTCATTGTAAATTTACAAACTCTCTCTCTCTCATATATATATATATATATATATATATATATATATATATATATGAAGGAAGCTTTAAAATCATGTTTATTTCTGGCACCTTATTTTGTATTTAATAACTTGAAATTTAACAAATGGCGCTTACTGGATCTTGTGTTTCAAATTCATTATTGAATAATAATAAGAATGATAATAATAATTATAATAAATAATAATTATAATGAATAATAATTATAATGAATAATAATTATAATAAATAATAATTATGCTATGAAAAAGAATCAGATAATGACATTTTCAGCTGAGCCCACATTTAAACTTATGAACGAAAAGAGAAATACATAAGTAGACTGCATATCATGTCATTATAGTCAAAATCGAAGTCAATTAGTTCAATTGAACTAAACAGAAAGAAAAAAAAGTAATAATTGCTTTTCTAAATAATTTTAACATTTTCTTAAAACCTAACCTATCAAAGTTAAAAATTATTTGATGTAGATTTATTTTGGGAGGTTTCATAGATGCTCGGGACATATATTAGTAAGCATATGTATAAAGTCTAAAGGTATGCACCTATTCAATAATTATCTGTATGTACATATTTATGATCTCATCATTACTCTCAGAATCTTTGCACAGACACACACACACATATATATTATAGGCAAATATGTGTGAGAAAGCCCTCTCCTGAATCTGATCTCTGATATACATGGGTGTGTATGTATGTTTATTTTCACATATAAACATCTTTCTTGATCTCTCTTCTTTATATATATATATATATATATATATATATATATATATATATATATATATATATATATATGTATACACACACACATTTTTTTCTCAGAAATATTCATACTTGATATCATCCTTGTGTGTGTGTAAAACTTACATCCATTTTGCTGAACCCATAACTGATCTCCATACTTAAAAGAACTTGCTTAAGGTCATAGAGCAAAAAAAAAAATTAGGAAACATTAAAATATTTGATCATATAGATAATGTGATGACCCCCCCCTTTTTTTTTCTTGTCCCCAAATAGTAAATGGGGAATGTTAAGAGCTGATAGTAAAGAAAGTTGGGGTTAAGATTACTGTTCCAACAACCCTTTTTAAAAATTGTATTGCAGGTCCGTGGATATGGTGGACATAAAGAGTTCAAAGATCTTGATCCCTTCTGATCTGACCCTTGTCCACTTTTGTGCTTTGAGGGAAGTGCAAAACGTGATATCACAATAAGAAATCACTGGATGCAACTTTCATTGCTAGCCAACTCTTTCTGATCTGTAAAGTTTCTACTTCAAACACAGCTCAAATATTATCACTTTCACACACCAAAATTATATATGCAAGTTCATTCATACACAGCTGTTTTGCCATATTACAGATCCTCAGTATAACTAGAAACTAATGGATACTTCAAACTAAGATTTGATATCCAATCAGCACATCAACAGCAAGCAAAAAGCATAAACAATTATGTGTGAGTGAAATCTAGCCACGTTTATATATTTTCTATTATTGACTTCCTAGAGTGCTCCATTCTTTTAAGAGCTAAGTATTTATTCTAAGTAGGATTCAGTGATCTCCTTTACCAGAAGCTCAATTCAGAAAGACAAGTATCAAATTTATTTGTGCATCCATACACAGTTGTCCTACCATATTATGGTTCTTCAGTGTGGTTAGAAATAGGCGAGTGCTTCAAACAGATATGAAACTTAGTTACCTTATCGGCAATCGGCGGTCATAACTATTGATATATACTTGTGTATATATTTATGTTGAATTTGTCGTGACTAACTCATTAACAATACTTGGGTTAGAATGTTTAACAAAAATTAACACACACATAATTTTAAGTACACTATAGGATACCATAATTTTTACAGCTTTGTTAAAGCAGTTTTAAGAACACATGAATTAATATATATTTTTGTGCTCCTATTCATTTTCCTTGCCACGAGGGCAGATTGAGGCACATATCTTTGTGTGTGCATGTATATGCAGTGATTAATTATCTATAGCTTCAAAGAATACCAAAGTTATATTTATTGACATTAGAACTACTATTGGTAAGGCTTCCTTTAAGTCAACATTTATTGAATTTAATTTGAAATAAAAAATCTTTTTTTACTTTGAAGACAAAGTGAAATTATTCTTGATTATTTTATTGATAGATTAGGCAAATACTATTTAGCAAAAGTCCTAGGTTTTGATTGACTGGAATGTTCAGAGGCATTTCTTGTTGGTTTGAAGTAAATGTGCTTGACACTTGCATTGAATCAGCCTGAGATGACACTTTTTCATGAACTTAGTAGCTATTTTGAAACCTCCTTTATCTATGGCAAATCAATTTATCGATGTATACTAACATCAATAATATGCCAGGTTCTTAAAATTTAATCAAACCTTTTTTTTTATGCACCATTCAAGAATTGGGATTAATATATCATTAATAACTAAAATTTCTCTTTCTTATGAATACTTTTATTTTAGACATTATTATTCTATTATTACCTATGAGCTTCAACTCCTTATATATATATATATATATATATATATATATATATATATATATATATATATATATATATATATATATATATATATAGGCTATATTTTAGCTATGTGTAGAGTTATAATTCCCAGAAAGATTTGCTTTGGTCTATTGAACTCATTTTTTTGTTGCTTTTAGTGTTGCTGCCATATTACAGCGTATCTATTCTACCGCCTTCTGCAAATATACAATTTGTATGGAAAGAGAGCATCTTTTTTTTTCTTTGTGATGGTGACATGTTAAAGCAAACTGTACATTTAAGGCATCTCAAGTAATGTTTACCTCAAAATCATTACGAGTTAGTTGAATCTTATTTTAACATTGAATCAAAAGGTGTTTGCAAGTATTTGAAAATCGAACCTCTTGGGCTAAAGAATGCTAGGTTGGATTTCCAGTGATTCTGTGAAACTGATGGTATTGATGGTCAATCTAATTAATGTAAAATGTTATTTTTAATAAGATATGCTCTTACATATGTAATTGAGCACTCTGGTCATTTCACTGATATAAAAATAGCATCATATATATGTATATATATATATATATATATATGGATAAAATACATGATGCATCATAAAATGTAAAGTTATGAAGACAAAGGAAAAACAATTAAACACGAGAAAGAAAATCAAGTGGGAGATTCACTGGTTTTGTTTGAATCAACAAATGTCTTCAGAAAAAGTGAAAATTTCAAATGTCAAATTTTCACTTTTTCCAAAGATCTTTGTTGATCCGAATATAACTTATTCATTTTTCAATTTTTTTTCCCCCTATATTTAATGGTTTTTCACAAACGTAGTGCACAGTCAAATCGATGAGCTTATAAGTCTGCACATGTCTTACATACATTTATCCTAGAGCTACCTGATATATATATATATATATATATATATATGTGTGTGTTTGTGTGCAGCATCTTTTCCTACAAGCTAGTTTGATTTTACAAACACATTTTTGTTTAATGATCCTTTTATTCAATTTTTCTATCTTTTTTTACTGTAGTTTATAAAAGAAAATAAACTCAAATTTCTGTAAAAACTCAAGAACTTCCATTTGTTCATGGAATTATTTAAAAATTGAAAAGTAAACTTGGAATTTGTGACATCCTGTTTCACTTTAAATATGCTCGGCATTACAAGAAGAATCAAAACTACCAATTTTAAAGAATCATTATTCAGTCAATGCTGATATAAAATTGTACAAGAAACTAATTGAAAACCTCAATAAAAGGATCAGTTGGCAAGAGTCATCTATTTTGTTTTATCAAAATTGAACAAAAATATAACCTTACTTTTGCCAGGTCTCGAATTTTATATAATTATAGTATGATTTTTCGTTGCTGTCAATTATAGTTTGAGCAAGATGAAGGCTTATACCTTTACTCAACGTTTATATTTTTACCTATATAAATATTTGCGCACTTGTTATATAATTTTGTACCTAAATAATATAAATATATTCATTACTATTAGAGTATTATGACATGCGATTGTTATATTGGTGCAGTAAATATTTCTTCAATACAATTATCTTCTATCAAGAATGCATAGTTATGAACCTGAAAATCTGTGTTGGATTGTATGGGAGGCATTTTTACTAAGTTATATACTAAGCTGCACATATCTCAGAATAGATATTTCAACCTTGTGTTATTTACACACCTAGTCTATTGGTATTCTTGGAATTTTCTTGTGAATATTTTTCAGCAATTGTTATCTATGACCCTCTTGTTTGCGAATACATGAAGCTTGCACAAAGAATCTTATGAGATGCCTCTCTTAGAAAAGAAATGTGCGTGCGTGTGTGTGAGCGTGTCAATTCTCAGGGAACTTTCAAATTTAAATTCTACCTTATTTGTGCCTCAAGATTTAAGTAGCTTTTAGTAAAACAGCTGCAAACAGAAAAATGAACCGTTCGAGTCAATAGACCATAGTATAATGAACAAAATATTAGATCTGCTTTGAATATATATGTGATTGTGTGTTTTGTGTATAATGCTGAATTTTGGTTGATATTTATGTAATAATACCATTATTAACTGAACGGTTAAGTATCCTACGTGTCTATAAAGAGAAAATGAGACTCCTAAAGGATTTAGACTTCAAAAGGGACTGTCTTTATTGGACATCAATTTAACCAACTTGGCTAATAAGACGACAGTTGAACGTCGACTGTGTACAGATAACTCAAATCCCCACATTATACACAACACTGTCAGAAAGAGATTTTACTTTATAACACACACACACACACACACACACACAGTTTTGGTAAATTGTTTTTTCAATTATATTTCATTATTTGTGCATACCAATCCTTTTCGTTTAGAAACTCAATGTATATTAAATATAACAGAGCATATATAAAAGAATAACAATATAGTTACAGTCCAAAATCCAAATATGTATTTTTTATGCAAAATAACCCTTCCAGCATGTTAAAATTTCGGTACATTTTTTACAGATCTGTTTCGCTATGCAGAAAGAAATGGTTATTATTATGTAAATACCGTCTCTTCAGTACTCTTCAGAAAAATGAGAAATTCTTTGCTTAGATAGAAAAAAATGCATGGCAATATAATGCTGCAAGAAGAAAAAAGTTCATAGAATACTCAACATCGTGTGTTTGTTCCAATCGTCCGTTTTGCATGAAAAATAAAATATTCAGATCTTGGAATGTAACGATACTGTTATTCTTATATATATGATATCCTTTATGTATGACATATGTATTCTTATATATATGATATCCTTTATGTATGACATATGTATTCTTATATATATGATATCCTTTATGTATGACATATGTATTCTTATATATATGATATCCTTTATGTATGACATATGTATTCTTATATATATGATATCCTTTATGTATGACATATTCCTTGTTTCAAACAAATTCTTAGCTTGAATATATTTTTATGTATATTTTAATCTACAGAATTTAATTTTAATTCTTACACTTATATAATATGTATGTGTGTGTGTGATATGTCGGTAGTAAATATTTCAACACACATGGTCAAACAACACTGGATGAAGGCTTTGATCAACTTTTTCTAATGACTGAATGACCTTTAGGTCTGGAGTGAATGACTGGGGTGCATGCATATATGTCTGACTGGAAACACTTTCTAAAATAAGCTTTATTCATTTAATATCACTGTAAAATACCTTTTCTTAATATGTAAAATCTAAAAAAAAATTTTATCTAGTGTATGCATGTTTTCCAACTATTATTTGTACTGTTGGATCTCCTTTTACTTTATGCATCAGATATATATATATATATATATATATATATATATATATATATATATATATATATAACGCATGCACACATGTTCGTATATGTGCATCTTATTGATTGCTCCATTTTTACAAGTAAATGTCAGTATATATCTTTCTATAGTTACTTAGTTTAGCCTTCCTTTAAATATCAGTTCTTGTTCATGTAAATAATACTTTGAACACTACATGCTCTGTTCTTAAAATAGAAATCAAGTTTCATCTTGTCAACGGCTTAGTGCATCCTTTTATATATTTTGAAAAGAAAAAAAAACTCCAATGATGTTGGTTCTTTCCTTATCGTGATACCAACGAGATGTCCGTCATTAATAGCTTGTTTCTTAAATAGCCAATAGTCCTAAGTAACAACATTTTAAACAAGACTGTCATCTTTTAACCCAGTAATATATATGTTATTCCATAACCAAGTCGTTTCAATGAACATTTAGTGAAGCATTTCAAATTGGGCATTGATTTGTTAACATTTAAAATGTGTGTTAACTGGTGTTATGAAAACCGACCAAACTATGAAATTAGCTGAGTTAGAGTTTAAATCCGACCGGATTTTTTCTATGCATTTATTTATTCTCACTACGGATAAATAGCAACTTGTGTGCCATAAATCATTTCCATAGATATTGTGTTTTGGCATTAAATAACCCAAAAAGGTTTAAATGTCATAACAAACGAAAGTAAACTACATTTAAAAAGCAAGATGGATAACAATAATTTTTAAAATATTGGCATTTCTTGATAAAATTATTGTTTAAAATCCCTATTTAAAAAGATTGTATACCTTTTTAGTTTTACAAAGTTTATTGCATTGATTCAGCTCACTTTCACAATTCTAAACAATCGATTTGGAGAAGACGATTGCCATGATATTTTACAATATGTCTGTGCCAATATAGCGGCAAACTCCAGTTTAAGGCACAAACTATTTGCCACAATGTCATGAAAAATGTTGAAGTTTACAAACGATGCCGGTGCGTGAAGCTTTACACTAAGAGAGTGCCACTCTGATCTCAAAAGAGAGTTTACATAATTGGAAGCTACAGTCCCCACAAGTGTTAATGTTTTCGTGCTTGTCTTGTCTAAGATTGAAAGAGACACTTCTCTGGCCATTTAATCTTAAATCATATCCTCAAACATGAATCTCAGTATTAACTCAGGTCCTGGAAAACATTGCGTGTAATATATATATATATATATGGTATATATATATATATATATATATATATACACACACTAACAGACACAGTTCAGGAACGTTTGTATAATAATAAATTACAATGTCAATTTCCGATAAAATTTCTTTGAAATAAAATTTAAAATTATTTATTAAAGAATACTTAAAGCTTAAAATATAACGTTATCCAATAACAATAGAAATGGACGGATGAGAAAACCTTGTGTGGGTTATGACTTTATTTCATTGGCAGTAGTTGAGCAAGAGCAGATAAAAATGAAGGCAGAAAGAATTTTTTTTTTTTTTTTCGAAGCAATCCAAATTTTGTTATTTTATGATTTTTGTCATCATTCCCCCCCCCCCCTGCAATTGTCTTTTCAACAAATTTGTAAACTCCAAGACTGGTTGTTTTTTGCTAGCAGATCCACTACTGAAGTGACAGTGGGTTAAACACTAGTATCTCTGTCATCATTATTATTATTTTTAATATTATTATTATTATTTTTAATTTAATTATTATTACTACTACTAACTGGACTTGTACTGATATAACCAGCTTGGAATGTATGTATGTATGTTTGTTTCACCAGTTCTATTTATTTGTTTTTTGGGAAAAGGGGGATTTTTAAAAAATTTTTTTGTAAAAAAAAAAAAAAATAAAAAATATGCAATTCAATGTATAAAATAAACAGTTTTGCTCTCCCAATTTTTCAATTTCAAATTGTTGCTCTGTATAACATGAAGAAAAAAAACAAAACAATATCTACCAATAATTATTGAGTTTCGTCTACACCTATTAACCAACATGTTTTTTTTTTTTGTTTTTTTTTATTATTATTTATACTACTATGACTAATATGGTGGTTTGTACAAAAAGTGTCCATGGGGTCCATTTATATACACTATGCTAATCCATACTGGAAATTACTAAAATACTGTACATACATTTTGAAAAAAATATATATATAAAAAAAATTTAAAAAAAAATGCTTATTGTATTACTTGCATTTAAGCTATATTAAACAAAAAGCTACCTTTTTTAAAAAAGAAAACACTGTCTTGACAACTTCAAATTTGTACAAAGTCAGTCACTCTCACGTGCATAAACACACACACACACACACACACACACACACACACACACACACACACAAAGTACGTAATGTCCATACTTAGAATATAGGTATTTCTGTATGCACTCATTCCTTTTTTACTTATGTACAGACTATTGTTCATAGATCTGTATACGCACATGGATGCCTCACATTGGTGTAATGGTCAACCTTTGACCAATGTTCGGTCCTTATGGTAGACACCAAGTAGAGAAGCCTATTATGAATAATATACATATAGTATACATATATTACTTACATCCATGAACAACCCATCTTACTCATCCATATTAGCCATATTTGCATAGAATAACCACACACACACACACACACACACACACACACACACACACACACAGTTGTGGTTGTGTGTTCTTACATATGTACATGAAAAAAAACGTGTCTTTAGTTGCTAATAGGGACAATATTAAACTTGCTGTAAATTAAATCACTTAAAACTCACCCCCCTCAACCCTGCCTTCTGTTTATTTATATCCTCCCCCCGCCACAGCCTCACCCATCCCCCCAAAAAGGTTTCAACGAATTCATCTCATTTATGTGTGTGTGAGAGTTATCTTTTCTTCACCTTTCATTTGCTTTCAGGGAGAACAATGTTCATATTTTATTCTCTCCCACCCCCAACTCGCCTAGTCATTACACACACACACACACCTATATATACATATAAGTAGATAAAATCTGCTGTCAAGAAAATCCAAAATAATAGAATACATAAATTGTTTTATTAATTTTTCTCCAACCGATCATGGTTGGACGTTCAGAAGTAAATATAAGCACATTCTATTTTATTTAGAAATTAATTGTATTTGTTTGGAATGTTCAATCAAGGACAGAAGCAATTTTAAGTTATAGATTTTTGCATTCTATTGTTTTGATTTTCTTTTGTAGGCTGACTCTACATGGTTATATATACAAAAACACACGTGTATATATATATATATATATATATATATATATATATATATATAAATCTCAGTGGTTGAAGGGAGTTTTATTTATTCTCTATTTATTACAACTATTTATCATTTTAATTTATATTTCATAAATCGAAATTATTATCTGAAAGTTAATTGATTTACTTTGAAAATATTTAACAAGAAAAATAAGCCAATAATTCATCTTATTTATTTATTTTTTTCTGGTTTTCTGTTTTGTTTGTTTTTGTTTTTTTGTTTTTTGTTTTTTTTTTAATTCTGCAACAATTTTTTTGGAATATATATCTTATGTTATTTGTAAAATTTAAAATTGAAAAATAAATATCTGATTTTCACCGTATACATTTCACAATGGTCAAGCCTTTTTAAAATTGGAAGCGGTAATCGATATCCAATCACTGATCAGTGGTAAATCTTAGTAAATTAAAGACTTTTTTTTCCTTTTTCCAAAAACAAAAAAAACAAAAAGCATTAGGTTTTGAATATAAACAAGAGTGCCTGTATGTGGTTATACTTATGCGTGTGTATGTGTGTATATATGTGGGTAAACTATTTCTAAACATTAACAGTAAAGGGATTTTTTTTAAATGACTGCTAAGTTCTCAACTTGGCATTTCATGCAAATTTACTCTCATATTCATTGAAATCTGCATTTCAGATTAAAAAACTATTAAAAAACTATTAAAAAACTAGGATCTAGTCATTAAAAAAATGGTGTATAGGACATTTTTATTTTGAATGAGGGCCACTGCAGACATTTTTCTTAGGGTTGAGAGAGAGAACGAGAGATAGTGGATGTATATATTGAAGAAATATGAAAGACCCCTCTTCCGAGTAGCAGTTTTATTCTAGTCATATGGTGTCCTTTTTGTATCGTAACAATCTGTTATACACCCACTTTGTGATGGTCAATGAGATGCCTTGGTCATTCATGGCTTGAACTGTTATAAAAAAAAAATCCACTTTAGGTTCTTTTTGAAACTAACGTGAGAAGGTAAAACCTTATTGATGAAGCCTACTTAGAGCGGAAGCATCAAGAGAGATTTTTGTACCTACTATAGGTCCCTTATATTATTCCAGTGGGTTATTTGTGCCACAGATTATTCTCATGTGGAGAGATGAGTAAATGAGTCCTTGGATTAAACAAAAATAGTAAACAATTCACACATTTTTAACATGTACATTGTTATCTTCATAAACTCGAATTCACAAGGGGTAAAAAAAAAAAAAAAAAAAAAAACAATAAAAAAAAACGAAGCCTATTGTCTAATTTCTTTTCATAATTTTAATTTCCTCAGGGAGAAAATTATTAGATTCAACATTTTTACTCTCTAGAATGGTTCAGTAATTGGTAAAAAATAAAAATAAAATAAAAATTTTAAAAAATTGACGATTCGTTACCATTTACACCTGTCATTTTACTTTTGCCTTTTTTTTTCTTTGTTATTTTAATCCAACATAAAATGGAAGATGTGTCTTAGTTGTTTCACTAAGTCACAATAATTTAACTTCCTATCTTATGTCATTAAACAAAACAAAAAAGTAACGCATCGTTTACGGCTTGTAATGGTTCAGTATATTTTGTCAAACCAGCCAGATTTCAGTTTTGTGTGATTGCGAAGAGAAATATTTACTCCTGCCTGTTGACATTTTTTTTTCTTTCAATTTTAAAATTGACCTTGTATGAAAATACAACATAATAGTCAAGTGGAAATGTTTCAGAGTAAAAATGTATAGATATTTTTAGCTGACAATTTTCAAGCCTTTCTTACAGAAATATGTCAGTGTTGTTTGAAGAGACAAAAATTTGAAGGAAAAGTAAAAAAAACAACAAATTTAACATTGGTAAAAGGTAAAACCATTAAACTAGTTGACTAACTTGAATTGGAACACTAATTCCATTTTTTTAACACAAATTTAAAAAAAAAAACGATTAACAAATCTTAATTTAACATTTCTCTTTGACTTTTATGATCTGTGCATATATAAAAGAAAAAAATTAAACCATGTTGTATCATTAAAATCTATTCTTTCAATTAATTTATTAGTTGATATGAAAATATCATGTGAGAAGAAAGAATGGAATAGAAAGAAAAAAATAGAAAAAAAAAAAGAAATGTCCAAACACATAAAACAGATATCAATGGCCAATTTGACAAAAAATCAAATGTCGACAGATTCAAATATGCAAAATTTGATATTCTTCCCCATTTAAAAGGGGAGGAAGTGGGGAATGGAGGAGGGAAAACGAATGAAACCCGATTGAGAAAACTTTTTTACAATTTTTTTTAATGTTTTAAAAAGTGTAAATAAAAATCCATTACACTTACTTGCAAACACAAATCTATGTACATTTGTATTCGGGGTGGGAGAAGATTATTAATACTTAGCAGTATCGATAATTCATGGTTCGCAATTTTTTCAAAAAATAAATATTAAAAGTCCATGATTGTTCATGGTTTTAAATATTGTCTTATCTGTTGTGTGATAGGGGAGGGGACTTAGATAACACTGTCTGCTAGTGTGTCCTCATCACTTGTTATATGTGTATATGTATGAGATAGAATATAAGGCAACAATTGGACAGAATGTATAAACAAAATAAAATGAAAAAAATAAACAGCAAAAAAACTGCAAAACAGAAAAGGCAAAATCACATTAAAAATATCCAGTATATTGATATTTCGGTTCACTATTTGATTAGTTTAAAACACAATAAAGAAGCAAAATATTAGTCTACAGCATTTTTTGTGTGATTCTTTCTTATCTTTTGGGGTTTGTACTTTGCTTGATTTTATCATATATATATATATATATTTATATATATATATATATATATATATAATTTTTGTTATACTTATAACCTTATTTTTATATAGATTACGAAAAAATTCGATTATGTTTTAAAAGTTTTGGTTTTAATTATTTACCTACTAGGGTCTCTCTCTTGAATCAAAATATGGTTCTGTCTAGCCCTAGGAGGCCTGCTTCCCAAGCATTACCTCCTCTTTCGAAACTAGGTTAGTTGCCAATCACATGTGGAGAATGCTGATGTATTTGATCACTAAAAACTTTGGCACCAGTAAAGAATTGTCCCCTTATAAACTGATGGCATATCTAACTTTGCTGCGGTGAAAGGAGGAAAATATACCAATTTTCCCAAGTATTTATCTTGAAAATACTACATGCACGTTGTCAAACTAATTAATTAAAAATAGTTATTATTAATAAACTAGTATTCACTTTTACTTTATCACAACCATTTTAGGAGCAAATCAGTTTTTATTTTTGTTTTTTCTGAGAACACAAATTTTCACTTTCATGTATGCAAGCAAATTGTACAAATGTATGGAAGACAGTCATATTGGTTCTGTACGATCGATTAAGTTTTATTGTTTCATTGAAAATATGTAACTTCATCATATTTCATCACATTTCATTCTATACTCACACTGGTCCTTCTCTTGGGTTTCCCCCCCGTGTCCCTATTCATTACTTTTTTGTTTTCCATTTCATAGGATCTCACATTTAAAATGTGTTTGTTTTACATTTTTTAGAAGCTACTTATTCCATGTATGTTATTATCATTTTTTATGATGATGATGATGACTATTATTATTATTATTATTATTATTATTACCCAAAACAAAATAATTTCGATCTTGTGTATGGTATGCAAACTTTTTTCAAGAAATACTAAAAAAAAATTGCAAAAATAAAACTATTGCTAATGTTAATAAATAAAAAAACATTTTACAAAAAAAAAAAACACAACAAAACAACACAAAGAAAAAAAAAACATATGTTAACGAACAGCAGCAAGCAGATCCATTAAACAGTGATGGCTTATTACACAGACTCTATTGTAAAACTTATCGACTATTGAACTCTTTCCGACATAAAAAAAAAAAATCGAAGGCAGATGGTTTGAAATCTCTCACACTGATTAACCACAGCTTTTCTTAATTTCTTCTTTATTGTGATTCTTGTTTCAAGCAACCAAATGTTGTTTAATAAACTGGTAATAAACTTCAAACATTGTTGCCTTTTTTGTTGTTTGCAATCACGTACATTTTTAATACTTTAATATTTCTTTTAGAGAAATGTCGTTTATCTGAAAGTTGACAGAGATCAAAGGTTAACCTTTTCTTTTTAAATAATGTTGTATCTCTTTTTTTAACCGCTGAATATAGAAAAAATATTTGTTTTTATTTTCGTCCAGTTTTATGAGTGACAATAAGAGAACTCCGAAGTGTGGCTGTTAAAGCTCCGTCATCATTTTATTATTTATGACTTATCAAAGATAAAATACTGATCAGGATTGAATATTAAATTTGAGCAAAAATATTTTTACTTTTTTAAAATACAAATGCTTTATACAACTGATGGAACAGATTTAATTGGGCATCTAGTATTATATATAGAAAAATATTAATCACAAAAATAGCAGAAAGTAACATATTTTTTTTATCGTATCAGCTGATCTACCTGTTTCAAGAATAAAGGGATATATTCAGACAAAATAAATATATTGACATTTAAATGTTATGGTAGCCATTAGCGGCATTCATTTGGTGTCCAGTGACAAGAGCAGAAACATGCTAGTTGAGGATCCGATCTTGACAATCAGTCTAAAAAAAATCTTGACCATTTTGGTGGCCCATTATCTATCAGGCTGAAGCATTCATCCTGGGTAACCCTAAAAGGTTCACCCTCCTAGGCAACAGGATGGAGTTAGTTTATTGCTAACTGCCTGAGGCGCTGCGACCAAGGAATGCCAACAAGACAAGAAAATTTTTAAAAGGTCATAGTCATTCTTTAGGAGTGATGGTTTGACTCTCCCCAATTTCTAACATTGTGCCAAATTTTCCTGCGAGGAGAAGGATGTAAATCCTACTATTAGTGGCAGTTATGGCCATAGCATCATGATGCATACCTTTGTAACATAATTTTGTAAATACACTTCTTAAAGTATACCACTGTTTTTGTCTTGATTATTAGCCTGCAAGACCACAACACTGGCGACGAAGTATTTGAGATTTACATTGTAACAGCATTGGCAGCAAACGACTACATTTCACAACACTAATGTTGAGGATTTATTCGAACATCATCCAAATATGTGTTACACACATTGGAAGTAAGGATTCAGATTCAAATAAGTACTTGAATTTATTTAGTTCAACATTTTTTTTTTTTCGAATGTATATCACACGACTTTGAAAAATATTCGAATGGATTCAAAATAGAAAATAAACCGGAATGAGTTGCACACGAACAATAGTAAAGGAAAACTCTAGTTTGTGTCTAGAATTGGATTTTTAACAAAAAATGAATTTAGTACTATTCTCTGGATAATTGTTTGAGAAGAGAGTAAGCAGTTTAAAACAGATTGAATTTCAACAAGCTAAGTGCTAATTTTGAAAAAAAAAATGAAGGTAAAACGAAGTAACTAGAAAACAATGTTTGAAAAATCAAGATTCAACAGTAAAGGAATAAGCAAGATAAAGTCAAAAAATATGCATAGCTTCTTTCTTTAATTCAGAAACAAAGTAAATAACGTTATACAGACTTTTTTTTTCTTTCCACTGAGAGGTTATGAACTTACCTCACAGTAAGTAAAAATGACGAACCATGCGGTGATTAAAAAGTATATATCTCAATCTTATCTGTGGACCGTCCGAGCGTATTTGCTTGCTTGCATCTTATCTTTGATGATCGGGCGATTCTATCTTTTAAAAAATGGATGACAAGTGAATATATATAACTATAATTATTTTTAATACCTACAGACGCTAGTGTTTCATCCTTTCAGGAATCATCAGTGCAAGGGGGGTTATGATTACAGCCAGTTGGGAGATTCAAACCCGGCCACAAAGCCACCTTTGACTCCATTAGCAAGGAACAAACCATACGGCCAACGTTAATCGCGAGAAATACAGGTGAAATTAACACTTATATAAATGTCAAGACTGCAAGAGTGATCTTATGATTATAATATCATGATCTGTGCATATGAGCTTAAGTAACCGACTTTAATTTCAACTTGGAGTGCTCAAATATATATGCGTATGGGCGTGGCTCAGAGGCTAAGAAATGAGGGTGTATATCTGTATGCTTTGGTTTCGATTCTGGCTGATGCCACCAAGTCATATATATATATATATATATATATATATATATATATATAAGATTTAGTTTTGATCTCACTACTATACATTAGGTTCAATATAATAATCGATAGAGAATTGCTTCTATACATAGTCTTCATGAATTAAAATATTGTATTTAAGCGTATCTTACGATCGGGTAATGCCAGGTGGCCTGCTAGTATATATATATATATATATATATATATATATATATATATATATATATATATATATATATAGAGAGAGAGAGAGAGAGAGAGAGAACTTAGTAATTTCAAATGATGGAATAAAATATGGAAGACTTCAAAAATGTAATTTGGGAGCTTTTCAAGCATCAGCAAAATGAACAACTAGGTTTACAGGCAGACATCCTACCGCCATAAGATTGAATCAGAAAGATTTGAATTATAGGAAGAATAGCTTGCGCAAAATGAAAGATTCGATAAGATGTTCATTCAGACCCAACAGCAACAACAGTAGAAATTATTTAAATTATCAAATGACTATCTAAATAGTAGAGTAATTATCAAATGACTATCTAAAAAGTACAGTAATTATCAAATGACTATCTAAATAGTACAGACGAAAACACATTCTCTTTGGACACATTCTGGAACATTTAAGGCTTTTAACTAAGATTCGAACAACGAGATGATTTTTGCCTCGTATTTCAGTTATAATGAAGACAATTCACACTGGGCTGATATTAAATAAGTTGTTAACGAAATTCGACACAGTGAATCACATGAAATTTGTAAATTACATTTAATTTGAAATATTAGTGACCGAAATTTAATGAAGCTGTACAATTGTTGATGAAATTATTAAACTAAAAACACTTCTTTTCTACAAGTGTTTGAAGTTTACAAAAACAAACAACGAGGACTATATGACTTTTGTAAGGATAATAAGCACTGTGATGACTTTAGGTTTTCGAAGTGCTAACAATGACGAATATGTTGCATTTGTACAAGGATTAATGCTGACCGCTGACTAGGAAATTAGGAGAGTACTTAATAAACTGGAGATACGTCAGAAGTCACACTCCAGCAAATAGCCAGAGGCAACAGTTTAAGATTTGAAGGATATTGAGTCGTCTGGATTATCTCAAATCAGAAATACCTGCATGAAAAACATGAATTTACCAGTAAAATCTATTAGTGGTTTGCCCCCTAAATTATGTTTCAGTTATGGTCAGATGCATTGGTTTCCCTATGAAACAAAGAAATACTTTAAATGCGATTGTATAGAATACTAGAAGCTGTACCCGGCGTTGCCCGGTATTGAACGTAACGTTACATTCCTTTAAAAAAAATGACGTACAAAAAAACTGAGACATGTGCATGCGAGTATTATGTTTTTTTTCTAAACAGTTCACTTCTTGTACGTAAAAAAAAAAAAAATACTCAAGCTGAGATCGAAACCAAAACCTAAAGACAGCAAGTCAAGAACGATAACCATTAGCTTAACTGAACACGATTTCCGAGCGGTGTTTTCAAACCTTATTATTCTTAACATAATGTGAACGATTAGCGCATGTGTAGTCGTAAAACAGCAAACAGATAATCCTAGAGCCTCAACGTACCAATTTTTCAATTTTGAACCCTCGGCAACTCTTTTTTTCTGGATGAAAACGGATAAAAAGTTTTCCACATGTCTGAATACCCTACATACCAAATTTCAAATCTGTAAATTAAAAATACGTTGAGTATATAGGTTGAGAAATGTCCGCACACATACATTCTCACTTTTATAGATATATAGATAAAAGGTACACATTGCAGAACAAAAAAGTACAACTAAAAAGCATTTTATCTGAATTGCCAAATGCGGCGAAATTGAAAATATTAGGAAGTTTGCTAAAGTCAAATTCTTAAATAGAAACATAAAAATGAAGTTAAACTCATGATCGGATTTATCAATTATTAATATTCAGACAATCCAACTTTGCTGAGGACTAATGAAGTTGCGTAATCACAAATCACATTTAAAAATGAACTGATAACAGCAATCACACGTCAAAAAAAAACAAAAAAAAAACGCTAAAACTGAAAATATTTGTAATGAATAATTCGAGTCCCTTAATTGTGTTATATATTCGTTGCGGCCGATCGTGAAATGTGTTTTTAAGTTTATTTAATTTCTAAAAAATCAACCTTTGTCATTTTTCGATTCATACATTCGTTGGCGATAATAACACATACACAGCTGATTATAAAAAAAACAAAACATTTCGTTTATTCAAAATAACCTTTTCGGTTTTCGAATGACAGTTTTGACAAGTGAGATGGTGTGCGTAGCGCGGGGCGGGTACAGATTGGATGGATAAATTTCAATGGCGTGATTTACCGATAAACTATTTTTTTCTGGAATGTTAAAAACTTTGCAGATGTAAACAAAGTAACTACAAAAACTGAGTTGAAAGCGAATCAATTTCCAAAAAGAAGCAAATTATTCTGTTTGCCTCAGTAGAAAAAATAGTTTAGATTTAGATAAATTGAGAAAATGGGAGTGCTGTCAAAAGTTTAATATAGTGGATGGGCTTCACCGAAAGTATGCGTAAAATAATAAAGAAATTCAGGTACGCGCAGGATTTAACCAGGCATTGATATGTAACCGTTATCCATTGTTTAGTTCGCAAGAAATATTTGCGAAACTGAATGGAGAAAAGTTTATTTGAAAATCGATTTAAACAACGTATATTTAGAGATTCTGGTGAGCAAAGAATATTTGAAGTTGCTGCATATAGAGAGACTACTAGTAAAAGTGGTGCCGGTCATATTTCAGCCAATAATAGATACACTACTGAGCGGCCTTCAGTTTGTGGCAGAATATCTGGATGATAATTAGTAAAACTATAGAGCAACATAGAGTGCACATACATTTTCCAAATAATTCAAGATTAGGGTTTCAAACTAAAAGAGAAATGTGTGTTTTATGCAAAAAAAAAAAAAAAAAAAAAAAAAAAAAATTAAATATATGCAACAAATAATAGATATTAGACCAGAATGGGAGATTATCCAATAATATCCAGAATGAGCAGACACGATAAAGAATATGGTCGCACCAGAAATTTTTTTTTGTTCGTTTGTAGATGTATTTTGGATTATCGGATTACTATCACATATTTATTCGAAATATGCACAACCTACGAGTGCCTAGAAACAAATCATTGAAAAAGAAAGACTGGATTTGAACGGCAGAATGCGAAGGAGCATTTGGGAAAATAAGCCTCATTCTCATTTCTAATTTATTTTATACTCATGATTTAGAACAAAGTCTTCGTAACTTCAGATATGACTTCATACAGCATAGTAGCATGTATTTTACACAAAAATGGGCGATGGTTTACTAAAGCCGATACTACATGCTTCTTGTACCCTCTTACCAGCCAAGAAGAGATACTTGCAAAGACGCGCTGGGTATCATTTTTGCAATAACAAAGTTTTATATTACAAGCTAACCATAAACCGTTATTAACAATTGATGGATCGAAAAAAGGTTTTCCTGCACATACGACTAACAGATTATGGAGATGGAGGATCACTATTTTCACATATGGACTAGTTTCCTGAAAACCCGGTCTCAATGAGTGACGAGCAGAGGGAGATATTCCATCAGAATCTGAACGAGATGGAGGCAAGATATCAGAATCGCTGGGACGCAGTCATGATGGCTGACTACTGTTGGAATCTGAAGAGAAGCATCCCTGCTGCTGAGTATTCCAGGAGTTTGAAGAAACTCAAGTCGAAGTTTGAACAATGGTGAAGCAACACGTAATTTACATGTACTTACCTTTATTAATGCCTTTATTCAGTTTACAGTATCGACGTTTCTTTTATCAGTTAATATATTTTGTTGGCAAAACCTTTTTTTTTTCTTATGAACATATTTAGGATGATAAGTGTTGACAAAAATCAGCTGAAAATGCCACAAAAATGTAATCAATTTTCTCACAAGATTTGATTTTTTTCCAAATCAACTTAGCACAAAAATCTGTAAGAACGGGCAGAAACAAATGACGTTTCCTAATTCAACGATACAAAAATGCTCTAAATCAGTTGTAGAAATCTAGACAACATAAAGTAAGTAAAAAATTCTTGCCCAGTGTTATGCTTTAAACGGAAATATTCATCTTGAGTGTACCAAAGAATCTACCGTTGATTTTATATGTTGGGCCCTCTTGCTTGTGTGGTGATAAAACTTCTCGAAGGCACGTATGATGTGTGTGAGGGTGTTAACTTTGGTTAAAATCGGATTGTTCCTTCTTTTATCAGATTTTCTGATTATCAATACTTATCAGAGGCATTCCGATATAAAACTTATGCAACAACACTCCCAAACACAAAGTACGTTTGTAAGAAAGTTTTGAAGTTCATACGGAATAAACTCACACACATAAAATGCCTTATACATATATGGTGATTGCTATAATTATTTTTATACCTACAGGCACTAATATTTCATCCTTTTGGGAATCATCAGTGCAGTAGTTACGATTACAGCCGGTCGGGAGATTCGAACCCAGCCACAAAATTTAAATAAATTGTAAATGTCATTCAAGAAGACTAGAGTGATGAGGTGATTTTAACACCACGATCTGCACACGAGACCAAGGTATTTAATTTCAAAGTAAAGTGCTCGACAATCAGAACAGTTCTTAAAGGGGCAGACATAATTATTACTATAACTATTTTAAATGCCTACAGCCACTACTGTTTCTTCCTTTTCGGAATGATCAGTTCAAGTAGTCAAGATTACTGACAGTCGATATATATATATATATATATATATATATATATATATATATATATATATATATATATATTGTTCTACAATCTGCACATGCAATAAATATTAATTTTATTTATTGCGGACTATTATCCTCATCTTTCTTAGTTGTTGTTTCACGACGTTTCGGCCAACTATTCCTCTGACCTTCGTCAGGTGGTAACTGCGACCAGAGGAATAGTTGGGCAAAACGTCGTGAAACAACAACTAATAAGGATGAGGATAATAGTCCGCAATAAATAAAATTAATAAATATTACTCATCTCAATAATGAATTCCAATTAAATAATATATATGCAATAAATACTGATGGTATTTGGATGATGGACACAAATGAACCGATATTTGCCAACAAACTAATTTTGGACAGGAATGGATAATAAATTGACAACTTAAATGTTTCAAAACTAATTTCTAACACAATGGTTCGATCATGAAATAATTAATAGAAACGAATCGTTTTATTTTACTTGACTTGGAATAATAATTTCATGTAGATTTAATAATTTAATTAGATCCAATCTTTTTAGAATGTGTAATTTTGAAGAAACGCAGCGATTAAACAAATATATAAACAATACAAAATCAAAACTCATGAATCAAAAGAAAGAAACGGTACATACCAAAAACATGCGTCTTATTAAATAAAATCCGATTTTTAATAGGTGACAAGTAGTTCCCATTGCGAGAATGATCTCTTCCTCTGCAATTATACAAGTAAGCATCGATAGGATTAAATATTAAAATCGAGAAAATCGATTGAAAAAATTCTTTGATGAAAATATTAATAACTACGAGGGGCGTTCCAAAACTGATCCGATCAAAAATGGATCAGAGGGGATTGCAAATTGCGTTGACATGATAACTGAATTTATGTATTCATGACTTGACAGTTTCATCTCTGTTGTAGATATTGACGGTGTGAGACTCTAAAAAAGAAACCCGTGCGTCAGAAGCAGAGATGCATCATTGAATTCCTTGCAATAGTGTATGGAGAATGGTGATGACTACGTAGAAAAAAATTCTGAAACACAAAAGTTCACTTGTTTTAATGGTACAACTCCCGCGTTCGTACTTGTTAAATTTTTTCATTTTTTTTTTAAAGGAGGCTTTAGTCGTGGAACGTCTCTCGTATGTTTTTATGGAAACAGGTCCAAGTAGGCACAATTTGTTAAAAACATGGTTCTCTCTGGAATGTGCTGCTGCCATTGCGCATAGAAATCACTTTTTCCATTGCTTCCAACGTAATAGATGTACTGAGACTAAAGCTGCTTTCAGAACTGCCAGCCACCACTGTAAAAAAGTAATAAAGAACGCAAGAGAGTTGTATGCTCAGTCCGTCAAGTCCAAAGTAGCTGAGCAGCGGCTTGGTTCCCACCAGTTTTGGCAAATAGCAAACAGAATCCCGAACAGAAGTGTGTGCTCTATCCCAACTCTCATAAATGGACCTGAGGTAATCTCGTCAGCATCAGACAAAGCCAAACTCTTTGCCAAGAACTTTGCAGCTAATTCTAACCTTTGCGACCAAGGCTGCCAACCTCCAATATTTCCTCCTGTATCAGAAAACATGCTATGTGATATACAAATATTTGTACGTGATGTTGCCAAGCTAATCAAAAACCTTGATTCCAGTAAAGCAACCGGCCCTGACGGTATTCCAATTATAGTACTCAAAAGACTTCAACCAGAACTTGCGCCCATCCTTACAAAACTGTTTAAACGTTGTCTTAAGGAGAATTGCTTCCCGTCATCCTGGAAAATCTCATCAGTATGCCCTGTATTTAAGAATTCAGGTGATCGCTCATCTCCCTCCAAGTACAGGCCAATAAGTCTCCTGTGCGTCATGAGTAAGTTGCAGGAATCTGTTAAATAGAGAAGTAATCAACCATCTTAGCAAAAATAACCTTCTTAGTGACATGCAATATGGTTTCCGTTTTGCTAGATCTACATCAGATGTGCTTACAGTTATATCTCATAGGATTAGTGAATCTCTCGACGGAGGCTACCTTTCTAGGGTAATTGCTCTTGACATATCAAAGGTTTTGATAGAGTATGGAATAAAGATTTATTTCACAAGATCTCCAGCTACGGTATAGCTGGAAATGTCTTCTCAATTATTAAATCATTTCTTTCTGACAGGTTCATAAGAGTAGTGGTTGATGGGCAGAAATCAGAAGTTCTTAGTATTAATGCTGGAGTCCCTCAGGGGTCCATCCTGGGCCCAACTCTCTGATCCCCATCTGGCATCAATTAAAATGAATGGCTCTCGTCTTGGGGAGGCCTCATGTTTTGACAAGCTTCTGGGCTTGACTTTTACTCCTGATCTTAAATGGAATACATACATTAAATCCGTTGCCAAGGCCGCTGGAAAAATGGTGGGATCTTTCTATCGATCCAGTAGATATCTCACTGCTGATGCAATTCTCTATATAAGTGCTAGGTACGTCCAAGGATGGAGTACTGTTGCCACATCTGGGCAGGGGTTACTAGAAAGGACTAGTCCTGCCTTGATAGAGTTCAAAATAGACTTCGTAGCCAAGTAGGGGATGTCCTTTTCTCTTCCCTGCATCTCTTTCTTACAGAAGAGATGTTGCGAGTTTGTCTCTGCTTTATCGTTATTTTCATGGCAAGTGCTCGGCTGAGCTCCATTCTATGCCCCCCCTCGCCAAACTTTCACAAGAAACACCCGTCTCGCAGAAAACACTATCACTAGTTTCCCCACTCTTTATCTGTACCTAAAGCTAAGCGTAGATTCCATGAGCAAAGCTTCTTAGAACTACACGCCTATGGAATTGTCTTCCATTTTTCTGCTTTCCAGCTGACTACAATATGGTTGTCTTCAAGACTAACGTAAACAAGTTTTTGATGAGCCGTTCCATATAAGTTAACAAATTTACCGAATCTCCATTACTAACGGTTACTATATTGTCCAATTTCTACTGTACACTCTTTAACACTTATCCTCGAGTGGCCTCTTGGCCTTGATAAGTGGTGATGCCCATGTAAAAAAAACAAAAAAAACACAAAAGAAAGTGTGAATCGATTATTTATAAGATAATAAATATTATAATATTTTTGTGACAAAATATTAACCACGCTTTTTTTTGTGGCTTTACTTTAATCGTTTGATTATTTTAATCCATTGGGATGGAATAAGCATAGAAAATCACAAACAGAAAAATAAAACAACGTCGTACATAATATATTATCTATTATATAAATCTCACCTGTCTGTTTAAATGTATGTATGTATGTATGTATATCTGCCTAAAACTTTCGACAGAGGCGACGGATTTTCATGAGATCGGTATCGTTTTGAAGCTCGACCCTTCGGACGACAAATATCGAAGAATTGGTCAAAAACACTAATTTCTTCACCCTTTCGACGATATTTTCGAAAGTCATCCCCTCTTTTCGATTGACTAGCCTTAATTTAAACTTCGCCACTACCCGTTTGGCGTTGGATGCAACGGCAAAGGCGTCACTCCCCCCCCACACGTTCTTTTTCTCCCTCGCGGTATGGGTTCGAGCCTTCCTGGCTGCCTACTACTATTTTTTTTTTGCGCTCAACATACCTCCAAACACCCGGGCAACGTCGGATACCCAGGCTAGTTGAAAATAAATTTATACGTTTACTTATATACATCACCATCTTTCGCTGTTAATAAATAAAAAAAAAATACTAGACATAAGACTGACTACTAATGCATCTTGAGAACAAACAGATTATCTAAAAGGCAAAGCTGGGTTAGCTTACGTGTTCAGCCTCCACGAACCGTTGAGCTTGTTAACTAATAGGTGATCCCTCTTTATACAGGTTTTGTTTTTCTGTTTATAATTTTGTATATTTAGTTCTGTCCAGCCGATTAAAATGATCGACATGCACAAGGAATGCAAAAAAAAGAAAAAAAACAAAACAAAGAAAATGAATCCTCAAATGTGTATTTATTCGTATATAAAATAATACAGGCATTTCCATCTTGTCATGCTGATGTTAGCGAGTAAAACAATTATCGTTTCAATCCTTCGAACAAAACCATTTCAAGTTATGATGAGAAAGGAGAAAGAAAATAGCAAGTCAGACAACCAGCTCGAAATGATTCTGGCGTCTGAAATGGATAAGCAGAGAAATAATTTACTCTATAGTAAAAAGTGAACAGCGGTGGGTGTTTTTTTATTTATTTAGGTTATCAGAAATAGTTATTTATATGTGAAAAGTTAAATTATTTTAGTAATATATCTAGATAAATATTCGGTGCGACATTACCACAGTAGTTTTTTTCCCCCTATCAATGCACACACACACTATATATATATATATATATATATATATATATATATATATATATATATATATATATATATATATATATAAACTACTGATGAATGCCGACTATATTAACTGGAAAGGTCCTTTTTGTGGGCTGAATTCCAGGTTTGTGCAAGTTATAATTTGATGAACAATTATATATCTTTATGTGCCAACACTGTGGGTCGAAACAATTGTTCGCACTGTTAAGAACAAGAAAAGAAAATCTTTCCAAAAATATCATTATCAACGCGGTACATTGAAATATGTATGAATTGTATATATTTAGGCAGCATTTTTTCATTTAAACAAACATTGTTAAACACAACAGAGAGCTTTTTAGTTATTTTTCAATTTTTCTGATGATATTTTTTGTGTATCGGTCAAAGGTATTATTAAATGTCCCATAGTTAAATTTGTCTCTTCAAAGCATGTCGCGATTTTGTTACTTTTCATCTTTGGCCAAGACATCGTCAGGAATGTGTAAGATTTGTTTGGACTGGCAAGGCAAGTACTAAAAGCAGTAGTAATCGGAAAATGGTTAATGCGTGCGAAGCTGTTTGTGTCTAGTAGGTAGAGAGGGAGTATCTAGTTTTGAAGTGAGGGCAGGGTCAGAAAGGAGAAGGGGGTTACGATAAGTATTTGAAAATGTTTTGGCTGGTTTGAAAAGTAACCATATTTAGGACAGGTTTCTGATTTCTTATATATACTGCTTCCGAAATTATTAATCTTTTAACGTTGGTTTCATGGTGTAATATTTGTGTGTTTCTACTAAAATTTCTTCAACTTCCAACTTCGGAGGGGTGCAGTTATGTTTTTCTGTAAAAGTTGTAATATAGCACTAGATTCTACATTATGCATGATAAGACGACGGGATAATGTGGTTGTTGTGTAACCGACATAATTTTTTTTCTTTTCAATTTTTTTTATAGGCGTTACGCTCTCCCAGCAGACATTTGAACTTGTAGATGACGTTGGTTCGTTCTAGTGGTTTGAGGATATTGTTTTTATAACTAGGTTTTAGGTTCTTAATTTTTTATAATATATAATAAGTTTAAGGTTATTGTTGTCAGTGGGGGAAATGTATCTATGAATAATATTTTTATGGCATTTTCTTCCTATTTGAATCCTGGTTGCACCTGGTTGCAGTAGAAAACATTAATTGCATTGGGATTTTAATGTTGATAGGTATTACTGTTTGTGGTTAAAGTTTTTGATTATGGCTATTTTATATCTTAACCGTACCAACCTAATCTCCCCTGACAAAAATACTACTACTCGAACTAAAAAAATATTAAGCAAGTCCTCATCAATAACTGATTTCCAAACTACATAGTCGACCAGCAAATAAAATCAATGCTCCGGAACTTAAAAAACTCTCCCACAAATAATGATACTCATTAACATCAAAATCCCAAATGCAATTAAGATTAGTGAGAAAGAAGCTCACCAGAGTGAGCGATTATTAGGAACCTTTTAAAATAAGAGCATAATATTTATTCATATATGTCTTACAGAAGATCAGGAAAACATTGGTTTCCAGAGAGACATAAACAGAGACAACTCAATATTGGTTACCTTTGGTTGAATTTGAAACCGACGGTACTATTTTTCTGATGATCTGTAATACACACTAGCAGGCCGCTCGGCGTTGCCTGGTTGTAAAATAAGTTGTTTTTGTTTTTTTATTTTTTATTTTTACTTGGAAGTCACATTTACGAAGGCCTGAAGGCCTCTCGAGGATAAGAATTAATGAATATTATATTTTAATTCATGCATTATTATTATTATTATTATTATTATAGAGCCAATGTTCTACTTATCATATTATACCCAATATATAATAGCAATGGCCAAGAACACATTGCCTGAAAGTACTTCTTTTAAACTCCTCGGCCTAACGTTTACAGGGAATATGAACTGGAATAGATACATTGAGAGCATTGCCAAGGCTGCTGCAAGGAAGCTTGGCTCCCTCTACTGTGCTAGAAAACTACTTACGCCTGACAGTATCCTATACCTCTATAAGGCCACCATTCACCCATGTATGGAGTACTGTTGTCACATCTGGGCTGGTGCATCTGCTGCTTGTCTCTCGCTCCTGGACAAAGTTCAAAAGAGAGTCGCCAACCTGATAGGTCCTGAATTGTCATCTAGGATTCAGCCTCTATCCCATCGACGAGATATTGCATCCCTCTGCCTGTTCTACAAATACTTTAATGGTGAATGCTCTGACGAACTGCAAACACTTGTACCTCCTCGACGTAACTACCCCCGACAAACCCGACAAGCTACTAAGTCTCATCCCTTTACAGTAGAGATCCCTAGGTGCAAGAAAGCCTTTTACTCCAATAGTTTCTTTCCCAGAACTGCGGGTCTTTGGAACTCCCTTCCGGGATTCTGCTTTCCCAACTGCACTGATATGCAGAAGTTCAAGTGTAATGTTAACAAACATCTTTCTACTCATCTCCCTTCATAATGACCCTGCTAATTAAGTCCCTGATAGTAGCCCCCTGCTTCAAAGTGGCACTGTGCCTTGTTTGGGGGTGAAAATTGAATAAAAAAAATAATAAAAAAATAATAGCGATTTCAAAAGTTAAAAAATGACTTCGGTACCATTAGCTAGAATCAAAATCAAAACAGCTCTCCAGCCTTATTCGTTACTGTCTTAGTCATATCTACACGCATATAAAAAACTTCCAAAATTAATGGTCTTAAACCTTTAAATGTATATTTCACATGCGTAGCAATAGCACATTTAGTGGACTTACACCTGCCTAAATCCATTTTTTGTTTTCAATGTTAACCCTTAAATATAGTACTGTTTTGCTGTTTACATCTCATCAATGTGGCTAGACAAGCATGGGCTTCAAGTCAGGATTGAAACTCGACCGTCGAGTTGACAATCTACGCTTCTACCTCTGCGCTGTCATACAACACCCGCTGAATGTCAGCAATACCTAGATGTCAACAATGTCAACATCTTTTCAATGAGTCAGAGAGCTCAAACTAGTTTTGCCTAACGAACGATGCAAATATGAGCATGGATGGTTCTGTTGCAACTCCATTAGAGAAGCAGCTCTTCAGCCAAAATTAATCTCATATATATATATATATATATATATATATATATATATATATATATATATATACTAGCAGGGAGACCCGACGTTGATGGGATTGAATGAGGATCAACAAATATTCCACTCTCCCATATATTATTGTCATTAAAATTGATGAAATCGCCCATGTTTTAATCAAATCGATGGATTGCCTGTTCTAGTTGGTGACTTAGGAGTTTCATATGATTTAGTTCACGCTACATTGCCGTCTATATTGCACTGCAGTGATCTACCGTTGAATAGCTTTACTTAAAGTTTAAAATGCAAAAGTCAAGTATCATGATGCAATTGTGCTCTAAACAGAAACATTCATTTCCAATGCGATTCTGTTTTATCAAAGAATCTACCGTTGATTATATATGCCGGGACTTTTTGTTTGTGTAATGATTAAACTTCTCAAATTCACATGTTAGGTTGTATAAAAGTATTAACTTTGCTCCAAATCGGACTTCCTCTTTTAAGCGGATTGTTCAGATTATCGATTTTCAGTATTTATCGGAAGCATTTCGATACAAAACCTATGCAAGAACACTCCTAGACACATCAAGTAGCATCGTGTGAAATGTCAAAAAAAAATCGGCTAAGCCATTTCGGAGTCCATAGGGAAGGAACTCACACACAGACATAGTTGCTTTTATATAATAGTAGATATAAAATATTGTTTTATTACTTTTTCATGTATATATATATATATATATATATATATATATATATATATACCTCGTTCTATTGTCATGTTTCCTCTCCAAAATCCCGCCCCCACAGTCTGCCACCAACCCACCCCCACTAATGGCATCATTATCACCTCTTTTGATGACCATCAATTCAGAACTGTCATCTGTAACATCAACAGAACGAAAAGTTCGTCGACCAATCCCCATCCATTGGTGTCGTTGAAACAACAACCGTGTCCACTTCCATACAAGACTTTCCCAAAATAGAAAAATAAGCTATTTATTTCTCTCAATGTTCTCTTCAGACGCCGGAAAATACTAGCTGCAATACCTGTCTACGTTGGATTGTCAATGTTATCTTTTCTCTTGAAGCCGCACTCACCCTAGGTGGGTTAAACCGGCTTACTCCAAAGGAAGAAAGTTTCATTGAGAATATCAAATTCACAAGCGATCCCCAGTTGCATGTATATCCAAGTAAAGGGAGATGACAATGTTAGGTTCATTCAGGGAGGTGTCGACGTCCTCCTACATAGAGCGTTTGGTATGGTCACTTATCTGATATTGACCAGACTTAAGGTTGTTTAACTTTGGTGATTTAACGAGAACCGGTTAGTCAACATGATTATGCATATCAAAGAAATTAAATACAGTTTATTTTAAATTCTCCAAAAGATCCCCCTAATAAAATAATTACATTTTTACGTATATTCAAATCGAAGTAAAGAGAGCTTCTTTTTTTTTTTTTTTTTTAACTCACGTTCACTCCTAACAAGGCAAATCGCCACTTGGACGTAAGGGGCTACTATTTGGGAGCACACCTAAGAGAGATTAACAAGATATTGGTTTATGTTACATTAAACTTCTGCATGTCAGTAAAGTCAGGGAAGCAGGTAGCAGGAAGGGAATTCCAAAGTCTAACTGTTCGAGGGAATAAACTATTATAGAAAGCTTTCTAGCATCTAGGGAACGAGTGTTTTCCAGACGCACTGCAACTTTTGTACCCATGTCTGAGAGGGGTTGCTGCTCGATCCGTCATCGTGGAATCAATTGATTATCTTCCAAAGATCCGAACAATCAATAAAAACTTCAGCGATCGTTTTTTTTTTTTTATAAATGAAAATAATTTTTGCATAAGATATTTTCACATACAATTGTGCAAGGAAAAGCCTTATTACTCGGGTTCTTCTCGACTCAATTCAACATAAATCCTCAACTTGAAACAGTTTAAATCAAATTCTTTCAAACAACTTCTAAGTTGGAGGAGAAAGAAAGGGTTTTTCCACTTCGCTCTTTCAAGAATCTCAGCCCTGGGCAGTCAGTCCAAAAAGCTGACTTTCCCTGTTCAAGTCTTTTTTTTTTTTTATAAAGGTGGTCACCACTTATCAAGGTCCGGGAGCCACTTAGTTTATGTTAGACTTGAAGACATCCAGGTTGTAGTCAGGTGGGAAACAGGCAGATGGAACAGTGTTCCACAGGCGTGCAGTTCTAAGAGAGAAATTTTATTCATGGAATTTACGTTTTGATTTAGGTTTGACAGTGGTTTCAACTAGACGGGTGTTTTTCGTAAAAGATTGGCGAAGGGAGACCAGAAATTGGAGCTCAGACGTGCACTTGCCATGGAAATAACGATAAAACAAAGATAGGCTCGCAACGTCTCTTCTGTGGGAGAGAGGCTGTAGGGAAGAGAAAAGGGCATCCCCCACTAAGCCACAAAGTCTATTTTGTACTCTGTCAAGGCAAGATAGGCTGTTTTTAGCAGCTCCTGTTCAGATATGGCAACAGTACTCCATCCTTGGACGTACTGGGCTTTTATATAGATAGAGAATTGCATCAGTAGTGAGATATCTTCTGGAGCGGTAGAAGGATCCCACCATCTTTCCAGTGACCTTGGCAACAGACTTGATGTATGTGTTCCATTTCAGATCAGGAGTAAAGGTCAAACCCAGAAGCTTGTCAAAACATGGGGCTTCATCTAGACGAGAGCCATCCATTTCAATTGATGTCAGATGGGGATCAGAGCGTTGATGATGTAAAGATAGGAGCTTGGTTTTAGATGCATTAAAGGTAACCAGCCACATCTTCCCCCACTAAACCACGTGCTTGAGATCAGAGGAGAGAGAATCAGAGAGAACTTTGTCATTTACAGCCTTTGATGTGTTGCCGTAGATGGTCGTGTCATCAGCATAAATGTCAATGAATGATTTAAGTATATGTTTAGGGAGATCATTGATATAGATCAGGAAGAGAGTTGGGGCCTCTGATTTTTGTCCATCTACCACTACTCTTATGAGCCTATCAGAGAGAAATGATTTAATGATTGAGAAAACATTTCCAGTTATACCGTAGCTGGAAATCTTGTGAAGTAGGCCTTTATGCCATACCTTGTCGAAGGCCATTGATATGTCAAGAGCAATTGCCCTAGAAAGGAAGTCTTTGTCAAGAGATTCGCTAATCCTATGAGATATAACCGTTAGCACATCTCTGGTAGATCTTGCAGAGCGGAAACCATATTGCGTGTCTCTAAAAAGATTATTTCTGCTGAGGTGTTGACTATTTCTCTGTTTAATATGAATTTCAGAAACTTACTCATGACACACAGGAGACTTAATGATTTTTACTGAGAGGGAGATGACTTATCACCTGAATTCTTAAATACAGGGCATACTGATGAGGTTTCCAGGGTGTTGGAAAACACTTCTCCTTAAGGCAACGCTTAAACAGTTTCATAAGTATGGGAGCAAGTTCTGGTTGAAGCTATCTGCCAAACAAAAGGTTTTCTGAAAACCCTAATTCTGATGTCCAGCTCTCTGAGATTAGCATTTCTCCTCTTTCGTTTGGAGATTATCCTTTCTTTTGTTTTAGATTCTATAAATAATCAGTGCAAAACTTATATTAAAATCACGTGGTTGCTGATCAAAAACCATTTTTTAAATTTATCAATTTAAAACTCCTCAGACAAAAACTATGCAAGAGTCACGTGGCACCAATTCGAAGGCGCCAAATGTGAATTTAACATTCAAACAAAAAATAAATTTACTTATTTCTATCTCTACTTATATATCAAAAGCACTTTGTGTGTCCGAGTTCGTTTCCTATGGACTCCAAAACGTCTGGGCCGACTTTTTTGAAATTTCACACAAATGTACTTTATGTATGTGGAAGTGTTCTTGGATACGTTTTGCCTCCAATATGTATTGAATATTGCTAACTGAAAAAATCTGATCAAAGGAACAGTCCGATTTGGACCAAAATTAATATCCTAATACAGCCTAACTGCATTTGAGAAGTTTTATCATCGCACAAGTAGAAGAGTCTGGCATATAAAATCAACAATAGATTTTTTTATAAGAAAGGGGCGTGTTCGGAATGAAGGTTTCTGTTTAGAGCACAATTGAATATTGATACTTGACTTTTGCATTATCAACTAATTCATACCATTATATGAAAATAATCTTATAAAATCAACAGTACGTTCTCTACAGTGCAATGTAAACTACAATGTATTGTGAACTAAATCACTGTTGAAATGCATGCGAAGCTTTTTTACTGCTGGTGCACCACTGTGGACGCTCGACTAGAGCAAGCAATCAATCGATTTGATTGAAAAATGGGTTTTCAGTTAGAACATGCAGAGAGTGCATAACAGGGGAAGACAAGTATGCACTAGGGACAGAAAACTATTTTGTGTTTATAAGTTTGTCTTTATTTTAATGCAATAAAAATGAGTAACACAAATTTCTCAATAAAAGAAATCATGCATTCGACAATTTCAGAATTTTGGTTTTGTTACAAAATAAATAAATAAATAAATTTTGGTTTTGTTACAAAATAAATAAATAAATAAATAAATTTTGGTTTTGTTACAAAATAAATAAATAAATAAATAAATTTTGGTTTTGTTACAAAATAAATAAATAAATAAATTTTGGTTTTGTTACAAAATAAATAAATAAATAAATAATCTCTAATTTGTGTTTTAAAAACTATTTTGTGTTATTATAATTTTCTTAAATCTATTTAAAAAAAATGACAAAAACTTTATTGTTGAAAGATTTTTTGATTCGGTTTGAAATTGCATTTGTCTGTCCCTGCTATGCACTCTCCAAATGTTCCAACTGAAAAGCAAAATGTTATACGTTCGCACTAGTGGAAAATTGTCATATGGTATTATGCTCTAAGATTTTTTTTTTATTTCTTCAAATATTTATTAATGGAATTTTGTTTGTTTGTTTTGTGGCAAATTTTGATACAGAATCCAGTAATTTTGCAAAAAAAAAAAAAGAAGTATTTTATGCTTCGTAGTGCACATGTGTCGCTATTTTCTATTGAGGTCAAACTGGACCAGCACCGAAAAAATAACACACTTATGTAACGTTGTTTAATACATTTTATGTAGAAATCATATAATTCTGTAATTGTTGGAAGTAAATCCTTTCCAAAATAGAAGCATAAAAGTTTAACATTATTAAGTATTTCAAGTTATTTTCATCCAATAGCTTTACAAACAGAAGATACCTATACGTAATTTACAGATTTTATTTTGCTCGTAGGATCTGTGGAAAGTCCACGGAAAATATATTTAATCAACAAATCTTTGGATAGCACATTTTTTTTTCGATAGAAAAAAGCAATAACATGCATCAAATATGAATTTATTAAGATTTCTATAGAAATTGTCCCTTGTATTTTCAAATTAGAACTGATCTAAATAAGAAATTAATAAGTACTAATAAATAATCAGAAAGTAATAATGTGCTACATAGTTCAATACAAATAACAAAATCATATTAATTTACTCCTTCATTCCAGTACCTCCTGACAAACAAGATTGTTTGTTATTTTGCTCTGTTTCTTTCGAATACTTCCTTTTTTTTACGTAACGTTTCACTGATTTCTTTCTTTGATAAAGAACCGCTACACACCGAAATTACTACGAGTTCCTTTCTTGCACTATTACAACAATAATCCTATATTATTATAAAGATGTTGGAAAACGAGGTTACAGTAAAAGGAAATCACTCTCATATTTTTTTCCAGGTTTTCCAGATTAACATTTTGAAAGGACAAATTTCCTGAATTTAGCCTTTTTTGTTTTTTTAGGTAGTTTAATCTTCACACATCGTATTTAGCATTTTTCGAAGCGTAACGTATCGACCAACTGAAGGAGCAAGCAAAATATTATCATTAAAATATTGACTGAAATTAAAAAGGAAATCACATAAAATAAAATCGGCTTTAGAAAATCTTATTTAAAAATCTATTTTTAAAATAAAGTCTACTACAATACATGTCGGATCATTCGTGAACAAGTCAGGTATTTTAATCTTTTATTAATAATTCATAATTATCGGCTCATTTGGCACACTATTGAGATTATTTACTAACGGGTTGGGAGATCAGGGTTCAATCCTCAGCCGAGTCATCACAAATACTTTAAAATGGTACTTGATGTGGCTTTGCTAAAAGTCTCGGCATTATAAGAGGAGGATCAAGGGTAAATGAAGTAATCCTGGGAATGGAGTTAGATCTTCGTGCAGCAGTTAATGAAAAGGGAGCCTTCAGATCGCCCTCAACTACAGTCGACCACTTAGTTTTTAATAATGGGGAAAATTACTTTCCGACTTCAAAATCTAGCAGATGATATCCTTTTCTTCTTGAAATTTTTCTCACAGAAGAAACGTTACAAGTCTATTTCTGCTCTATCATGGCAAGTGCTCGATCGAGATTCAATCTATGGTCTCACCCTTGCAAACCTTCACAACAAACACTCGTTTAGTTACAACCACTATCAATCGCCCCCCACCACTATCTGTGCCTAAATCTAAATGCAAATTCCATGAACAAAGTTTCTTTCCTAGAACTGCCCGCCCGTGGAACTCTGTACCGCGGAACTGCTTTCTAGCTATCTACAACATGGTAGTCTTCAAGTCTAATGTAAACAAATTCTTGTGGAGCCGTATCCTTAAATAATCAAATTCTACCTAATTCCCATCACTACCGATCATTACGCTGGTGTATCACTGATCATCTTACATTCATTAACTCTTATCCTCGAATGGCATCTAAGTCTTGAAGAGTGTTATCTTCATCTATAATATAAATCTCACCTGTCTGTTTAAATGTATGTATGTATGTTTGTATATCTGCCTAAAACTTTCGACAGAGGCGACGGATTTTCACGAGATCAGTATCATTTTGAAGCTCGACCCTTCGGACGACAAATACCGAAAAATTGGCTAAAAACCTCAACTGAGCACTTTTTTTTTTTACAGTGAGGGGTCGCTTTTTTCGCCGATATTTTCAAAAGTCATCGCGTCTTTTCGATTATCTAGTCTTCATTTAAACCTACGTCACTTCCGGTTTAGCGATGGGCGTAACAGCTAATGCGTCACGTTTTTTTCCTCACTTTCTTTTCCTCCTTCGCGTAACAGTTCGAGTCTGCCTGCCTATTACCACTTTTTTTTTTTTTTTTGCTCAACACACACCTCCAAATACCTGGGCAACGCCGGGCACCCAGGCTAGTATATATTAGTGTAATAATTCCCAAATCAAGCTCCCTCAGTTGGTAGTTTATTACATTTCAAAAGGAAAATTATTAAAATATTGTTTCGTTTGCAACTAACAAGTAAACAAAAATACAACTTTGTGGGATTTTTAATGGCTTACTTATCAGATATATATATTTTCATGATCACCTATCGGTTACCATAAACACCTTCCATATTGTCTTAAAATTGTCTAACAGTTTAACCGTCATGTTTAGGTGTTAGTAAAATGCATTTTAATCGCCAGCATTTTCGTCACCCAATTTCGCTTTTCAGCCATCGGCCATCGCCTTGCTTTAATATTTTGATCAACTCTTCACCAATCTCGTGTGGAACGACGAAAGCTTAACGATATAATCGTATTATTCCTCTTTATTATCAGCTTTCGTCGAACTTCGCCATTTTCACATCGTCATTATCGAATCCACCACCACCACCTCTTTTACGCTATGGAGAACCAACATCTTCCGTCGTTCCCTTCCCAATCGCCACCTTTTATTCTAAGACACCACTCTCTCCTTTTCTGAGCCTCTCCCCTCAACCTTGTCCGACAGCAACCACCACCAACACCCGATATAGCTTCAACCAATCCTCTCACTCATCCCCCACCCCGGTTGCACTCGCCATTGTACTCGTTGTCTCATCACGGCAAGTCTTTATTTGCTTTCCCGTTTGGATTGACCATCAAATTGTCGTGGCGCGCCTTTGACGATCGGTCGCCATTGTCCCGCTTGGTCGGGCGAGGCTTTTTGGTGTGGGAAGCGGACAGGTGCGACCGACTCCATTTCTCAGCAGTCTCACCGGCTTGACAATGGACCGCTTTAGTCAGGGGCGTGATGCTGAAATCCTAATGGACTTCTTCTGCTCACTCTTCCTTCTACGCTCACCCCCCTACCTACCCAAACATCGCCACACCCAATTCTGCCTAGAATCAACTTCGCCTGCCAACGCGCACTATCAACAGAAGACAGTATTTCCATTTTCATTAACAAGAACATCCCTGCCATCTTGGACATCGTCAGCAGCGACGACATCATATTGTAACTAGTTGAAATACTCGTCTGAAAGTTTGGCACAAGTGCACTTTGGATATTCGGAAGTATTTTTTGTTTTCATTTTTGAAAAATTTCTTTGAGAATGAGAGAAAATTCAGAAATACATCCGCAAATGTCAAAATTTCGTGTAACTTAATTAAAACAAATACACTAAAGTAACACAAAATGAAACAATTAACAATTAGCTGAACATTTATTGAATTAAAATTAGAAAAATGTGTTTCTCCAATTTTTTTTTACATGCATTCCAATAATCACTGTTCAAAACTATGGTGCTTATTCAGATTGGCACTTAAAACGATAAACAAAAATGAGTAAAAACATTGTGTACCTACTTGTCAGGAAATGAAGATGGCATAGCCAAAAATCACGAAATTCAAGTATTTTTTTTATTTAAGAAAATCAAATTTTACGCTCTGTAGCGGTAACTAGTTGTTGCAGTCATTTGTTTCTGGAGAAATGTTGTTTAAATCTGTATATTTTATTTTCTGAAAAAAAAAATGTCTATTATATATATAACACACTAACCAAAGCCAATTGATCTTGTGGGTTGTCTGCCCGTGTCAACCATTGCTTTCATTTAAGTATGGAAGCTATTTTCCCCTTAAAGTGAACGATGAAAATTTGATTCTCGTGAAAAAAAAAAAAAAAAAATAACCAAATTACGTGCTTTTTTTTTTTTTTTACAAATGTTTCATCTTCGTACAATCTTTTCTTTACTTTTTATTGCCGCCATAAATGCCAACTTGAATAAACACCAAAACTGTTTATAAATTTTAAGTCATAAATTTTCATATGACAACCGTCTTATTCCAGAATTTTCTTTAAAACTTCATTCCATAACGGATACGTAGGATATAAACTTTTTTTCTCGATATTTTAATTTTTTAATGTCTTGATTAACCTGTACAAGTACTAAAAATATGTTTTGGGTTTTTTCCTTCTTAATCTTCTAAAAATGAAAGGAAAAAATAAGCGCACTTGTGCTAAAAATTTTATAAATTTAAAATTGCGCCATGAAAGTTCGATACTCATTAAAGTTAAAAAAAATCACCAAGATAAACCACTTTTGCGAATCGAATGTGGTGTGTAATATTTGTTGTTGTTGTTTTTTAAAGATGTTTTCATGATCAAATTAAATCAGAATACATTTACAAATTAGTGACTAGATATCTACTAAGGATATAAGCAATGCGAGAAACCGAAGGAGAAAACAATAATTGTGATTTTTTTCTCGAAAAATGTGTCTATTTATTTATATTTTAAACTCACTGTTAATGAAATACAGGATGGTAAAACATATATTGATATTACGATGGACATTTCTACAACTCAGAAAAAGAAATTCAAACATTGTTTTCGTCTATAGAAAAAGTTTAAATATGGTTATGCCTTCAAAGATTTATAGAAAATAGCTCTATTAATCTATATAATTATAAAACTCAAATGACCTTGTAACGATGTATATAACCAACTTTCCGGTTTACGACATCCGGTTGCACATGCGCGCATAAACATTGACCCATAACAACGTAAACAAATAAACACAAATCGCTTCTTTTGCAGATTTTAACCTGCGCACTGAAATATTAACCTTATTATTTCGAAATTATTATTTAACATGCGAAGAGTGGAGTTTAAAATAACTTAAACATAATACAGAAATGAACGATGTAAAAAAAAGAAGATATATCAAAATTTGAATTTAACTATAATGAGTATTATGGTATCTGTTCAGTGCACATTTACCTATAAGTATGGCTAACCACTTATAATTCAGTAACTGTAATTTCTTTTTCCAAAATAACCAATTATAATAAACAGAACGACTCATAGAAACAGTGGCGGCTCGTGCATGGAGCTGTGGGACTGCAGCACCCCCAAGTTATTTCTACACAATATTAATGATAAAATTAAAAATAATACGTTTGTTTTTTTTTATTATTATTATTTTATTTTTTTCTATGTGTACATTATAAAATCATTAAGTTTAATGTCGGTATCTCCAAATTCATATAAAAACAAAAATAAAACTTGCTTGGAGCCCTATTTTCTTACAATAAATCTCCACTTTATGTCGATCTTTACCGGCATAGGATTAGCCAAGCTTATTTGCTCTTTTTATAATAAAATGCAAGTTGTTAAAATATTTGTCAATAAAATTTTGTATCTTTAAATATGTTTGCTTGTTTGCTCACTATATAAAAATGTAAACTTTTTTATTTTGTATTTTATTTACAAATACTTTTTGTTATAAATACATTTTTAAAAATAATTTTTGTAAATAAACCTGTTATTAAATAAAACGCTATTTTCAAATAGTAAACTCCTTAATTAACCATCGTAGGGAGGAAAGTAAATTTAAAAAATTTTCTTTTTTGTTTTTATAAAAAAAATAAGTTATTAAAAAATTGTAAATAATATATATTTAAAAAAAATGTTTTTCGTTTGTTTGCAAAAAAAACAAAAACAAACAAAAAAACAAAAAAAACGCAAACTTTTATTTAATCTGAAAAGTTTAAAAGGAATAAATGTATATATTATTTTTTATTATTCTGTAAAGTGTACATAATTTAAAAAATATTTTTAATAAAGAAGTTTTTGCTTATTATCCATTTCTGATTGATTATTTGTCTTTGTTATATACTTGAATATTTATTTGAATGTTTGTTTATTATTTGATTAGATATTTATTTATATATTCGAATTTCTTTTACACGATATTAAAAAAAAATACGTAAAATTTTTGAAGCAGCACCCCCACTAATCTAAGGCACGAGCCACCACTGCATAGAAATCTATCTATATTCTTTTTTCATTTTAATATACTTTCATAGAAATGTTTCTGTTATGTAAAAAAAAACCCCAAAAAAACAAACAAAATATTTTCTTTACGTCACAAGTGTCCCGCTCATACATGGATTCCATAGCTAATACAACATACTGACCCAACGGGTCACGGGTAGTCTAGTTAATTATTAAGTATGCTATTTATTAATGCATTAATATCATTATAATACATTATATCATTAAACATAATATTGTTATAGACGATGCAACAGAAATACCTCCAACATTTAAAACTTTCAACTTTTAGTTTCTAACGAACTTATGCAAGTGCCAACGATGTTTTAATTTAGCAAATAAATTGCCATTTTTTGCAGATACCCTCATCAAGCAATATAGTTTAGACTAGTGCACATCGTGATTTTTTTGTAGAAATGTTTTTGAAAACTTGTGAAGCTTTAACTGCAACAAGCTTTCTGAGTTCATTACAAGTTAGGACGGTATGATGCTGTTCCAGATAGAATACCAATAGAGCTATGGGTTGCAAATTTCAGAGCTACAAGTTCGGCACTTAAAAGAAAGCTACCTGGAAGGGCTCGATGCGCTTGAACACCAGACAGTATTCGAGCTGTGAGACTTTCTGTTACTCGGTCTCCTACACGTTCAGCTAGCAAACATGTTTTAGCATTGGGGTTGTCTGATCGAACAGTCAGAAGAATTCTAAATACGGATGTGCAGTTTCATCCAAACAAATTGATAATTGCTCAGAAATTGCACGAGCACGACTGAGAAGATCGCGTGTCCAAATGTGGGAGATATTTCTGCTGCACACTGACATATATACTAGCAGTTCAGCCTGCTTTGCTCGGGCCCTATGTACTGTTCATAGCTTGCTCTACATGTAAATACACTTTATGTAAGATGTCAAATGTTTAGACCAAAATTTGTCTGAGTAATTTCGTAGAGACCGCACAGATCAATTTTTTAAAACTTTGACCCCAATTTTGACCCCCCTTAACATTTTTTATTTTGGTCTCAAATCAAAATACAAAGTTTTACCAATGTCCAAGTTACTGACATCTAAAATTTCAAGTCTTCAGACCCAAAATTGGCGAAGGAATTCGGTAGAATCTGCAAAGGTCAACACTTTCAACTTTGACCTTTTGGCAGCCAAAATTTCCCCCTGAATACTGTCTGAATACTAAAATGTATGCGTTTTTCTGCATTGAACCGGATGTTTTTTCGAGCCTTACCAACAACAGCAGATTATCTTTAATGTTTAGAACATCGTTTGCAATCTTTATTTTTTTATTTTCCGCATTAATGAAGTTATGATAAACTTCGTATATCATTTTGGTACTCATTGATCCGTGCTGAAATACCGTTATTATTTAAAAAGCCATTCTTAACATGGGGAGGGGAGGGTGTTTTGTGCCTATTATGTACCTTACCCTTACAATTGAATAAAAAAAAAAACATAAAAAAACTTTAATTAAACTTGGAAATACGATTTAAAAAATAGCGCGGATCAATAAGTGCATCAGCACCATCCTTTTTATGAACGTCTGACGGGAATGTAAAAAAAAACAACGTTTTTATTGCAAACGCTTTAGACAAAACGAAATCAGATTGCGTGTAAAAGGGTTGTTTGCTTTTTGTCTCTAAAAGGAAAAAATATTCATAAACGTTCGTTGTTCAAGTAGAAAAATATCTTTATACTATCAGTAAACAGGAATAATAAAAGCCAACAAATTTGTACAAATGAGCGGCTGATAAATTTAAATCAAAACCAACAACAGTAAAATATTTAACCGAAGAAATTTAAGTAGATAAGCCAACAAGAAGCCAACAAAAGAAAAAAAAAATGGGACAAAGATAAAAAATATAACAAATAAATGTTGTCAAAGGCAAGATAAATTCTACCTACCTGGGTAAAGTTTTTGTGTTTGAACGTATTTTAAACTTTTATTCGGTTCGAAAAATAAGTGGTGCAGAGTTTGGTAAGTTAAACCGACAAGAATATGCCGTCTTCGGAGTGTCAATGATGGCTCAAAAGTTAAAAAAAAAAACGAAATATTAAAACCGATAGAAATCCACCCAATAAATGACGCCGGATAAAACGAGATGGATGGCAGGGGAAGCGACTCCACCTTTCTAAAAAACACAATAGTTACTCGTAAGAGGTGGGGGGGGGGCAATAATAGACGAACTATTCGAATGTTCTCTTTGGTTCCAGCGTACAAATTTTGATTTTCATTTTAGAAACTAAATAAAAAGTTAGACATGTATCAGTGCTGGAAATCTCTCTATAAAAAAAAAAAGAAAACCATGCATAACGATGTTTAGTATTTTTTCTTTTAGAAATTGAATTTATTAATGAAAATCATAAATAATTAAAATTTTACTTATTTCAAATGAAAGATAGGTATTTTCTGATATTTCCTAGCCAATCATTTTTACTGATTCTTCGAAGAAATCGCATTGATTTTACTCAATCGGATCAAGTTTTTGAGCTATAGTTGCATGTCGTTTTTGTGCGCATGTGTAGAGCATTTTATAAGTTGGTGAGAGTAAAATATGTTTTGATTGGAACTGATTATTTGAATGACAAAAAAAAAATTCAGGTCCGATAGTTCTACGTGATTATGTCAAAAAGGGACCAGCTTGAAGTCATTAAACCTCGAAATCTTCAAAAAAAAAAAAAAAAAAAGAAAGAAAAAAAGATGGTGCTCAGCATTCTGTGCGGTAAGAATTGATGCCTTGCAACCTCTTTCCTACAGAAGAGACGTTGCGAGCCTGTCTCTGATCTATCGTTATTTTCATGATAAATGCTTGTCTGAGCTCCAATCTATAGTCCTTCCTTGCCAAACTTTCTCAAAAACACTCGACTAGCTACAACCACTATAATACAATTTCCTCCACTCTCTACCTATGCCTAAATCTAAATGCAGATTCCATGAACAAAGCTTTCCTAGAACTGCCCGTCCGTGGAACACTTTTCCACCAGCCTGCATCTTACAATATTAAAGTCCAATGTTAACAACTTCTCATTGAGCTGTCCCCTTTAAATAATCCAAAATTTACTCAATCTACACCATTAACGATTGCTGCCCGACCATCTTACATTTATTAACCATTATCCTCAAGTAGCCTTCGGAGCTTGAAAAGTGGTAATTCCCTTGTAAAAAAATAATTAAAAATATTTCAGAATGAATCCAACAGAGTTAGGATTTCATTTTGATTTACAAATCTTAACAAGGAAGGCGATGTTAATGAACACCGAATCTCGCACAGAATATTTTAGTGAAACGAATATTGCACGGCATAAAGTATGTAATCGATTACAATTTTATGTTTCTATCTAAAGCATCACAGACTGATCGATTGGCTAGATGCATTACTATTTAGGTCTGAATTGGCAAATATAACTAGTTTAATAGATTAGTATCGAAAGTGGCCCAATTTCTCTGCAACCTCTTTCTCACTAAAGAGACGTTGCGAGCCTGTTTTTGGTTTATCGTTATTTTACTGGCAAAATGTTCGCCAGAGCTTCAATCTACAGTCTCCCTTGCCAAACTTTCACAAAAAGCACTCGACTAACTACAACAACTATCAACTTGTTCTATATGTGCCTAAATACAAACGCAAGTTTCATGAACAAATCTTTTCTTGAACTGTCTGTCGATGGCGCTCTGTTCCGCTAATCTGCTTTCCACCTGCCTACAACTTGGCAGTCTTGAAGCATACAAATGCTTGTTGGGACAATCCTTAAAGATTTTTACATTTAACACAACGTCTATGATGGTGCACTCAATAAATTTTATCCTCAAGTAACCCTGGAGCCTTGATAAGTGGTGACTCCCTTAGGAAATAATTATTTCGATTGTTTCAAACCTTCGTTAATAACATTTTTCATGTCACTTAATGTTTTTTGTGTGTGTTGCATTTTTATTCTCCAACAGATATCAACCTTCGACTAATACAGAAATTATTTCCATTATGCACAAGTATTTAAATTAGTTTTGGGACGATTATTACAATCGGAACATTTTTGAAATATCGGAGTTTCTATATTTTAATCTTTGAAACACTAGCAGACTTCCATTTTGAAAACGGCATCAACAAAATCATCAGTATACATTTTAAATAACAAAAAGATGAAATAATTTAAAACAGGCATGACTATCATATACAGTAGATCCCCGGGATACGGCATTCATCCGTTCCGGGTTTGGAGACTCATTATTATTTAAAATTATTGTTTAAGGGATTAATTAGATTATCTGAAATTATTTGTTACATGAAGAACAGTTGTATTTCTGAGGGTGTGTCCAACTTAAACCTAGAAACCGCAAAAGATATTTCGATTCCGTATAATTTCAAGCTATTTATTGTAAGAACGGTACAGGAGAACCCCGTGATACGGCATTAACCCGTTCCGTTATTCATAATTATTGTTTATTGTATTAATTAAATTATCTAAAATTATTTGTTACTGTTGTATCGTGGAACAACAGTGAAAATAAGAACAATCAAGTCGAGGTTCGGTTAAGGAACAAGTGTATTAACAATAATGTACAAAGAATTTTACAAAGTGTTGGAATTACTAGCGCTATTTATAGCGCTAATCGGTGTAAATTCCTCTGCTTAAGGAAGGCCGGTATAACACTCCCTTTGAAAATATCCCGTCTGGAATTAATAACGTTTCTGTTTTGGGTTCACCTTAATCAATTCTGTTGATTTCCGTTTTCTGTTTCATCTTCTGTTCTCCGGAGCTTTCTCTGGTATGGTCACCTGAAAAGTATCAAACACTGTGTCATAGTGCGATTTGGTCACCTCACTGTTCAAGTATCTTTTCCGAATTTGATTAGTGTGACGCTTGTGCATGAAGTCTGGTTCCTTAATCATGTAGACCATGTTGCCTATTTGTTTCTCAACAATGCCGGGCTCCCAGAAAGTCTTATTATTTTTGTGAATCTTGTAGAAGAATCTTTCGCCAACTTTATACCGTTTCTTTGTTATCGTTTTTTTTTTTTTTTTTTTTTTTTTTTTTAATTTTTTTTTTTAGGTTTGGCCTATCCTGGTTTGGTAACAACTTGTGAAAAATCGATCTAACCTTGCCTCCGAACATAACCTCAGTAGGTGTCTTCGACATTTCGAAGTGACTCTGTAGACTTGTAAAAACTGTTGGATTGACTTATCTATCGGCGACCCACTAGCTTTTTTTAGAGCTCTTTTGAATGTGTCAACGAATTTCTCTGCTTTTCCATTACCTCTTCGGTGGTATGGCGGAATGGTTATATGCTCGATTAGATGATCCTCGCAAAAATGTTTAAATTCGGTAAACGTAAATTGCGTTCCATTGTCTGTAACAATGCAGTCTACTACTACCGAGCGAATAGTTTATACAGGAAGTTGATAGTTACCTCGGATGTGGGATTCTTACATTTTAATACTTCCGGCTGTCTACAACAATGAGATAGTAGAACCCATCTAGCGGTCCTGCAAAATCTAAATGAATCCTAGACCAAGGTCGGTCCGGTTTTGCCTATGATCCGAATTGAGTCGGAGGAGCTTTCATAGCTAAGGCGCATCCTCTACACTCCTTGATTTTTCCTTCTAGAGAAAAAGGTCTAAGAGGCTTGCAACTATTTGCAAAGAACTTTGCAGCTAATTCTACCCTATGCGACGAAGGCCATCAACTCCTCATATTTCCTCCTATAACACAGAACAAGCTAGGTAACATACAAATATCCGTGCATGAGGTCGCCAAGCTAATAAAGAACCTAGATTCCAGTAAAGCAACTGGCCCTGATGGCCTCCCAATTATAGTGTTAAAAAAGCTTCAACCAGAACTTGCTCCCATACTTACGAAACTATTTAAGCGCTGCCTTAAGAAGTGCTTTCCGACTCCCTGGAAAACCTCATCAGTTTGCCCTGTATTTAAGAATTCAGGTGTGATGGATGGCTCTCGTCTGGGTGAGGCCCCGTGTTTTGACAAGCTTCTGGGTTTGACCTTTACTCCTGATCTGAAATGGAACACGTACATCAAGTCTGTTGCCAAGGTCGCTGGAAAGATAGTGGGATCCTTCTACCGCTCCAGAAGATATCTCACTACTGATGCAATTCTCTATCTATATAAAAGCCAAGTACGTCCAAGGATGGAATACTGTTGCCATATCTGGGCAGGAGCAGCCAAAAACAGCCTATCATGTCTTGACAGAGTACAAAATAGACTTCGTGGCTTAGTGGGGGATGCCCTTTTCTCTACCCTGCAACCTCTCTCCCACAGAAGAGACGTTGCGAGCCTATCTTTGTTTTATCGTTATTTTCATGGCAGGTGCTCGTCTGAACTCCAATCTCTGGTCCCCCCTCGCCAATCTTTCACGAAAAACACCTGTCTAGCTGAATCCACTGTTAAAGATTTCCCCCACTCTATATCTGTGCCTAAATCAAAACGCGGATTCCATGAACAAAGCTTCTTTCTTAGAACTGCACGCCTGTGGAACTCTGTTCCGTCTGCCTGCTTCCCTCCGGACTACAACTTGAATGTCTTCAAGTCCAATGTTAACAAATTCCTAATAAACCACCCCCTTAATTAAACACTTCATCAAATCTCCACACTAACGTAATGTACTTGCAATAACCCTTATCCCTGAGTGGCTTCCGGGCCTTGATAAGTGGTGATCACTGTGTAAAAAAAAAAAAAAAAAAAAAAAAAAGAAAAATATTGACCGGGTCTATCGGGCACACGGGTGGGTTCGCGAACAATCTGAATGAGGTCATAAGCAATGGCAAAATCATGACAAAACCTCCCCTCATCATCTGTCTTATTTGAATGGGTCAGCCATTCCACGTTATGGACGTTGAAGTCACCACAGATGTGGATGTTAGCCGAGGGATGTGAAGATAGTATGTGGTCTATTTTCTCAAATATGCTCTTAAAGATAGTAACTCCGCTGTTGTGGGGCCTATAGAGGGCAAATATAAATGCAGTGGTGTTAGCAAGTGCAACCCTGAAGCACATATAGGGTAAATTAGGATCTTCTCTAGAGATATCCCTGCCACACGGGAAGCCATCCTTAATGTAGGCACATATTCCATGCCCATGGCGATCTTGGGTGTCAGATTTAGCTGTTAAATTAGAGTATCCGTTAATTATGAACTCATCTAGGGAAGTGGTCGGCCCTATTCCAGTTTCACTTAGAAATAATATGTCCGGTTTCGTCTCCTGTAATCGATAACCCATCTGCATGACCAAATTTGTTAGATGGTACATACTCCATTTGAAAATTGTAATTCAGAAGTATGGTACCCAATCTTTGGAATCTATTCGCCGTATGTTATGGTAGCCCCTTTTTCGATCCGAAAATCGTTAATAATCGTTTGTGGTCTGTTTGTAACAGAAATTGCCTACCGTGCAGGAAACAATGAAATTTCTTTATCGCGAATATAATGCTTAGCGCCTCTTTTTCAATTTGCGAGTAGCTCTTTTCGGCTGGCAAAAGTGATCGGGATGAATTTGCTAAGAGTTTCACTTTTCCATCATCCATTTTGTGTAAAATGCATGCTCCTATACCATAGGAGCTGACATCGCTTGCAACTATAATTTCACGCTTGGGACTATAATGTGCCAGAAACAAGTCAGACGTTAAAGTCTCTTTAAGTTCCCCAAATGCTTCTTTGCACTCTTGCGTCCAGACCCATTTTTGGTCTTTCCTGAACAGTTCATTTAAAGGCGACCTTAGTTTATGCATATTTGGCACAAATACATTGTAGTAATTTGCCAAACCTAAAAAACTTTGTTGTACTTACCAACAAAACAAATGCCCACGTGTTTGTGCCTTGTATAGGCATGCGCGACAACAAAACTTGGGTTTTTACAAGCGGAAGTCTCGAGGTTGTCCGGAATCTACAGGCGCATGTGCAAGAGGAGGAATTGAGATAGTGGTATAAAAGGCAGGTCGAGTGAGAAGGTTGTTGTTGTTGTTGTTGTTGTCATTGGACGTTACAGTGACGCGTGCGTTAGCAGGTGATTAAGAGGCTGTTTTTTTTGTGTGTCAAGTCGTGCACCTCTGTGAAAGTGAAGGTCATAAGCTATTTCGCCTATTTCGTTTTGTCTCTTTTCCTGGACAACTATGGCTGGGGCAAAGTTTGATTTAAAGCTGATACCCGAATTTGACGGATCCGCTTCTGTTGTCGACTGGGTCGAAAGGGTTGAGCTGACCTGCAACCTCTGTGAAGTAAAGGGGGTGCATACCGTGATTCCCCTGAGATTGGCTGGAGGCGCCCTAAGTGTATATCAGCAACTTAGTGCCGTGGAGAAGGCTGATGTTATGTGTATAAAAAAATGCTTTATACAAGGCATTTGCCATGGATCCCTGCACGGCCTACGAAACATTTGCCTCTAGGAAGCTCATGCCAGGAGAAACCGTGGACGTCTTCTTCGCGAAGCTGAATAAACTTGCAGTTCTATTTGCCAATGGAGTGTCAAAGCAAACACTGGTGTATGCGTTTGTGGCCGGCCTTCTCACCCATGTTAAGCAACTGTTGAGAGCTTTCACCAGCGTATCCGTAACGCCCATGGAACATTTGTTAGAACGCGCTCGAGCCATTATCAGAGATGAGGAGGACCTGAGGGAACCGGTTGTAATGATGGCGCAGGCAGCCAAGACTAATGCTGAAAAGAGTCCCAGTTTGAGACCCACGACCAATGGGAGATGTTTCTGCTGCGGCCAGCAAGGCCATTTCGCAAGAAGTTGTACTAACAAGGGGCGGGGGCGCCCGCGCTCTTTCCAATGTGGTAGTTATGGACATTTATCTCAAAATTGTGCGGGAAATGCATCAGGGGGCAGGACGTCAGCGCCGCCCTGTTCCCCGGACAAGACTTAATTGAGGCGCAACCGACAATAAATGTGTACGTGGACCAAGTGCCTTGTTCAGCTCTTCTCGACTCCGGGTGCTCACACACCATCATGAGTGTCAAGTTGTGTCGAAACTGGACAAAGCAGAACATCAAAGTAACCACAATAGGTGGCAATACGCAAGCTTGCTGTGGAGCCGGAACTGTCAAAGTCCACACAGACTCTGGTGTGGCCGCAGACATTAATGTGCTGCTGATGCGAGGGGATTTGCTGGGATTCGATGTACTGTTGGGATATGATGCTATTAAGGCACTGGGGGGAGTGGTTATCAGAAGAGATGGGACTGTGTGATTTTTGGAAACGCCAGTGTGTGCTGCAGTTCCCATTGATCGGCCTGATTTTAAGGTGGACTACGACCCTCACCAAAAAGCATGGACTGCATCGTGGAAGTGGACAGAAGGAAGGGCGCCAACCAAACCCAAGAATAGCATTGCAGATTACTCGATACCCGACAAGGCCCGTAATGAATACGAGAAGGAACTTGAGGCATGGATCCAGGATGGTTGGCTGATCCCCTACCCCAACAAGCTGGGACCACCCAAGGGTCTGATTCCCTTAATGGTGGTAGTCCAGCATAACAAATCAAAAGTTCCTCCGGTGCTGAACTATCGTGAACTTAATAGATACATTGAGACGTACACTGCCGATGCTGACGTGTGCGCCAGCAAGCTGAGAGAATGGTGCCAGAAGGGCTCCAATGTGTCTATAGTAGACTTGTGGAAGGCTTATTTGCAGGTGCGAGTGCATGAGACATTGTGGCCATTCCAGACAGTGTGGTTCCGGGGTCAGAGATACTGCCTTACTTGACTTGGCTTTGGGCTGAATGTGGCACCGCAAATCATGAAGACCATCGTAAATGCAGTGTTGTCCCAGGAAAAGACCACTGAGGACCCAACATCGGCCTATATTGACGATGTGTACGTCAATGAAGATGTACAATCTGCGTCGCATGTCAGAGAAAAGTTAGCTCAATTCGGGTTGGAGTGCAAGGATCCCGAACATCTGAGGGATGGAGCACGGGTATTAGGATTGGACGTTTGCGGGAAAGACGGTACCTTATGATGGAGGCATGGCAGTGAGATTCCAAACATCCCTGATGTTATTACGCAGCGGACTATTTTTTCCTTGTGTGGGAAACTTATTGGTCACTTACCAGCATGTGGCTGGCTTCGAGCAGCTGTGGGCGTCATCAAACGCAGGGCAAGTTTAGTAACTACAGGTTGGGATGATGTATCTGATGATGCTCTTCTAACTCTGATTACGACAAAAACCCTAGAGAGAGTTAACAAGGAGGACCCTGCCCGTGGAGAATGGTGTGTCGATGGGGATACTGAATGTGTGGGTTGACGCTAGTTCTTTGGCATTGGGAGTGTTATTGGAACAGCATGGAAATGTAATTGAAGATGCGTGCTGGCTGTGACCCATGAATGATGCTCAACACATCAACCTGGTGGAACTAGATGCTGTTGTGAAGGGTTTAAATCTGTCACTGCAATGGCAGTCAAAGAAGTTACACTTGTACACGGATTCTCTCTGCGTCTACCACTGGGTGTCCAATACTCTTTCGGGACGAACGAGAGTCCGCACTAAGGCAGCCAGTGAGATGTTAATCCGGCAGAGGCTAAACACCCTGAAGAGTCTGGTATCAGAGTATGACCTGTCGGTGAGTGTAATGCTCGTGGCATCACACTGTAATCGTGCAGACCAACTAACCCGTGTGCCTCACAAATGGTATGAAGCTGTGAAGACAGGCGTGGAGTTCACTGCTCGATCTTGCGCAGTTGGCGCGATTAGCTCATGCCAAATACAAAGAATTCATGCGCAGAGTGGACATCCAGGTATCAAAAGAACTTTGTATTTTGCGAGGCGTGTGGACCCGGCAGTGACAAGGGCGGATGTCAGGCAGATCATCAAGCACTGTGAGGCATGCCAGTCTATTGATCCTGCACCTGAGCAATGGCAGAAGGGGCGATTGGAAGTTGAGCATGTGTGGCAACGATTAGCGATGGATATTACCCATTACAGTGGTAAGCCCTTTCTAACCCTTATCGACTGTGGACCCGCTCGTTTTGCGGTGTGGCGGCAAATGACCAGGCAGGACTCAGCGAATGTTGTCTGCCAACTGTCATCTATCTTTTCTGAGCGAGGTGCACCGGAAGAGATATTGACGGACAACGATGCTGTTTTTTGTAGCCACCAAGTTCGGCAGTTGTTGAATGAGTGGGGTGTCCGACTACGACTGCGATGTGCTCATGTGCCATCAGAGAATGGCATTGCTGAGAGGAGCCATCGCAGCATCAAGAGAATTGCTGCCAGAAAGCAATGCACTATTATGGAGGCCACGTATTGGTATAACATCACACCAAAGGATGGGAAGACACTAACAACAGCACCGGCCAATGCCATACACAAATACCGTGTTAGGATAAAGGGCATTGACACTGACGATCCAATCGACGAGGAGAGTCATGACAAATACAAGGTAGGGGATCCAGTTTGGGTTAGACCCCCTGGAAACCGGTGCACCACCAAGTTCAAGTGAGGACGAATATCTGGAGTGGTCAGCCAGCAGTCGGTTCTTGTTGATGGAACCCCACGCCATGCACGCGATCTTCGCCCAGCTAGTGAAGTACATCCCACAACTACAGAGAGCGATGAATCATCAGATGATGAGCTGCTGATGAGTGAGGTCACCGAGCAAGAGCTGTAGTTCGTCTGATCAGGCAGGATCAGAACCAGAACCAGAACCACACCCAGAACCAGAACCAGAACCCGAGATTGTAAATACCACCCTTCGCAGAAGCCAACGAACTAAGAGGCCACCGCTGGAGTGCACTCTATGTGATCATCAGATCAAGGGGGAGTGTAGTACTTACCAACAAAACAAACGCCCACGTGTTTGTGCCTTGTATAGGCATGCGCGACAACAAAACTTGAGTTTTTATAAGCAGAAGTCTCGAGGTTGTCAGGAATCTACAGGCGCATGCGCAAGAGGAGGGATTGAGATAGTGGTATAAAAGGCAGGTCGAGTGAGAAGGTTGTTGTTGTTGTTGTTGTCATTGGACGTTACAGTGACGCGTGCGTTAGCAGGTGATTAAGAGGCTGTTTTTTTTGTGTGTCAAGTCGCGCACCTTGGTGAAGGTCGTAAACTTTGTAAAGACGCAATATTTTCTGGAGCAGGTATATTCTTTATTGCATTCGATCTATCTGGATCCGGCCTTCTTCCATGTTTATCGATGATTTGCCCCAAGTGTTTTATTTTCTCCATGAAAAACGTACATTTTTCCTGTTTTACTTTAAATCCATAATCCTGGATCCTTTTGAATACTTGGTTTACATGAGCTTTGTGTTGTTCTTTGCTAGCGCTTTTCATTAACACATCGTCCAGGTATCCTACTGCGAAATCGAACCCATTTAACATAATGTCCATAATTTGCTGAAAAATCGCATGGCGACTTTGACCCTAAAAGGAAATCTGTTAAACTTGTACAATCCCTTATGGGTATTAATACATAGCAGCTTTAAACACTCCTCATCGACTGGAACTTGTAAGTACGCATCAATGAGGTCGATTTGAGAAAAATATTTCCCTCCACTCAGTTTCGCAAATATCTCTTCAGGGCTCGGAAGAGGATAATGGTGATCTTGTAATGCCCTGTTTAAGCCTGTCGCGAAGTCAGCGCAAACCCGAATCTCCTTACTTTTCTTTTTGACGTAAACCGTTGGTGCAGCCCACTCTCTGTGATCAATATTTCCGATGACACACATGTTTTCGAGTCTTTCCAATTCACCGCATATCTGTTCTATAGCGGCATATGGAACATTTCTTTTTTTTCTGAACACTAGCTGTTCATTTACTTTTACGTCAAATTTTGCTACCGCTTTTGTACACCTTCCTAAACCGCCTGAAAATACGCCTGGGAAATTCTCTTTTAACTCCCTCTTAAGTTTTTCTGCCTCCACATTCGAATCCTCAACCTTTTGGCAAAATGAGCTTAATGGCAGATCGCATAGTCTAAACTTTTCGAACAGATCAGTTCCAAAGAGGTTGTTTGATTTTCGCATGACAAAATTCTTGCTTTTTCGACCCTGTTCTGGAAAAAAATATTCGTAAATTCTCCTTCGGAAGTAATTTTTTCGCCACTGATGCTTCTCGCCGTTTTTTTGTGATTTAATCATCATGGGTCTCCCAAGCCTCTTTCATGTCTGTACATTAATAATGGAAATGTCAGACCCACTATCAAGCTGTAGCCTTACTTTCTTTTTAAACATTTTGACCTGTACATATTTCTGGATATTTTGTTCCTCAGGTTCAATTTTCGTAAGTTTAAGTGATGTCTTTCTACCAGATTTTTTTCTACAATGCGATGCTTTATGCCTTTTCTGGTGACAGTTGTCACATTGTGTGAATTTGTAGGGACACTCATTGTACCAATGTTTATTTCCACACCTCCAACATGGTCCAGGTGGATCTTTTCCCTGTTTCTTTCTGTAGTTATTTTTTGAAATCGAATTTTTCTTTTGATGGATCTTTTTAATATGCGACACTCCACTTTCCTCTATGTTACGACTGTATTGTTCAATGCAATAAACCGTTCACAGTCTTCCCCTAAGTTTTGTAGTTTTAAATTCGGTTCGTTTTCGAGTTTATTTAAAACACAACGTCTGATTTCAGCGTCTTTATTTAAGACCAGCCCTTGCACAAGTATTAAACATTTAAAATTATCTGCTGATAATGCTTCCAGCTTAAAATCATCGCAATGCTTGTTCACTATACTTGCATAAGTAGTGCAGTCGCCTTCCTCTCTTCTAGCAACATTCATACATTTATATCGCCTATGGAAAAGAGACGTTTTTGCAGAAAACAGTTCTGTAAGTAGCGTAACTGTTTCTTGGAAGCTCAACTCACTGGTCTTTTTTAGGAGAATAAAATTTACGAACTTTATATGCTCGGCTGTTCCAAATTTCCTTTGCAAAAGCCTAACTTTTTTCGTGTCTGACCAGGTACCACAATCCGATATAAAAATATCCTCATATCGTCTATAGTACTGGACGAAAGTGACATCGTCTTCTGGATTATAATTGAAATTTTCAATAACGGCCCACACAGCTGTTTGAAAAAATGCGTTATGATTATCGTCTGCGTTAGTTAACTATGTCGCCTCCAGAATTTTTCTTTGTTCCTCCTGTGTTTTTGTCAATATTTCCTTGAAGCGTTTCTGTTGTTGAAGCATTTTTTTCTTCAAATGCTTGTTTGAATCTCTCTTCTCTTTCTACTTGTTGTTGAATTTTCTGCTTTTGCAACGCAAGATTTTGCTCTGCCTGGAAGTGGAACAATTCCAACAGTGAATCTTTGAATTTCGCATCCATCATACGAATTCAGTTTACAATTTATGCTTATATTAAAGAAATATTCCTTAGTAAAAAAACAAAACAAAAAAAAACAAAGAAGTTTTCTTTCCCAATTCTTTTGTTTGAAGAACAACAGTTTAGCAGTCCTTTTGTAACTTAATTTGTTGAACGCTATATTTCTAGTCTTACTAGAAACAATCCAGCGAAATAACATTTGCACGTGTTTTTACGTAGCAAAAATAAAATTCATCATTAAAATATCCGACAAATTCGTATGGGAAACTTCTATTTTTTTTTTCAAATCCCAGATTTTATCAAAATAACAATAAGCTTACACGGTATTTGCTAGTTGGTTTTGGACTTTGCAGAAGAAAATTCTTACCGTAGGAAAAATGGCTTCTGGTGAAAACAAAAATCCTTTTTCCCTTTCTAAAACACTTGGTAAGTGTGTTCAATTATTTAATAATTGACAACATTCACGTTTTTCGCTGTAGATTTTGGTCACAAGTTTTTTCCCCGTTGCCAAATTAATATAGTAGTAATTAATTCGCTGTTAATCCTTGCGTATCCAAATATCTGTCGAAATGACGAAGGTGTTCTGCTGTAAAGATTTTACGAATCTTTATTTCATTCACTTTTGGTGATTCTCTGCAGTGATGGGCGTTTCGATCCCTTGTCACCAATCTGTTGTGTCGTGGAACAAGTGAAAATAAGAACAATCAAGTCGAGGTTCGGTTAAGGAACAAGTTTATTAACACTAATTGTAGCAGAATTAGCAGTAACCAAAATGAGAAATAGAGAGCTTACCTCGGATACGTCTGTTTTGGGCTGAGCGAAAGAGAGAGTTCCAAGATGGCGTCCATGGCCTTTTATTAGCGTTTACCCAATCAATGAATCATGTCTGCTCTCGCGCGATTATGCAAATATGCCGTTTCCGGCCACTGGAAAGGAGAGGGAGCGTTCTGCAGATTGTGTGTAGGTGATTCTGGCGAGTAGATTGTGCTTGTTACGACCCACGTGTCTGCGAGAAGCGAGTTTTTTGTCCCGTCTGTTTTTAGTTGTATTTTTTTTTGTTTGTTTTGCCTACTACATTTTTGTTTCAAGCTATTTCGGCCCGACTATGGCGAAGGTGCGGATAAGCAGCGATATTATCAAGCCATTCTCTGGCGAGGGAGACGTTGTAGCGTGGCTGAAAAAAGTGAGACTTGTTGCACAACTTCAGCAGGTGGATGATGTAGCGAGTCTGCTACCTTTATATCTGGAAGGTGATGCACTGGCCCTCTACATGGAAAAAGAGAAATAGACCAGATTGAGGCCTGATTAAAGGAGGCATTTACCGACGACTCGTTTGCAGCATACAGAAAAATAACTATGGTTAGATGGGCTGGCGAACGTGTGGATGTTTACGCCAACAAAATCAGGCAGTTGGTTGGATTGGCCGGATTCACAGGAGATGGCTTCGAGAGACTCACAAAATTGACTTTCGTCACTGGGTTCCCTGACGCTATCTCAATTGCTCTTCAACAGGTGCCGAACATCAAAGTCCTGACCATGGGGGAACTAATGTCGAGAGCAAGAATTTTGTTGACGACTGGGGAACACAATCAGGACGTGGTTGTGGCCACACACTCACCCAACAACCACAGGGCCCAGAATATTCCTGTTAGTGTGACCTGTTTCAAGTGCAATACGAAAGGCCACTTTGCAAAGGACTGTCGAAAACGTGGAACGCGGTGTTACCGTTGCGGTGAGAGTGGACACTGGGCTCGGAATTGCTCGGGAAACGAGCACGGGGAGGACGCATAAGCGCCAGTCTCCTTCCCCACCAAAATGCGAGCATGATGCTCCCGGTGATAAGCATCCACATTGATGGGACGCGATGTTTGGCGCTTATTCATGCAGGATGCTCTAGGACTATTTTACATGCAGACCGGTGTCGGTCTTGGAGAAAAACGAATGTAGATGTCAAAACGATTGGTGGAATGTCCCATGCGTGCTGCGGTTTTGGAGTGGTCTCTGTGTCCACTGACGAAGGTGTGTCTGCTAGAATCGATGTGTTGGTGGTGCGTGGCAAACTGCTGGGGTTTGACTTACTTCTAGGGATCGACGCCATAAAAGCTCTGAGCAGTGTCGTTGTCAACCCTACAGGATCAGTGCGGCTGGGCGACAGGAAAAATATTAAATGCGCAGCCATTTCTATTAATGAACCAGATTTCAGCGCCACTTTTGATCATCAAAACCGAACGTGGACCGCATCGTGGAAGTGGTCTGAGGACCACCCCCCTAAAAGACTACACAATCGAGTGTCAGAATACCCAGTGCCGGCAGAAATCCGTGAAGAATACACGCAGGAGCTCTGCACCTGGATAGATAATAGTTGGCTCATGCCGTACCCAGAGAATAAATTGGGAACTCCCAAAGGCCTAATTCTCCTGATGGCTGTGATGCAGCAGAACAAAGCCAAAGTGCGCCCGGTAATGGACTACCGGGAGCTAAATCATTACGTAGACGCATTTACGGTCAACGCAGATGTTTGTGCGGCTAAGCTGCGCGAATGGAGACAAAAAGGTGCTAACGTGTCTCTACTGGACCTCAGGAGAGCATACCTACAAGTCCGGGTCCATGAGACACTGTGGCCATACCAGACTATGGAAATCGATGGGAAAAAATATTGCCTGACCCGTCTGGGGTTCGGTTTGAATGTGGCTCCCCTGATCATGAGAGCAATTGTCAGCGAAGTATTGTCTCAGGAAGAAGTTGTAAGCCGCGCAGCATCTGCTTACATCGATGACATTTTTGTCAACGAGGACATGGTGCCCGCGACCCATGTAAGAGAACACCTAGCACAGTTCGGGTTGGAGTGCAAGATCCCGGAGCGGTTGAAGGACGGTGCACGGGTGCTGGGATTGGCGGTCTGGATGGAACACAGTGAACTATGGTGGAAGCGAGAAATGCAATTCCAGAGGCTCCCAGCATTGTTATGCGACGAACAATGTTTTCCCTGTGTGGTCGACTTGTCGGGCACTTTCCGGTGTGCGGTTGGCTTCGTGTGGCTTGTGGAATACTTAGAAGGAGAGTAAGTTCGGTAACGAAGGGCTGGGATGATGAAGCAAGGGACGCCGTACTACATCGTATGATGTTCGAAACCTTGGAATCTGTGCAGCAGAATGATCTGGTCCGGGGAAATTGGTGTGTGGATGGCAAAGAGCTGAATGTATGGGTCGATGCTAGCTCCCTAGCAATTGGTGCAGCCTTGGAGATGCGCGAAACTGTGTTGGAGGATGCATGTTGGCTGCGACCTGAAGGTGCGCGACTTGACACACAAAAAATAAACAGCCTCTTAATCACCTGCTAACGCAAGCGTCACTGTAACGTCCAATGACAACAACACCAACAACCTTCTCACTCGACCTGCCTTTTATACCACTATCTCAATCCCTCTTCTTGCGTATGCACCTGTAGATTCCTGACAACCTCGAGACTTCTGCTTATAAAAACCCAAGTTTTGTTGTCGTGCATGCCTATACAAGGCACAAACACGTGGGCGTTTGTTTTGTTGGTAAGTACTACATTATTTTGTACTTTTTATCATGTTTCTTAAGTATTTGAAATTGTCTATTGTAGTGTTTTGATGATGAGTTTTCGGCAAAGGTTTTAGCTAGTGTGTTAGCAATATCTTTTTTATCAGTTATTTTCTGTTTATTTGTGAGAAGGTGTTTGATTGGATTCGGATTATATTTTCCAGTTATTTTCCTAATCATTTCCCAGACGGTTTTGGGTTTAGTGGTGATGTTCATTTTGTTGACAAATTGTTGCCAGCAGGGTCTTTTGCATTCTTTAATTGTTCGAGTTTTAGCTCTTTGATGTTTGTATTCTATTAACTTGTTGGTTGTGGGTTGTTTTTTAAATTTTATTAAGGCTGCCTTTCTCTGTCTAATGGCCGTTTTACATTTTGAATTGACCCATGGTTTGCTTTTGGGTATGAATTTTTTGGCTATTGTTATAAGTACTTCCGTGAATTCTTCTATTGTTTGGATTTGATGTTCTGTTAATTTTAGTAAACAAAGTTCTTTAAATTCGGCCCAGTTGGCTTTGTTTGTGCTCCAACTGGGTATTTGGTTTTGGATGGAGTTACTGTAATTGATTATAATAGGGAAGTGATCACTTCCACAGGGTTCTCTGGAAGTGCTCCATGTATAATCCAAGAAGATTGATGGATCACACATAGTAAGATCAATGGCACTAGTTGATCCGTTTGTTGGATTTAAGTATGTGGGATTTTTTTGATTGAGAAGGCATAATTTATTTTTGTTAATTAATTGTTCAATTTTGTTTCCTTTTGAGTTTGTGACTTCACATCCCTATAGCCAGTTAAAGTCTCCTAGGAGGATGAACGGTGAAGGTATTTGTTTTATTAAATTTTCTAGTTCATTTTCATTTATTGGTTCATGAGGAGGGAGGTATATTGAGCAGATTGTGATTGTTTTGTGACTCGAGTTGTAATTACTTTGAGATTTGTTTTGACAGAGAAATTGCTTTGAGGTATGTTATTCCTTACAAGAATTGAGATGCCTCCATTAGCACGAAGGCCTGTGTTATGGAAATAGTTGTATTGTTCATAGCTTGGTGTTTTGAAATGGTTATTGTTTTGTAGGAAGGTTTCTTGTAAGCAGACAATAGTTGGGTTGAAGAGTGAGATAAGTATAAGAAGTTCATTATAGTTAGATCTTATTCCACAACAATTCTATTGGATAATTTGTTGTGTTTTATTTCTATCCATGAGGTTGTTTAGTTTTCCTCTATTTCCATCTCTTTAGAAGTAGAGGATTTATCTTTTGTTGGAGTTTGTGTCTTTGGCGAAGTGTTTTGCTGGGGTTTTCTTTTTTTTGTTTGGATCTGGACGTCGTTCTGGATCTTGCTTGAGATGTTGCTGTTTTGACTTCTTGTTCACTTTTCCCTCTTCATTACTTGTGTTTTTGTTTTTTTTATCTAGGGTGTTTTCGGTTTTCATTTTTTCTAGAATTTGGAATCTATTTTGAGTGTCTATTTTTTGGTTTTCTTCTTTTCTGGAACATTCTTTATTTGCTGTTTTATTATTGCTTATGTTTTTATTAATTTCTGGTGGTTGTTTTGTTGGTTTCTGTGATAATTTTCTTAATGGTTCTGTTGTGGATGGAATATTCTTTGTTTGGATTTGTTATTACTATTTTGTTTCCTAGATTTGAGTATTTTTCTTTTAGGCTATTTTGAAATTCTGTCCATTCTTTAATGTTTTATGTAATCAGTTTGTTTATCAGTATTTCATTGTTGATCATGTATTTCATTATGTTGACATGGTTTAGTTGTCTTTTTTGTTGTCTCAGCATATGTGTTGTCTTTCATGTACGTCTCAACTATTTTTCTGGCTTCTGGAAAGGTTGTGTTTTTTTTGTACTTTACTTCTATAATTTCTCTTTCTTTTTATATGTTTTGCATATTTTAGAGAAGACCGAGTGATCTTCTTTGCAGTTAGCGCATTTCACCTCATTTATGCATTTTTCTTTGGTGTGGTCAGGCCCTTTGTTGCCGCATTTTCCGCATATTTTTTATTCCTTTACAGGCTTCTTTATGATGTCCATATTTTTGGCAATGGAGCTGGGATATATTGGTCTACTTCTATATTTAAGTAGCCAAATTTTATTTCTTTAGGTATTGTTGGTTTGTTAAACGTTTATATGTATGTGTTGGTGGTTATTATTTTATTGTTTCTTTTTATGTTTATGCGGATGTGGTTGATTACTCCTTGTTTTTCTAATTCGGTTTTTATTTCTTCTTCAGTTGCTAGCGATAGTTCATGACTTCAGACTACTCCTTTTGAAGTGTTTAGTGTTTCATGGGGAAAGACTTTGCACTTGTACTCATGGAAGTTCTTCATTTTGAGTAGAGAATAGATCTCTAAGATTGGTTATTTCAACTAGAAGACTTCAATCTTGTTTTTTTTTATCATTTTTGGTTTACTTTTTGTGGATAATGTCTTTTCTATTAGAAAAGGTGATGAATTTCCAATTTTTTTATTTTCAATTAATTCAATGACCAAGAATCGTGGGAAGTTTCCTTCGTCTATAGTTGGAACGGTTTTTCTAGTTTTTAATTGTTGTTTTTCATCTAAGCTTGAGAGGTCAGAGGAATGGTTTCTTTTAAGGGTTTTGAGGGGTTGCATTTGTTTTTATCAGCCACAGATTTTGGGATTTATTTTTCATCAACCACGCTCCCTACCCACCTCTGAGTCCAAAATTGGGGCATAGTAAGGGGGAAACCCATTCGCCTTGACCATGTCGGGGCTACGTGGAGAATATACTCTTTTGGTAAGGAGTTCTCAAACACTATATTTTCTGTTCAATATGTCCTCAAAAATACATTTATTCAGATGGAGTGTTGAGTTCTGATCTTTCCAATTGATTGACCCTTGCCACCGCCTTCTAGCACTTACTTGGTTTGCTATTTTTTGTAGTGGGGGAAGAAAAATAAAAAAAAAATTTTTTTAAAAAAGATGGGAGTACCTTTAAGTTTCGTTCTTTCTTGTGGTAGTTGGTACTTTGGGTGTAAGTGCTAGGGCTTGGCATGACTGGCCGATTGGTCGGATCGGGCCTCTCCGACCGCCCGTCTAGCCGAAGTATGGGCGAAAGTAATGTGTTGAAGTGCCTAGACTTTTATGCACCCAGGTTTAGGTTAGCTCAATCACCAGGATCACGTCCTAAGGCATTACGAGTAGCAACCCACGGCTAACTGGTTGCCCCATTGAGGGATTTTTAACCTCTGCAGAGGGGCAGTCGGCTAATTCTAGTGCCTACCAACAGGGAAAATAAAAAAAGGGAGGGAAAGAGGGGGGGGCCGACGCGGTTGGGTATTAGGGAAGGAAAAGGGAAGGAGAGGGGAAGGGGGTTGTTGTTTTTGTTTTTGTAGAACATAAAGTTTTATGAAGAATACAAAACATAAACAGAAAATCGATGTAAGTGAATTTCGTCTCAGGAAGCCAATAGACAGCCTGATCTGGTAGCATCAGAACCAGTTCCGGGGTTTCATGCTTATTATTCATATTTATTGTTTAATGTGTTAATAAGACTATCGGAAATTGTTTATTATGTGAAGAACAGTTATGTTTATGTGCGTGTGTCCAATTAAACTCAAAGCTTGAAAAGATATTTAGATTAATACCCCGGAATACGGCATTTATCCGTTCCGGGGCTTGATACGTTTTATTCATATTTATTGTTTAAGGTGTTAATAAGACTATCGGAAATTGTTTGTTGTATAAAGAACATAATGTTTCTGTGCATGTGTCCAATTAAACTCAAAGCTTGAAAAGATATTTAGATTAATACCCCGGAATACGGCATTTATCCGTTCCGGGGCTTGATACGTTTTATTCATATTTATTGTTTAAGGTGTTAATAAGACTATCGGAAATTGTTTGTTGTATAAAGAACATAATGTTTCTGTGCATGTGTCCAATTAAACTCAAAGCTTGAAAAGATATTTAGATTAATACCCCGGAATACGGCATTTATCCGTTCCGGGGCTTGATACGTTTTATTCATATTTATTGTTTAAGGTGTTAATAAGACTATCGGAAATTGTTTATTATGTGAAGAACAGTTATGTTTATGTGCGTGTGTCCAATTAAACTCAAAGCTTGAAAAGATATTTAGATTAATACCCCGGAATACGGCATTTATCCGTTCCGGGGCTTGATACGTTTTATTCATATTTATTGTTTAAGGTGTTAATAAGACTATCGGAAATTGTTTGTTGTATAAAGAACATAATGTTTCTGTGCATGTGTCCAATTAAACTCAAAGCTTGAAAAGATATTTAGATTAATACCCCGGAATACGGCATTTATCCGTTCCAGGGCTTGATACGTTTTATTCATATTTATTGTTTAAGGTGTTAATAAGACTATCGGAAATTGTTTGTTGTATAAAGAACATAATGTTTCTGTGCATGTGTCCAATTAAACTCAAAGCTTGAAAAGATATTTAGATTAATACCCCGGAATACGGCATTTATCCGTTCCGGGGCTTGATACGTTTTATTCATATTTATTGTTTAAGGTGTTAATAAGACTATCGGAAATTGTTTGTTGTATAAAGAACATAATGTTTCTGTGCATGTGTCCAATTAAACTCAAAGCTTGAAAAGATATTTAGATTAATACCCCGGAATACGGCATTTATCCGTTCCAGGGCTTGATACGTTTTATTCATATTTATTGTTTAAGGTGTTAATAAGACTATCGGAAATTGTTTGTTGTATAAAGAACATAATGTTTCTGTGCATGTGTCCAATTAAACTCAAAGCTTGAAAAGATATTTAGATTAATACCCCGGAATACGGCATTTATCCGTTCCGGGGCTTGATACGTTTTATTCATATTTATTGTTTAAGGTGTTAATAAGACTATCGGAAATTGTTTATAATGTGAAGAACAGTTATGTTTATGTGCGTGTGTCCAATTAAACTCAAAGCTTGAAAAGATATTTAGATTAATACCCCGGAATACGGCATTTATCCGTTCCGGGGCTTGATACGTTTTATTCATATTTATTGTTTAAGGTGTTAATAAGACTATCGGAAATTGTTTATTATGTGAAGAACAGTTATGTTTATGTGCGTGTGTCCAATTAAACTCAAAGCTTGAAAAGATATTAAGATTAATACCCCGGAATACGGCATTTATCCGTTCCGGGGCTTGATACGTTTTATTCATATTTATTGTTTAAGGTGTTAATAAGACTATCGGAAATTGTTTGTTGTATAAAGAACATAATGTTTCTGTGCATGTGTCCAATTAAACTCAAAGCTTGAAAAGATATTTAGATTAATACCCCGGAATACGGCATTTATCCGTTCCGGGGCTTGATACGTTTTATTCATATTTATTGTTTAAGGTGTTAATAAGACTATCGGAAATTGTTTGTTGTATAAAGAACATAATGTTTCTGTGCATGTGTCCAATTAAACTCAAAGCTTGAAAAGATATTTAGATTAATACCCCGGAATACGGCATTTATCCGTTCCGGGGCTTGATACGTTTTATTCATATTTATTGTTTAAGGTGTTAATAAGACTATCGGAAATTGTTTGTTGTATAAAGAACATAATGTTTCTGTGCATGTGTCCAATTAAACTCAAAGCTTGAAAAGATATTTAGATTAATACCCCGGAATACGGCATTTATCCGTTCCGGGGCTTGATACGTTTTATTCATATTTATTGTTTAAGGTGTTAATAAGACTATCGGAAATTGTTTGTTGTATAAAGAACATAATGTTTCTGTGCATGTGTCCAATTAAACTCAAAGCTTGAAAAGATATTTAGATTAATACCCCGGAATACGGCATTTATCCGTTCCGGGGCTTGATACGTTTTATTCATATTTATTGTTTAAGGTGTTAATAAGACTATCGGAAATTGTTTATTATGTGAAGAACATAATGTTTCTGTGCATGTATACACATTCAAACTCAGAAACTGCAAAAGATATTTCGATTCCATATGCCTGCAAGTTATTTTCATTAAAACCAGTTCTACCACGGAATACGGCATAAACCAGTTCCGGGTTTTGATACTTACCATTCATATTTATTGTTTAAGGGTTTTATAAGATTATCGGAAATTATTGTTTATTAAATATATTATAGTTGTATTTCTGTGCATGTGTCCAACTCAAACTCAGAAATTGCAAAAAATATTTCGATTCCATATTAACACAACTATTTTAGTAAAAATAGAATCCCGGAATACGGCATTTACTTTCCCTCGACAATAGCGCAGCAAGGACAACAAGCTTCACTTCTAGATCTGTTTCTGATCACAGTTACCGATGATTGTGTAACGAATGCCCACAGCCCACTCGAGAACGCCGATCATGCAGTGATAATGGTCGAAATCGCCCTAAACTCTAACTGAAGCCAAAAATCGAAGAGCCACTACTCAAAACGAGATATTATAAAAAGGCTGACTGGGAAGCCATCAGGGATCTCCTCAGAGACGCCCCATGGCGAAATATCTTTTCACTTCCTGCCGAACAGTGCGCCAAGGAGACCACTGAATGGTTCAAAACGGCAATTGAAGCACACGTTCCTGCATGGAAATTTTATAGCAAGCCCCACTCTACTCAATGGTTTACTTTTACTTGCGCAGCGGCCATTGCACAAAGGCAGCATGCATACCACAGATTTAACCGACATAAATCCAGTTCAAACAGACAGAAGTATATAGAAGCCAGAAGTAACTGTAAGAAAGAAATAGCAACAGCTAAGAGAGAATTTACTGAAACCACCAAAAAACGTATCGAAGCACAGAAATTAGGAACCCGTGACTTCTGGAAAATCTACAACAGTGTAGTAAATAATGGGGCAATCAACTATTGCCCCACTATCCAATAATCATAAGCTTGTTTGCTCAGCAACTGAGAAGGCTAACATGCTTGCCAGTCGGTTTGCCTCCAACTCCACATTGGACCCTGCTAACCACTCCCTCCCTGACTTTCCTTTGCGGACAGACGATACACTAGATGATCTGAAAATCACCCCTTCCCAGGTGGATGCTATCATAAAAAATCTTGACACTTCAAAAGCATGTGGCCTTGATGTCATCCCAGCTGTGCTATTAAACAAAATGCTCCGCCCAAGTAGCTCCAGTTCTATAACAAATGCTCTAATGAATCTTGTTCTCCTGCCTGCTGGAAAACTGCTTCTGTAGTACCAGTTTTCAAGAATTCTGACGAAAGAACCGACCCAGTAAATTTCCGCCTCATTATCCTCCTCCCACTTTTTGCCAAAATATTTGAGTCCATAATTAACCAGGCTCTGGTCCATCCTCTTATGGATGCTAAACTTCTGACCCACCCAACAATATGGATTTAGGCAGGCCCGTTCCACAGCAGACATCCTAACTGTAATCTCTGAACGTATATACCATTCACTAGACAAAGCAAGGGAGGGTAGAGCGGTAGCTCTAGATATATTTAAGGCTTTTGACAGGGTATGGCATGAAGGTCTTCTCAGGAAAATCAGATCATACGGTATCACTGGAAAAATACTTAACATAATTAAATCCTTCTTAGATAAGAGAAAAATCCAGGTTGTCCTCGACGGTCATACATCTAAACAATATGATATAAATGATGGAGTGCCTCAGGGGTCTATCCTTGGACCTTTATTATTCCTAATATTCATAAATGACCTCCCTGGCAAAATTGTCTTTGAGATAGGCATATATGCTGATGACACCACGCTCTATAACAGACACGACAGGAAAACAAATGAACACATATCTAAAGAAATGCAGAAGAACTAGAGGATGACCTCCGATCTGTAGTGGAATGGGAACAAAAATGGATAGTCACATTCAATGTTGCCAAGACTAAACCCGTTTCCTCCAATAATTACAAGAAACCTTCTCTACCCATAATAGCAATGGCCAAAGACTATCTGAAAGTACATCTTTTAAACTCCTCGGCCTGTGCCTTGTTTGGGGTGAAAATGTTTTTTCACACGTTCCGGGGTTTGATACTTATTATTCATAATTATTTTTTAAGGTGTTAATAAGATTATCTGGAATTATTTGTTTAATGAAGAACAGTTTTATTTCTGTGTGTGTGTCCAACTAAAACTCAGAAACTGCAAAAGATATTTAGATTCCATATGATTCTAAGTTATTTATTTAAAAAATAGTACAGTAAAAACCCGATATATAGCATTAACCTGTTTTGGGGTTGGGATCGTAAGATGAAAGCATAATTTTGTACACTACATATTAAATATTAGTAATAAAATACAGTACAATATATAATACACATGTATATAATTAAATAACATTATAAATTACACCGTAAGGCGGGGCAAATAATGGGACCAGGGGCCGTAAAAACATCTGCCACATTATAACCTTCAAAAAACCGTATCCCAGGGCCACCGTATCCTGACGGTCTACTGTATCCATATGCAACGTGTAATCGTCCCCTTCCAAGTGACTTGTTTATTTGCTTAGAACCAATCTGTGACGCCAAACGAGGCTTAACAGAATTGCCCTCTTTTTATGAAATCCACAGTTCGATCACCTATCGTGCATTTGATAAAGAAAAAACAGTTGAATTCTTAGAGAGAATGGTTTCGAAATACTTACTTGTTGTCGATATTTTAATCACTTTACTCAGAATTAAAGAAAATTAAGTATTACTACAGATTCCCAGCGAGTAACTGTGTGTAGCGAAAGTACCTGTCTATGTTGTATTGTCACTGTTACTCTTACCCCTGAAGCAGCACAAGGTATGTCAGAATTTTGAGGGAATTTTTGACACCCCTAACACAAACCTGCGAATAACATAAAAAACTCTTAATTTCTCTTTTTAAAGTGGGTTGTTTGTTTCTTTTATGGAATATACTTCCAAAAGAAACTATTAAAGTTGTTTAAAAAATAATAGAAATATTATTTTTTATTAAAAAAAAAAAACAGTGTTTACAAAGTGCCTGCACGCGTTCATGCAGCCATTTTGTTTACGTAATGAAATCAATTGAATTTTACGAGTTAAATTTTTTTCAATTTTTTCACTTTAAAAATCTATCAAAATTTTTCTATTGGTTCAATTTTTACGATATTTTCAGCTTTAATATGAAATTTTATGCTCTTTTCAATAAACCTAATATAATATTCTAGACAAGGGTTTATTTTTAACCCCCCCCCATTTTGAAACATCTATTAAAATGAAAATAATTCATTTTCTTACCTCAAATTTATATATAAAAGAATTGAACATAAAAGATCAATAAATTTTTTTGAAAGTGAAATCTTATCTTGTTATATTGCATAGAAAGTTTCGTTTAATTACGACAATTATTTCTATTTCATTCAATGTTTTTTTCTAGATGTTAAAAAAATCACTCCATAAAGAAGGAATAAAACATATCAAATCAAAAATCATGTATTTCTTTAAGAGAATAAAAAAGACATAAAAAATCGCTGGACGGGTTTTTTATCGGCAAAAACTGATAAGTGAAATGGGACTTTTTTTTATCTACAGTGGCTCATATTTACTAACATTTGTTTATAGCCAGCAATAGAAAGAGACATTAATTCTGTCGCTTACGGGCCACCATAGTTCATAACTCTAAGAGAGACAGTTATCTTCCCTTTTCTCCATTTGAGACCAGCTGAAGTTGCGATATTTTTTAATTCTCGCTTAAAAAAGTATTTTATTTAAAAAGGACATGGAATATAAAGTATAAATATGGATAAATTCTTAACAATGAAGAATGGAAGTACCCATTTAATAGTATATTTTTTTAAGTAAGTGATTTTTTGGAATGTATATATATTCATTATTATCGAAGTAAGTTAAAATTTCTTGATTTTCTTTAAATCTGTTTTTAAAGAAAACCGATTTAAAAACCAAATATTTAATAATTTGCTATCAACCCCCTTTTTTTTAATTTGTTCTTTGCTCCTTTAATTGAAAAACAAATTTGGGTTTGAATTATATTTTTCAAGTAGTTATAAGCTTCGAAAGATAGGAGGTCGAATTATTTACTTTTTTATCGAGCATTTTTAATGGCGTTTTCTGACACTGCTAAAGCAGCACTCATCATAGGTAGGTTGAACCGGCTTCCTCCAAAAGAGAAAGTTTCATGAGAATATCAAATTCACAAGCGATCTCCAGTTGCATATATATCCTAGTCAGAGAGATGACGTCGTTAGATTCTTTTAGAGAGGTGTCGACGTCCTCCTACTACATAGAGAGCTTGGTATTGACCAGGTTTAGGGTTGGTGATTTAATTATAACCATTTTTTTTTACAAGGTGGTCACCACTTATCAAGGCCCGGAAGCCACTCGGGGATAAGGGTTATTGCATGTACAGTACGTTAGTTATACCGTAGCTGGAAATCTTGTCAAGTAGGTTCTTATGCCATACCTTATCGAAGGCTTTTGATATGTCAAGAGCAATTGCCCTAGAGAGGAAGCCTTTGTCGAGAGATTCACTAATCCTATGGCCATTTTTTCAAAGAGATCAAATACAGTTTCCTTTAAATTAAAAATAAATAAATAAATCAATACAATTATCTCACCAGTGGCGTAGCTACAGTAAGTGTCACCCCTGGGCGGTCCACTGAAATGTCAACCCCCCACCTTAATGACTTCGATTCATCTTATATTGAATGAATATCTTTAGTAAAATTTTCATACATGCTCAAACATTTGTCCGTTGTCGATACTTTAATCGCTTTATTACTAAAAATTTAAAAAATTATTACTACAGATTCCCAGCAAGTATCTGAAGGTTTGATATTTTGCTTATATACATGTTACATTATTTTTATTGTTATTTTACAGCATAAATTAATAATAAAATGAAAATTGTATTTGTAGTTTTTACTGCATATCATTTTGTTACAGAATTCGGAATTTGGAAGACTCGCGTGTTTAAAATATTTAGATCATGATGAGGTCGCTGTGTAAGTCTAACACAAACTCATCCTCAGTTGATATTGGGTGACATCGTATGAGTGACAAATTTATGTTCAACTTATATAATGAACTCTGGTTGTGATTTTATCATCTAAAACAATTGTTGCTGAATCAAGTGTTCCGAAATGTGCTCACCTGTGGAATGTGTGTAGACGATATTCGGCGTAGAATTTTGTTAAAAAAACATCTACATATGTAAAATTGCTAGGCGGGATTGGTTTTCATTTTATTTATATTTTACACAATTTCTCTTCGGAACTTACGTGAATACGTAAATGTAACCGTTCAACTTTGTTTGGTGAAACATTAAGTTCAATGTTTTTTTAGAAAATACTAACAAGCCAGAAAATACTAGCACCCCCCCCCCGGCGTAAAATACGCTTGATTATGATATTTTATTTATGCAGAATCAATTCCCCTATTAATTATTATACTGTACTCAACATATAGTAGTTATTTCAAAAATGAAGACAAAAAATGACTTAGATGCCACTAACTAGAATCGAAACCAAAACTTTTAGCGCCTAAGCCTTAGTACTGTTTGAGCTATCGTCAGACAAATAAGAAATAAAAATGAACCGATTTTAATGTATAAGTCTATATTTGCGCATGCGCACAGGAGAACTTTGTTGACTTCTGCCTACAAAGTTCCAGTTTTTTTTTTTTTTCGATTTTGAACCCTTAGCCTGCTATTTTATCGGTTAAAAACACAAATCGAATTTGTTCCACAAGTCCAAATTTATATATTAAGTTAAAAGTATGTCGACAAAAACATGGGCAGAGTAGTTTGGTAGAGACCGTCCTAACTGAGACAGACAAGATCATATATCCCTCAAACTCCTGGCGTTGATGGAGGGAGACTAAAATTTACTGCTATGGTTTTCAGATCTGAAATAACAGCAAGGGAGACTTGAATAAAAATATTTCTCATATGTTATATCTCCCTTCTTTTGGAAATAAGATACGATTATGAATATTTGCAGTATCAAATAATCCTTATGCACTGTAAAATTTACTTTATGCATGAAAACCAAAGTAACATATGAGAAATATTTGGAATCAAGTCTTCCCTTGCTGTTATTTCAGATCATTTTTAACCATAGCAAGTTTTAGTCTCCCCTCCATCAACCAAACCAGAGGTTTTGAGGAAATATCAGATATTTTGTAATTCATAGGCAAAACTAGGAAAACAAATAACTATAATTGAAACATTTTATGGCCATAAAAAAATGCCCAAAAGAGGATCTGGGTGATGGATGATCCCCTTAATGTGCGACCTTAAGGGCAAATGTCATATAGCTTACTACACAATTCAGGTCATTGCCTTTCCAACATGCCTTCCTTTGTTAAATTCTGATCGATAGTCACTGAGATTTCCAACTTTTAAAAATTGCCAAAAACAGGTGATTATATATACACACACACACTGGTAGCTAAATTGAATATTGAAATACTCATATCTTTGGTTCTATCGGATGAAACTACATGAAAATTTGCAGGCTTTTTTTTAAGATTATAATGCTATGCTATAGCTAATTGGTAAAAAAAGAACCTATATTTTCACATCCATAAAATATGCCCGAGTTTGCCTACATTTGTATATATAGTGTCCTGCAGGCCAGCTTCAGTTTTGCTGCTTCGATTGTCTCCTCTGTGACTTTGCCAGGCCGCTAATATATATATATATATATATATATTATATATATATATATATATATATATATATATATATATATATATATATACATACATACATACATACTATCCAGTCGACCGGTATTGGCCGGTCGTAAAATACGCTTAGATATGATACTTCTTGATTAATGCAGATTTCGTATTTATTGTTGTATCATATTGGGCCCACTATATAGTAATGATTCAAAAAGTAATTTAAAAAAAAAAAAAAAATGACTCCTGCACTACCACCGAGAATCGAAACCAAAACGTTTAGCTTAGGATTTACTTTTTCCTTCGTCGTTACTGCCTGAGCTATGAAGACATGCTTGCTGCAAGGCTAAAAATTAAAACATGAACTAATAGCTATTACATTAGACATGCATATTCGTAATGCCGTTGTTCGACCTTTACCTGGCAAATTCTATTTCTTTAATTTTCACACCTTTACACAGATCTTCCCCGGCTAAAACCCAAATATAAAGTTTCGCATGGGTCTGAATACCCTATATATTAAGGTTCATGTCTGTAGACCAAAAACTGACAATAGTTTGGTAGGCAAGATTTTTAAGCAAAAAAAAAAAAAAAAAAAAATATATATATATATATGCATACATAAATATATATAAAAAGAGTTTTGGCTTTGCTATAACATTTTACACAAATATTATGCAAGTACAAATCATTTAGAATATCTGCTTAAATATAATTACACGTAATAATAAACTATAGATGACCATCCCAAGTAAGTAAAAAAACCGAAAAAACTCATAGGGAATTAATTAAAATGAATGTTTAAAAGAATATGCAAATTAGCTAGATCTTTTGCAGATGAATGCAATTCCACTACCCCACGACCCATATATAACAAAGTTTTTAATATGACTATCAAGACACAAAAAAAAAGAAAATTAAAGGAGTATGGATATATATAAAGAGCAGTCTACAAAAAATGCAATAATTTGATCCGCTCTGCGACCTTGCATCTCAGTTGAGATGCACTTTGAAAAAGTGGAGACAGATAGACACACAGACATAGTGAGTTTTATGAATCAGATAAAGCCGGATATGACAGTTGGATGTGTAATCAGTGTTAACACTACATCAACTTGACAAGTTCTTTGTTAGAAATAAACATCAAAATGATATACTTTGTAATCTTCGAAGAGAACAGAAAATATTTTTTTATCCTTTTTTCGTTACTTTTTTCATTTTAAAAATAAGTCATTTACTTTTCCATATTTATGTGTTTTTACTAGAAAACGTCCAAGTCGACTATGCTTAATTGTTTATAAACCCTTATCCTCGAGTGGCCTCTTGGCCTTGATAAGTGGTGATGCCTATGTAAAAAAAAAATCAAATTTTATTTTCTCAACTTATGACGAACTACTGTAATTCGGTTTTGTTAAAAAAGAGAAATTGATCTTTAGTTGTTTCACTATTTACAATTAATTAAAAAAAAAAATTAATTTCACTATTTTCGATTATTTTTAATTAATTATTTTTAATTAATTTTTTATGTTTGATTAATTAAACATTTGAAAAAAATTATTAGACATATCTACTCGTGTAAACCAAGTTTAGTTTTATTTTTGCGAAAATATATCAACACCTTACCGTTTTTATTCGACAATCCCGATATTAAAAAAGTAAAAATCTCTATAACTAAATATTTCGAAATAAAAAAATGTCTTGGAAAAAATGTTGGAATCTTCCCATCGATATTATTATATTTTAGCTAAATAGTGTAAAGCTTTTAATTCAACATGATATTATTTTAATTCAACATGATATTATTTTAATTCAACATGATATTATTTTAATTCAACATGATATTATACATACTTATGGTATTAAATTTTACTGAACATAAAAAATATGTAAAACAAACAGACATGAAAAACAAACAGACATGAAAAACAACAAGACATGAAAAACAACAAGACATGAAAAACAACAAGACATGAAAAACAACAAGACATGAAAAACAACAAGACATGAAAAACAACAAGACATGAAAAACAAAAAGACATGAAAAACAATAAGACATGAAAAACAATAAGACATGAAAAACAATAAGACATGAAAAACAAAAAGACATGAAAAACAAAAAGACATGAAAAACAATAAGACATGAAAAACAATAAGACATGAAAAACAATAAGACATGAAAAACAATAAGACATGAAAAACAATAAGACATGAAAAACAAGACATGAAAAGCAGTAAAACATGAAAAACAATAAGACATGAAAAACAATAAGACATGAAAAACAATAAGACATGAAAAACAATAAGACATGAAAAACAATAAGACATGAAAAACAATAAGACATGAAAAACAACAAAACATGAAAAACAACAAAACATGAAAAACAATAAAACATGAAAAACAATAAAACATGAAAAACAGTAAGACATGAAAAACAGTAAGACATGAAAAACAATAAGACATGAAAAGCAGTAAAACATGAAAAGCAGTAAAACATGAAAAGCAGTAAAACATGAAAAACAATAAGACATGAAAAACAATAAGACATGAAAAACAATAAGACATGAAAAACAACAAGACATGAAAAACAGTAAGACATGAAAAACAATAAGACATGAAAAACAATAAGACATGAAAAACAATAAGACATGAAAAACAATAAGACATGAAAAACAGTTAGACATGAAAAACAGTTAGACATGAAAAACAATAAACATGAAAAACAATAAAACATGAAAAACAGTAAGACATGAAAAACAACAAAACATGAAAAACAATAAAACATGAAAAACAGTAAGACATGAAAAACAATAAGACATGAAAAACAATAAGACATGAAAAACAACAAGACATGAAAAACAACAAAACATGAAAAACAATAAAACATGAAAAACAATAAGACATGAAAAACAATAAGACATGAAAAACAACAAAACATGAAAAACAATAAGACATGAAAAACAGTAAGACATGAAAAACAATAAGACATGAAAAACAACAAGACATGAAAAACAATAAGACATGAAAAACAATAAAACATGAAAAACAGTAAGACATGAAAAACAACAAAACATGAAAAACAATAAAACATGAAAAACAGTAAGACATGAAAAACAGTAAGACATGAAAAACAGTAAGACATGAAAAACAGTTAGACATGAAAAACAATAAACATGAAAAACAATAAGACATGAAAAACAATAAGACATGAAAAACAATAAGACATGAAAAACAACAAGACATGAAAAACAACAAGACATGAAAAACAATAAGACATGAAAAACAATAAACATGAAAAACAACAAGACATGAAAAACAACAAGACATGAAAAACAACAAGACATGAAAAACAATAAGACATGAAAAACAATAAGACATGAAAAACAATAAGACATGAAAAACAGTAAGACATGAAAAACTATAAGACATGAAAAACTATAAGACATGAAAAACAATAAGACATGAAAAACAATAAACATGAAAAACAATAAGACATGAAAAACAGTAAGACATGAAAAACAATAAACATGAAAAACAATAAGACATGAAAAACAATAAACATGAAAAACAATAAACATGAAAAACAACAAGACATGAAAAACAACAAGACATGAAAAACAATAAGACATGAAAAACAATAAGACATGAAAAACAATAAACATGAAAAACAACAAGACATGAAAAACAACAAGACATGAAAAACAATAAGACATGAAAAACAATAAGACATGAAAAACAATAAGACATGAAAAACAATAAACATGAAAAACAACAAGACATGAAAAACAACAAGACATGAAAAACAACAAGACATGAAAAACAATAAGACATGAAAAACAATAAGACATGAAAAACAATAAGACATGAAAAACAATAAGACATGAAAAACAATAAGACATGAAAAACAGTAAGACATGAAAAACTATAAGACATGAAAAACTATAAGACATGAAAAACAATAAGACATGAATAACAATAAACATGAAAAACAATAAGACATGAAAAACAGTAAGACATGAAAAACAATAAACATGAAAAACAATAAGACATGAAAAACAATAAACATGAAAAACAATAAACATGAAAAACAACAAGACATGAAAAACAACAAGACATGAAAAACAATAAGACATGAAAAACAATAAGACATGAAAAACAATAAACATGAAAAACAACAAGACATGAAAAACAATAAGACATGAAAAACAATAAGACATGAAAAACAAGACATGAAAAACAATAAATATGAAAAACAATAAGACATGAAAAACAATAAACATGAAAAACAATAAGCATGAAAAACAACAAGACATGAAAAACAACAAGACATGAAAAACAATAAGACATGAAAAACAATAAGACATGAAAAACAATAAGACATGAAAAACAATAAGACATGAAAAACAATAAGACATGAAAAACAACAAGACATGAAAAACAACAAGACATGAAAAACAATAAGACATGAAAAACAATAAGACATGAAAAACAATAAGACATGAAAAACAATAAGACATGAAAAACAATAAGACATGAAAAACAATAAACATGAAAAACAATAAGACATGAAAAACAATAAGACATGAAAAACAATAAACATGAAAAACAATAAACATGATAAACAACAAGACATGAAAAACAACAAGACATGAAAAACAATAAGACATGAAAAACAGTAAGACATGAAAAACAGTTAGACATGAAAAACAGTAAGACATGAAAAACAATAAACATGAAAAACAATAAGACATGAAAAACAATAAGACATGAAAAACAATAAACATGAAAAACAATAAACATGAAAAACAATAAGACATGAAAAACAACAAGACATGAAAAACAATAAGACATGAAAAACAATAAGACATGAAAAACAATAAGACATGAAAAACAATAAGACATGAAAAACAATAAGACATGAAAAACAATAAGACATGAAAAACAACAAGACATGAAAAACAATAAGACATGAAAAACAATAAGACATGAAAAACAATAAACATGAAAAACAATAAACATGAAAAACAACAAGACATGAAAAACAACAAGACATGAAAAACAATAAGACATGAAAAACAATAAGACATGAAAAACAATAAACATGAAAAACAACAAGACATGAAAAACAATAAGACATGAAAAACAATAAGACATGAAAAACAATAAACATGAAAAACAATAAGACATGAAAAACAATAAACATGAAAAACAAAAAGACATGAAAAACAACAAGACATGAAAAACAACAAGACATGAAAAACAATAAGACATGAAAAACAATAAGACATGAAAAACAATAAGACATGAAAAACAGTAAGACATGAAAAACAGTTAGACATGAAAAACAGTAAGACATGAAAAACAATAAGACATGAAAAACAATAAACATGAAAAACAATAAGACATGAAAAACAACAAGACATGAAAAACAATAAGACATGAAAAACAGTAAAACAGTAAAAACAGTAAAACATGAAAAACAATAAAATATGTAAACAATAAATTTTGTCTACAATATTTGTTTTGTTTACTAGCTTTGGGTTGTTCAACTTTGAAAATACTACGTGATAATATTCGCATACAAGTCAGTTATTTTATTCAAATTAAATCCTTATTTTATCGCTAAATATTTTTTCATTTTCACTCGTTGCCATTTTTTTTCATTCATGCTTATTATGAGTCGACATTTCCTTTAAATTTCGCTCATTTTAAATTACCAATCTTTTCTATCACGTCATCAAATATTACTCTAAAATAATTAATTAATAAAAAAATTAAAATACAAAAATGAGCAGGGCCAATTGCTTTTGAATAGTTCAGGATTATGTCATGCTAAGTTGAGCTCTGGCCGTATTATATACACAATGGAGATAATATATTAACTATTGATGGAACAATTCCAATATTGTTCTCGATTCCAATATAATTACAGATTTCATTTTTTTTTTCATGCATACATATTTACAAATTTACGGTATACAAATAAACATTTTGCATTTCAACTTGCCGACATATTTCGGTACGCGTTATTCATCCATCCAAACAAAGATTATACTTATTATAAACCGCCCTTGGTGTATGTTATTATTTCTTGTTAATTTCAGTGTTATTTGACGAGTAGTTTAAGAGTTTATCGGTTAAATATTTTCACATACATACTTCTGTTTTATTTATATAAAAAAGCTGAAACATTTTTTAAATTCGATAATAGCAAATGAGTTTTGGAAGATTAGAATACATTGGTCCGATTATAACGATTGGCTCTCTTCATAGATTTGTGGTGTCGCCGTGGTAAGCAAAGCCAAGATGTTGAAAATAGCAGACGTTTCTATGAGAAAAGCATGAACAATCGATTTTTTAACTTTTTCAAGCGGATAATGTTTTTACTTGTGTTGTTTACTGATAAAAGAAAAGAAAAAAAAAAAAAAAAAAAACGCAATGGCCGACGGTTAGGGTCAGAAAAACGGGAGTACAGGTTCCACTGATATTACAATTTACGGCAGAGACATTTCGAATAATAATAATAATAATAATAATAATAATAATAATAATAATAATAATAATAAAATCATAAAATGAAAATAAAAATAATAATACAAATGATAATAAAATACTAATTAAAAATAAAATAATACAAATGATAAAATAAATAAAATAATAATAATAAAAATAAATAAAATAATAAAATAAAAATAAAATAAAAAATAATAAAATAAAAAATAAAATAATAATAAATAATAAAATAATAATACAAATGATAGTAGTAAAAAAATAAAAATAAAAAAAAATAAAAAATAAAAAATAAAATAATAAAATAGTAATAATAAAATAATAATCAAAAATAAAATAATAATCAAAAATATAATAATAAAAGATATAATAATAAAAAAGAAAATAATAAAAAACAAAACAAAAAGGATAACGGTAAAAAGAAGCAAGCAAAAAGGATGACGGTAAAAAACAACAAAAAGGATTACGATAAAAAACAAAACAAAAAGGATGACTGTAAAAAAACAAAAAACAAAACAAAAAGGATGACGGTAAAAAAAAAGGATGACGGTAAAAAAAAAACAAAAAGGATTACAGTAAAAAAAAAGGATGACGGTAAAAAACAAAACAAAAAGGATTACAGTAAAAAAAAAAAGGATGACGGTAAAAAAAAAAAAAAAAATAAAAAGGATGACGGTAAAAAAAAACAAAACAAAAAGGATGACGGTAAAAAAAAAAAAACAACAAAAAGGATGACGGTAAAAAAAAAACAACAAAAAGGATGACGGTAAAAAAAACCAAAAAAAAAAACCAAAACAAATTGATTACAGGAATGTCTATGACAGAATCGCACAGGCATGGATAATTGAATGCCGAAGAATGAGCAAGACATCTGGCAAGATTGTTAATATTATGAATTTAACAATGGAAACATGAACGCTAGAACTGACACCTGGAGGACAGCACCTGACTGAAATAAGTATACAGAGGGGCATCTTCGAAGGAGACTCGCTCTCACCACTACTGGTTGTCATAGCCATAATGCCATTCAACTACATACTTAGGAAATGCATTGCCAAATACAAAATTACAGACACAGAATAACGGGTAACCGCCTCATGTATATGGACAACCAAAAGCTGTTTGCTAAAAGGAACTGGAGAATTTGGTAACCACAACCAGAATATTCAACCAGGATATTAGAATGGAAAAGTATGCACTACTGGAGTTGCGAAGGGGAAGACATCAGAGGGTATGGAACTATGCAACCAAGAGGAAATAAGCGTATTCTTTGAAATATCTAGGGGTTCTTGAAGCAGATACTATCAAATCTACAGAAATTTGAGAGAAGGTCGGAAAAGAAAACTTGAGAAAAACAAGGAAACTCTTAGAAACCAAAGTATATAGTAGAAATCTAATTAAAGGAATAAACACCTAGGTATTATCTCTAATAAGGTACTCTGGATCATTCATAGGCTGGACTAAAGAACTTAGATACCTTGATTTTTTTTTTTTTACAAGGTAGTCACCGCTTATCAAGGCCCGTAAGCCACTCGGGGATAAGGGATATTGCGTGTACAGTAATGAATGGGATAGTATCATAGTAATAGTAAGTATTGGTGATTTGATAAAGTGTCTTACTTGAGGGTGCGGTTCCTCAGGAACTTGTTTATGTTGGACTTGAAGACATCCAGGTTATAATCAGGTGGGAAACAGGCAAACGGTCGTGCACTTCGAAGAAAGAAGCTTTGTTCATGGAATCTACGTTTTGGTTTTGGCACAGATAAAGAGTGGGGAAAGTTTTTGACAGTGGTTTTACCTAGACGGGTGTTGTCATGAAAAATTGGCAAGGGGGAACCAGGGATTGGAGCTCAGACGAGCACTTGCCATGGAAGTAACGATAAAATAAAGACAGGCTCGCAATATCTCTCCTGTGGGAGAGAAGTTGTAGGGAAGAGAAAAGGGCATCCCCCCACTAAGCCACAAAGTCTATTTTCTACTCTGTTAAGGCAGGATAGGCTGTTTTTAGCAGCACCTGCCTAGATGTGGCAGCAGTACTCAATCCTTGGACGTACTTGGCTTTTATATAGATAGAGAACTGCATCAGCAGTGAGATATCTTCTGGAGGGTAGAAGGACCCCACCATTTTTCCAGCGACCTTGGCAACTAACTTGATGTATGTGTTCCATTTCAGGCCAGGAGTAAAGATCAAGCCCAGAAGCTTGTCAAAACATGGAGCTTCCCCTGGACGAGAGCCATCCATTTCAATTGATGCCAGATGGGGGTCAGAGTGTTGATGATGTAAAGATAGGAACTTGGTTTTAGATGCATTAAAAGTAACCAGCAACATCTTCCCCCATTGTACCATGTGCTCAAGATTAGAGAAGAGAGAATCAGAGAGAACTTTGTCATTTACGGCCTTTGATGTGTTGCCATAGATGGTCGTGTCATCAGCATAGACGTCAATGAATGATTTAAGTATGTGTTTTGGGAGATCATTGATGTAGATCAGGAAGAAAGTTGAGCCCAGGATGGACCCCTGAGGAACTCCAGCATTAATACTGTGAGCCTCTGATTTCTGCCCATCAACCACTACTCTTACGAGCCTATCAGAGAGAAATGATTTAATGATTGAGAAAACATTTCCAGTTATACCGTAGCTGGAAATTTTGTCAAGTAGGCCTTTATGCCATACTTTATTGAAGGCCTTTGATATGTCAAGAGCAATTGCCCTAGAAAGGAAGTCTTTATCGAGAGATTAACTAATCCTATGAGATATAACCGTTAGCACATCTGCTGTAGATCTGGCAGAATGGGAACCATATTGTGTGTCATTAAGGAGGTTATTTCTGCTGAGGTGGTTGACTACTTTTTTATTTAATATGAATTCCAGCAACTTACTCATGACACACAGGAGACTTATTGGTCTGTACTGAGATGGAGATGACTTATCACCTGAATTTTTAAATACAGGGCATATTGACGAGGTTTTTCAGGGTGTTGGGAAGCACTTCTCCTTAAGGCAACGCTTAAACAGTTTCGTAAGTATGGAGGCAAGTTCTGGTTGAAGTTTTTTCAGCACTATAATTGGAATGCTGTCAGGGCCAGTTACTTTACTGTAATCTTTATTAGCTTGGCGACATTGCGCACAGATATTTGTATGTTGTATAGCGTGTTGTTTGTTATAGAAGGAAATACTATTTGATGAGGAAATACTATTTAGTTGATGACCTTTGTCACATCGGGTAGAATTAGTTGCAAAGTTCTTTGTAAATAGTTTGGCCTTGTCTGGTGCTGACGAAATGCCCTCAGGTCCATTGATAATAGTTGGGATAGAACACACGCTTCTGTTCAGGATCCTGTTTGCTATTTGCCAAAACTGGTGGGAACCAAGCTGCTGCTCAGCTACCTTGGATTTAACGGACTGAGCATATAGCTCTCTTGCATTTTTTATTACTCTTTTACAGTGGTTGCTGGCAGTCCTGAAAGCAGCTTTAGTCTCAGTGCATCTATTACGTTGGTAACTATGGAAAAATTGATTTCTGTGCACAATGGCAGCAGCACATTCAGGGGAGAACCATGGCTGGCTGCTAGGTTTTTGTTGGAATGTTTTGGATGGTATGAATCGGTCTATGCCTACAATTAACCATTCGGTCAGGTCTGATGCTACAGAGGACACTTCCTTTTAAAACATGGAATGCAGAAGTAGATCAGATATAAATGTACAGAAGCTATCCCAGTCAGCCATAGAGTATCGATATACTGTATAGTGGAGAGGTACATCTGAAGACTTATTGCATTTCGTTTTTATCTTAACTGATACTACTAAGTGGTCAGAAGATCCCAGAGGAGACAGAACGGAACATGAACATAGCTCAGGGGAAGTGGAGATAAAAAGGTCTAAAAGACTAGCGTACTGACCGGAAGTATCGGGCATATGGGTGGTTCATGAACAATCTGGGTGAGGTCATAGGCAATGGCGAAATCATGACAAAACCTCCCCTAATCATCTGTCTTGTTCGAGTGGGTCAGCCATTCCACATTATGGACATTGAAATCACCACAAATGTGGATGTTAGCCAAAGGATGAGCAGACAGGATGAGATCAATTTTCCCAGATATGCTCTTAAAGATAATAACTCCGCTGTTGTGGGGGTGATAGAGGGCAAATATAAATGCAGTGGTGTAAGCAAATGCAACCCGGAAGCACAACTAAGTTAAATTAGGGTCTTCACTGGAGATATCCCTACCCCACAGAAAGTCATCTTTAATATATGCACGTATTCCATGCCCATGGCGGTCTTGGGGGTCAGATTTAGATGTTAAGTTAGAGTATCTTTTAATTATGAACTCGTCTAGGGAAGTGGTCGGCCCTATGCCAGTTTCACTTAGGAAGAAAATGTCCGGTATCGTCTCCTGTAATTTGTTTTTAACCTCTGGAAGGTTAGAACGTAGACCCCTGATGTTGGAGGAGGAGACATGTTAGTAGGGGTCTATGTTGGAAGATGGGGTTCTAGGATTATTTGTGTTTTTTTTCTGGAGATATTTCATGTTGAGGATTTGGAATTTGTGGAATTGGTTAGAGCAGGACAGAAAGGGAAAGCAAGAGAGAAAAAGACAGGAATTTTTTTTTGTAGCACATGATAATGTAAAGCCGTAACAATTACTTACTAGTATGGCATCGAGAGGCCCCACCAGAAACTACTGCATGTCCAGAATCCATTCACCAGATGGCAATACAGCAGCCCCAGTACTTTGCACCTGCTGATAGGACAGCTTCCTTAGTGCTTATTCCAAGGTTCGGGTCCCTGACTATCAGGCGGATAACGTCAGCCCAGATGAAACGTTTATTCCAGCACCCTTACTAGTGACATGGCCACAAGGATAGACATAGAAACAGAAAAATTTCCAATATCTCAGGCTACTGTTCACAAAGTACTGCCGACCTGGAAAGCAGCTTTTTCTTCACTCTTTGTCAGAAAAGTCACTCATTGGAAATGAGGACTGAGGGACAAATAAGGAGAAGCGAGAGTTATGAAAGCTGCCAATAACACATCCACAATGCGTTGTCTCCTCTCCATTTTTTATCACTCCCTCTCATGTTTTCCTAAAAGACTAGGAAACTATTGTTGAATAGAAGATTAGAAGACAAGGAAACTAATGACAAGGAATGAAACTGCCAAATTGTGGATTTTGCCGTCCCAGCAGTCCATAGTGTGAAGATCAAAGAGATAGAAAAACGAAACAAATATGTGGAATATGCCAGAGAACTGAAAGAATATGGAACCTGAAGAAAATCAATATAATACCAATAATTGTAGAAGCACAAGGAAGATTCTCAAAGAATTTGTAAAAAAAATCCGAAACAAGGAGGACACTGAAACTATACAACTGACGGTAATGCTGAGAACAGCTGAAATCTTAAGGAAAACCCTTGAACGTGGAAACTAATCCACATGACAAACACTAACCATCCATATAGAAATTGCTACAGAAGTTAAATAAATAAGTCAATGGCAAGCGACTGTTTTGACAACACAAATTCATTTGCAAATATTATTAAAAGAAGTGGAGAGTAGTGGAAATCTGGGGAGATGAGTGAGCTATAACAACTACAGAGTGGAACGATAAAATTCTCACCTTAGAAAAGACTACATGGTTCCATTTCCGTTTGATAAAAATATGTTTTCTCCTTTTTGTTGCAGACCATCTATTTGTACAAATCCCAATAGTGATGAGATCTTTCTATCATGTGTCTGAGAGTGATACAATGTTAAACGATCGATATCAGAGATGCACCACTGTACAACTCATGCTCTCTACTGATCCAAGTTATGAGAACAGGACCATTGCCAGCACCCTCAAAATGCAATTCCGGACGGTTCAACACTTGAGGGCACAGCTCAATGAAGTTTCCAGCCACTATTTTGGTCTTTGGTGTGGTTTCAAATGAGGGCCACATCATACCCCCTTACATTTGTAAAGTCGGCTTAAAAGTCAACACCAAAGTGTACCTGGATGTGCTGAAATGTGTGGTGATCCCCTGGTGCAATCAGGTGGTCGCTGGCACATTCTGGGTATGGCAGCAAGACTATTATAGAAAACTGATCACATATAATGATAGAAGATGTATCGAGACAATGGGTATGTTTGATCTGGCATAATGATGATTCATTAAAATTGTGGGGACTGCGTACACGCCTGGTCCACAAAGTATGGAAATAAAAAATTTAAAAATTAAAAAAAAAAAACGTTTACAAGTGTTTTTGATACAGATGTACATAGAACATACTTATCAAAGTATTATTAACTTAAATAGGGATGGTATAATAAAATTGTGGGGTCTGCGTTCGCGCCTGGTCTCCATAGAATCGAAATAGACACAAACTTTAAAGACTTTTCATATCTATCTGCGTAAGTATACTTTGATAATTATGTTTCAATTTGAAGAAATATGGCATAATAAAATTATAGGGTGTTCGTTTGCACCTGAACTCCATAGAATGGAAATATGTCACAAAGTTTAAAAAGGTTTTTTAATATAGATCCACAGAATATTGTGATAAGTGTTTCAGTGTGAACAGGTATGGTATAATAAATTATGGGGTTTATCTATTTTATTTTTACTTTCATCATATTTTGCTTTGGTTTTGATACCCCTGAATTCGAAGCTATCTCTTTACAACCCTTCCTTTTCATAACCTATCATACTTTCATAAATCAGAGTCCATTTTCTGTAGGCTGTTTTTAAACCCAGTCAACGACGGGTACTTTTGCTAGTATATATATATATATATATATATATATATATATATATGTTATATTTTGGAAAAAAAGATTCCAGTAGAATGCTCTATTATAAGGAAAAATTCCCAAAATAAGAGCATATTATTTTTTTTTTTCCAGAAAGTTTAGATGAGATAAGTTATCAGTACCGACGGTTTCAAACCTGATAATAGGGAACCATTTTAGATCCCCATATCAAGCTCACTTCAGCCGATACTCATCTATTTTTTTTTTTTTTTTTTTGTACACAGTGATCACCACTGTTCAAGGCCCGGAAGCCACTCAGGGATAAGGGTTATTGTAAGTACATTACGTTAGTGTGGAGATTTGATGAAGTGTTTACTTAAGGGGGCGGTTCATTAGGAATTTGTTAACATTGGACTTGAAGACATCGAAGTTGTAGTCCGGTGGGGAACAGGCAGATGGAACAGAGTTCCGCAGGCGTGCAGTTCTAAGAAAGAAGCTTTGTTCATGGAATCCGCGTTTTGATTTAGGCACAGATATAGAGTGGGGGAAATTTTTCACAGTGGATTCAGCTAGACGGGTGTTTTTCATGAAAGATTGGCGAGGGGGGGACCAGAGATTGGAGTTCAGAGGAGCACCTGCCATGGAAATAACGATAAAACAAGGATAGGCTCGCAACGTCTCTTCTGTGGGAGAGAGGTTGCAGGGTAGAGAAAAGGGCACCCCCCACTAAGCCACGAAGTCTATTTTGTACTCTGTCAAGAGATATATTTTATAACTGGAATTAGAAACATACACATATATTAGAAAATCTCGTGCAAATCTCGTTTTTTTAAACAACCTTAAATTTCAAATAAAATTTTAAAAAATGTCCGTTTAATATTTTGGACGTTAAAGAAAAACAAAAGAAAAAGAAAAAAGAAAAAAGAGAATTTGTATATACTTAATTGTTTCTGTCGTAGATTATTGCGCCACCTAAAAAATTTTTCAATCTTAAATGGAATTCTTTTTATCCAAACTCAATTTTTAAACTAGACTAAGGGAGATAACTTTGTAAAGCCTGAAACATAATTCGAATGGATAATAATTATTTTTATTTAACTTTATTCTTCTTCTATATGTACAGGTTTATATTCTACTTCAACCGCCTTATTTAATACGGGTCAAGTGTAAATTTCTTTTAAATAATCTGAAGAAACATTTTATATAAATTTTAATTATATTCCTCGAAATATTATTCTAAAAATCGAATCCATCAGATTGGACAAATTCATCAAATTTAAAATCAAAATTGAAATTATTATTAACTTCAAATTTAAAATTAAAATAACAATTAATTTAAAAATTTATTCGCTATGCCATATTATTTTTTTTCCCCATTATCGTATTTTTCTACTCTTTCTCCATTTTCTATACTCTTTTACACTACCTTTATTTCTTTATTAGAGTTAATTCCTTTTTATTCACCCTTATCGCTTCCTTCTAGCTTCAACAACCCCTCAAGTTATATAATTGCCACACTCCTTAGGTTTTTTTTTTCTGCTTTTCCTTCATCCTTTATGTCCCATATTTCTTTATCCTTCTTCTATTTTACATCCTAATGTATGCTAAGCTATTTGTCGCATTTTACTACATCTGTAACCTAGCTCTCTTTTTCTGATGAGAAGCATCAGACTCCGAAATGCCTATGTATATGGAGCGTTTATAACCCTTCTTTCTATACGATATTTATTGAACTGGCAAATAAATTCATATGTTTTATATTATGGGCTCGAAAAAAAAAAGGGTACCAAAACAGTGTATGTTGGTTAATCGACTAAATGTTGGTATGCGTTCTTGAGACGAAGGGTTCATCCTGATGTGTATACGTGTCATTAAATGTCTATTGTTGGTGGTTCTTCACTATTTGAACCCTGCAATTATGTTGCTAGTGTCTATTTATGATATATTCATATCTAAGTGGATTCTTTGATCTTATGGTGCAGTTGATAGAGACGTTGAATCTCTACGGTTCCAGATGCGCATTGTCTGAAGATAGCGGTTTCAATCCCACCCAAAGCGTGCCAGAGGTTAATTGGTCAAAATGTGGTGAGACGACAACAACTACGGATGGCAGTGATGGCTGAGAATGCAGTTAGGAGATTCGATGTTCCTATCCGTCGCGGTTACTACCTGACGAAGGCCAGAGGAAGTTGGCCGAAACGTTGTGAACCAATAAAAAAAAATGATTAAAAAAACAAAAAAAATACAACAACTAATAAAGATGAGACCGAAATAAAAATAAATTAATATATAATGCTCATCTCAAAAAATGAATTCTAATTAAGGAATAATATATATATATGTCATATCTAAGTGTTCATATGCGTGTGTGTGTGTGATACATGTATTTTGGTCATGCCTCAACTTCATGCGTTGTTGATCTTGTCCACCTGGAATTCATCTTGTTCTTAGCGGGGAGGCTGGAACCTGTTTGGACGAAGCACATTGACTCCAAGGCGATGATTGGTTTTATATTGTTTTCATTCACTTTCCATGTGTCGATTGCAGAAGAATGAAAAGGGAATATCTTTTCACACACGTCCCCCAGTGAAGGGAAGAGAACGACCTGTTAAACCGTCTGCTCTTCTTTACATCCAAATTCCAACTCTCTGATCTCCAGCTAACCTGATCACGTGACTCACACGCAGATCCGATCAGCTGACCATCTCTTCTGGTAAACGTGGCTATAATATGATTTACCATATTTTGACAGATCTTATAAATATGCTTCATATTCATCTCCCGTCCATCTCTCCAGTTACATAGATAGATACAGAAATAGATAACTAAATAGATGGGCACTTTCTTGTGTTCGACCTATTACATAACATATATATTCATTTGGTCTTAATTTCATTTTATGTTATGCTCCACCCTCAAATGTTGAGTTTCATATGTCGTGACAGTACTTGTATAAAAGACTAATCCATTTGATTATATATATAATATAACCCATTTGATTATATATATAATATATTATTCCTGGGTTTATATAAAAATATATTCAAGATATAGATCCCTTATGATATCGTTTAAACGAACACTTATCTTCAAAATGAGTTGTTTATGTTTTTAGCTTGCCATTTTCCTCGGTTTTCTTAAACACCTTTCTCCCATTATGCTTGATTTGGAAATATTGTGACTTTTTCTATCGATATTTGTCTCTGAAGAGCAGCTATATAAAGCTAAGACAATATTTTCGTTCTTGGCGGCGAAACTTACATTAGATGTTAAAGAATAAGCATGAAAATTCGCTAAAATAAGGAAGGTGATTGTGGGCCGAGTCTTTCTTTTGATCATTGGGATGCAACCAACCAGTATATTGCGTGTGTGTGTGTGTGTTTATGTTTCATATAATGACGTTGACACACCCGATATCGTCAGATCACCAAAGTTTAGCAGCGTCGAGCCTGGCTAATATCAGATGGGTGACCATTTTGGAATTCTAGGTGGTGTATGTGCTCTTCGATTATCTCAGCATTGTTTCCAGTGTCGCTGAATGTCTACTTGCCACTAGTATTTAACAATGCCGACTTAGGAGAGGTGTGATTGGAGATTACACAAAAATTGCATGCACAGCCACCCTTAAAGTGGGTATTCATAGTCTGTCAAGACTGAAGGAAGCTACAATGTATTTTTTTTTTTACTTGCTTGGGAGTCACCACTTATCAAGGCCCAAAGGCCATTCGAATATAAGAATTAACGAATGTAAGGTAGCAGTGTAGTAATCGATAATGGTATTAATTGCATAGAGTTTGATTATTTATGGAGATGTATCCATAAGAACTTGTTTACATTGGATTTGCAGGCTACCATGTTGCATTCAACTGGGAAGCAGGACAGTGGAACAGTGTTCTACAGGCGGGCAGTTCTGGCAAAGAAGCTTTGTCCATGGAATTTGGGTTTAGATTTATGCACAAATAGAGTGGAGGAAATCGTTTATAGTGGTTGTAGCTAGTTGAGTATTTTGTGAAAGTTTGGCATGGGTGAGCCGTAGATTGGAGTTCAGTCGAGCACTTAACATGAAAATAACAATAGAGATAAATAATAATCCATATAAGATAAACATGGTTTAACTGATACGCTAGTAAAAATGCCTACATACCATAAATATGTTAGATGTTTATATATATTTGTATAAGTTTATATGTTTGTATATGTTTATGTTCGTATGTGTTTATATGTTTGTATTACAGGATTCACTCCTAATATATATTTCTGTAGAAATATATTTTTCTTATTATATATCAATCCTTATATAAGAAGCTCAATGTGATTATAGAGCAATATATAGAATAAATGACAAAAATTTATATTCCAAAATTCATGATGTTGACAATCTTATAGTTTATTCCTTTAAATCAGTTGATTTATACAATTCTTTTTCTGTTTCGTAGCGCAAAACCAATCACTTAATTATTATATCAATTCGTGAATCTATTATGCCCTTAACTCATTGGAATATATATATGTTTATATGTTCGTATATGTTTGTATATGTGTATGTGTTTATATGTTTGTATTACCGGATTCACTCCTAAATTAACTAATATATATATATATGTTTATATGTTCGTATATGTTTATATGTTCGTATGTGTTTATATGTTCGTATGTGTTTATATGTTCGTATGTGTTTATATGTTCGTATGTGTTAGTATGTATTTATATGTTTGTATTACAGGATTCACTCCTAAATTAACTAACGGATTATAAATTTTGGATCACAATTGTTAGAAGTGAACGTCCAAATGTGGGTTATATTTAGGTTAATGCAAAGAGCATAAAATTGAAATTTTAACAAAAGCTATTAGATATCAAGTCATAAATATTCCCTTAATTTCAGTTTCTATGGCATATGTGAACGGATTTTGGGGAGAGGCGTTATAAAGACACATTCAATTTGAAAATTGAAATATTTCAGTTTTGCATTAAATTGGATCCAGGCACCAATTAAATAAGATTCACCGAATTTCAATTTCTTTCAAGAACGCTCCAGTTTAAGCCTTTAATTTTGGACATTTTCTCGAATCAAAATTATGCAATGAATTTTGATCAAAATGAAAAGACGGATTTAGAACATAAGGTTTAATATCTTTATATTTTGATGTCAATCTTCGTAACGAAACATAAAAGCGGTGCAAAACTGTTTTGTTTGCACGATTAATTTTATCTGTCCTGGGACGGGTATTCTAGTACACCAAATAGCTAGCATGCTTTGTTCAAATTCACTGAAATTCCGAGCATCACCTCCAAGGCAAACATAAATCGGTAAAGAGAAGCAGAACTCGAGTTAACGGCGCACAAAGTGTGGAATCTTTTTCCAAGTGATTTGCGATGACCAAATCTTCGTTGTTGAAGGTTTTATTTCTTGTTTCAGGTGGCGTTATAAAAGTTAACACTGGTGAATGGTCCGCTGACCTCAACCATCGTCTGCACAGTTTCTCGCCATCGACGTCGACTTCCGCCGTCAGCTTCGCTTTTTAACTTTGGTCGCTGTAATACATTCGAGCTTTCTCTCCAGCCATTATTCTTGTTAACAAATATCGCTGAACAGTTTCACGCCAACTATTTTCCTTTGCTTCCTAATAATGATTAGAGTATCTTCTGCAACAATGGTCGCCCAGGTGTGGTGGTGTCAACCTCGTGTCCATTCAAAAAGGTGTGAATCGCTTTAGAATATATTTACAGGCCGAAAGAAAGTGACCATAAGCTGCGACATCTACGAACTTTTAGATTGAAATGCCAGCCACAATTATTGCCTTTTTTTTTGTCGTTTGAACAACATGACAGAACTAGTCATATGTTTAAGACACACAAATCTGGCAACCCATCAGAATACGATAGCGGCAACGATAACACTGCTTGTAATGGTTAATTGTGTTTTATTTTTACGGCATATCTAGCCTTTTCCAAATTATTTAATGCCGAATCTGGTCATCCTGATAAAGTCTATACTTTAAGTTCTTTGCATCTGTAAATCTTTTATTCGTGGTGTTTGGTTCGGTTGTTTTGCTTTGTTTTGCATTATATCGACACATTTTTAGATTATTTTGTGCCGAATTTAGTAATTTTGGAAACAGTTTTTATGTTTCAAGTTCTTTTTATCTTCAAATATTTATTCATAGTGGTTATTTTGGTTGTTTTATAAAGGAAAATTGTGAAAGGGCTGTGTTCGAGGGTTATGACAATGCAGTTTGTGGGAACAGTCTACGTAGTAAAAATAAGAGAAATGTTTTTGGGGGATGAAGCAGAATGAGATTGAGTTTAGCAAAGGGAAAAGAGAAAACAATAATATAAATGTTTGGTATATTTTAGGTCAGGATTGCAGTACCTTCAAACAACTTTATCTGGTAGTATCAGGTTTATAATGGGGATAATGTGAGCAGTAGACTTACACACGCAGTCTTATTTTAGTTTGTATGACAAACGGACATATACTACACTGCCTTGAATGATATTATCATGATGAACGAACATATACAATGCTCTTGTTTTATATTCGTTTTGGACACTCGTTCAACATGCTTTTCAGTCTATATAATTCCTAAATGGTCTTTTGTCACTGGTCTATCATATATACACCTGACAGCGAATAAAACACAACACATCTGATTTATAAAAATATTTTGTTTATTCCACACTGACAACAGTTTTTGATTTAGTTATGACGGTGTTGACATTAGTGAAGGTGCGTGGCGGGGTTGTAGTGCAGATGTTTTGACAGTGAAGAAAATGTGTCAGTTTGTTATCGCTTTGTAGCCAACTGTTGATCGCTTTCTGTTGTGTTGATTTATATAAACATTTTTTCATCCTGGAATGCTATAATAGTTCCCATTCTCTATTGTTTCGACCTTTTGGACGATATCATCTCACATATTTCTGATCAAATTATGCATCCCAGTAAACACTGATGGAAAACCTTACATTCCTCACATGGAATTAATTTGCATGTGTGCAACCTATCGAATGCCTCTCTTTCCAGCGTCACCAGACAAATATCCAACATCCAAATATCCAACACCTCCACCTCCGAAGTTATGCATTAGAGAATGATATCCTTAAGATAGAATGAATACTATACTACCTTCATCCTAAAGAAACGGAGATGTTAATCCCTGGGATGATAGTATCAGAACAGCATATGATACACTACTTTTTCCAATAAAAGGAGAAGTGATGCCTGGGAGGATGGCATCATAATAGAACAGACCCTGCACTACCTACCAAATTCAGCATTGAAAATAGTACACTAGCTTAAAATAGCATAGCAAACTGAATTGGGAATCAAAAAGATTGTAATAGCATAGTTCATTCAGATATCAAAACTGTCTCAGTAATAGATTTGTCTAGTTTATTTATGACTGACACATGTGGTCACTCGCTCGCTTTCCCACCTTAGGCGACAGCATGTATACTCTGTAAATAGACATTCCTTAATAAACACCTCATGTTTTATCGTATTAATGCCAACAGTCATAAAAAAATCGTGTCTTTTATAACGATATATAACCAAACGCTTGTTGCTGTTCGATCATTCTATGTTGAGATCGATATCCTTGCCAACCTATCATTGATAACGATAGCAATCATGCAATGTATATGTAATCAATAAATTTTATGAGAATATAAATGACCAAAGTGTAATATAAACACCCAGATTGTAATAATAACTAATTAGATGCAACCGATATAGTGGATGTTGTTTTTATGCACCAACTCCCGGTTAGACAGTTTCTTTCAGTCAACCAAAAATACACAAGGACTATAAAAACCAAAACACAGATTTCGTCCTCTTCTCACAGACAACACACACGTGTGCACGTCACAATCAAGTCTAGGCTATTTGAGAGCAGAAAGCTCTCAGCAAGTTACACAGATGCAATTAGCATTCACTAGCTACTAAACATAGCGACAGCATATACACACTGCTTATCAAATGAATGTACAGAGTTCTTACATGCACTTTCTCACTAACAAAACAGAAGTGCTAATATATCCCTTTTGCACAAATGTAAACATGCAAAGCGACAACTGAAATGAATGTAGCACAGTGAACGATGCATAAAAAATGACTAAATTCAACATCCCTCCCCATTTAGCTCCAAAATCCCCAGTGGACGTCAAATCCTGGTTACCTTAATATGTGTAAATTTGAGTTCTGCACCATGCAAAAAAAAAAAAAAAAAAAAAGAAATAACTAAATCCATCATCCTCTCCCATTTAGCTCTAAACGTCCCCATGGCCTCAACATAATTACATTTGAGTTCAGCACCATGCAAAACTGCTAAAGAGACATACACAGAAAATTTTGGACAAATATGGTAAAATAGTCCCCAAAATGGAGTATTTTTATTAACCCTAAAAGAGCCTCTGGAGCACACTCAAGAGTTATCGTGAAGTATAGATAAAGAAAATTATATAGAAATCAGTTAGTTACAACTTTTCAGAAAGTTTTATAAAAATCCAAGGCATCAATTTTTTAAATAAGTACAAAAGTGTCAATTTTAAATCATTTTAACCCAAAAGGCACCCCTCGAGGCGCAACCGGAATTTTCCCGGAAAATCCGTTCTGTTACGTTTTTACTCATATCATGTTTAATGTTTGTGCAAAATGTTAAAAATTTCAAGGCGTAGTTATGTAGAAAAGTGTGGGCGGACGAACGGACAATGGTGAATTTACAGGTCCACCTCCTTTTGTTGGGGGAACCAAAAAAAAACAGCATTTATTTGCCCCCAAACAAGGTACATTTTCACCAAAACACATGAAATCAACAGGAAATAGTAACCATGCACCAATCTATTATAACCAGTAAAATTTTTTGTTTGAATAAATAAATATTGCGTACAGAAGTATGTCGGCAAGTTGAAATGCAAAATCCTCATTTTAACTTGCCGACATTTTGCAGAAAATCATTCACAGCTTGAAGTGGTTTCATTTAAAATCCTTCTTATCTACCTATCGATAGCTCACACGATAGGGAACGCTGGTGGAGCGCTAAATGTTCTGGTTTCGATTCTAGCTGATGGCACTCAAGTCATTTTTCTTTCAACTTTTTAAATCACTAGTATACATAAGGTACAGTATACTATTCAATAGAGAATTGGCTCTGTAATAATAAATACGAAAGTTACATGAATTAAAATATATTTAAGCATATTTTACGACTGGGCAATGGCCAGCGCCCTCCCCACTAGTAAAAAAAAAATAAAAAATAAAATAAAATCTATTTTTGTAAGAATATAATTATATCAATTCGTCAAATTAACACATAAATAAATTTCGTTCGTACACATGTAATAGATCATGGCGCATGTGTGCGCGTTTGAGATGGGGAGCCGAGAATGAATGTTTTATTATTTATGATGAGAGTTTGCCACCAAAGAAAATGGGCACCCGGCTTCATCCATGTTGTCAGAGCCGCAGGGAGAACATTTGTGAGGTGGTCACACCCTTCACATGGGCGCATTAGAATTTGCGGCCCGCAACGTCGTCGTTGTATCTAAACAACTGAGTTCTTGTTTAAGCGGTCTTTTAAACACCATGGCCGTAAAACTCGGAAAACTGATGGCTGGGCGTAAAGCCTTCAAAAAAGGGGCGATTGGGGATGGGAGTTAAGAAATAATTTATGCGTGACAAAGGAATGAAAATAAAAACGATATACTATGTATCGAAGAAATTGAATGGACAACGATAGATAAGAAAGTGAAAGAGGGGAAAGAGTGAGAGAGAGATAGAGAGAGAGAGAGTTAGAAAGAAAGAAAGAAAGAGAGAGAGAGAGAGTAAGGAGAAAGAGAGAGGGGGTGGGGAGAGGGAGAAAAAGATGGAGAGAAAGAGAGAGGCAGAGAAAAAGAGATGGAGAGAGAAAGAGAGAAAGGAAAGAAAGATTATATATATATATATATATACACTTGTGCCCGATATTATTCATACCCCTCGGATCTTTGAGATTTCTATAAGATTATTGCTCAAACCAGAAGGTAGACAATATTAAAGGGATTTCAAACAATAAATCAAGCATAAGCATTTAATTTAAACTCAACAAATAAATAAATTATGCAAGTTTGAAACATTATACAAAGAAAAACAATAATGGCACTAGTTCAAAATTATTCATACCTCTCTTACTAATAGTCAATAGCATGCCCTTTATTCTTAATAACTGCCTGTAACCGTTTTGGATATTTATCAACAAGGTTTTTACAAGCATCAACACTGATTTTTGACCATTCTTCAATGCAGTAGTTCTCCAAATCCCTCAAATTTCTAGGTTTCCGCTTTTTAACCTCAGTTTTCAATATGTGCCAGAGGTTTTCGATAGGGTTCAGGTCGGGACTCTGGCTAGGCCATTCCAAAACATTAATTTGATTATCCTCAAACCATTTCTTGACTATTTTGGCAGTATGTTTTGGATCATTATCCTGTTGAAGGACCCAGTTTGGTCCTAAATGGAGCTTCTCCGCATCCTGTCTAATGTTTTTTCTGGAGTATCTCACAATATTGCTCCTTCTTCATGGTTCCATCTATCTTGACCAAACTACCTGGACCACTAGCCGAAAAGGAGCCCCAAAACATTAGGCTACCACCACCATGTTTCACCGTGGGTATGGTGTTCTTTGGGTTGTAAGCTTCTCCTTTCTTCCTCCAAACGTAAGAAGCATCCATATGGCCAAACAATTCAATTTTTGTTTCGTGAGTCCACAAAATACTTGAGAAAACGGACTCTGGAGAATTCACATGGTTCCTAGTAAACTTTAGACGTGCTGCAAGGTGTTTTCCGGTGTGCAATGGAGTCCTTCTTGGTCTTCTTCCTTTCAGACCATTTTCATGCAGAGTCCTTTGCAATGTTTGCCTTGATATTTTTATGCCAGAAGACTCCAGATTTTCTAAAATGTCCTTAGTAGTGGTGGTTGGATTTGCATTAACACTTCTTACAATATTCCTGGTGGCTCTAGCAGACAGTTTCCTTTTCCTTCCTCTACCAATCAAGTTGTTTGTTGTGTGGTGGCTCTGGAATTTTTTGATGATGCTCTGTACTGTTGCTGTAGGGACCTCAAATTTCTTGGAAATTGACTTTTAACCTAAACCATCCTTATGTGAATTCGCAATTTTAGTCCTAAGATCATTACTAAGCTCTTTTTTCTTCCCCATTCTAATAATTTTTATTCTTTTATTGGTTTTCAGTTGATATCATTTTAATTTCTGATAAAATGCAAAAAAAACGAAATGAAATTAATCAAAGGTTGTATAAAAGCATTCAAAATAAGAATCAAACAGGAAACAAACAGTCAGAAACTCGATTAATACTGAAAAAATAAGGGGGTATGATTAATTTTGAACATTGCAGATTTTATAAATAGCTGTATATTTCTTTTATTACAAGTATCCCGAGATTTTAAGATGACGAAAATGATCAGAAGAGGTTTATTAAGAATATGTATCAATATGGACGTAAACAATAAATTCTAACAAAGTTACACCTAATAAACTCAATTTTCAAGGGGGGTATGAATAATATCGGGCACAACTGTATATATATATATATATATATATATATATATATATATAGAGAGAGAGAGAGAGAGAGAGAGAGAGAGAGAGAGAGAGAGAGAGAGAGAGAGAGAAAGAGAGAAAGAAAAAGTAAAAAAAATGGAATCTTTGATTTCAGGTCAAAAGAGAAGGTCAGCCCCAGAAGCTTGTCGAAATATAGTGCTTCTTTGAAACGAGATCCATTCATATCCATTGAAGTCAAGTGGGTATCAAAGCGTTGGTGGTGAAAAGATAGAATTTTGGTTTTAGATTCATTGAAATTAATCGGCCACCTTTTATCTCATTACACCATGTACTCAAGGTTGGAGTGTACCGCTTTCTCCTTTAACGATGCCCAGTGAGTGATGTCATTAGATTTGTTAGTTCTGGGTCTCGTTTGGTCGCTGGGACTGGGCTGTTTTTCGATGAGGGTCCTCGTTGATGAGAGGATCCAGTTGGACTGGCTGCCACTCTCCTCATGTTACTTTTGATAGTGTGCAATCTGTCGAGCCCTGATCCCTCAGGTCGACGTCACTGGAAAGTGGTAATGTCAAACCAAAAGATATGAATAACAAGTCAATAACTAAACTTATAAGGATAATTATTCACTGAAAGTTAGAAAAACTGATTATTTATAAGTTTCTGACTCAAATACAGATATTAGGGAACCGGCAGCATCTATTAGTAAGTTGGGATGGTCAACCTTAAATCTGGGAACTTGTCTCTTCACAGTGTGAATTCAGTTGCTTGGAACCGAGTGAGACTTAAGTCAAGGGGGTTTCTTTTCTCTGAATGGTATTAGGTTCCCGGCAGTCAGGAAGAGTGTGTTCTCACGGTAATTTTTCCTTTCATTATATCGAGAATCGAGTAGGCTTAACACTGTCTCCCGATTCATAGAATTTCATTTTCTAATTCCCAGTAAACTCATCTTAGGCTGTTTTTGAAATTCTCAAGCTCTAAACAAATTTTTCATTTCATCTTTTTCCTTAAATCTATCTCTGACCTCCACTTTCAACAGGAGGATCCATGCCCTTCACCCTCCATTGAGTCTCTACTTTTCACCGTCATTCACATGGGAGTGTCCCTCCTCCTCTCGCTTCATTTGCATAACCAAGGATTTTTCCCAAATGCCATTTTGTATAAGTAAAAAAACAAAAAAACAAATACAGGGAGTCCTCAGTTTATGCCGGTCTTTACTTAAACAGTTTCAAGGTTACAAACGCGCCCCATAATAATATAAAAATAATATCAAGCATCATTCTGTCTTACGTCATTTAGCGTCGTAAACAAACGTGAACTAGTTTTTAGTGCGCAGTGGAGGAATATGCTTGGTTTTGGTTGTGGGCGAGGAAGACGGTGTAGCTACCGACGCCTCAGTCTCTGTCATACGCCATTTTTATTATTTACACTGGTTCTCTCTCTTGTGTTTGATCGTTTTTTGCCTTTTTTTTTCCAACTTTTTGCTCATCGTTATGGCCTCCAAGCATAGTAGTACATTAAAGAAAAGAAAGGCCGTTACCATGGAAGTTAAACTGGACATTATAAAGCGATCTAAAATGGTGAAACATCAACAAACATTGGCTGATCACTTGGCCTCAGTCGTTCGACTGTGATTACCATTATCAAGGATAAAGCGCACATTGTTGAACATGTGAAAGGATATGCTCCTATGAAAGCGACAGTCATCACCAAGCAGCTTAGTGGTCCAATTATTAAAATGGAAAGCCTATGGACCAAGGAGCGATTGCTTTGGTTGGAAGATCAAAATCAACCGTGTATTCCGGTGAGCTTTATGGTGAGTCAGGAGAAGACAAAAAGATTGTTCAAAGAATTGAAAAAAGAAAGGAGGGAAGAAAGTGAAGAGTTTGTGACTGGTAGGGGCTGATTTATGCGATTTCATGTTTTGGCCAATTACCATAACCTTGAAGTGAAAGGTGCAGCTGCTAGCGGGATAAGAAAGCAGCAAGTGAATTTCCTAAAGCTGAGTTGGCTGAGATAATTCAGGAGGAGGAGGAGAGGGGTTATTTTGTTCAGCAAGTGTTCAACGTGGATAAGACAGGTTTATTTTAGAAGCATATGCCTAACTGCACATACATCGCCAACGAGGAGAAGTCAGCACCCGGTCATAAAGCCAGCAAGGAGAGACTAATTTTAATTCATGGGGGAAATGCTGCTGGCAATTTCAAACTGAAGCCGTTGCTAGTGAATCAGGCTCAAAATCCAAAGGCATCTAAGGGCATTTGGAAGAGTCAACTACCAGTCATTTGGAAGTCAAATAAGAAGGCATGGGTGACACTTGCTGATTTGTCAAACATTCAAGGTGTTGCTAGTGCTGGACAATGCCTGGACATCCTGCCCAGCTTGGAGACTTCCACCCTAACATCGAGGTGGTTTACCTTCCACCTAATACCACGGACCTTTTACAGCCTATGGACCAAGTAGTGATTGCTTCGTTTAAGGTCTACTACCTCCGAAGGACAATTGCTATGGCATTAGAAGCAATTGAAAACAGTAAAAATTAAATTCAGAAGGACTTTTGGAAGTCCTACAGCATCCTTGATACTGTGAAAAACATTGCTGGTTTCTGGGAGTAGGTTAAGATAACTAACACGAATGGTGTTTAGAAAAACACTATTTTCTCAATTTGTGAATGATTTCCATGGGTTTGAGGCTCAGGATCCCAACTTGGAACGGTTCACTAAGGTTTCCAGGGGCATCATGGATTTACTGCAATGTTACAAAGAGATCTTGGATGAGAGGATTCTCTCTGTCCAGTTTAATCTGGAGTAGTATTTTAAGACAGTAGAGAGATGTGCCTCCTCTACCTTAGTTGTCTCTACTATTCCACACTTACTAGCACCAGTGTCTTTACCCTCTACATCGGCTGCCTACTACTTCAGCTTCAACATCACCTTCTGTAGGTTCTGTCTCACCTCCAGACTCACCTATCCCAGCTCCTTCTGCAACTTTCTCTCCACAATAAACCTCTCTCGCCGTCCCTTGCAAATTCCCTTTCAGTGTGCAAGTCAACCAAAGGAATAAAGGTAAGGTGTTGTTTTTTTTTAATTAATGATTACTTTACTTCATGTGATAAGTAATTGCTTTTTCTTTTTTAAATACTTTTTGTTATTAATTGTGACATTTTATTGTAAAGTATACAGTAATGTTTGATGTTTTGGTTTACACTGAAATTCGGGTTACAACGCATCTTAAGAACGAATCAATGCCGTAACTTGAGGACCCCTGGTAAATTTGTTATCTTTTGTGAATAACCGAATTCCTGAACGACAATTAATGAGCACTTGAATTCGTATCCACCATCGTGTTTTTTCTTATCCAAAAGAAACTTATAATATCTGTCCTATATTTCGGCTGACCCCAAAATAACTTGACTATACAAGAAATAAGTTTCCTTGTTTTCTTAACATTTGAGATGAGACTCATCAATTTGCCAATAGGCGTCATTTCTAACACTTTTTCGAGAGATCTTTAATATCCAAAACGTCAACTTTTTCAGCTGGTGTGTTTGTAATGGTTGATTTTTAGCAACTCCTATTACCATGGAAGAAGATTGCTCTAAAGAGGAAACCTCGATCGATAAATTCACAGATCCTATGTGACATTACATCAACTGTAAATCTCGCAGTATGGAAACCATATTGCTTTCAGTGACTAGGCTCTTTTTCTGACATGCTTGACAATTTCTCTATCACGAATTCAAGCAACTTACTCATGACACAGAAAACTAATTGGTCTGTATGAAGATGCCAAAGACCGATCTCCATTATTTGCAAATATTGGATAAACTAATGAAGTTTTTCAACACGTTGGGAAGAATTTCTCCTTTATGTACCGATTGAACAGCGTTGCATGGAATGGATGCAAGTTTTGGTTGCAGCTGTTGAATGCTATGACTGGAATATTGTCAGATCCAGTTGTTTTGTTGATATCAAGGTTGTTGATAATTTTAGTAACATCATGGACAGATCTGTAAATGTCGCTCAGTTATTTTTGACCTTGAAAAATAAGTGTCCCTGGTCGCATAGGATTGAGTTTAATGCAAAGTTCTTGGCAAAGATTTTGGTCCTGTCAGATGATGATGGAATTATCTGGGGCCTGTTAATTATTGTTGGAATAGAAGACGCACATCGTTTTGAGATTTGTTTGTTATTCATCAAAACTCATAGGCACCAAGCCTCTATTCTTCTATTTTGATGTTGAACTGAAGCAAGGCAAGATCAAAAGAGAGATACATGAATGGAAGAAGATGCTCGATAAAAAGAGATGTATGGCAGGGAAAGTAACAGCAGGCAAAAAAAAAAAAAAAGAGGCATGGTGGTGCGAAACTTATATATCTATATGCTTTTCTTCCAGCTACGAGTAGCAAATGACGGTAGTCGCGATTCGAGACTTTGTAGTGCAACTATTCTAGGAAGCAGGGAAGGAATTCCAAATCTAGCAGTCTGAGGGAAAATCTATTTGGGTGGAAATCTTTCCAGCATTTAGGGGTGAGATTTTGTTGCTTGTCGTGTTAATCGGGGTTGAGAGAGCACAAGTGCTATGAATTATTTATTGGTATGGATTTCTAATTTCATTTTTTTTTTTTCACACATAGAGGCCGTAGTTATGTGTTAAACTTAAAAGAAAGGATTAAAATTAAATTTACTAATCAATTTATTCATTCATCACATTAAATGTGTATATTTGGAGGGAGCACTTGCCTGGTAATGCTATTTGATTTCTTTAAGAAACTGATCACATTCATCTAAATTATAAAAGCACTATGTCTACCTGTCTCCATTTTTTCAAACTATGTCTTCTGAAACTAAAAGTCGCAGGGCGGCGCTAGGGGCCCACAAATGATTGGACTTTTTATGGACCGTTCTTTTATGGGTTTTTAGTTGGTCAAAATCGTTTTTAAAGGGTCAAAAATGGGGTTTGCGCATTCATCTTAGTTTATTTTTTAATCAGTTCATATGCATGTCACGTTGGTACAGTGGTAACGTCACCAGCTTTGAATGCTATAGTTTTGCTTTTGGTTTCGTTTCTAGCTGATATCACCGAAATACTTTTTTTTTTTACTTTTGAAATCACGCCTCTATAATAATATATACGAAATCTGGACAAATTAAAATATCATATTTAAGCGTATTTTATGACTGGGCAAAGCCGGGCGCCCTCTGCCGCTAGTAAATTAGTATATGTGAAAGAAATAATAAAAATCCTCTTTGATACAAGATTAGATTTATGTGTATCCTTTTAATAAAAGCAACCGGCAGAAGGTTAAAAGGCCTAGTATGTTACAATCTTTGGCTAATGAGGGTTTTTTTTCGGGCGGGGTGGGGGGTTCGTTGACTCAACGACAGTAGCGCGCGTCAATTGACCCAGGACCAAATTCAAGCTGTTCTAGCCATTTTTCATTTTCCGGGTTAATTATTTGAATGAAGGCTGGTTGTTGTCGAGGTGTTGACAAATGGTGCTTAGCTATGGCTCCCCTGCTTACGTAAACACGTAAGCACTTAAGAGCACTCATACAGTTTCCAACATTTAGTTTTGTACATATTAAATCATTCTGAATAGGGATTTTCGGAAATCCGGCTATGTCGTACAGAGTAAAAGAACCAAAACGAATAAACGACTTTTACACGTAAGTAACAATTAAACATAACAAATGAATACACTAGTTTTGAAAAGAAAATGGAGCCGTAAGAGGAAAACGAGAAAGTGAAATAAACAGGGGTTTCTTTGATCTTAAGTAAAGATATTTACATTATATCTACATATTAATACCGTAGTACTTTTAATGTACGTACGTGTGTCACATTTGTTAGGTTATAAATTATTCGATCAGGAGATCTTATTTATTAAAAAGGAGGATATAAGATAATAGCATACTATGTAAAATTAAATTCGTATATAAATACGCTAATTTAATGTTCGTAGTATATTATCACATTATATCCTTTTTAATAAATAGGATCTCCCGATCACCAAAGACACAATGTAAAAAAAAAAAAAATAAATTAAAATAAAAGAAAGGTATTGCTTTGGGCCGTACATGAAACTAAAATATACCCCCTTAATCTTCTAGGAAGGATCCAAGGGTAGTATCTGTTCAGTCTAAAGATAGTATAATGATATCAGGAAGTTTCTGCTCATGCCATACGTACATACAATAGACATATATCACATACTCCTACAAGGATATTGGAGATAAACTGTAATAATCATATATTCTGACACTACATTAACCAGATTAAATAATTTTACAGCTTTAACAAAGTGCTACAGTAATATCATGGGGTCTCCACGCATGCTGAAATTCCACAGAATGCACAGCAACAATATATTGTATATAAAAGATGCTACTGTGGAATTTCCACAGGTCTTGCTAGTATATATGTATATAAATATAATGGTTGCTACTTCTTGACAGAGGCTTGCCATCTCTTCAAGTTAATGTCGAACGTTTCTTAAACCCAGCTTCACTCTTGCATAATCGGTTCACAGATGCGGCAGGAGGTATTATACAATGACATAGTCAATGATATGATAATGATTAAACCGGGGATGTTTCCAACTGGCTTTCTTGCAATTAGGCAACTGAAACACTGTATTAGTGAGCAAAAGATCGAATTCACTGCAAAGAGACAATAAAAGAACACCATTTTAGTTGAGTTTACCAATTCCATGTGAATCAATGACATTTCTCCAAAATTATGTATCACACGAGCATTGAAGTCACCCAAGATAAGCAGCTTATCCTGTATACAGACCTTGTTAATCTGTCCACGTAAAGAAGAGTAAAACCTCTCATTTAGCTCATCAGATAAATTAAGTGTAGATGCATAGCAACTAAAAAATGTGCAAGAACATAAGTCTGTCATTTATACCAATAGGCAGGGACTCAGGATTTTTGACAATATCATTCCTGATGGCAAAACCAACGCCAGATTCACGTTTCTCAGAACTTGGTTTTCCAATCCAATAAAAAGTGTATCCACCTACAACTTCCTCTTGCTGTCCTTTATCTGCAAACCTAGTTTCGGAAGGAGCTGTAACAGAAATTGTATGATGTTTAACACACGTGCTATGATAGCGGTTTTTCGTTCAAGGTTCTTTGTGTTATCTTGGAGTGTTCTTACGTTCCAAGTCGCAATGAACATATTCGTTCCATTTATTTTGTTTCTATTCTTGATTTGGGTGTAGACATCTGCACCTGATGACAGGGAAAAGAGCAAGTAAACAAGCGTCGTCCGTCAGTACTTTCTGTAGACTCGTTTTCACATCTGTCCCATCTGCTCCAGTGACATGTTTTTATAAAAGACGATCCTCCAAATTTGCATACGTGCATAAGAGCACATGAGATTAAGGCTACAGGCGCCATCTTGGACCCTTTTCAGTATCATGACGCTGCGTCGGCAAAGCGCACACCGAGGCCGTTTAATAGGTTAGCCTGCATTCACACAATTTTCGCTACACAATGTTCATGTTAGGAACTAACAGTGACATCCTTCACCTGTTCCCATCACAATCCCATCATTGCTACATCATGATTTATTGTCAGTTATTTAAAAAAAGAAAAAAAAGGCACATATCGATGTACTAAACCTTAGACTTAAACGAGTGAAAATGGTTCACTGAACAACCGACACTTTGATTTGTTTAAAGTGGTCATTGCTTGTGCTGAATAAAGCACACCCTCTCCCGCGAATCAACATGGTTGGTACAGGCGCACGTTGTGCCATACATCAGATGATAAAAATGATCGCAAGATTTACTTGTAAGAGTGTTCCATCTCCTAGATCAGTTGCGAGTCAACACTAAAGGGCCTGATGCAGCACCGCTGGGCAAATTGTCCACTAGACTGAACTAACAGTCAGTGTCAAGGACCAAGAAATAGCGAGTATGATGCCTAGTTGAACAGAAAGCTTACCAGGGTGGATCAGGCCTTTAGTGTTGGCTTATAACTGATCTAGGAGATTAAACATTCTTACAAAAAATCCTGCGATCGTTTTTACCATATTATATATATATATATATATATATATATATATATATATATATATATATATATATTATACATGGGAGTCACCACTTATCAAAGCTTGAAGGCCACTCAAGGATAAGGGTTAATGAGTGTACAGTAGTCACTTAGACAACAGCGTATTAATAGTCAGTGGTGGAAATTGGATAGAAATTAATTATTTAGGGGTGGCTCAACAAGAAATTGTTTACATCAATGTAAACAATTTCTTGAAGATGACCATATTGTAATCAGCTGGAACGCAGGCCAGCAGAACAGAGTTCTGCAGTTGAGCAGTTCTAGAAAAGAAGCTTTATGGAATTTGTGTTTAGATTTAAGCAGAGATAGACAGTGGGGGGAAATGTTGATGGTGGTTGTAGCTAGGTGAGCATGTTTTTGAAAGTTTGGCAAGGGACTAGCGCTTGCCATGATAATAACGATAGAGCAGAGACAGGTGTGCAACGTCTCTTCTGTGGAAAACAGGTTGCAGGGGGAAAAAAGGGCATCATCTACTGGGGTTCGAAATTAGTTTTGAACTTTGTCAAGGCAGAATAGGGTCTCCAAACAGCTCCTACCCAAACATGTCAACACTGCTCCATTTTAGGACAAATCTGGCTCTTATAAAGAGTACGTCGGGAGTTAGATACATTCTCGAGCAGTAAAATGGTAAGTATTTTTTTTTTTTTTTGCAACCTTAGCAACAGATTTGAGGTAATTCTTCTATTTCACGTCAACAGTAAAGGTCTGATCTAGAAGTTTGTCAAAACAGGGAGCACCTTTTAGACGAGAGTTATTCATATCAATTGGAGTAAGTGGGGATCAGAGCGTTTCTGATGAAAATTTTTGATTTTGATTTTGGATGCATTAAAATTAACCATACACATTTTACTCCATTGCACCACATGTCCAAAGTCAGAGAAGAGAGTCTGAGAGAGATTTTAATCATTATTGGTCTTTGACGTGTTGCCATACTGTCATCTGCATATTTCGACAAATATACTTAGAATGTGATTTGAGAGATCATTGACGAAGATAAGGAAGAGAGTTTGCATTAATACTTTGAGCCTCAGACTTTTGCCCATCGATGACTACTTGTTTAAACTTTATGGTGGGAAAAAATTTGATCATTAAGTAGACATTTCTAGATATTTTGTAACTGGAAATCTTGTGACGTAGACGTATGGTAAATCCCATCACTGATCCTATTATTATTATTATTATTATTATTATTGAAATTACAGTCAGTACATCAGCTGTAAATTTCACTTGAGAAACCATATTGTTTATTACTTAGTAGGTTGTTTTTGCTGAGATGGTTGACAATTACTCATAGCACAGATTCGATCAACTTACTCATGGCACACAGAAGATGAATTGATCTGTACTGAAATGCAGAAAACTGATCTCCAATATTTATAAATATTGGGTAAACTAATGAGTTTTTCGATTGATGCATAAAGGAGAAATTGCAAGAATGAGTGCTAGCTCTGGTTACAGCTTTTTTGAGTACTGTATGATACTCCTACGTTTTTTTTGCAGTGATTGATGACTCTTCTATAGGGGACTTTAGGTTTAAAACATCTAAGTTTAAAGCAACTGGAGTAGTGATATCTGTATGCAATGGTGGCAGCACATTCAAGAGTGTACCAAAGCTGGCTGTTCGGTTTTTGTTGGAAACTTTGGGAGAGTATGTAGCTGTTTATGCCAATCAGTTAAGTCCGATGCTGCATCAGACGCATTCTTTTGAAACATGGAGCGTAGGGGTAATTCCGATATGAACATTCGGAAACTGTCCCAGTCAACCATCTAATATCGGTACACTGTATGATGGAGATGGATATTTTGTTATACTTTGTTTATAGGTTTGAGATAACAGAGTGATCAGAAGATCCTAGTGGAGACAGAACAATTCAGGACATGTAAGAAAAAGATCTAAAAGACTTGCAAATTGTTCATCAGCATCGGGTACCCGAGTCTGTTAATTAAAAATCTGAGTTAGATCATAAGAAAGGGAGAAATCATGACAAAATCCTCCTTTTGTCATTAATTTTATTTAAGTGAACTAGCCATTCCACATTGTGAAATCTCCATAGATGTGAATATTGGCTGAGGGGTGATCAATTTGCTTAACAATACTCTCAAAGATCATTGTGAAAACAGTAAAGGGCAAATATAAATGCTGTGCTGTGAATAAGCGCTATTCTAAAGCACATGTAAAGGTGTTCGGGTGTAACCCCTCACTAATGAAGCTGGTTAGGACCCCTGTTTATCTGGAATTCTCGGCTCATGTCGTCTAGTCTTCTCTGAGGGTTGTTACATTGAATCTTGTATGCTGAAAGCGAATATCGAAGTATACTCTAGTCTACAGAGTTAATTTTCACAAACTTATGTACAAATGCTAAACCCCAATCATCTGAGACCTAATTCAAGATTTAAATCCCATAACCTTAAGATCATCACCCATCACTCAGCCAGTACAATATGTTCTTCTAACATCCTCACATTTCATGTTAAGTTTTTCCCAAATAACAAAATATCTCAGGGTTTTCCAACCAAAAAGCAAATATATCTATTTTGAAAATGAATTAAAATATATCTATATTTATCCACCCTAAATTCCTGAGGCACCTGCCGTTACCCGGGATCGGTCAAAAGCTATCTTAACATAGCTATTCAGCCCTTCCCGGGCCTCTGGGGGGGATCTAAAGCTCCCCAATGAGGGATTACGTCACACGGGGTCTTCTTTTCAGATTCCTATAGACATTGATATCTTACTTTTGGATTATTTTGCATGCGAATGTACTGGATATTAACTTTCGTTTCATTTTATCCTAATTACATCTAATTCCTGAATTTGAGTTGATTTACATTTTAACTTTATTTTTTCTTTTTCTTCCATACTTGATTTGTCCTGCTTTATTTATATTTTATCATTTAACTTTTTTATCAACTTTATTGTATTTTTTGAATATTTGAAATATTTAATTTTTTGAAATTAAAATTTTTACAGTTTTTTTTAATTTAAAATATATTTTTAAAAAGTTTTAAAAACTTTAATATTTTATTTTCTTGTATATTTTATATAATTTTAGCCTTTGTTTTTTTTCTGTCTCTTGTCTCTTTTACCCCCTAACCCTATAAATTTTTTTCTAATCCTAATCTAAAAATCAAAATTTCCATTTCTAATCTGAATGTTTTTAAAGTTAATGTTGTCTTTTTACCTTTACTTTTGTATAATGTTGGCCTTTTCCCCTCTTTTGACGAAAAGCATTTAATTTTGAAATGCCACGGCCTAAAGAGCTTTCTCCATTAGTTCTCATTCTGTAATGCTTGTTGACTTTATAATATAATAAAGCTCCTATGTAACTTTTCTCTCTATCTTAAGTTTATATATATATATATATATATATATATATATATATATATATTACTAGCAGGCTGCCCGCCATTGCCCAGTCGTAAAATATGCTTAAATGTGATATTTTAATTCAAGCAATTTTCTATTGATTATTATGTTGCATAGATATATGTAGTAGTAATTTCAGAAGTTAAAAAATATGATTTGAGTGCTATCAGCTAGGTTCGAAATCAGAATATGTAGCATTTGAATTATCACCAGATGGATAAGAAATAGTTAAAAATGAACCATTTTATATCTAAATGTTAACTCGATTTACACCAAGTTCCATTTTGAAAAACCAATTTTGACTCTTTAGCAGCTTTTTTACCGGCTATCGAATTCGTTCCACAAGTTTAAATTATCTATATATCAGGTTTCAAATTTGTAAATTAAAGATTATTTATCAGAGGAGTTTGGTAGAGACCGTTCTTTACACCGACAAGAAACTTACATATATATTAATGTTAAGACGATTAATCTGAATCTGAATCGAGAGTCGGAAAAATCGGAAATTTTATGGGTATTGGAATCGGTATCGGAATTGGAACAATTTGTGGTTATTTTTCGATGCCAGAATGATTCTTTTGTCTTTTTTTATTTGATTCTATTTGATAGTAATAATGAATATTTATTGATTTTTAAACTACCAGTAAAGCCAAAATTGATAGATTACCCCCCCCCCATACAAGAGTATTTTTAATATATGGTAATTGAAAAAAATAAATAACAATTCTACATTTAAATATCAAGTGGTCTATAAAGAATCGGAATAAGAATCAGTAATTGTATTGGAATCGGAAATTTAATACGCAATCGGGAAAAATATTGGAATCGTCCCATCACTAATATAAATATATGTCACATTTTTTTTTTTAAACGATAATATCTTGGAAATCTAGGAAAATATTTTTCCTTAGAAGATCGCTAACATTTTGTGGACGTAAACAAATATTTATTTACTAGACTACCCGTGACCCGTTGGGTCAGTATGTTATATTAGCTATGGAATTAATGTATGAGCGTGACATTTGTGACGTAAAGAAAATAGTTTTTTATGATATAACAAACATTTCTATGAAAGTATATTAAAATAAAAACACAATATAGATAGATTTTATGGGTCGTTCTGTTTATAATTGTTTACTTTTGGAAAAACATGACAACCATTGAATTATAAGTGGTTTGCCATACTTATAGGTAAATGTGTACTGAACATATTCCATAATATTTAAAGTTAAATTCAAATTTTGATATATCTTAATTTAAACGTGAAAAAACAATTGGGACGCTGAAAACGTACACAGTAAAACAATATGTTTGATTGTCGCGTTGATTATTTATTTGTAACGCAAATTATAAAAACATTTTCGGGGTTATTTATTTGTGTTGGTAGTGTAGAAGAAAATGTATGTTTCTTTAAAAAGGTGTATTAAAAAATGGAGAATAAAATAAAAAAAAATGAAGGTTGTGAGTAAATCACTGTTGTAAAATGCTTTTATGGTTGTCAACGGGTTAAAATAGATTTATTTGTAAGAAAATTGCGTTAAAATAACTTAAACGTAATACAGAAATGAACGATATAAAAAAATGCAGAAAGTATTAACAATTAATTATTTGGATAATTTAAACACGAAAATAAAAAAAATTGGGATGCTGAAAACGTACACAGTAAAACAATACGTTTTATTGTCGCATTGGTTATTTGTTTATGTACACATGCGCAACCGGAAGTCGTAAACCGGATGTTGGTTTACAACAGCCGTCACAAGGTCATTTGAGTTTTATAATTATATAGATTTATTTTATTTATAAAACAGTAATCTATAACACGTCATATCCAGCATACACTGCAATAAAGAAACCGGACCACTATATGCAAGAGGCACTAGAACACAATGAAATTCAATTCGATCATCGCCCGACCACCCCCATCTAGCGAATGTTTATTAAATATTTCTTATAGAAGATAGCGATAAACATTTGTATTTCTAACAAATCGCACACACCATTAGTGTGCCCCTAGAAACAACAGGGATACCTTCCAAACATGGGGTCACGGACACTTGGTCGTAATTAAATCGTGCCGTTTAATTAAGTAGCGGTTATAGGGAGAGCAACCATGACCAATATTTGAAGAGTAAAAAAAAGTTTAGAGTGTGCGGTCGGGCCGAGAAATTCAAATTGTCAAAATGGCCGATTGTCTTGCAATTAATTGAGAATAAGAAGACAGCGTCAACGATGAACAACGTCGCAGCCGGTTAAGGTTAGCGTTAGGGCTAGGGTTAGGGGTTACATAATTTCTCCCCCACCCCTTTCCATTTATTTGCACGTCTTTTATTTTCACTCCCAATTCTCCGCTCATACGCATGTCAATCTCCGTTTGTCCGTTCTATCGTCTATTTTAATTCTTGCTGTCCTCATCTTTCGTTGGCATTCCTCCTCCTTACCTCCACTTCATCACCTTCCTGCTCACACCTTCCCTCTTACTGCCACCCCATCTCCATTTATTTGCGCCCCATTCATTCCCTCTCCTTTATTTATATGTTCCGCTTATTTCTGTCTATTCACATATCGCGTTCGTTCTGTATTTTACTTCACTCATCATTTCTGTTATTACATGTGTGTGTGTGTGTGTGTGTGTGCGTGTGCGTGTGTGTGTGTGTGTGTGTGCGTGCGAGTCAGGATGCGATGAAAAGAAATCAAATAAAGTGCTCCATCGCGGATGCGAGAGCTGAAAATACAAATATTTATTTAAAAAACTATATGTACATATTTCAAAGGCGGGCCAGTGGTTTCATTCTATTGAATCAAATATGAGCGGTTGAATTCCATCAATACAGCCCATCAGCAACTTTGAAAAACGAAACAGCGGTGTTTTTCTATGTTTGTTTACCTTTGCGTTGTTTCGCTTTTTCAAATCTGATGAGTTGCATTGATGTAATTCAACTGCTAATGGTTGATTCAATACAATGAAACTACTGGTCCGCCTTTGAAATATATATATATATATATATATATATATATATATATATATATATATATATATATATATATATATATATATATATAAACCTTTTTGGAAAACCTTTTTTGTTATTGAAGGATTACCTATATAGTATACTAGAACAATCGGTTGTATTAGTGACGTAACCAGCAGTCCACCCGGACGTAAAATACGCTTAAATATGATATTTTCATTTATGCAAATTTTGTGTTTATTATTATAGAGCAAACTTTTTATTGATTATTATATTGTACCTAACATATGTAGTAATGGTTTCAAAAGTTACGAAATCACTTCCCAGCATTAGTCGATTTACTCCTACCAAAGTCAACTTCAAAATTTTTTTTTACCCCTAGCATACACACAGACTTAAAACCAAATCGAAAGTATTCTCGAGCTTCTAATACTCTATATATCAAGTTTCAAATCTGTAGACCAAATATTCAAAGAGAAGGGTGGTAGAGACGTTTAGCACACACACATAAATATGCCTGTATGCTAAAGCGTTTTCATCCTAAATTCTACGCAATTATTCAAGATGTAGAAACTATGCATAAAAAGAATTAAAGGAAATAGTGAAATGAAACCAATCATCTAATAAGAAACAAAAATGAATAATTAATGAATACGCGTTTTTCAAAGGAATATGCAAATTAGTTAACGTTTATGTAGTCACTCGCATATCCATCACGGAGTATATAAGGTCGTCTTAATAATTTTTAAATAGAAAAAATTAATGTCAAAGCGACCCCCCCCTCAACTTTCTAGGTTTATAGATTATATTTCCTACTTATAGAGTTTGCGACCTAATCTTCGGCAACTTGAGCTCGGCATCTTCAGGCAGATAACGTAAGCAGGCGGTGTCGAAGCAATTATCCAATCAGCTGTCAAAAGACAATTTTCAATGAAAGTGGGAGGAAAAAAAATAAAAATGACTTTCAACACGCCATGGCAACGTGAACCCCCTTTTCTCTATGTTAAGAATGACTTTCTATTTAGAAAGCCGTTCTTAACACGGAGAAAGTGCAAATGACGCATTTTGAATTTATTATTTGGAAGTCTTTGCTTCGGCATCCTCCAGCTACTTACGTAACCTACCGGAAGATGCTGACGCGAATTTTCTATAAATTGAGTCGTTAACTGGATAAGTACCTCATATTTGGTGAGAAAATCAAATAAACCCAACAGCTTACAACGAAAGCGATATTAACAATACATTTTTAAACGAGTAAACGGACACATTTTGCCTTTTGCAAAAACTAAAACATGTCTTTTTTTTAATTACATTTTCTAATGTCTAATAAGAAATGGAATTTATTCCTGCGTGCACGACGGAGAAAGCAGTGTAATGTGCGTACCGTCGCAGCTACAAACAAACAAAGCATAAAAAATCTGAATCGACTTTTTTCTTTCTGTTTTAGCAAAAGGCATTTATTATCAGTACTTTCGAAACAATGCCTGCTTCTTGTTTTTTTCTAACTGTTCAATTCGTCTGCCAGAAGATTCACAAAACCCCACCGACTCGACACCAGCTTAAAGAGTCTTTCACTACTACTGCAGGGCCACATGTCCATCTCACCTTTTTTTAAATACATTTTATACATTACTAATATAGTTTTGAATTTCCTTTATTAATATATTCTGGTTAATTTTATACGATTCAAAAACATCAGGATAACGAACAAATGCTTTATTTAACTGTTAAATATTTTAGTTTTTTCCCCACTTTCTTTTTGTCATCCTTATTAATAGGCTAGAAACTGGGGGTATAAAATCTATTAATTTTAAAGTAACGCGAGCTATTCTCAAAAACTGACATAATGGTTCCATAAAACATAAAAACAGGGCAGGTACTACCTTTATTCGGCATACGAACTATTTGAAAGGGAAAAGAGTTTCTTTTATCGAATATTTTATAAAGAAAACTCCCATCTTCAATTTTTATATCTAAATCCAGAAATGTAGCATGTTTTCCTCTATGTTCACAATTTCTCTCTCAACCTCACACAGGCATTAATCAGTCATTTCTCTTTACTTTACACGTCCATCTTTTTTTAACGTGCACTTTGCTTCTTCCAATCACGTGGTGTCCTTTTTTTCTTCTGACGCACACTTTCTAATTTGGATATGTGCTTCTTTTTCGGCTACTGCTGATAATATCTTCCTGCTGATATTTTTCCACGCGCTCATACGCGATCTGTTACAGCAGCATTCTAGCGGAACTATGAGTCCTCTGTCACAAATCCAGAAAAATTGTGCATATATTCTAACATAGTAGACACGTTTACTCATGGGACCCACAACGTGTTGAAGACTCGGTTGCTAAGGAACAGGAGACAAGTAATAACTCGTCTAGCCAAAATAAAGGCTAAAGTGGTAGAAGGGCATAGTCACCAAGACCCCGTCCTAAGGCACTACAAGTCGCCAGCTACGACGACTCTGTATGGAGTTGCAGTCGGCGAATTCGTGGCCCCGGCGACAGAAAATAAGGCGCTTTATAACAATACTATTCAGCTAACCATTTATTATTGTTTTATAATACTTTAAAAATTATATTTATATCCATAAAAAGCTTGTTTCGTCTTTAGGATTCATCAGTGTGGCTATATACGGCTGACACCACAATGAAAATGCTTATCTTTTTCGAGTGTCCGTTTCAATGTGGAATTTTAACATAATGTTGAAATAAACTAGTAAAAATTGTTTTATATTTTGAAAAGTAAAAAAAAAAAAAAAAAAAAACAGACAAAAAACAAACAAACAAAAAAAACCCCAAACAAACAACTTTCTCTTCCTTGCAACCTCTTTCCCACAGGAGAGACGTTACGAGTCTGTCTCTGCTCTATTGTTATTTTCATAAGTGCTCGACTGAACTCCAATCTATGATCCTCATTCGTCAAACTTTCACGAAAAACACTGCTTTATCCAAAACCACTATCAATAATTTTCCCCCAGTCCTTATCTGTGCCTAAACCTAAACGTAGATTCTATGAACAAAGCTTTTTTCTTAGAACTGCACGTCTGTGGAACTCTGTTCCGTTTGTCTGCTTTTCAGCTGACTATAATTTGATTATCTTCAAGTTTAATGTAAACAAGTTCTTGATGAACTGTTTCCACCACGTAATGCAATTTACAAAATTTCCACTACTTACGATTACTACGCTATAATCACATTGACTATTGTACACCATTAACCCTTATCCTCGAGTGGCCTCCGCGCTTTGATGTGGTGACTCCTATGTTCTGTTCCTTAAAGCCATTTTCTGTCATTATTTCAATGATTCCTAGTGTTAGACAAAACATACATGAACAGATCATTTTTTCCAAGAGTTTTTCGTTTATGGAACTCATTACAGTAGAACTGCTTCACTGTAGATTACACAGTAGACTCCAAATATTATGAAAAAATAATTTTTATAAATCGCCGATATAAGTAATGCACTTTATTCCATTATCAAATTTTAATCCTAAAAATTTAACTTTCACTGTATTTAACTAACCCTTTTCCTCGAGTAACTTTTGGCCGTTATAAAGGTGACACATTAGTAATAAAAAGGATCTATTGACCTACATAGATACCCTTGGAAGTAAAAATAAAAAATTAAAAGAATATAAGACAAAATTCACGAATCAGAAGAAACCAAGAGTGCAAAAGCAGAAACCAAGAGTGCAAAAACAGATATCAAGAGTGCAAAAACAGATATCAAGAGTGCAAAAACAGAAACCAAGAGTGCAAAAACAGAAACCAAGAGTGCAAAAACAGAAACCAAGAGTGCAAAAACAGAAATCGAAAGTGCAAAAACAAATTTTAATAAGCAGTATGTACCTATTTACTTGTATCGCTATCTTTTTGTTACTATGTTGCACAAATATATAACATTTATATATAAAATTTAATAAAAACGGAAGAGTTAAACGGATTCGAAAAACTTTTTATGAACATGTATGTAGATCTACTTAAAAAAAGGATGATATTGCCTTCTGATTTCATTAGCCGAGATTCCAAAATCTCGATACAAACATCCAATAATTTCCGCTTTAAAAACAATAAAACTAATACGATTATGTGCGTGTTTTTCTTGCAAGATCAACTTTGTTTACTAAATTAAAATGCCATTTGCAATGCATCACAGAAAGTTTGAAGATCAATAGGTTTTGTGAGTTTTATGTTCAGGTTGAAATCGATACGTGTATTGATAAACGTGGTTTATTAATTTTTTAAAGTTTAGAATCGGCACAAAACTAGAAGAATGGAACACTCAGTCTGGTTTACTAACTATTGCATCGTCCAAGGAAACCCATGTTTTATAAACTTAGATTATGACAATTTAAAAAAAAACACATAAAATAAATCTATAGATTTATTAACTAAAAATAAAAAAAATATTTGTAAAATTGCTTTGGGCAACATATTGGTCAGTGTTTTCAAAAGCTAAACTTATCCCCTAAATCATTTTCAGAAGTGGCGAACTCTACCGAGATCTATTGTAACTCTCCCTATAATATTTATCAGGATAAACTTTTTATGCACTGAACTTTAAAAAATATTCAATATTTTAAGCAAAAGTATGTTTTTTAAAAATATAATCTATCAACGCGTTTATTTATTAATTTTATTATTTAAACAGACCCCGAGTAAAAATAACAAACTTAAAAAAATTGTAATTTATCAATAGAATTATTATTTTTAAATGTTGACACCGATTCATTGTACGGCCACGGCGGCTTCAACAGAAATGAACAAAACCGGATTTTTGTGAACTTAGCTTGAAACGTTGATTAGGGTAAAAAAAAAAAAACAAACAAAAAACAGTCCGGTTCAAATATTCTAGAAGTACTCAAATTTCTTCTCGGATACATGGGGCATTTTATATTAGTAATATAAATATTACCGTTTATTTATAGTTTTCCTAATTTAAAGATTGGGAATAACATCTATAATATAAAGGGCAAAAATCTGTTTAAATGTATGTATGTTTGTATGTCTGCCTACAATTTTCGACAGAGGCGACGGATTTTCACGAGATCGGTATCGTTTTGAAGCTCGACCCTTCGGACGACCAACATCGGAAAATTTGCAAAAGACATTAATTCCTTCACCCGCAACTGGACACTTTTCTACAGGGAGGGTGGCAAAAATTGTTTCTTCATGACAATTTAGTCAAACACGCATGCGCAAAAAATTATTTCTTAAATTAGTTGAAATACAAAAAAAAACCCCGATCTAACTTAGCTCATGCAATCATAGACCAGTCGTTATAGTGATAGTGTCGTTATCTTAAGATTGCACGTTCGAGCCGAGATATCAAATATGTACATTTTTTTTTCGATTTTTAAAGTTTTAATATGAAACAAGGTTATTTATGCCATTTTAAAAAATCACTTTTTAAAAATATTTTTCATCACGTTCGCTGTTTTTTTTCCCGATTTTTTAAAGAAGTTTTAACATTTAAACAAGATCATTTCTTTTTCGTTCGCTTATTCTTTATTTTGCATCACGTTCGCTGTTTTTTGTTTTTCCGATTTGAAAAAAGTGATAATATTTAAACAGGTTACCCCCAACACCTCATCACACCCGGGCAACGTCGGGTACTCCTGCTAGTAAAATATTAAACACATTTTTTTTGTTTATTTTCTTTCAGCCTCTATTTTTTTGGTAAGTGATCATTTAATTGCACATAAATTGGATTTAGCCTATTCTCTTTTTATTTATAACTAATTATTACTAATGAAAGATCCTAAGATGTTGCCAGAAAGAATAAATTTGATTCATTTTTAATGTTTTACATCCCGAGAAAATGACCGAACATTAAATTGAAATTGGATATATATATATATAAGAGAGAGAGAGAGAGAGAGAGAGAGAGAGAGAGAGAGAGAGAGAGAGAGAGAGAGAACAAACCGAGTTCTGTGTTCATCAACGTTTCGTCTTTATTTCGAGATTTCCTCTGGATGTAATAATCTCTAAATGAAGACGAAACGTTGATGAACAAATAACTCGGTTTGCTACTTCTTATTTCTCTTTTTTGTCGGAATGCTATTTCCATTATTCTCATCACCCCTCCCCACACACACACATATCAGTAATAGTTGTATCGGTTGGTTTCCTAGATGTAAATCCAATGAAACTCTTGTGATTAATAAAGAGTGCTCAATGTAGGGCAGAGCTGGTATAGGGTCTGTTTATTATACAAACATTGGTTACATACGCGCGTTTGTTTCTTTTATCTAAACAAGCAAATGAATATTTAAATAAATTGAAAACTAGAAACAAACAGATAAAAAAAGCAATGTACAGAATAATAAATAACGAAACCTCTCCCAAACGCCTACTACTCACATTCAAAAAGTATACAACCCACTTTCTTCCAGAACGCAAACCACACTTTAATATCTTATAAAAACTAATGTAAGTTTGACTTGTTTTAATATCGATCTATTTTTTGTCTGATGAAGTGTTATCCTGGAATTGTAACCAATAATGTTTATATAATAAACACACACACACACACACACACACACACACATATATAATGGTTTATTAATAATCATTTCCCTTTCAAATAACGTGAAGCCAACCCCTTTTTAAAATAGCGTTATTTAGAAAGCCATTTTTAACAGGGGGATGGTTGCGTTAATTAATCTAAACTTTCGCCTAATTATTTACTAATCTCTTGAGTATTTGTAATGAAACATTTCAAAACGAATACGCTTTATATAAACTAAATGTTTTTGTTAAAATGATATTAAAAAGTAAATGGTTTTATTAAATATTTTATAAAAACTAAAAAACATTTTTTTAATCTAAAAATCTATTATAACATTCTATTAAAAGTAAAAAAAATCTGACAAACAGACAAATTCTTTTGAAAATTTGATAAAATAAAAAAAGAAAACCTTTTTGCATTTTCAATTTTAAGAAAATATTTTTAATAAAAAAAATGCAGTTATGGTAAATATTGCGCACTAATTAGTCAGAAGAAACAATATCTCGCTTGTCATCGTTATTCCGTCTGCAAAACTGAAACCGAAAATCCAAAAAGGCAGATAATGTTGACTATAATCTCCAGAAAAATTCGAGGAAACAAGATGGGGGAGAGGTTTGATTATAGATTTTTAAAAATCTATTTTGTCACCTTCATCCACAACTTAAATACTCTTAAGTTTTGCTTACTAAAATGAACTTTTTGCAATGCTGTGCCAATGGGAACTGTATACGGCAATATATAAATGTCTCTCATTATGTAACGTACATACAAAGCGTATTGCCAAACGTTTTTTCTCAATTTTATTCAAAACTACCGGGGGAGAGGCGCCCGGCTTTGCCCGGTAAAATACGCTTAAATATTATATTTTAATTTATCCAGATTTCGTATATATTATTATAGAGTCGTGATTTCTAAAGTAAAATAAAATGTATTTAGGTGTCGTCAGCTAGAAGCGAAACCAAAACTGTAGCATTCAAAGTTGGTGACATTACCACTGTACCAACAGGACATGCATATGAACTGATTAAAAATAAACTAGGATGAACGTACAAAATGCATAACATTTTTTTCAATTTTGACTATTTTCGACCACTTAAAACTATTTTAACCGGTTAAAGACCCATAAAAGAACGGTCCATAAAAAATCCAATCATTTGAGGCTCTTAGTGCTGCTCAGCGAATTTTAGTTTCGGAGGAGACGGAGTTTGAAAATATGGAGACAGACATAGTGAGTTTTATAAATTGGATTAACAGGCTACCTAGCAATTCCCGGGGGATACCTTTTTAATCATTTCCTACATTAGTCGCACGCGAGATCAATAATACTGCAAAAACCTAAACAAATAGTCGATGCAAAATTTACCACCCCAAAATCCATTAATAAAGGGTTGAATCCAAAAATCCAGCGAGTTGAGACGCTGAAAGTGGACACAGTTTAACTAAAATATGGAACGGAACGGAAGTCACTAGACATGAAATACGAAACCACATGGAAATAATTTATTTCAAAAAAATATTTTAGATTTATCTTGTGCTACCATGAAACAAACCAAAAATAATAATAAACTATGATTTCGATGTCGTAATGTCATTGAAGGTACTTTGTTTTATGATACATTATTTGTGATAAAATTTGTTAAAGCCGTTCTAAGAATTAAGAAATATATATTCAATAAAACTTTATTTAAAGAAATGTAAACAAAAAAAAAATATATTTCCGTATCAATAGATTTTAAATATGAAAAAATATTTATAGAAATGCAAAATATGGTTTTGATTTCGTTTCATATTTAGTGACTTTCGTTCCGTACTTAACTAGACCGAGTCCACTTCCGGCGTCATAACTTCATGTACTGAAGTTTGGGATTTAACCTAATAAAGTTAAAAATGAAGTTTAATGGAATGTGCTCTGACAAATTCATAGCACTTGAGTCCCTTCGACGTACATACTCTTGCTAAACAGCAAAATCCCACCTCTTCACTGTTCCTCTCTCTAGATACCGCAATGTTTCTTCCCTCGTACTACTAGACTTTGGATTCCTATCCTTGTTTCCCGCTTGTTCGACTGTACAAGCATGCAAGCGTTTAAATGTAGCCCGAGAAGACCTCTTGCGACTCAACTCTCCACACAGCCCCTTGTAAACCTGACACCAATTAGTAGTCCCTCATGCTTTGTTTGGGGGTGGAAAATAAAAAAGCCATGCTATAAATACGAATAAAACGATGCAATTGCATATTCTTTTACAAATGGTATTATTCTGTAAATGTCCTATAATTCAAAAATGGAATAAACTGTTTAGTTGGGATAGAAAAATGCAATGAATGTTGAACCCTATTTTTAACAGCTATGGTTAATTAGGTACTCGTAAGGAATGGGCATCCAGAGCATTTTAATACTTTTGGAGTACATTGCAAGAATTGACAAAAATCCTGAATCGGTCTTGCGAAAAAAAGTAAAAAGCTGCGAAAAAAAAAAAAAAAAATGTAAAAAGGCAGGAGACACTAAGCATGTAAAGAGCTAACAAATTATTTTGGTGAAAGTGCACTGGGGGACTACCCGAAGATTTACCTTTAAAAAGTTGATTTTTTTTTCTATATATTCATATTATAGTTTACAGGTGTATTCGGATCTGCTGCGAACAAATATCAGTTTATTTTGTCGCTGACACAAATTATTTACACAAGTAACACATTCACTAACCCGTGGTTACTAGTATAGTTAGTTATGTCTGGCCGCCATTTAAAAAAAAATGGCATGTACGACGGTGAAGTGGGTACACATGCGCAGAAATTCGCAGTTATTGAAGAAGACAGAATAGACACCCCCAACATCCCCATGTTAAGAACGGCGGTCGGAATAGACACCCCCAACCTCTCCATGTTAAGAACGGATATCGGAATAGACACACACAACCTCACCCATGTTAAGAACGGCAAGTTTGACAAAAAAAAAAAGAAAAAAATCGTTTTCTTTTTCGCTTGTTTAGAAAAAAAAATACCATAACACTTTTTTCTTGTTAAAAAAAAAAAAAAGATGGCGGCCATTGCATAAAAGCTATTATAGATAGCATTGGATTTTTACCGTGTTACTATTGTACGTTATACTTGTCAGCAAGAATTTAAACTGTGAAATTTTGTTTGCAGCAGACCCGAATACACCTGTAAACATTTGAATAAGAAAAAAAAAAAAAGTCTTAAGGGTAAATCTGCGGGTGGTCCCCCAGTGCATTTTTACCATTATTTTAATCGGTGTCAAAAATAAATGGTACTTGTGCAGAATTTGTACCAGACGTAACTAACCGACCGCTCGGCATTGCTCGGAACATGTCGGCTTTCGTCGAGCGTTGCCGATTATCAAAGCATAACAACGCTACTTATAAAAATACCGAAGAAAACACTTAATAAAATACTAGAAAAAAAATAATAAAAGGTAATTTAGCAGAGAAGCCAACAAACAGCTATACGAAAAAAGTAAATATATACAAAAAAATAAATGTTACTTTAGCCAATAAAACTTAATTTTATGCCTACCTGGCTCATTTGTTTTGGTTTTCAATTAGTATTTATTGCTATTTATTTACTCTCAAAAATTCAGTTTTTCCAAGTGGATTTGGAAAAAAATGGCGGCATATTCTTCTTAGGAAAGCAAGCCTCGTTTTTATTGTTTTTTTGGGGGGGTATTTTTTACGAGAGTCCAGAGCGTACTATAAACACCCCAACCTTCCCATGTTAAGAACGGCTTTCGAGGTTTGGGTTGTTTATTCCGAAAGCCGTTCTTAACATCTTGAATCAAAACGAGACTTGCTTTCCAAAGAAGATGCCGCCATTTCTTTTTCAAATCCGCTCGGAAAAACTGAATTTTTGAGATTAATAAAGAGCAATAAAAACTACTTGAAAACCAAAACAAATGAGCCAGTTAGGTATAAAATTAACTTTTATTGGCTATGGTAACATTTATTTCTTATATATATATATATACACACATTTCGTTGTAGTCGTTTGTTGGCTTCTCTGCTAAATACCCTTTTGCACTTTGACCTAACAATTTAATAAATTAAAGAAAAAAGACCTAACTTAATTTTGCATTCTTATGCTGTAAAGTCGTTTGATTTTTTTACATTTGTTTCGCCGCTTTCAAATCATAAACTGTTTCAGTCATTTCCGGTGTGTTCCGCATCGCAATCAGAAGCATCTGTGTCAATGCGAGTCTTGTTCCACAGAAGTACCCAAACGAAGTATTCAAAAATCTAACAAAAGAGTTTTAAAAACATTTAAACGGACGTGGAAAGCGGCTTATACAACGTTTATTCAGGCACGTTTGAACACACAGGAAACAAGACAGAAAATATTGTTATATGCGACTGTGAAACCTTCTGAAAATCTTTGTCTTTACAAAATAAAAGAACAAACAAAAATAGTTTCTTCTCACTCACCAAGAATATTCAATAGAAAAGGTGCTACAAGTTTTTCTCCCTCAAACATTAACATCCGGCCAATGTGTATTTACGTTCGTGTACTTTGTCGTAAAAACGCTGTACGAACATTTTTTTTTTACAAACTACTTCCGGTTCTCGTTACCGGAAGTGATCAGTATTTGTCCGGATTTACCCAACGACCCTCCCCACATCAAAATAAAACTAACTCGCCCAATTCTACATTAGAAAAAACAAAACAAAAACATAATTCGTATGTTCAATTTTATTTATTACGTACTAGTTATATCTTATCCGGCGTTGCTTGGGAATTTTTATTTTCGTTCATGTTTTGCTGATAAATTCCTTATGTTTTTTTTTCCATTAATTTCTTAAAAAAAACAAAAGACTTTTGGAAAAATTATTCGGCAATCATGCATATTAATTTATTCGAGCCATTTTCTTGTTTTGATCGTCGCAAGTTTCTAAAATATGAATTTTTCACATACAATAAAGAAAATAAAATTAAACTACATAATAAATACGAGTCCATACAAAATGGTGAACATAATGAGCAAGTTCACGAACTTAACTAAAACCGTTTACTTGATATGACGTTGAAAACAGGAAAAAGTTCATATGTATGATTGCATGATTGCATGATTGTTCCATTCACGTTGTGTCATAAAAATTGTGTTTTGCAATAAAAATTAATTATTTTCTATATTTATTCATCTTCCCTTCACACCAAATATGTAATTTTAGCAATAAAATAATAAAAAATACCCAACAATAAAATAATAAAAAAAATACCCAACAATAAAATAATAAAAAAAATACCCAACAATAAAATGATAAAAAATACCCAACAATAAAATGATAAAAAATACCCAACAATAAAATAATATAAAAAAATACCCAACAATAAAATAAAAAAATACCCAATAATAAAATAAAAAAATACCCAAAAATAAAATAATAAAAAAATACCCAACAATAAAATAATAAAAAAATACCCAACAATAAAATAATAAAAAATACCCAACAATAAAATAATAAAAAATACCCAACAATAAAATGATAAAAAATACCCAACAATAAAATAATATAAAAAAATACCCAATAATAAAATAAAAAAATACCCAACAATAAAAAAAATATCCAACAATAAAATAATAAAAAAATACCCAACAATAAAATAATAAAAAAATACCCAACATTTGACACTCAAGTAAAAAAAATGCTTGTGCAACCTTATGAAATTGGTTTGAATCCATGTTGACAAAATCTTCCGTAAGTTATGTTATCTTTTAATTTTATGAGTTGCTGAAACTTGTAGGGCATGTTTTCGTGCGTTTTTCATACAATTTTTCTTTTTACATTTTCACCCCAAACAAGGCACATTGCCACTTTGATGTAGGGAGCTACTATAAGGGGCATAAGCTACAAGGGTACTATGTGGGGAGTCAGATGTCAGTTCACGTTACTCTTGAACTTCTACATGTCAGTACAGTTGGGGAAGTAGGAACCCGGAAGGGAATTCCAAAACCTAGCGGTTCTGGAGAAGAAACTACTGGAGTAGAAGGCTCTCTCACATCTAGGGATCTCAACTGTAAAGGGGTGGGATTTTGCTGCTTGTCAGGTTTGTCGGGGGTATTTACGTCGAGGGGGTACAAGTGCTTGCAGTTCGTTGGAGCATTCACCGTTAAAATACTTGTAGAACAGGCAGACAGATGCAACATTTCGTCGATGAGACAGAGGCTGAAGTTTAGATGACAGTTCAGGACCTATCAGGTTGACGACTCTCTTTTGAACCTTGTCTAGGAGTGAGAGACTAGTAGCAGATGCCCCAGGCCAAATATGACAACAATACTCCATACATGGGGGAATGGTGGCCTTATAGAGGTACAGGATACTTTCGGGCGTTAGTAGCTTTCTAGCACGGTAGAGAGAACCTACCTTTTTCGCAGCGGTCCTGGCAATGCTCTCAATGTAATTTTTCCAACTCATGTTTCTTGTGAACGTTAAGCTGAGGAGTTTAAAAGATGTATTTTCAAATAGAGTCTTTGGCCATTGCTATTGGTGGTAGAGAAGGTTTCTTGTAATTATTGAAGGAAACAAGTTTAGTCTTGGCAGCATTGAATGTGACCATCCATTTTTGTCCGCATTCCACTACAGATTGGAGGTCGTCCTCTATTTTTTCTGCCATTTCTTTAGATATGTGTTCATTTGTTTTCCTGTCGTATCTGTTATAGAGCGTGGTGTCATCAGCATATATGTCCATTTCACAGATAATTTTGTCAGGGAGGTCATTTATGAATATTAGGAATAATAAGGGATAGACCACCGAGGTACTCCCGCATTTATATCATATTGTTTAGATGTACGACCATCGAGGAAAACCTGGATTTTTCTTTTATCTAAGAAGGATTTAATTATGTCATTTATATTTTCCGTTATTATTTAGAAAGCTATTCTTAATATGGGGAGGGGTGCTGTTAACTATTCTTTAGTTCGACCTAACAATTCAATAAATAAAATCTATACAATAAATTTGCCTTTTTGTGTATTGATATTCATATTAAAACCCCCCTTTTTCTATTTGTTTAAGAAGAAATTACAACTTTATAATATATGGGTCGTAGAATTGCATTCATCTAAAAAATATCTATCTAATTTGAATATTCCTTTAAACATTCATTTTAATTAATTCCTTATTAGTTTTTATTAGATTTCATATGGAATGATCATCTTTAGTTAACTATTATGTGTAATTATATTCACGCAGATATTCTACATAATTTATACTTGCGTAATATTTGCGTAAAACTCATTCTATATATATTTATGTATGGGTATATATATTTGTTTAAAAAATTTACCTACCAAACTCCTCTGTCAAATTTTGGTCTACAGACATGAAACTTAATATATTGGGTAATCGCACCCATGCGAAAATTTATGTTTGGATTTTAGCCGGGGAAAATTAGTGCAAAAGTGTGAAAATTAAAAAAAAAAAAAATGAAATTGGCCAGATGAAGATCGAACGACGGCATTACGAATATGCATGCGTAACGTAATAGATATTGGTTCATGTTTTAATTTTCAGCCTTGCAGCAAACATATCTTCATAGCTCAAGCATTAACGTCAAAGGAAAAAAGTAAATCGTAAGCTTATCCTCGAGCGATCTTTGGGCCTTGATAAGTGGTAAAAGAAGTTTTGGTTTCGATTCTCGGTGGTGGCGCACGAGTCATTATTTTTAAACTTTTAAAATTATTGCTATATATTGGGTCCAATATAATATAATAATAAATACGAAATCTGCATAAAATATCATATTTAAGCGTATTTTACGACTGGGCAATGCGGACAGCTTGCTAGCAATAAATAAAAATTCGCACAAAACTTGATAAGGAAGCGATTCAAAACAAAAACTTAATTTGACAGAACATCGATTGCTTACCATTCTGGTTTGCTCAACTTTATTTACTTTAATTATTATTTTACACATGAGACAAAGTAAGAAGATAAGTTTCTCGATATTTATTTACGTGGAATCGTCAAAACTTAATTCAAGTATAGTAGGATTTACGTTGTGCACTTATGCATTAATACCAATGAGTAATGCATTGAACTCTCCAGCTATGGTTAAAATAACGGATCCTTTCCATTGACAATATTTTTTACTCTATGTTACAAGAGGTTTGATTGAAAAAACAAAGAAGTAATTTTAAAATTTTATAAACTCTTACTGAATATATTACTGGAATACAATTATAGCTAAAGAGCTTAGCATTTCACTTTTTTTTTTACTTGGAAGTCACCACTTATGAAGGCCCGAATGCCATTCGAGGATAAGGGTTAATGAATGTAAGGTCGTCAATAGTGTAAATTGGGTAGAATTCGATTATTTATGGGAAGGGCTAAACAAGAACTTGTTTACATTGGATTTGAAGGCTATCATGTTGTATTCAACCGGGAAGCAGATCAAGGAACAGTTTCACAGACAGACAGTTCTAGGAAAGAAGCTTTGTTCATGGAATCTCCGTTTAGATTTAGGCACAGATAGAGAGTGGGGAAAATAACACATAGTAGTTGTAGCTAGTCGAGTGTTTTTGTGAAAGTTTGGCAAGGGGTGACTATAGATTCGAGCTTAGACGAGCATTTGCCATGAAAATAACGATAGAGCAGAGACACGCTTACAACATCTCTTGGAAAATATGTTGTAGAGAAGAGAAAAGGTTGTCACCTACTAGATTTCGAAGAAGGTTTTTAACTCTATCAATGATGGATAAGCTCCTGTCCAGATGTGGTAACTGTACTTTATTATAGGGCGTACCTGGCTTTTACACAGATAGAAGATTGTGTCGGCAGTGAGATACCGACTGGAGCGATCTTGGCAACAGATTTGATGCATGTGTTTCATTTTAGATCAGGAGTGAAGGTCAGTCCCATTTTGATAAAAGTGTATACCTGACGACAAATGTAAGAAACAACAAAATGATCATCAAATTTATCAAAAGGTCATTTAAATAACATCTTGTTTAATTCTTAGGCTGTGTGTACCGAGAAATCATGTTAACAAAAGCGTGCACCTGGCCAAAAGCAAGAACAATGAAATAATAAAAGGTACCAAAAGGTCACTTGAATAAACATTATGCATCTGACAGGCACCTGCAAGTAAAAGCAACAAACTTGAAATTGTCAAAAAGAAAAGTAAAAAATATGATGTTTGAAATGACATTTTCAACAAAAGGTTACACAGGTGTAATCAAACTAAGGTTTATCAAGTGAAACGAGAATGACTGAATAAAATACCTTTGGGGATGGCTATTGACGATTTGGGCTCCATATGAATCACTTTGTCATCTCCTTCCTAACAACGGACAACCGATCACCGTCACTACCCTGTTTCAGTACCCACTGTCATCTGGTTGCCTACTGACGTCCAGCTCAGACTGATCACGATCTCCAAACCCTACTTTCAATTTTGTACTTTTTATTTGTAAATAAAACGAGTATCAATTTCTGTCATTCTTCTTTTGCTATTGCCGTTATCTGTCTGCCTCTGTGTCTACGGTTGATTGGCGCACCTCCATACCGCCCCGACCCGCTACAACTACGTTTTGAAACTACTGAGAGATTGGAGAAATTAAGTATGGCGATTGTAGATTGGGCCAAGAAGAAAATCGTCGAAGACTGACGCGACCAGACAACTAACGACGGACAACGTTTGGGATTCCTTTTTCTACGCCACATGGCGGTATCACACCCATTCTTCCATCCGCACAGAGCTGAATTGATTTGCATCAAATACTCGTCCTGTGTTGTTTTATCAGAGCGCGATCACGAAGGTAATCACCGGATCAAACTGCAATTTGCTTGTCTGTTTTAAGCGAAATCATCTCTATTTCGATCATTTTAGGATTTTTTCTAATTGATTCCTTGTATGATATTATCGACGTCTCCCTTAAAAGTGTTATAAATTTAAAAAAGAGGAAAAAATAATAAAAAGAGGAAATAAGTTTATCAGCGGAACAAATGTGTAGGAAGTTGTTCAACGCACACAAAAAGGAGCTAAAATAGGATTGTTAATCAAGGTGTGGCAATAACGGAAATAAAAGACCGATCAGTATATTTTAGAGTTACTTTTAGGAGTGGTTATAAGATTTTGCGACAGTTTACGATAGATAGGAACAGTTTACGAGAGTTAGGGAAATTTACAGACAGTCTTGAGTTTACGACAGTTTTTGAACTGAGGACAGTTTTCAGTTGGACACAGGAGAATGCAAGTTGTGGCTCGAAGCAGATCGAGATGAGCTGAAATTAACTTACGAACACGGCCTCAAAAGACGATTATATAGATATAGTCTTAAGCCTGTAGTGGGTTGATGGTGTCACACACCCACCCAGAGTGCAAATGATACTTGCAGAATGTGTTGGAGTTTGTGTTTTTGGTATTTTGTTTTATTTTTTATATACTTATTAACCGTTGCGTAGCACGTGGTCTTATTACACTTGTATACGATCGATTGAACACAAGTTACTATTTTACGCATTTGGCAGAAACATTTTGATGAGCAATGTCAAGATGGAAGAGTCCGTTTCACCTGTGCAGCATAGATTTGTGTTCGACGCGAGTCTAAAAGACAAGCAATTATCGCGGAAATTAGTTCAGGCCGAGCGAAGACGGAAGAAAAATATCCAAAATGGAGTCGTTTCCGCCATGACCCATTTCTTTAACAATTGCAGCCAATAAAATTGAAACGGCGCAATTATCTCATTGAAATCTTTTCAGGCAAAATCTTTTGGAAGGAATTTTGTTTTGAGTATAGATGGATTCAGTGCGTTGGTGGTTGAGTGGGTTGTGCTTATTAGAGGCAGAGGGGAAAATACTTGAAGGGAGATGAAAGAAACGGGTGTGAATGAAATATGAAAGAAAATATATGAACATAAAAAAGATGGCGGTGGAATAAGATGAATATAAGACAAGTTGAGAGAAAAAAGGGAAAAAAGGAAAATGGCCGATCGAAAATGGACGACGGTAGGAATAATTGGAAGAATTTTGGTAAGGACTTTAGGGTAAGAATGTACAGAAAGAATATGGAATTGGGAATGAGGTTTAGGGGTAAATGACCGAGAAAAATCATAGGAATGTATGTGATATGTAAAGGCTGACACAAGGAGGAAAATATTTCTACGGGGAAAAAGTAAGAAAAGAAAAAGAAATATGAAAAATAACGGATAGAAAAGTGGCAAAAAGTGGGAAAGAAAAAAGAACAGCAGATAATAGTGACTGGGGGAAAGAAAGAAGAAAAGGAACGACTGAGAAGTATAGAAATAAAACAAGAAAAAAGAAAGAAAAAAGAAAGAAAAAAGATCAAAGAACGTCGGAGAGAACGACATAAACGCACAGAGAAAGAAAGTGGGGAAACGAAGAAACAAATCAAGAAATAAGGTAACTTAATATTAACAGGCAACATAAATTAAAATAAATGCGTTGAAGACATTTCCAAGGCTGTTGCAAATAAAGTAGGCTCCTTCTACAGTGATATAAAGGTACTCACATCCGACATTACCCTGCATCTCTACAAAATCACTATTCGCATATGCTTAGAGTATTATTGGCACATTAAAACTGATGCATATGCCACTATTGTCTCGCTCCTAAACAGGGTACAAAAAGAGTCTCCAATCTATTATGTTCCTTACTATCAACCAAGCTCCAATCCATATCCCATCGCCTCAATTTTGCATTCCTGTGTTTGTTTTACAAATACTTTAATGTAATGTACCCAGCGAACACACAGCACTTGTGTTCCCTTCGACGTAAATACTTCTGACTAACATTAAAACTAACAAAAATCTAACCCCTTTAGCTCTAAAGATCCCTAGATGCCGAAAAACCTTCTAGTCTAATTGTTTCTTTCCTCAACTTCCATAGACTTTGCAATTCCCTTTCTGTTTTCTGCTTCCCCGATTGTACTAATATGCGGAAATTTAAATGTAAAGCGAACAAACATCTTGCTTCTCAACTCCTTCATAATGCCCCGACAGACATGGTTCCAAATAGTAGCCCCTGACGTCGAAATGACAGTAAAAAAAAAAAAAAAGCAAAAAGAAAAAAAACAAACAAATAATAATCTTTTATGGTTGACAAACCAAGGTATGGAAAAATAAATAAAAATAGAAAGAAAGTTGAAAAAAAGAAGGAAGAAAATTAAGGGGAAAATAGGACGCAAATGAACTGAGATAAGAAATAAGAAGTAGACATGTTATCTTCATAGTTGTTCCTATATACTTGCCTCCCCACGAAGGCAGAGTTAGATAAGAACAAAAATAAAAATTGTCTCAGTCATGAAGGATTTCTCCTTCACTGACCTGAGACAGAAAACGTAACGTACAGCATTAAAACAGAAACTAGACTGTGATTTTGTTTCACGACGTTTCGGTCAACTATTCCTCTGGCCTTCGTCACCTTGTAACCCTAACCCTAACCCTAAACCGCCACGGGATAGGAATGCTCACTTAACTGTATCCTCAGTAATCACTAGGGCTATGACAACAGCATATTCTTTTCCTTGTTTTGATTCTCAGCTATATATCCATTGATATCTTGTATATTTTTATGTAGAGTGATGTGGTTCTTGGTTGATTAATTGTGTATAACTGTGTCGGATATATACTCGAGAGTAAAAAACAATGAAAAGAATATGCTGTTGTCATAGCATATGTCATATTACTACCTTCCATAGTTGTTGTCGTTTCAGGTGAGCATTGTCTGAAGATAGCGGTTTCAATCCTACCCAAATCAGGTCAGAGGATTAGTTGGCCAAAACACGGTGAGACGACAACTATGGAAGGCAGTAATTACTGAGGATACAGTTAAGATACTCAGCATTCCTATCCCGTCGAAGTTAATCACTTGACAAAGGCCAGAGGAATAGTTGGCCAAAACGCCGTGAAACAACAACTATGAAGATGAGGGTAAGTGTCCGCAAATAAATAAATAAATAAATAAATAAATAAACAAATAAATAAATAAATAAATAAATAAATAAATAACTCCTCTCGAAGGAACTTAATCATAAAAATAAGAAGCAGGAAGCCTATTAGAAACATGTTAGATTTGATTTTGGTTTGGAGCAAAGTGTAGTATTTGTTGTGATATTATACTTTGTCTTTTCTGTACTCGGTCAGTGAAGGATAAATCCATCTAGACTGAGGCAATTTTAATTTTTTGTCCCCACCATGAATTCCCCTTTTTGAGGAGTTGGATATTCTCTACATTAAAAACCGACTCTGTGTCTAACTACGCTTGTACACACAATAACCCTTATCCCCGAGTGGCTTCCGGACCTTGATAAGAGGTGATCCTCCATGTGAAAAAAAAGGCGAGTGATAAAGACCCTAATTGTAATGTATTTACTTGCCTTTCAATAAGCATAGGGTTAATACTACACGCAAACAAAGAAAATTAGACACAGTTTGATAATTTGAAAATGTTATACCGGCCTTCCTTGAACAGAGGAATTTATACCGATTAGCACTATAAATAGCACTAGTAATTCCAACACCGGTGAGAGAGATGCGACTGCACTTCAACTGCTAACCGAGTGCCCAGCAAATATACACGCTTTCCTATCTCTGTACATTATTGTTAATGCACTTGTTCCTTAACCGAACCTGGACTTGATTGTTCTTATTTTCACTGTTCTTCTAGGACACAACAGAAAACTTTATCATAAAAATGTAAAACATATTTCTTAGTACACAACGCAGGTGATATAACTTCAAATTTTGTATGATTTTCGTCGTTTTTGATATTTTTTCGTATCTGTATTTACTAGTTATCAAGTGTGTCTCCGTGATGTGAACCCTTATTACAACATATACTGCAGTTATTGATAATAAAGCTTAATCAGTGTTAAATCACCAACACCCTCACAGAGATTCAGAGAAAGTCCCCATAGATAATGACCAAAATAAAAAAAATTGACCCGCACATCTCAACACACTTGATCCTGGATCAAGACATTAATTTAATAGATCTTGATGTTTTAAATTTTTTTTATACTCGCGTTCACCTCTAACAATGCATCTAGCCACTTGGACATAAGTATCTACTATTTGAGACCTTGCCTAGGAAAGATTAACAAGATGTTGGTTTACATTACATTTAAACTTATGCATGTCAGGGAAGCAAATAGAAGGAAGGAAATTCAAAAGTCTAGCTATTGGAGGGAAGAAACTATTAGAGTAGAAAGCTTTCTGGCATTTAGGGATTGCAACAATGCAGGATATGATTTTGTTGCTAAGCGGCGTTGTCAGGGATATGTAAGTCGAGGGGGTACAAGTGCAAAGAGTTCATCAGAACACACTCCATTAAAATAGTTGTAAAACAGGCACAGAGATGCAAAATTGCGGCAATAAAACAGGAGTTGGAACTTAGTCGACTAAGTGAGACCTATTAGATTGAAAACTCTTTTTAGACCCTACCCAAGAAGGAGAGACTAGTGGTAGATGCAATAGACATTATCTTTAATGGTATAAACTTTCTGTGTTCAGGGGTTTGCCAGGAGAACCTGGCATGAGGATAAATCGTTCGGCAAGTAAACCCTGACTAAATATTCTAAAATAACATAGTATTGGCAGCTCAAATAAAACCTCCTCGGAATTGCTACTCGAAACAGGAGTATACGAGTAACAACGTACCTTTTACAAGTGATATTGCATGGAGTCCCGATTTCGAATCTCGCTAGATTCAGCCGCTCTCATGAGTCGTAGACGACGAAACATGTGTCAGTGGATAATAATATTTAAAAAAAAAAAAAAAAAAAAAAAAAAAAAATATATATATATATATATATATATATATATATATATATATATATATATATATATATATATATATATATATATATATATATATATATATATATATATATATATATATATATATACACACACACACACACGTTTTATTTTTTATTACCGTAACTTTCTGTTAAGTTACATTATTGTTTCCGCTACCCGGCCGTTTTTTTTGCAAAAAAAAATAAAAATAAAAATAAAAATAAAAAACCGCCGGGTAACGGAAACACTAATGTAACTTAACAGAAAGATACGGTAATAAAAAATAAAACGCATATTTGCTCTACAACAGTATTGAGCACTTTCTTCAGTTTTTATTAATTACCATTTCTACTATATATATATATATATATATATATATATATATGTATATTAACACGGAGACCAACGAAGGTTTCACCCTCTCATATTTTACTGCCATCGAAATCAGTGAAATCGCTCATTTTTAAATCGAATCAATTAATTGCCTCCTCTAGTTGCTGACCCACCGCGGTGCATCGGCAGGAAGCTCCAATACGTCCCTGCACTGACTTCATGTGCATTGCACCATAGATAACTTACTGTTGTTTTTATAAAATATTTTTTATATACCTTTAATTAAAGTTTAAAATACTAAAGGCAAATATCATGGTTCAATTGTGCTATAAAAAGAAACATTCATTTTGAACGCGCTTCTGTCATATCAAATAACCTTCTGTGGATTTTATATGTCGGCCTTGCTGCTTGTGCAGCAATAAAACTTCTGAAATACATTTGTAGTGTTAGGCTGTATAAGGCGTTAAATATTAAAGATTATCGGTACTCATCGAAGATATTCTGATACAAAAACTATCGAAGAACACTGCTAGATACATAAAATACCTTCGTGTGAAATTTCAAAATAATCGGCCCAGTCTTTTAAGAATCATGAGGGAACGAACTCTCACACACAGGAGGTACGTCAATCACCGGCGCATTTAAACAGAGTTCGCATGGCAATGTCTGTTTAGGAAAAAGTAAAGACGATACCTTTTGTTGAAAAAAAACAAAAAAAAAAACAAAAAAACAAAACAAGCGTTAACATAATTTTTCGAAACTCATAATACATACGAGTCGACAACTATTTCAATTCCAAAGTCAAACAACAGGGAGGGAAAATGAAGCAGTTGACAGTCTCTTTGAAGATGGTTGATGTAATGTAGATGTAATGTAGATGTGCGAGCACACTAAAGCCGATTCATTGGAGGAATTTCGTAATTTCTATTTCTTTTTTCTACATACCATTTGCTTGTTGATAACGGAGTTCCAAATCATTCGACAGACGTGGACTGAACGGGATCTTAACAGCAACTGATTGACTGAATCACTAGTTTATTAATTTTATTTATTTAACGACGTTTCCGCCAACTATTCCTCTGGCCTTCGTCAGATGGAAACCGCGACGGGATTGGAACTCCAAATTACCTAACTGCATTCTCAGCAATTACTGCCATCCATAGTTAACGTCTCACCACGTTTTGGCCAAGTAAGCCTCTAGCTGGCTTTGGTTAGGATTGAAACCGCTATCTTCAGATAATTCTCACCTGAAACCGTAGAAATTCAACGTCTCTATCCACTGCGCCACGGGCCCCAAAGAATAGTTAACCAAAACGTCGTGAAACAACAACTAAAAATGATGATGATAATAGTCCGCAATAAATAAAATTAATAAATAATACTCATCTCAATAATGAATTCCAATTAAATCATATATGACTGATCAATGTCCAAAATAATGGTTGCTTTTATCTTTAGTGCTAGAGTTTCTTTCTTTCTTTTTTTGTTTTTAATTCAACCTGATTAACCACTGGTCTTCCTTCATTAGAATACTCTGCTGTTATCTATTTGGGGTGATAATGATCTTGGATCGTCATATCCTCACATTTTTAAGAGAATTTTTTAAAATTTTATTTTACTTACATCCCTGTTCTAAATTCTCGATTCCAATTCTGATTCTAAAATCTCCCAATCCCTTTAACTTAATTGGGAAAGTGTATTTAGCGGATAGTCCTTATCCTTTAAATGCAGATATATTTTGTTTTAATTTGAAAAGCTTCTTGTGAAATTTAAGTCTATATTTTGAACTTTTGCCATTTTCCACTATTTATCCATTCGTGTCACTTTTACCTGTGCCATTTTTACCTATACCATTTTTACCTATGCCATTTTTACCTATGTCATTTTTACCGGACCATTTTTTTTTTCGTTGACAATTTTAGCTAAATTCGTTATCTATATATCTATACAAGTGAAAATGTGTGTATGCAAGCACATTTTTTTAACGTACATACTTAACGAATTTTTGATCTATAGATTTGAAATTTAGTATATAGGATATTCAGGCATGTGGAAAACTTTTTAATCGATTTTCATCCGGAAACAAGGGCTGCTAAGAGGTCATCGGATTTCTATCTGTTTGTCAACTGTTTCATGAATGCGCATGCGTGAATCGTTCACATGACAGATTACTTATGTTAAGAATAAGTAGGCTTGAAAACAATTTTTAAAGATAATGTCAAGCTGGCCTAATGGTTATCGTAAGTGATTCATTTTCTTTAGGTTTTGGTTCCGATATCAGCTCGAGTATTTTTTTACTTAAAAGAAATGAACTATTTAGAAAAAAAAACCATAATACTTGCATGCACATGTCTCAGTTTTTATCGTTTTCTTTACTTCATTTTTATTTAAAGGAATTTAGCATTACATTTAATACCTGCCAAGTATTTCTCTTTATAATAAATAAGAATTATGCATTAATTAAAATCTATTTATGCATATTTTACGACACAGCAACGTTGGACAACGTGCTAGTTATCTATAAAATTATAAAACTTTCTGGACTTTGCTTGCTTGCTTGCTTGCTTGCTTGAACATTGCCATTTATAAACTGATTATGTCTGTCTGTTTGTTTCTATTTTTTGCTTTTCGGTTTTTCGGTTTCGATTCTGACTCATGGCATATAATGGCATCTTTTTTACTTTTGAAATCACGACTATATACAGTAGAACCCTGGGATAGGTGGCCCAAGGATAGATTTTATTTCAGTTTAAGATGTGGAATACCATGTTTTCCGGCCCCTGGTTACGGTATTTATTATTTTTAATGTTATTTGATTATATACATGTGTATTATATACTGTACTGTATTTCGTATTATTTGGATTCATCGGTCAACTGTTCTCATCTTGAGTGTGATTTTCATAACGTTTCGGCAGATGTAGCCTCCGACCCTCTTCAGGTGTATCTTGTCGAACACGTGAATGTTTCTGTTGAACTCGGGAAATTGGACGCAACTTTGGACGGAACGCTTCATTTACTTCACGGGGGGTAGCATGCTCTTGTTCCGTCAGCCATAACTGGATAGAGATCCTAAGTAATTCACAATTGTATTTTTCCTTAAATCTTCAGGAAAATATCACTTTTTACAGTTGATTTTCCAAGTACTTGGGTACTTGCTGCAATTCCGATACGCATTTTAAGAGCCTTAAACCTATTTTATCCCTAGTTGTAAATATCACCATTTATTACTAATTATTACTATATATATATATATATATATATATATATATATATATATATATATATATATATATATGTACTAGACTATCCGTGACCTGTTGGGTCAATATGTTATATTAGCTATGGAATTAATGTATGAGCGTGACACTTGTGACGTAAAGAAAATGGTTTTTGTGACATAACAGAAACATTTCTATGAAAGTATATTTAAATAAAAAGAAAAAGAATATAAATAGATTTCTATGAGTCTTTCTGTTTATAATGGTTTATTTTTGAAAAAAAATCTACAGCCATTAAATTATCAGTGGTTTGCCATACTTATAGGTAAATGTGCACTGAACAGATACCATAATACTTAAAGTTAAATTTAAATTTTGATATATCTTTTAATTTAAACGCGAAAAAAAAAACAACAACAATTGAGACGCTGAAAACGAACACAGTAAAACAATACGTTTTATTGTCGCGTTGATTATTTATTTGTAACCCAAATTAAAAAAAATATTTTCGGGGTTATTTATGTTAGTAGTGTAGAAGCAAATGTATGAATGTTTTTTTTTAAAGAAAGGTTTATTAAAAAATGAAGAATAAATTAAAAAATAAATAAAGGTGGTGGTTAAATCGCCGTTGCTCTTATGGTTGTCAACGGCTTAAAGTAGATTTATTTGTAAGAAAATTGCGTTAAAATAACTTAAACGTAATACGGAAATGAACGATGTAAAAAAATAAAATGCAGAAAGTATTAACAATGGTTTATTTGGATGATTTAGATGCGACCCCCAAACAATCGGGACGCTGAAAACGTACACAGTAAAACAATACGTTTTATTGTTGCGTTGATTATTTGTTTATGTACGCATGCCCAACTGGAAGTCGTAAACCGGATGTTGGTTTACAAAACCCGTTACAAGGTCATTTGAGTTTTATAATTATATATATATATATTGTTTGGAGGTGTATGTTGAGCATAAAAAAGGTAAAATTTTTTAACTTCGACCCCTATTATGACCCCTTAACAGTTTTTGTTTTGGGCTCAAATCAAGTTATTAAGTTAGATCCATGTTCAATGAACCTATATCTAAAATTTCAAGTGTTTAGACCCAAAATTGTCGAAGGAGTTTGGTAGAGTTCTCAAAGGTCAAATCGTTGAACTTTGGCAAATTTCTCAGCCAAATTTCTGGCCGGAAACCGATCACAAAGATTTTCCCAAATCTCAGTACCCTGTATATCAAATTTCAAGTCTGTAGACTTAAAATTGACAGAATTATTATGTAGGGAAATGTACACACACACACACACACACACACACACACACACACACACACACACAAACACGTTCACTTTTATAGATATATAGATACACTAGCAGTTCCGCCCGGCGTTGCCCGGGCCCTATGTAATGTTCATAAGGTTATGTGCATATGTATATATTAAAAAGTGTGAATATGTAAAGTAATGCCTTTCTGTATAATAGTCTTCCTTAACTACCATAGAGAAAAGACACAGAGGCATTTTCACTTTTATAGATATATAGATAGAATTGATGCAATATATAGTAATGATTTAAAAAGTATAAAAAAAGACTCATGCGCCACCACTGAGAATCGAAACCAAAACGTTTAGCTCACGATTTATTTTGCCTCTGCCGTCAATGACTGGGCTACGAAAACATGTTTACTGCAAGACTAAAAATTAAAACATAAACCAATAGCTACTACGTTATGCATTCGTAATGCCGGCGTTCGACCTTCACCTGACAAATTTCATTTTTTTAAAAATTTTCACACTCTTGCACCGATTTTTCCGGGCTAAACCCCAAATATAAACTTTTGCATGGATTCAAATACCTTATATATGAAGTTTCATGTCTGTAGATCAAAAACTCTAGGAGGAGTTTGGTAGGCAAAATTTGTTAAACAAAAATATATACGTATGCATAAATATATATGGAAACAATTTTGTGTTTACTATAAACTTTTTACGCAAATATTATGCAAGTATAAATCATGTAGAATATCTGCATGAATATAATTACACGTAATAGTTAACTAAAGATGATTATCCCATTAGAAAACCGAATAAACTATTAGGGAATTAATTAAAATGAATGTTTAAAAAAATATGCAAATTAGCTAGATCTTTTGTTAGTGAATGCAATTCCACAAGCAATTTTTTATTAAATTTTTATAATATATAAGAAAATTGTATTTTTTATAATATATTTTTTATAATATATAAGAAAATTGTATTCGTTATAATATATTTTTTATAATATATAAGAAAATTGTATTTTTTTTTAAATGAATAGAAAAGAGAGTTTTTAATATGAATATGAATATCAATACACACAAAAGGAAAACGAATTTATAGGAATATATAATATATATATATATATATATATATTAAACTTATTACATTACTTATCTATTGTTTATAATTAACGGTTCCCATATCGTATTACATTCTATACTAGGTCTACTTATAAATTGGTTATTCCTCAGAGTATGTGTTGCTTCTTTCAGTCGTATACTCTCCACCGTTCTTCTCTGTCTATAATTTTTACTTCGTCCCATAATGGTAGATGTTTTCCCTTTTCTTTCCAGATATAGTCAGCTATACCCGACTTTTCAATCTCTCCACGTACTGCGGCTTTTCGTTGTTCTTTAAACCGTACTTTTAGTGGATGACACGTCTCACCTTTGTATAGTTTTCCACATTTACATGGGATTTCATACACACCGTTCTTAGTCACGATTTTTTCTGTAGATGGCTTAACTCTCACAAGATGTTTCCGGAGAGGTGAATCACTCCTGAATACTGTCCTGATGTCATATGGATTACATATTCATTGAAATTTTTCAGACAAGCCCATCATATATGGTATACAAACTGTGGTGAGTTTCTGAGTGGTGTCCTTTTGTGTCTGTTCCAGACTTCTTGGAGCTGATGTCATGCTCTCTGGAAAGTTGTTTTGGTAAAGGATTTCTCTTAAACTGTCCATCTCCTCTTGATATGCACTGCTGTTACTTCATATTGCTTTTGCTCGGTGTTGTAGGCAATGGACGATTCTTTTCTTTATAATATATGGATGGTGGGGAGTGAAGATTAGGTCCTGTTCAGTAAAAGTTGGTTTTCGGTATACAGATGGCATAAATCACTGACCAGTGCGGGTTATCAGCACATCTAGGAACGATAATTTGTTGTTATGTTCTTTTTCCATCGTGAACTGTATAGTCGGACGGATCGTTCGCATGGTCTAATAATGTTTGAACATCTTCCTGATGGAGCCAGAATATGAATGTGTCATCTACATTTCGCAACCACATTGTTGGCTTTAGTGGTGTTGATCATAATGCCATTTCCTCATATTCCATGTATGCATTGGTCAGTACTGGGGACAATGGTGATCCCGTCGGCCGACCTTCTTCCTGCTGATATATATCAGATCCCATCCGAAGTATGTAGTTTCTATACAGAAGATCAACATCTCCATTATATTGTCAATTGGGATGCAAGTGCGTTCCTTCAGTTAAGCATCAGAAGTCAGCTTGACCCACACCACTGTCAGAGTCTCATCAGTGAGTACTTTTATGAACAAATAAAAGTGTCGCTCTAAAGGAAACAACACTAAAGCTTTATTTTAAAACTTTTATTGAAAAAATCAATTTAGGTCTCTTTATTGTGTAGTAGAGCTGACATCTATTCAATGTAGCCGCATTCAGTCTCAATCACCGCCTCGATACGGGGTTGGAACTGAGAATATGCCTTTACCACAAGCGCCGGCAGGAGCTGGCTTTGATGTTGTGGGAGGTCATGTTGGTGATGTTCTCGACGTATAACCAAAATGGAGTGGTCCAGCGGGTTCAGGACGGGGGAGGTTAGTGGGAGAAGGGTACAAAGTTGTAGCACTCCTTCTGAAACGAAGCCTGGGTCTCTTTGAACTTGTGGGCCGGCGCCAAGTCATAGTGCCACACCCAGGGACTGCCAGTGGCCACCTGATTGCACCAGGAGATCACCATAGCTTCAGCACATCCAGGTACATTTTGATGTTGACTTTCAAACCGACTTCGAAGATGTAATGTGGCATTATGTGATCCTCACTTGAAACGACACCAAAGACAATAACCATGACCGGAAACTTAGTTTTCATCATCCTGGACACGCACCTATTATTTGTGGCAATCCACCGATGCGTTTTGAGGATGCTGGCAATGGTCCTGTTGTCATAACTTAGATCGGTAGAGAGCATTTGTACAGCGGCGCATCTCCAATCTCGCTCGTTGAACATTGTGTCACTTTCAGACATGATATAAATTTCCTATCGCTCTTGGCATTCGCACAGCTGGCCAACTAGTAGATGGTCTGCAACAAAAAAAAAAGAAAAAGAAAAAAAAACCCTTTTTCATCAAACAGAAATAGAATCATGTCTTTTCTAGGGCGACAATTTAATTGTTTCACCCTATGCATTTAAATTTATATGAGGAACGTCAGCTAAATACGAATTATTCTACTTTTTAGGCGATTACATGAGAATACCCTGAAAAACATGGAGGATTAAAATACAATTATTTTAGAATTTAATTTTTAATTTCACATGTAACTTAACGTAAATAGTGACCCATTCCGGGCCAGTGTCTTACCAAATAACGTTTTAAGGGTTTATAATCAAAATTTATTTTGTGTGTGGAAATAGGGAGCATTCTGTGTGGGTAAAATAAACCTTTTTCTACTCTTTGATTTTCACCTCTGAAAAAAATAACTAAATAAAAATAAAGTTGAAAGCCATTCCCCTCTCCACAAAAAAGGAGGGGGTGAGGAAAAGGAAATATGATTTTCAATTCGTAAACTGATTCGACAATTTCTGGGACTCTGATTGTGCTGTAAATACTCGATACGTACTCTATAAGAACTGACAATTTACAGTTACCAAAAATAAAGAATTCAAGAAAAACAAGGTTGGAATAGAAAGAAGTAGATAAGAAAGGGTAAGAAAAAAAATAAAAAACTGGGGGAAAATGGAAAAACGAAGAGAAAAGAAAGCAAGATTGCTAAAATCAAAACTAAAAAGTCAAAGAAAGAAATATTAACAAAAGAAGACATTTTTATTAAAAAAAAATCGCAACGACAAAAAAAAAAAAAAAAAAAAAATGGTGGGAAATCAGGATAATCTCTTTGTTACGGTCGGCAAATCGAATTTGTCTTTTAACTTGTGTTTCCGGCAAGGTGCCAAATTTGTTCCGTTGATTCGCGGGGCTCAGCAAATATAACGTCTTCGCATCGGCTCTGCCTCAAGGTTCACCAATTATTAAGCATAATTTCACACGATGCGACGTATTCAGCAACTTTATGGTCCTTCGTTGGCTTTCCTGCCCCCGCATTTTTCTTTTTATTCTCTCATCACTAACATCGTTTTCATCACCATTAGTAGTAGTAATAATAGTAATAAAATAGTAGTAGTAGTTTCCGTTCTACTAAGTCTGACATTGTTATACTTCATTTGGTTAACAATAATTACATTACCGTCATTAGTACGTGTGTCGTCGACACCATTGCCATTATTCTTTCTGCTAACAAACAATCTAGTTTCTATATAATAATTAGGGCTAGGACAACAGAATATTCTATTCATTACTTTGACTCTGGAGTATCCACTGATATCGTATATGTTTTTATGGAATGTGTTTCTTGGTTGTTTAACAGTGTCTGTGTCGGATATATAATCTAGAGTCAAAACAATGAAAAGCATATACTATTGACCTAGCCCTAATAATAATATGTCCATACATTCACCTGTAATATGCATTATTACCTTCCACACCTATTAAAATAAATGAGATCGTCCGATTGACAAAGAAACACGCTCACAAAGTAATCAAGTACTATCTGAATTCATCTTCTATAAGAAAACTCTTATCTGGCTGTTTAGATGTGTGTATGTATGTATGTTTGTATAAAACTTTCGACAAAGGCGAGGGATTTACACAGGATCGGTATTATTTTGAAGCTCGACCCTTCGGACGACAAATACAAAAAAATGGCTAAAAACATTAATTTCTTCACCCTCAAGTGGGCACTTTTCTACAAGGAGTCGCTACTTTTTTCGCCGATATTTTCGAAAGTCATACCCTCCTTTCGAGTGACTAGCCTTAATTTAAACCTTCGCCATTTCCGGTTCAGCGATGGGCGGAACAGCAAAGACGTCACGTTTTTTCTTTTCCTCCTTTGCGGTACGAGTTCAAGTCTGCCTGCCTACTACAACTTTTTTTTTTTTTGCTCAACACACACCTCAAAACACCCGGGCAACGCCGGACACCCAGGCTAGTTATTACAAAATATGAAGATTTCGACCCATTTCTAAATTAATTACTCTAAAGTCGAATAAACTGTCATACATAGACTTCTGTTCTCTTGTTGACTTGTACGATTTTGTAAATTCTCTTTGTAATAAAAAATAGATTTAATTGTTTGAATTTAAATTGAACTAAAATTATGGGAACCATGGACCGACATTCTTGAATATATTAAATATTTAATTGTTTTAATACATAGTTAAAGCAAACTATATTATTTTGGACTATTAAAATAATATCTTACGCTACTGATACTGTTTACCTATTTATTTTTTTGGTTAAATTAATATTTTGAAACATGATATAAATCAAAAATCGAAAACATCAGATCTATAATTATATTCGAAAGGTAATGTTTTAAGCTCTATTTATAAGAGAGTCGGAAAAGTTAAGAAAATCTGAAGCTATAATATAAGATACATGAAAAAGTGACGTTTTTTTTATTTATTGAAATGATATTTAATTTGAATTATTTTTACGTAGAGAAGAAAGAAAAAACGTTAAGTTAGCAAGCCTGTAAGATCAACATAAATTGCTTAATACCAGTCATTGGCCGGGAAATCAGAAAAAGTGCACAACTTATTTTAGATATAAACTTAAATATCCAAGGAGAAATATATTAAGTCTAAATTAATTCAGATTAAATGATGATAAACACACAGAGTAAGTATAACAGGTTTATTTGACAAAAAAGGTAAAATTTAACAAATCAGATATTTACACTCGAATGATACCTTGAATGCCTTAATATTAAGATTTAATTAATCCTCGCTGGTTATCTGCTGTTAGCGTCTTTTAGAGACTGAGTAATCCATTCTCAGGGAGTGTCAGGATCTTCCAATACATCACAAACGCAAATGGCGCTTATGCATTATAAGTGAATATCTAAAAAAATAATAAAAATTAATTTAAAGTAAAAACACCTAGGACGTACCTACATATCATTTCGAAATTAGTAAAATTCCAAGAATTACGAAAAATGATTAAATAGAAGTCTGGTAAAAACCAAGTAAAAAAAACACACACACAAAAAACACAAAAAA